>NC_139564.1:47161963-47761963 GCF_965112155.1 Podarcis liolepis | reverse complement strand
CTCCAAGTGACTGTACAATTGGGGGCAAAATCTAAGCCAGTTTATGGACTACAGAGTGCGGCTAGCAGGGCAATGAGCTAGTGGATCCAGCTGCTTTTCAAAAGGAAAGAGTCTGACAGCCATAAATCCAAACCAAGTTCTACGCCATTTCATTATAACATCTTTTTTTAGTGCAGGATTCTATCACATGTGAGCATGTGAGCATCCAGAACTGTGCAAATTAGAATACACATGTAAAGAAAATAAATGCTCGTTCAAGTACAGGCCATAAACTCACTGGAAAGAGGTGAGCATAAAACAAACACATCTGTGAACAAACTCGGTGCCCGTCTGACTATAAAACGCTTTTAACTATACTCACAGATTTACACCATTTCACTTTAGCCTTTGAAATGTATGCATTGTAATCATGATGAAAGGGAATGTGCCAGGTGAAGTTTACAGTCCAAATAAGTCAACCACCGCCAACTTGCCTCATTTAATATAAGGCAATAGTGCCACCTAAAGCTGAATAGCAGTATATGTCCATGCATTTGTTTTGTTTTTTAAACTTAACTCCTTTATTTGGAGCAAGTAAAATGTCAGAGTAGTGAGCAAGGTTTCACTCCTCTTCAGGCAGGATGTTAACATAAGGACAACCATGCTCGGTCAGGCAAATAGCCCACCTGGTCTAGTATCCTGTTTGCACAGTGGCCAACCACCAGATGCCTAAAGGAAGGAGCTGAGCACCACAAACATGGCGTTTCCTTAAGCACAGTGGATATTAAGCACAAACAGGCAGGTGTCAGTGGTGATGGGGAGATTGCTTGGCCTCATAAAAGAGCCAATTTGCAGTTTACAATAGCATTAGAGTAGGGGCCAGGTAGGTCTGTAGTAAGTGCAAAGATGGTCTCCAGTTGCTACAAAGACTAATGGGGAGAAATGAGCCATTGTTGCACTTCTTTCAAAAATGTAACACCATGGCTTATTAGGATGTTTTTCTAACAGTTGTCAGAACACACTGATCCTTTCTAAGCCAGAGAGCAAAGAAAAAGAGGGTAGTTCTAACGTATGCAAAGTTGAAGATTATTATTAGGTAGTGTACAAGGCAAAGCATTAATACGTGGCCAACTAGGTATTGCTTACTTTTTCTCCCACAGGCAAAGTTCATTATTAGGTTGTAGGTTTTCTTTCTCAAGTTCTAGGACACTGTCGCCTTAGACAAAAGATTCCTATGTCTGTATAACATCTCCGCTCAATTTTTATGCCATTATAAATTGTAACAGGGATTTCTCACCGCATGCAATAAAATCTTCTCATCCTGACCGTACCCCCTTCATATTGCTTCATATTTAGCTTCAAGAAAACTCTGGTGAACTCAAAAGTTTCTTCACTACTTTGTAATTTTTTTAGGTGATCTTAATATTACACTACTGTTGTCCCACCCCCTCCCAAATTAATCTAATGTACCAACCTGCATTTTTTATTTCTTCCATATTTCCTCCAGCCTAGAAGTCTTCATAAGAGATGTTTAAGGGGAGACTTTGTGCTGGCCATCAGGCAATGGCTTTTTTCACCTGCCTTGCCCCTCCCTCCAGCCCTAGGAGTCTTTCCCAGACCATGCCGTTAGGAACATCAGAAACAGCTGGGAAGGGAGAAGGGGAGTTCAGGGATACTTTAAAAAAATAAATTATAAGTTGTGTGTCTTTGCTTCTCAATTTGTACTGTGTTATTTTATGCACTGTCACTTGCTGTTATTTTTATTGATTATAGTTTAGAAACTATTTATTAAAATGGTTAAGAATGAATTTCTGTTTGTTATTCACTGATATTTAATTTTATTGTGTACTTTTATATTCTAATGGATTATTTAATATTACTTTATTTGATATGTTGTTTGTTTTAAAGTTGTTTTTATTGTAAGGTTTTTGCATTGGACCGGATTGTTATAAGGTGTGCGATCTTGCTTTTCTTCAGCTTGTAAAGTACCGTATTTTTCGCTCTATAACACGCACCCGACCATAACACGCACATAGTTTTTAGAGGAGGAAAATCCGTAGGCATGCCACCCGTAGGCATTTCCTCCATAACACGCACAGACATTTCCCCTTACTTTCTAGGAGGAAAAAGGTGAGTGTTATGGTGCAAAAAATACAGGAATATAGAAAGTGGTATACAAACTAAAAGTGAAATGAAAAATTAAAGTAGCAGAGATTCTGAAATTATATAGGTATACTAGACACCCCCTTATGTTAAAGCATACTCTCCACAATTCCTGGTGATGTGACTCTGCTTCCAGAAGTGACCCAGATCTTTCATGAAATTTACAAGTTGGATCCTCCTAACAGAGGGTCCATGTTGTGCTCGGCCCTGAAACTCTTCCCTAACCGGCTTGTGGGTGGGGCTTGCCCCGCTCCAAGCCGGTGGTGCCACAGTTATGCCAATGGCCTTTAGCCAATCAGCCGCATGGCAAGGTTGGGGGTTGGGGATATTTATTTGGCAGCGCAATGTAGGGACCTCCTTTTGCTTCGTGCTGCCAAACACCCACCCACAAAGGTTGCGTTTGGCCTTGCCTTGGACTTCAGTTGGTCGCCTGTTTTTGGAATGGGGGCCAGGTAGGATTTTTTTCCAATGTGGCAGATTGGCTGTGGCCACTTGGTTTTTGCCTACCTCTTAGCAATCGTCACAACTTTGTAAGGTCTGGCGGTTAGGCATTGGTTTAGGGGAATGTGGGGAGGGGAGGTGCGGCCATCACCTGCTCCTCCAATTAATAGGGTATTCCATTAAAGGAATCCGGGGGTCTGGATCTCATCCAAAGCCCGGAGAGGGGCTAGGGCCATGCCAGGACCCCCGGGAACCCCAGGGGTGAGACCAGTCTATATACATTGATGGAGCTCCCCCTGCTGGTTGTTTACCCTTCCAGGCTTCCTACAGGATGGGGCAGGAGCCAGATAGTTTGATACCAATGCCTAAACGAATACCAGTCATATTTGTGTATTTTAATAAAGTTGTGGCCAAAATTTGCCCATTAACATTTAAACTAAATTCTGTCTCCACTATGTGGGGGATGGGTTTTGGGGCTTGAAGCACAAATGACTGAAATATTTGTGTTAGGTTGCTAGCAAAATGGCATACTTTACATATACAAAGAGTCCCATGTTCAATTCCAAGTATCTCCAGGTAAGCCTAGGAAATCTACTGGCCTGAAATGATGGAGAACCACTGCCAGTAAATGTAGACTAGCCTTCTCTTACCTAGTGTCCTCCAGGTGCTTTAAACTATAGTTCCTACCATCCCTGATGGCTGGAGAGCATCCAAAAATCCGAAAAGCACCAGCTCTAGTGTGGTGCAGGCAATACTGATCTAAAGAGAGCATTGATCCGACTTGGAACAAGACAGCTTCGTATGTTGCAATGCTAGCGTCTTGGGAACTTTAGATCAGGCTTCTTCCAGCTGCAAGTGATGAGGGAACAGAGTAGCTACACTACAGAGGGCAATATAAAAATGCATGCCGTTTGGCATATAGGGGCAATTCAAACACGACCCTCCGATTGAGGAAAGATGTACACCTGATTCCCTTCCTGCTTATTTAAAAATTTGCTTGAAGGGAAACCTAATTACACCAATGAGTCAGTACAAGCAGCATACTTGCCATGTACGCCCCATGCTCCTGGAGAAGGAAAGAAAAGGAAAAGCCCCGTCTTGAGGGGCTGGGAGCTGGGGGCACTGTCATACAGTGGTTCCGCTCCTTCCTCCTGGGCCGTGTTCAGAAAGTGGTGGTGGGGGATGAGTGTTCAGACCCCTGGGCTCTCACTTGTGGGGTGCCTCAGGGTTCTGTCCTCTCCCCCATGCTTTTCAACATTTACATGCAGCCGCTGGGAGAGATCATCAGGAGGTTTGGGCTAAGTGTTCATCAGTATGTGGATGATACCCAGCTCTACCTCTCTTTCAAATCAGAACCAGTGAAGGCGGTGACGGTCCTGTGTGAGTGTCTGGAGGCGGTTGGAGGTTGGATGGCGGCAAACAGATTGAGATTGAATCCTGACAAGACAGAAGTACTGTTTCTGGGGGACAGGAGGCGGGCAGGTGTGGGGGATTCCCTGGTCCTGAATGGGGTAACCGTGCCCCTGAAGGACCAGGTGCGCAGCCTGGGAGTCATTTTGGACTCACAGCTGTCCATGGAGGCACAGGTTAAATCCGTGTCCAGGGCAGCTGTGTACCAGCTCCATCTGGTACGTAGGCTGAGACCCTATCTGCCCGCTGACTGCCTTGCCAGAGTGGTGCATGCTCTGGTTATCTCCCGCTTGGACTACTGCAATGCGCTCTACGTGGGGCTACCTTTGAAGGTGACCCGGAAACTACAACTAATCCAGAATGCAGCAGCCAGACTGGTGACTGGGAACGGCCGCCGAGACCATATAACACCGGTCTTGAAAGACCTACATTGGCTCCCAGTATGTTTCCGAGCACAATTCAAAGTGTTGGTGCTGACCTTTAAAGCCCTAAACGGCCTCGGTCCAGTATACCTGAAGGAGCGTCTCCACCTCCATCGTTCTACCTGGACACTGAGGTCCAGCACCGAGGGCCTTCTGGCGGTTCCCTCACTACGAGAAGCCAAGTTACAGGGAACCAGGCAGAGGGCCTTCTCGGTAGTGGCGCCCTCCCTGTGGAACGCCCTCCCACCAGATGTCAAAGAGAACAACAACTACCAGACTTTTAGAAGACATCTGAAGGCAGCCCTGTTTAGGGAAGCTTTTAATGTTTGATGTATCATTGTATTTTAATATTCTTTTGGAAGCCGCCCAGCCGCCCAGGGGTATAAATAATAAATTATTATTATTATTATTATTATTATTATTATTACATATACCAACCCATTTGCAACAGTGCCAGGCATAGCACCTAGCTGTCTGACCACAGGAGTGCTGCACAAACCTTGTGTGTGACCACGCTCTATAGGAGAAGGCAGCTTCATTTGCACCAAGCAAAGAAACTATGTTCAAGCAGCTAGGTGCTGTGACTGCCACTCCCATCTATGGTTTCTGTAAGCAGCAGCAAGTCATTCTTCTTTTTGAAA
Source organism: Podarcis liolepis (assembly GCF_965112155.1). Lineage (NCBI taxonomy): Eukaryota > Metazoa > Chordata > Lepidosauria > Squamata > Lacertidae > Podarcis > Podarcis liolepis. The sequence goes on along the minus strand of NC_139564.1, from coordinate 47,756,907 downwards.
ACTTAAGGCAATAGAAGCCAATGAGTTTTCTTTGCTTGCGCTGGCTGCTAAGGGAAAGCAACCTGCTCCCTTCAATAGGAAACCTACCCCCCACTCTCCTCAAAATTAAGAGACACCCTCTTCTCTAGGAGGGTAACAAACAGGTTGCTGTTTGAAGTATAATGCACATCCTAAAAACAGTAGCCCATTACAAAGAAATTATAAGTTAAGGGTGACCAAGATCATTATCTTAAGTACTTTCATTTTATATGACAATATACAATTTGTATAGATAAACTTGGTGGAGCAACCAATTTTTCTTGCAGTTTCGCTTGTCAAATTGTTGTTTTTGGGTTTTTGCAGTTTTTAGAATACTAGAAAAGGGATCCCTGCAAAAATAACCATGACTTTTGGGCTTTCCACTGAATAATGCTCTACTTGTTCTTTTTTCACTTCAGCTCCTCTTAATGATCTACACCAGAATCATTGTGGGCTACTACTGGGCAAGGTTTTTTTTCTTGTTTTTTCTTGTTTTGTTTTTTGCAATAGCTGCCATTCCTGATTTATCAGATTGACTTGTATGAATAACTGCTTTAAAAAACAATTTCTTGCCAGGGGCTCATTTTCTTTTCCAAAACACTTACCTGAACTCAGGGTAGTGTGGAGACAGCTTGGGCTCCTGAGGGGGGTGGATAGGTCACTCTTGCCAGAAGTTTGAACTGACTGCTTGCAGAATTTTCTTCTTCCTCCTCCCGTTGCTCCATCTGTTTCAGCTCATCCCACCATCCTTTTCTCCTCCCAAGGCGCCCCCTCCCAGAAAAAGAGCCCAAGGGCCACAGGCTACACACCCACTAGAGACACAAAAATACACAAGTCTCAAAAGCTGATGCTCTCAGCTGTTTTTGTGAAGATATGCTGCGTACAAATTAGTGTACTTGTGCCATCGAAAACTTGAGAGCCAGACTTACGTCTCCTACAAAATAGGTTGAGCTGTCTTTGACCAAATTGCTGGGGTAAGTAGTGTAATGGCAATTCTATCATTATGCAAAGAGCACATGTTGTGGGCAAGAGGGGCAGAGAACAATTACTATTTTCAGCACTACAGGAAAATTCCCCAAAGTGGTATGAACAGAATGAAAGTACATGCATCTATAATTGATATCAATGAAGAACTACCATGACCCACTAGCACTGTTCTAAGAAGGTACACTCAGTATTACCGTGCACAGATTAACAACCAAATCACTACAATCACTATTTAATATTAATAAGAGGGTCTCCTCGTTTCACTATGCTAAAGAAGAAAATTAGAAAGTGCAAAAAAGCGAAGATAAACAGAGGAACAGGCTAGAAGAATATTTTTATGGAACTCTGATGTCTTCTACCTCGATCAATTATTGAGAAACTTCTGTCCCAACTATTGATTCTAGCAGTTTTGTTCTGGTATTTGGGGGGGGGGTGTAGAAGATGGTTCTCACAATTGTAGCTTTGCTTAGCAGGATGATTGAGAGGTACTAGCTACTGAAGAGTTTGCAATTTCTGACTTTTGTGTGTATAAATGCTTCTATTTTGATGTCTGGTTTATTCTATTGTTTCAAGGACTTTGTATTACAGTATATGCTTATATTTTGCAATGAACATTTGTCTGAGAACCTTTGGGTGGAAGAGCCAAATATAAATACAAAATAATATAAATATATAATATTTATAAAATAAATATTTAACAGGCAATGGAAATTTGTTTCCCTAGAAAAATAATCACGGGATTGCAGTTTCATTGTTTTTTGTAGAAAAAGGTAAGCTGCTAGTGGGAAGTCTTAGAGAAATGAACCATTTGTTAATGTAAAAGCCCTTTTCAGGATCTTCCTCCTCCTTCCTCATCTAAGAATTCAGATAATTCCCTAAAGTTCAACTGTAATTGTTCTTGTGGTAAGCGATAAATGGTCATCACTGTAAGAAGCTATGTATATTCTGGCTTACAATAGTGTGAGAAACCATGGACATCTCTGCTTGCTGAGAAAGGGGGTGCTATAGCCCTGTTCTCTGCCTTTTATAAAACTTTTCTTCTTTTTTGCAGCATACGATCACCTCCACTCCCCCAAAATGCCTCTGCTAAGTTTTTTTTGGGGGGTGGGGGAGAACACCTGGGGAAAGAGCAATGAAATGTGGGAGAAGCAAAAGTCCTAAAAAATCACATAACCCACTTATGCCCATTGTTTAGAAACCCACTAAAAACTTCAGAAAGGTATTTCAGGAGGCACAGATGACTATAGATAGAAGAGACTATGAAGCATCTTTACTGTATCCAATGATCAAAACTCTTGTATTCATGATTGCTGATTTAATTATTCATTCTTTACCTATGATTTCTAACTTTCGTTGTATTTACACTTTAAAAGGAAACTAAAAAATTAAGGATGCAGCACGGTTTTAATAAGGTGTAGATCATACTCCATAAAGCTTTTTAGAAAATCTTTTCATAAGATAAGCTGGACTAAATCTTTATAGGAAGTTATTTAAGTCCTTCCCAACTCTGTATCATTTATTAAGGTCTTTTAATTTCGTCATAGCTTTGGATCTGAAATCTCAAGACAAACATCTCCTACCTATAGGGAAACGTGAAAGACCGGAGGGAAACATGAACTCTCAATACATTCAAACCAAATGAACTGTTTCCGGTTTCAAAAAGTTTTATTTGTAAGAAAGGTATTACCTGTCCTGATAACCAGAACAATAACTTTTTGCCCAAAATTTAAAACAATTATTCACCTTTCCTTGAGATTTCAAGTTCATTTTTTTGAATTGAAAGTTGAAAATAAACCAGACAAATTGTTTTCCTTCCATCTCAGCTAAACCTAAAGAAACTCAGTACAGTACCTTTGAATTGAGGTGGGCGGGAGACGAAAAAGCGATAAAATTTATAATGTACAAGTATAAAAATATGTTACTCAAGGTTCAGCATAATAATTTAATAGCTTTTTGCCGTTTTATAAGTATCTGGGAATGGAACAGATATGTGTCCTGCTCCTGTCACAAGAGGTAGGATGCCAGCATTTGGTACGACATTCCATGAAAGAGTCAATGTGATGTTTCTGTTGCCCCTGCAATTTGAACACAGTATTAGTAGAATCATTTGAATGCTCTAAGCAGTGTACATTGCAATAAATGCTGCAGCATGCAGGACCATGTATGCCAGCATTAAGAATTCATTAATCTTATTTATCATACAATCCATTGGCCACATAAAAGGGACCAATTTTTCTCACCAGGAAAGTATGACAATGACATTTATGATACTTTGCATCTTAAAAACATACCAAACTCTAGATGTGCTAATCTGCAGAAAGTGTCCTCAAAAAGATTACTGTTAAGCGTTGGAAGTGCTGCAGATCTCAATAGGACTTGAGAAAACTAATGTATTGAACCTTAAATCCAGAAACAGAAGCACTATAAAAAGTAGAAACTTTGTGAGCCCTTGTAAACACTTTTTCTGGTTGCTGCTTTCCTTCCATCATTTCCAACGTTTCTTAACTAAGAACCCTCTCCTAGTATAACTGTTCCCTCTGCATCTTGCTCCCCATCCCCACCCTGCTCATTGTCTCATCCCTCGTGCTAATTCATTTCATCTGCTTAGCTGCTGTAGGTTAGATTGTGCTTGCAGGTAATGAGGCGACTACTCCAAAGTTTTGACAGCTTCCAGCTGGCACAACCACAACATTAAATGTGGCTGCAAAAGACACAAGGGGAACTCAGATTTTGCACATAGTAAGTCATGTGAACTATGGCTGTTTGCAAAATGCGTTATGTTGACAGAAAGCCTGTGATAAGAAAATGTTATTCCACTAAAAGAATGTAGATGACAACATGAGCGCATTCCTGAAGGTAAACATTCTCTCTGCTGACGAGTTCTCTCAGCTACATCACTGCATACATAATCAAAACGAATACAGGAAGGGAATTTACTCACTTGAGACCATTTCCATCATCAAAGAAGAAGTATTTTGATTTCATGTCTTTCAACAGCAGCTTTGGATTATCCCCTCTTAAAATAATTTTGTCCCAGAGGACAACCTGGTTCAAAGCCTGCAATTAAAGCTGCCATTAATCACTAAAAGGAATAAAAAATGGCAAAAAATTCTCATCAAGGAAGCTGAACATGGAGATAGCCATTCACCCAGGGCTTGAGGGGTGCTGTTTTCTTTCAGTGATATCGTAAGAGTTATAGGCTCAAAAGTAAACTACATAGTAAAGCATCGACAAAAAAAGTCCTTCCTGAAAAAAACATTGCAGCATTACAATAAAAAGAAGTAAACAGTTCATGAACTGCTTTTGGAAAAATTAACACCTAATAAAATAGACTTTGTTACTGTTATCAAGATTTGTATTGTGTGCATAGCTGACTAGTAATTCAGAGCTATGACTGTGCACCAGATAGATTGAGAACTGCAGCCCACTTCCCCAAAATGCCAATCTGTTACTAAAATAAATGGAAATTGGAATAAACTAGTATTTCCAGCCTATTTACATGTTTTCTGCAGAGGACTTGGTGGATCTATCTAGCAAGAATCACAAAATATGAGTGGCAATGTTTCACTGTTTGCCTTCTTTCAGTTTACAGAGACCCTGTTATCACACCACATTAAACCACAGATGGAAACAAACTATGCTTTAATGTAAATATACATTTGCACTTGTGCGCTGAAAAGTTTTGCTCTGCTCCTCTTCTACCACTCATGCTGTGCTGCTGGGAAACAAGACAATCCACCTTGTTACAACATGAATCTGGGCTCATGCTTCACCCTTCCACCACAAGCAATAAGCCAAGGACCTTGAGTATTGCTCATGGTTTGTTTGGAGAGAAACTGCAAACACAGATTTGCCCATCATGACAAGTCAAAATCTGACTTGTTTCCCAGAGGCATTGCAGCTGCAAGAACAGGAGAGAAGAAAAGTGAGAATTTTTCAGTAGAGTGCACTAGCAAGCTCCTTGTTCACGTTAGACCGTAGCTGGTTTTCTATGGTTTTGCGTGGTGCGTGAACCAGGCCAAAGACTGATGAAACAATCAGAAGAATATAACAAGCAGCAGATAATTATAGATTGTGCAATGATCCAAGAAGCCAGAGCATCACTATTCCATCCATATAATTTGTAACTAGAACAATCATGAATACACAAGCATGTTTTTGAAGTTTTTTTAGGCAAGGACTGAGGAATTAAAAGAGTGGTAGCATACCAATTTCCATGTAGTGCCCGCTTAAATATTCTACAAACATCAGTGGCACAGTTGTTGTATCAGGATAAGACAGCCATGAGTACATTTGTAGAAGCAGACATTAGAAGGTGCTGGGGACTTTACAACACTAAACGTTTGAAAACCAAAGGGTTCCCCTTTCTACAAAGACAACTGTGCGAAACAGATTTCAGATCTTCATCCAAGCTGGAGATATCAATTACCTGCAAACTTTCAGAAGACAGAAACACTTTCCAACTTTTGCCAAACATTAGTTTTTGTTTGGGTTATTTCTGCTGGGAAGCTGAGTACAGCTGGTTTAAACTGGTTTTGTTGTCCTTTCTGTCAAGGTCAAGCTGACTATGATAGTCAGGCCAGGAGGAGCCTGGCTCTCACTCACTTTCTCTTTCTATCTCTCTTTGTTCTAGTGTTTTGTTTCTGTATGCTACACAGTGGTACCTCGGTTTTCAAACTTAATCCATTCCGGAAGACCATTCGACTTCTGAAACCAGAAGCATTTACTTCTAGAAGCTTTTACTTCCAGAAAACTCAAAATGGAAGCTGCGTTTCCTGTTCAATTTCCGAGGCACATTTGAAAACTGAAGCAGTTACTTCCGGGTTTTCAGCGTTCAAAACCGAAACGTTAGACTTCCAAGACATTTGAAAATCAAAGTACCACTGTAGTGTTAAGGTTTAGTCTTTAGTCTTATGATAAGTATTGCATGTTTTATTGTAAGTGCTGCAACTGGATTTTTATGAACTGTGCCAATCCTGAATGTATTGGATTTGTGACCATTATGCTCACTTGCCTCAGTAGCAGTAAGAGCTCTGCTGAATGAAGTACAATTGCCTCTGGTCTATTTTTTTTTTTGGGGGGGGGGGGGACGACTCTGCTACGTGTTTAAGTTTTTTCCTGCTCCCCCTTCGTGAGTCGACAGAAATAACTATACAATTAGTATGCATTTCCATTTAACCACTTTACAAGTTATACTTACATTGTTCTTTGTTGAATATTCTGCTGATAAATACAGAAATAATTGTTTCACATTCCAGTCAAATATACTGTGCAGATGTGTGAATGTTAAGGAACATATATTGTTTCAAATTTTGAATATTTTCAAAAACATTCGTTCAGTGCAGATCAACTATCCAAGCATTTTAAAGCAGAAATGTGCTATTCAGAAGGCATTTCTCAACTTAAGGCTTTTTCTCTGTGATAAACAACATATTAACTGAGGATTCATGACATTTTAATTTTTGTAGATCAAGAACAGCAGTTTACTTTTGTAAAAAAAAGAAAGCTGCTAAAGGTTCTTATTTTTGTGTTGGGGGAATAAGAGACAGAAAGGAAGGGGTGATCACCCACCATTTCCAAATCTATTTAACTCCCCTGCATTCTTCCATGAGTCCCAATTCTTATTTTTTTAAAAAATCTTCAAAAGGAAATGGATTTTTCATATTGTTTCAAATAAACCATTTTTGCTCATTTTAAAACATTTTTATTCCACATTACCTCAGATGCTGCTTACAATCAATAAAAGCCATACTATCAGATACTGGTATTAAACAGGTAATAGAATATATGCATGCCAGTTCTGTTTATTCCAGCTATAGGACTGAGAAATTTGGGATTTTGAAGAAGCAAAGCCGAAGTCTCTTATGTACTAGAGTTCTAGGCCAGTATCCAATAACTAGTACAACTAGTTCAGTTTTCAGACTTGTGTAACCCAAACAGTAGTTCCTTATTCTACATAGCAAACTACAGATGAAGCTGAAGGGAGTTTCTGATATGACACTGAGTATGCAGTTTCAAGACAAGAAATCCCACTGGGGTAATGAAAACACTTAGGGCAGGCCTGCATAACGTAGGGTCTGTGTGCAAATTGCAGTTCCCTGGGGAAACTTCTAACTGAAACACTTGTCCACTGTTGTTTTCACTCTTTATGGAAACACCTTTAGATTGCAGGTGCCTGAAAATAGCAAGGGTGGGCGCTCAGCTGCTTCCTGGACTCAGGGCTGCATGGCTGAGTTTGTGCCAGTATGCCTGTCCTGTTTCAACCAGGCAGCCATACTAGCCAATGAGAGGGGGTAGGACCAGCAGCAGAGCAAAAAGCAAGACTGGAGGGAAAGGATGTGGGTGAAAAGAGAGGAAGGGGACGACGACCACAATTTGGTGAGGAGAGAGAACAGGGAGAGTTGTGACAGAGAGAAAGCAAAGCAAAGATAATGGGCAAGAAAATGAGGGTTAACAAAATGCGGCATTGTTTTCCATGAATAACTTAGTGGCATGGTCCCCTTCTGTTTTTGTTTTTCTAAATGTAAATATTTGTGTTCAGAGTATCCAGGGTTAGCTTTAACCATCATTTAACACCAGATTTATAAATTGGTTTGCAAATACTTGGCAACCTTCAGTAATGCAACACCATAGCACTAAATGGGGAGGAAGGGGAATTCACCACTGAGATAAGAGAAGTGTGCAAGCTTGTAGCCCACTCAACCATGGTTAAGTGATCAGGTGTGTTACATCAGCACCACACTAAAGAATCAGGTATCATTATGACATTAATAACAATGCTGTAGTTGAGAAAACACTAAAATATAAACCAAAAATTCTACCCTTTAATATCTGTATCATGTATTCTCCATTCCCAGCTTTTGTTAGAAGTAGCTTCAAAGATGTATAGATTTTTTGTTTTCTCACCCTCTAGTAATCAGTACTTAAAAACAGGATTTATTCTGAAGCTCTACAAATTTTTATGAAGGATATCTGCAGTAATGTCAAAAGTAATGATTCCAAGGTCACTTCTTTCTCCAGGTCCAGTGAAGTCTTCTACATTTTTCCTAAAAACACACAAAAAACACATTATTCAAACTTCTTTGCAGCTGGCACAAGATAATATTAGTGTCTTCAGAGAAAGGATACTCTTATTCAGTGGGAAAAAATGGGAAGCATAGGCAGTGCTGAGGCTGGTCCCTTGTAACAGAATGTAGAACGAACAATAATAATTACAGTTTAAATATACTTCCTGAAGTTGACTTATCTTAGAATCCAAGCCAATAACTTAACTTGGATATTCTAAACATGCATATCTAAACATTCTCCAAAATTTGGAAAAATTAAAAGTTTTAAACAAATATTCCCTTAGAGAATGCAAATGTTCTGTAAGTCATAAATAAAGTATTATGGCTACACAAATGTTTACAGGGTTGAGTTTGGAAGATTCAACTGTTGAAGTAGCAAGGCCAGCTTATTTGTGATAAGGATGTTACTTTGTGCCAGAGGGCAAATGGGAGGTCCCCCTCCCTCACCTGGCTGGTAGTGAGAAGACAAAAGCCATAGTGAGAGAGCGAGAGCTGTGCTAGAAGCAAGCAGAAGCCAGGGAGTGAGAGTCATGCCTGCTTTCTGCTGGAATCCAAGGCTGTGAATATGGGAGAAGCAAGACCTTCTGGGATGTTAATGCTGTGAGTCCCTCCATCATAGGGTGTGTGGGTGTGGGTGTGGGTGTGTAGATAAACCAGACATCCTAAAGACATCAGTCAGTCTCTACTGTCCCTAGGAATGAGGAAACCAAACCCTAGGTAAGAGCCTGGAACGCTCACACCACTTGGACATTGGGGTGGCGTGCAACATTATGCAGGGCATCAGAAGGGAACTTAGAAGTTGGGCAAGAAATTTAGGCAAAAGTGAGCCAAGTGAATGTCACCTGTGATTTCAATAATGTATAGGCTACATAATTTAATTTCCTTTACCTTACGAGTTATAGTTATCATAGCCATTATGTGATGATGACATTTGGCAACTAATGTTAATGTTCTTGCCAAGAGGCACAATGCGAGAGAACACCAGAACAAATCTAATTCTCCATGCACTGCCATGCTTTTATTCATGAAGAGCAGTCACATTTAGCACATTTTAATAGCATAGAGTATGATGTTTTAAGCCCATAATTTAACACATTCAGCTGAGATGTTCCTACTTAGCTCCAAATGCACCAAGGAACATAAAATCAGTATGCAAGCACCACAAACGATGCACGGCAGTCTATGAAACCATTCAGAGCAACACCAGTCAGCAATGCTGAGAGCAGGACTTGTGTTTGTCAGAACAGCACGGGAATTTGCTGTAAAACAACACTGCCCCCCCCACCCCCATGGAAACAGACATATGCTTGGCAATATGCTGCCAGGGCAACAGCCACTGACGTGTGCTAAACCCAATAGCCGAGTTGCCTTTCATATGTACACCCTGGAGGGAGCCTGCCAGAGGGCGGACACTACAGCACCAGAGAGTTCGTGGTGCTCGCTCATTGGCTTGCACAAAGGGGAAATGAGAGAACAGGAAGGAAAGGTCTACTGTTCTGAGACCCATAATCGACAAAGAGAAAAGGGAATCCAAACTTAGATGATAACACAGAGAACAACGTGCGGTTATTGCAGGATCAATAATACACAACGCTTTTATCCGTCTTCAGTGACAATCCCATTTAACATGAACATTCCATTGTGCGACTTATTTGCAGCAGGGATGGGACTGATGTGTGTGTGTGGGGGGGAATAATAATTATTGCTGGGAGGTGGGGTAACTGTAATACACATCAGCCACTGCCATGGGCGCACACAAAGACATCCTGATAAGTTATGCCCCCGCCCCAAATCACTTCGAGGGCCACAGGTGAATATTAATGGAGCGAAGGGAGATGGCTCGTTGCAAAACGTTTTGCACATGAGGGATGCTCTACAAGGAGGGCATGGATTTTTTTTGGGGGGGGGTGAAGGGAGGATACTTCGAAGCAAGTCAGGCTTCGCCTTCTGCACCCCAATCTCCTCACCCCACATCCTTGCGGAGGAAGGGGTGAGAAGGGGAACCTTTTCCGCCCACTACTCAAAAGACTTCGAAGAGGCTCAGCCCCCAGGAGGAAGAGGAGGAGGAAGAAGAGAGGACCCCCAACCCTGCCCTCGCCCCTCACTCACAGCAGGACCCGCGAGACGGCGATGCTGACGGGCACCGTGCGCTCTTTGAAGGCGGTGGTGATGAAGCAGCCGAAGGTCAGCGCCGCCATCACGCTCAGCGAGAAGGCGAAGAGAGAGTTGGCGCGGGTCAGGACGGTGTTCATCTCCCCCGCCGGCCGCTCCGGCCTTCACCACACACACACACAAACACGCACGCTCGCTCCGGCCCTCTTCGCCTGCCTGCCTGCCGGCCGGTCGCGCCACCCGCCTCCGCCGTCTCAAGCGCGCAGGCAGGACCAGCGAGCGAGCGAGCCTCGGGTGGCGGGGAAGCGGACGCGGGAGGAGGGGGGGAGCTGCTGCTGCCGCCGCCGCCGCGCTGCGTGGCTGAAAGGGAAAGGAGGCCCGAAACGGCCGCCGAAAAGCCGAGCCCGCCCAGTCGCCCGCGCGAGGAGGAGCCCAGCCAGCGTCCCTGCGCCTCCCTGCCCGCCTCCCTCCTTCCCTCCGCCCTAGCTCGGCCTGCCCGGAAGTCCCATCGGCCTCGAAGAGTCGCTTCCGCCCGCCCGCCGCCGCAAGAAAAAAAGAGAGATAAAAAAGGGCAGAGTCATAGTAGGGGAACCACCTTCTGGCATGGAATGGGGATCCCTATAGAATAGTCGGAGCGTCACGGCGTGTCCGCGCGCGAGAGAACGGAGAACAGCGGCGGCCGCAGCAGCAGCGGCATTCGGGGGCGGAAGGGCAGGAAAGCGGCTACTTTCGCCTCTGCTGCAGCCCGGGGGGTGTTTTGTGTTGAGGCTCCTCTTTCGTGGCATTTGCCATGCAAGGTGAATGTCTACTCAGAAGTAAACCCCACTGAGCTCAATAGGGCTTGTGCGTTTAGAGATCGCAAGCCCTAGTTATATGGACATTAGCGACATTAGCTTATCTGCATATCTTGTTTTGTACTGCAATCGTTCTGCCTGCATCTTGATGACATGCCTCATCTGTGTAGTACCGCGATGGAAACCTTTGCTGGTGAGGTTTCATTTCGCTAATAAAGACACTGTTTTGTTTTGTTTTGTTTTTAAAAAAAGACTGTATCGGTTTTTTAAGCAAACTTTTGTTAGAGAGTTACTTTAAGTCATTATTAACTTCAGTCACCGCCTGCACTGTGGAGATCGTGAGGTTTGCTCAGGATTGTGATATAATCACGTTCAGGTACAATCCACCCACTTGCAGCTACTCCGAAGTTGAATGAATCGTGGCAAGGTGATAAAGAGTCCAAATCAGCACCGTGAGAGCGGACTATAGTAACCTCTCACTATAGCTCCCAGCTACCCCATCTTCAGGGTGGGGGGCAATGAGCAATGGACATTTTGTAGGACATTTAAAAAACCCTTTAAAATAAAATAACCCAAAGAAGACTTGACGTTGGAGAAACTTAAACTTAGTCCTCCTTCTAGAGGAGGACGCGCGTTGCTCCCAAGTCACTGCACCGAAAAAAGCCGGAACATCTCCCTTGTGCTGCCTTATGAGCAACTGCCTTGTTACCACTCTGAAGGTAAATAGTCAAGCCGTCAAAAATAGCCAGGAAATCCGGTCTGCAGGCAAAGGAACAGTCTAAATTCTCTTATGATTGTCTCCTCCCGTTCTATATAACCCGCTGCTAGTCGCCGCAGGCAGCGAGTGCCGCCTGACGGCTGTCTGCTAAAAAAGCAGCTTTTCGAATCCACCTATGAACTGATCTGTATGGAGGGAAGTCGAGCTTCTACACACGGAAATGCAATGCAGTATTTTGCCCCTTAACCAGCTGTTCAAGTGACAAGGCTTATGGGTCAGTTACATCATGGTGCCTGAAAGCTCTCACTTGGGGGGTGGGGAGTGTGTGTTTTAATTCAATATATTTTGACATCCTGGCTAGGATCTAGTTTAATAAGCCCGTGCAAAATCTGTTTGCTTTAAACACCAGCTTCCCATACTGCAAATCAAGCAGGTTTTGGTTTTGTTTTAATTAAGAGTTGATCACTTCCCTGGTCTTTTGCCTACTTGCGTTATTCTCACCAGGGTGGTGGCTTTGATTTGCCTTCCTGTGATTGATCCATGTACACGGCTTTGTGTTTCCAACTCAAGACCCATTGAAAAACATCTCATCCAGTTCAAGCTTTGAAAAACAGCTTTGAAAAACTTTTTCATATTCTCCAATGTGCTACCCTTGCCATTGTGGCGGCACGGGGTTGCCATTCCGTTAAAGGACTTACGTTACTTGTCAAACGGTTCATTTATCCAGTCTGTGTAATGTTTACTGTATATGTAACTTGTTAAGATAGAGTTGTACATTTATTTATCCATTCCATGTTTACAGTATGTCCAGGCTTTGTCTTGCACATGGCACCTTAGCATGTTTGTTGTCTGAATAGTTATAGCCTATCTCTATTCTAGCTATTGTTCTAGTAAATTTGGTTTTATACTTATAAGCCAGTTTGTGGTGGTGGTGTTTTCCTGCATGGCCCAACCAACTCTTTTGGACCATTCTCTTTTATCCCACGTAACTCCTCCCACTTGTCTGATAGGCCAGCTCTGCTAGGAAACATCTTTGTAAGCTTCATTGATGCTCCCCTTATCCTTAGCCAACTGTCTCATAGACCCTGATGGCAACATCCACCCACCTGTGCACCTTGAGAGGCCTACCTGAGTGAGCAAAAGTAGAGAGCCCAGTGCCCCTGAGGTCATCACGCTGCCTGTGTCCTCCCTAGGGCCATCAGAAGCCAAGCCAAATTAGGCCTCCTCTCCTCCATTATTTAGTGGCCTTTCCTCATAAGCTCAAAAGTTGGATCTCTCCAAAAGTTGGATCTTCAACAGCCCCCTGGTCTTTTTATCTGCCGTTTTGTCTGTAGCGACTCCTTCGCTGGAGGCTGGCTCTTCCCTGGCCCTGTCTTGGAGAACGTTTTCTTGCTCATGCACTCCTTTTCCCGCTCATGCACTGCCAATCATGTTACCAAGCAGCAGCTGTGCTGGGCTTTGTGTTTGTTTTGTGCTGCCAGACATTTCTAACCTTGTGACTAGTTCATGTGGCAGTTTTTTCCTTCTGCCTAGAGCCTTTCCATGCACGATTGTTTCCGCGTTTTTTCTACTATTAATCTCAAGTGTTGTAAACAGGCCAGGTGGGATGTTTTGAGAATGGGTAGCATAATTAGCCCGCGTTTGTTCTCCCTGTGACCTTGCATATCTCAGAGTGCCTTTTGCTTCACCATATGTAGGTAAGCTCTGTTGGCTACTTCCCCTTTTGATCTGGCAGCAGTGGCATGCCTGTCACAGCTACTGCTTTGGGATGGAATTCTGCAAACAGCTGTCAGATAAGAGATGGATTGGTGTGCTGGCTGGCGATATCACAAAGGCACTGAAGTTGCCACCCACCTCTGCGGCTCTGAAGTGGCTCACCCTAGATGCAATTCCTGGAGAAAGAGATATGAAAGGCTCTCTCTGGGGTCAACGGTTGTAGATTACTCAAACACGGAATATTATTTATCTTTCCTAAAGCTTTTAAACAAGCAATACTACTTCTGCGCACACTACTAAAGAGGACAGGCTCACATTAGTGTTGCACACTCCACTTCTCCAAGCACTGAGATGTAGGAGCACAGCACTTACCAAGATTTAGAAGGCCACTGCAAAGTTATTGGCATTTTATGTTTGAGGGTGGGTTTTTTTGTGTTTTTTACACAACTATACAGGTTGAAGGTAGGTGGAGGTATAGCTTAAACATTCCAACAGACAATCAGAGTTCACTGTTTCCACATCAGATCTTTAAGGATACACCCGGCACCACAAGATGCTGTTAATTCAGAGTCCAAGAAATCAGGTACAGTATCTGTTTCCCCCCAAACCATAGTTTGTCTTCACAAGCCGGCTATTTCTTGCACAGAATCCAAATGATTCTCCAGTTACTTCCTAGGCCATTTATCTGTAATTTCCCTAACAAATGAGATACTTGCCAGGGCCATCCTGTCTAAACCCCAAAGCTTCAAACCCTAGAAAGTTGGAATAGCTATCAGGCAAACAAGACTATGTTTCTTTTAAACAGGGGTGACCTGGTGGAGGAGAAAGTCTAGTCTTTTGCATCATGCCTTAGTTTCTCAATCCCCCCTTTTTTTAACAAAACCCCCAAAACAATCATTTTCCCTGCAGGGAAGCTTTCTCTTTGAAAGTCTGCTTAAATTTGCATATATATATTTGCATATACAAATTTGTATCATGCGTTTGTGTCCCAAGTGTTTTAAGAACTTGGTGACACCTCTGCTTTCAAGACCATATTAGTATTTGAGAATGTGTCCATTAGTAGAAATCTGAAACACAGCCTTAGTTGCACAAGCTCATATTAAATGATATTTCAAGAAAAGCCACTGGTGTTTAAACATACATCCAAATTGTTAAACAACATTCATTATAACAGGCATAGACAAATGTCTCCAAAATTGCATCAGCTTCCTTCCCTTCCAGGGATCTGTCATAGGCATAGCCTAGTTAACACACCAAGCCCTTTTTCCTGGCTTGGCTTTCCATTTCATTCTAATTAAACAGAACTCATCTTTTAAAATAAATATGTTGAGAAAATGTAAGAACATCACTTTAATAAAAGATCCAACAAAAGTGTGTATGTGTGTTTATCACGTTTTCAGGGAGGGTGAGAATCTTCTTTCAGATTGACAGCAGGTGGTTAAAATTGTGGAGTAAAACAAGAACAAGTTGTAAATCATACCGTTTGACAACTATTCTTCAGATGCAAAACTGATGTGATTATACACAATAGATATGTGAGCTGTGGAACGAAGCTACTGTTTTAGTATGGAGTGTCATATTCAAAGTGTTTGAAACTGTTTATATGTGTTCTTCTCCAGCTGAAATACCATCACACTAGCAGGAGCTCAAGTGAACTCAGTGCTATGTACAGTATAAATAATCCCCATATTTTGAGCTGCAAGCATCATGACCAGCTGATATTTTCTTTCCTCAGCACCAGCTGTTCCCTAGGAGTGTCCGGCTGGAGCCATACTATCTTAGCGACATATTTCGGAGCTGTATCTAAACACTGACAAAGCCTCTTGTGCAGCAATGACTGTCGTAGAGGAAAACCGTCCTTTTGCCCAACAACTATCCAATGTCTACTTTACGATACTTTCACTTTTCTGCTTTAAGCTTTTTGTGAAAATCAGCCTCGCAATACTCAGCCATTTCTATATTGTAAAAGGGAACCGTAAAGAGGCAGCAAGAATAGCTGCTGAGTTTTATGGACTTCCTCAAGAACAAGGTACGCTTTTGTTTCCTTTATCACCTTTGTCATTTCTTGTTATTGAACTGCTAACTTTTACAGTATAAGTCTTTTCTTTAAGCAAACTAATCTGTAATTTTCCATAATCTTTAGGCAACCTGTTACTGACCAGACTTCCCCACTTTATTTTCACATTGAATAGTATTTCATAGAATCAGAATTGTTGGAAGGAACCATGAGAGTCATCTAGTCCAGCCCCTGCAAAGCAGGAATCTTTTGCCCAACGTGGGGCTTGAACCCTTTACCCCGAGATTAAAAGTTTCATGTTCTACCAACTGAGCTATAGGCTGTTTTATGATTACCTCTAAAGCAGATTCAATCTAACACGAGTAAAATGTTAAAATAGTAAATTAAAATTGTGAAATTAATCTTCATTTGCTCTGGTTCTGTTTTTATCAAATGGAGGAAGGAAAATGCCTATAAAGTACTGGCTGACATTAATAATGCTTGCATAGGGTAACTACAGCTCCTTGTTTACCAAGATTATTTGTGCCATAACACTATCCAACTTTTAATGCAAAACTATAATATAGAGTGGAACCTGATTCTTAATATTTTTGAAGATGGTAGTAAAATCCATTTTTCATCTGGTTTATAAAATTTCAAACATTTATATTATGAAGATGTGATATTTTTTGTAAATGTGTTCAAAAGGGTATACATGTCACAAGCTAAGCATACAAAGAGCTCGCTTTTCTTAGGCCTCAGCATTCAGCAATTCACTCCTAAGTAATATGCGATTGTGGTCTGTATGAGTAAGGGGCGGCTGCACTGCAGCATTTGTGTGTTGTTAGTCAGCTTTGAGTTCTTTATACTCAAAATCCCAGAAGTATGTGTGTCAAAGGAGGCCATCAATTCTAAACAAATGGGTATGGGATTTTACATTATGAGACTTATAATCACTTGATTCTTTGGTGCAGCCAGGTTTAAAGATTTCGGTTTCTGCCCATGATATTGCAGGAGCCAGAGGTGTTGCTGGTGCCAAGGATTGTCCAAGTCCAGGAAGGATTCTTATCTGGCGGCAAGGCCTGAAGTAATTATTTGGCACCCCTTAACCTAGCAAATTATTAACACAATCCTGCAACCAGTGGCGGAGAACATTCGGGGGCAGGGCTGGTGTGCATCCCGGGGGTGTGGCACGCGTCCTGGGGGTGCGGCACACCACCTGCGCAGGCGTGGCTCCCTGCGCGGGTGGGGTGGCAGCCGCGATGGCACCCTATCGGAATCACGCTGCCGGGGGCAGTGTGCTCCCCCCGCACTCTTTTTCCTCCGCCAGTGCCTACAACTGCCTGCTCCCTACAAACTGCTTGTGATATTTACTTGTCGATTGGGAATGGTTTAATGCCAACTCACAGGTTGCTGTCCCAGCTATCATGATCCCAAATACTATGTTTAAAGAAAGAAGTTAATTTTCAATGTGGTATATCACCTCATGAGTATATGCAGGGGTGCAGAATGTCTCCATCCATGACACTAATACATCCATGAGCCTCTCTTGTATTTGTTCCATGTGTAAATATTGTTATTGCAATGTACAGTGGTACCTCAGGTTACATACGCTTCAGGTTACATATGTTTCGGGTTACATACGCTTCAGGTTACACACTCCACTAACCCAGAAATAGTGCTTCAGGTTAAGAACTTTGCTTCAGGATAAGAACAGAAATCGGGCTCTGGCGGCGCGGTGGCAGCAGTAGGCCGCATTAGCTAAAGTGGTGCTTCAGGTTAAGAACAGTTTGAGGTTAAGTACGGACCTCCGGAACGAATTAAGTACTTAACCCAAGGTACCACTGTATTTAAATGCAATGTAGTTCTACTAAAAATAGGTTTGCAATATAAACTAAGGTAAATATAACTCAATTTAAATATCAAATGTTTAAAAATGCTCTTAACAGGAAATGACAGCTAGAGATTTGAAGAAAGTTTCCCATTTATTTATTTAAAACATTTTTATACCACCCTTCATCATATTAGATTTTAAGGTGTCGTATATCATAAAACAGTATAATTATCAAATAAGTAAGATATCAGAAAAACAACAACCCAGAACATAAGCCTCATACTGTTTTAAAACTGAGCTGAATGCAGATGGGATACTATTTAATGAGATATACTTCATCTCCCTGTAATTGAGTATTTTCTCTTTCTCTGAGGTGACATTGCCATATGTTTGCTTCCAGTGGAGTGCTTCTGAAATGCATCCTATTAAGAGTACATATTGTATGGAAGCTGGTCATCCAAGTTTAGTTTTATGGAAAAGCATTTTCCAGTGCCAGCCTAGGAGAATGGTTGACACAATGGCTAATTCTAATGCATGTCTTTATGGGAATCATTCCAAAAACATTCGCTTGGAGCGACTGGAAGAGATTCTAGACATAAAATATAGCAACAACTAGCATTAGGAAATTAGCTGGGATGGGTATGTGTTAAAGTGCTAAGAGTATTTCCTTTGATAGAAATGAATGGCTAGAAGTTAGATACATTCCCAACAGCATTATCAAATCAGGAAGGAATTTCCCCCCAGTTTATTCTGAAGGTTTCTGTCTCCCTTGTGGTTCAAAATACACCCTCAACAGAATGAATCATCCTTATTTTACAACATTGCTTTGGACACAAAAGAGGTTAAGTTGATTGAATTGTTGCAAGGATCTAAGTGCAGTTCTTCCAAACAACACTCCAGCTACAATTAAGATTATAGATATTATGATTTGTGTAGTAAGGGGGAAAGTGTTATGTTATTTTCCTCTTTCTAGTACATGCATGGGGAACCTCTGCACTGGGCATTCTCCTGGAATGACTCCCTAGGCTGGGAGTTGGGGGTCTGCAGATATAGGCAATCCCTGATTTGCATGGGGGTTGTATTCCAGATCATCATGTGTGGTGGCAGAGCGTGTTTAAGCCTACTCCATTACGCACACTTTTCCTGCCACTTCCGGGTTAGCGGCGGTGCGCATGTGCATGGTCATATGTGCTTTGAACATGTGCAAAATGGTCATTTACTATTGCATGTCAAAATATATACCTTTTGTGCAGAGTGGAGACAGAACTCCCATAATACAGTGGCTGATAACTCTCCACAACAATGACCTTATGTGAATGTATCAAAGGAGCCATCCCCATGGAATTTAGCAGGGGTTACTTCTGAGTAATGTATAATTACTGTGACATAAACCCACACTAGAAATTGTGGGTTAATGGCAGGGACCGCCCCCCTTCCTAAGCCAAGGTTGATTTCCTCAGAAGTACAGTGGTACCTCAGGTTAAGTACTTAATTCGTTCCAGAAGTTTGTTCTTAACCTGAAACTGTTCTTAACCTGAAGCACCTGAAGCACCACTTTAGCTAATGGGGCCTCCCACTGCTGCCGCGCCACCGGAGCCCGATTTCTGTTCTTATCCTAAAGCAAAGTTCTTAACCTGAAGCACTATTTCTGGGTTAGCGGAGTGTGTAACCTGAAGTGTATGTAACCTGAAGCGTATGTAACCCGAGGTACCACTGTAAACCTCATTGAGTTCAATAAGACTTATACCCAGGTAATTGTACACAGGGTTGCAACCTACATCGCCCATCTCCTTTATTAGTCATACCTATGAATTGTCCCCATAAGCTCTGGAAATTCCATAGAAGCTCATATTTCTTGATGTGTTATCTGAAGAGGTTGATGGCATTCATACAGTCAGGAATGATAAGTAATGTTTTCCTACTACCCTGTTTAACAATTGCAACTGATAATGTCACTCAACAACAGTTGTTGGGCGAGGAAAAATAGTACAAGATGTTTTCTCAGCTCACATTCCAGATAGATCATAGTTCTATTAATAAAAACTGTATAGGAACATCCTAGCTTTCTAGGTATAATAGAGCTCTAGTGGTCATGGAAGGAATATGGCACACGGTACCCAACACATAAAAACAGCAGGATTTAGCATTTTATTTTTCTTAAGCTGTGTAGTCAACAGTTGAGCACTGTGGTTTTACATGAGCTCTTTTCTTAAAAAACATGTCCACCAAATGATTAATACACAGAGATTTGTTGAGATATTATAATGAGATGAGAAAATGGTTTAAAATAACATCCCCCCAAACCCAGAAGCATTCCTTTTAGGAATGGCACAGATGGAGGTTCCCAGAAGTCGGGGGGATTATGTATGCAACTATAGCAGCTCAAATTTTGTTAGCCCAAAAATGGAGGGTGGGAGAGGTCCCTAAGAAGGAGGAATGGCAACTTTAAATGATGGAATAAGCAGGGTTAGCATACCTAACCAGCAGAATAAGGGAACAAGAAGATCGAGTCTACAAAGAGGAATGGAAAATCTTGGTAGAATATTTGGGAAATAATTGTAAACAAGTGAAAACGCTAACAGGATTAAGGTAAATTCAACAGTATAAAAAGATGAGGTAATATGAAAAGGGGGATGGGATTAATTGGTTGTAATGGTTGTAATAGAATATGCAGTAATAATGGGAAAATTAACCATGAAAAGAAAAGAAAAGAAACCATGGAAAGAGAAGAAGAGAAGTCAATGAATGTATTATTATAACGGTGGGTATTTAATGCTGGGAAATCTATAACTGAAAATTTCAATAAAAATATCTTTTAAAAAAGAGATTTGTTGAGGTATGATGAGTTAGTTGCATTCATATAGATGGTTAGGGTTACCACTTTCCCCATCTGAAGTGGACTGTCCCTTGTCAAGATCTTGAACTTGTGGATAAAGCCATAAAATCTCTTTCTTAATATGTGCATCCCTAATGTAGTATTCATACAGGGCTGCTTTCTCCCTTCCTTACTCTGACTCACTGGGTATTTTTGTAGGCATGGATTCTATTGCATATGCTGCATAGAGGGCCAAGGCCTTCTGACCGTGTAGTGTCTAGGGCCACCAATTCCTGAAAGACACCGTTTTAGTACCTGGGAGGGTCCTAGGGGCAAAGCCTGACAGGTAAAGCAGCTATGCGCCATACTTTACAGAGGGCAGTCTTCTCTCTGAAGGTTTTCTGGTCCAAGACCAGTTTAACATTAAATAACTATAAGGGAAAGCAGTCACGACATGGTGACAGCAGACACGAAATTAAAAGACGCCTGCTCCTTGGGAGAAAGGCGATGGCAAACCTAGACAGCATCTTAAAAAGCAGAGACATCACCTTGCCAACAAAGGTCTGTATAGTTAAAGCCATGGTTTTCCCGGTAGTGATGTATGGAAGTGGGAGCTGGACCATAAAGAAGGCTGATTGCCGAAGAATTGATGCTTTTGAATTATGGTGCTGGAGGAGACTCTTGAGAGTCCCATGGACTGCAAGAAGATCAAATGCATCCATTCTGAAGGAAATCAGCCCTGAATGCTCACTGGAAGGACAGATCGTGAAGCTGAGGCTCCAATACTTTGGCCACCTCATGAGAAGAGAAGACTCCCTGGAAAAGACCCTGATGTTGGGAAAGATGGAGGGCACAAGGAGAAGGGGACGACAGAGGATGAGATGTTTGGACAGTGTCCTCAAAGCTACAAACATGAGTCTGACCATACTGCGGGAGGCAGTGGAAGACAGGAGTGCCTGGCGTGCTCTGGTTCATGGGGTCACGAAGAGTCGGACACGACTAAACGACTAAACAACAACAAGGGAAAGCAGGAACCCTGAAGTTACCTATCAACAATTAGAACCTGGACAAGAGACTGAACAGACAGGCCACCTGGTCAGTCTTTCTTATTATAGTGAGATGAATTGTATTTCTTTTTAAATTATACTAAATAATTCTGAATCTGCATCTATAAATACAAATTAGCATATGAAAAACACAAGCAAATATTTACTATTGTCCTTTTTCAGGTGATATATTTCCTCTTTTTGGCAATATGCAAGTCACGTACCTGCTGGCAGTCTCAAAGGACAGTAGCTGGAGTAGAGCCCTGTACTCATGGGCAGAAGACAAGTAAAAACACTGTGTAATCTAGGTATAGACCTGTTCCATGTGTTTACTTGTCCCCTGCCACCAAACAATACATTCATCCATGATATCAAGCCATCATCACATATCATTCTTACACAATCCAGACTCCAACGGTGTCACAAAGGAAAAACTAAAATTCCATTTATAACTCAAGCAGATGAATCTAATGTTCACATTAAACGGCACCCACAATTCACTTGTATGCGACATATTGTTAAAAATTAAGATTGCCTTATAGAAAACACAGAAGCTGAGATGCTTTCTGATTGTTTTTCAGATTATGGCAAAGAACTCAAAATCTATGCAAAGCAGATCTCTTTCCTTCTTTTTCCCATGCAGGTTTGCATCCTCCCTTTCATATATGCTCATTCATCCATTCTGTCTCACAGACAAACCATAATCTCTCTTTCACATGTACACTCTCTCTCTCTCTTCCCCATAGTCTGTATCTGGTAGCTGTTGCTGCTTTGTTCAGCAGTAGTTATGTGAGATGGCTCCTTTCATTCGTGTAGGAGGTCTGAGGATCTGTGTGCTGGATAGGGGCTGAATCTGCTAAACCATCCAACTAAGACAGAGAGCTGGCATGTGGCAAGAGGTTGACTGGTTCAATGAAGCCCAGTTGCTCCTTCTGGCCTTTACTGTCCATCATTTTTATCTTCTCCCTCTCCAATAAAATCCAGAGCAAATGAGTAGTAAAACAATCAACATGACACTCACCACCACTCACAATAGGGAAGGAGAGTGGTCCAAAGTATGGCATAAGCCATATCATTGATTGCGTGCCAAGGCCCCATGACCCGCAGTTCCCACACAGACAAGTGGATTTTGGTTTATGGGTTTGAATAGGCCACAACTTTATCAATTATAGATGTGGGGGATTTGGCTTAGGCATTGGTGAAGCCAGACTATATATTGACTCCTGCCTATCTGCCGGGAGACCAGCTAAGGGTAAAGCACCAATAGGGGGAGTCCTATGGCTTCAATGGCCCCCGGAAGTGCCGCGGTTTAAATTTCCTGTGGCCACACCTACAGCCGGCACTGATTTGTCAGCAGGGTTGCCCCTGGGCAGAGGCCCACCCAGCGCTGGTGACATAGCTGGGCAGTGACAATGAGGGGGCTGATCTCTGCCCCCAGCCGAATCATTGCAGAGCCCGATGCCTTCGCAATGCTGCCCACCAGAAAAGGTAAGCGGACTTTTGAACGCCTTTCTCATCAAATACTTTCAGCTTTTCTATCTCCCAGAATAAGCATGTTCCTGCACACGTATGCAGAATTTGAAATGAATGAATAAAATACACCATTTTTTAAAAATCTGGTTGAAAAAAGCAGCAATGAGAATAAGGCCAGAGAAAAGGGGGGCTGAGAGAGGGGCCAGAAAGGGGAGAAAATATAAAACAGGCATAGGCAAACTTGGCTCTCCAGATGTTTTTGGGACTACAATTCCCATCATCCCTAGCTAAAAGGACCAGTGGTCAGGGATGATGGGTGTTGTAGTCCCCAAAACATCTGGAGGGTCGAATTTGCCTATGCCTGATGTAAAGGTTCAAGATATGTGATTTGGCCCCCAGGTGCAAGTGTCCCACTCCCCACATTAATCTATACTGTAGACAACACTAGATTTACTAATATTTATGGCCGGAATCATAAATGCATTGGCACCTAGAAAAGCTTAAGTTAGTTAAACAGGACCACAAGATAAGTAAGCTTCTTTTACTGGGGATACCACTACTGTAATAAGATCATTACTCTGGTTAATCTGTGTTGTAACTTTATCCCAGATTAGTCTCTTCTGTTTGCTTGTTCATGAAGATTTTCTTCCAGCACTACAAGGAGGTTATTTAGTGCCATGCCAGAAGAGTATTTGCTCTGGTTTACTAACGTTTACAGATTGTGCTCCTGTTTAGGTCAATGTACGAGAAGGTAGTTTAATAGCTCTTTACAACTGTTACTAATGCTTAGTCCTTTCCCCCATAAATTGTCGTTGGGGAAACCCAGCCAGATGGGCAGAGTATAAATAATAAAATCATCAACATTCTTGTATCTCACAATGTTGTTGTTATTATTATTTATTAAATGTGTATACTGCCCTTCATCTGAAGATCACAGGGTGGTTCACAACCCAAAAAGAAAACACGAAATACATAATAAAACAAAAATAAAAAGCAAAGGCCAAAGAATATTAATCAGCAACCTGACCACCAAATTCTGCACCAGCTGAAGTTTCTGACGAATCTTCAGAGGTAGCTCCACGTATATGCGTTATAACTTAGAGGTTACCAGAGCATAGATGACAGATGTTAGGCTATCCTAGTTCAGATAGGGTCACAACTGGGCCACCTTCTTAAGCCCTGTGCCACTGAGGCCACCTGAACCTCAAAAGACAGCAAAGGATCCAGGAGTACCCCTAAGCTTCACTCCTTCAGAGGGAGTGTAACCCCATCTAGTGCATGCAACCTCCTTTCCATCCAGTCTAGGAAACTGCCCACTAACAGTGCCTCAGTGTTATCTGGACTGAGCTTCAGTTTGTTGGCTTTCATCCAGTCCATTACCAAGGCAAGAAAAGGTCCAGCACATCCACTGCCACACCTGCAGATGGAAAGGAAAAACAGAGCTACGTGTCATCAGCATATTGCTGACAACGTACTCCAACACACCTGATAAGCTTACTTAGCGGTCTCATGTAGATGTTGAACAGCATAAGGGATAAAATTGAACCCCGAGGAACTCCACATTGAAGGCTCCACAGAGCTGAGGAGCACTACCCAAGCATCACTCTCTGGAAACGACCATCCAAGTAGGACCAGAACCATGCAAAGCGGTGGTACTCACCCCTAACTCAGACAGCAACTCCACAAGGATAACATGGTCAATGGTATGAAAAGCCACTGAGAGGTCAAGAAAAATAAATAGGGACACATTTCCCCTGTCTCTCTCCCAGCAGTGATTATCATATAGGGTGACCAAAGCAGTTTCCGTGCCGAAACCGGGCTGAAACCCTGACTGAAGGATCTAGAAAATCTGTTCCCTCCAAAAGCACCTAGATCTGGTTACAATCACCTGCTCAAGAACCTTGCCCATTACAAATATTAATATTTCAGTTTTGCAGTAAAAACTTGAAAATACTCTGCCCATTGCAAAATGGCCAAAAATTGCTTTAGAAATTAATTTGCAAAATGCTTTACAATTGTTATTATGCTTGCTTTCAAAACATTTCTGGGTGACAGATCCCCACTGTGCCCTCCCCCCCCCCTTTACAAATGGAGAACCAACATAACCAGGGAAGTCTTTCTTTCTAGGACAAGTGTAAGCGAGGGGGAGGAATCAAGCACCCTCTTCCATTTTAACTCGTGTAAACAGACCCAGGCTGCAGCTAAGCTGATTCTTTCTTGTTTTATAAATAGAACATGCCAATGCAATCCTTTCCTTCCCTCACTCTAGCTGCCCGTCCTGCTAGTAAATATTGCAGGATGGTGTAGTAGCTATTTTACTGCAAGTACAACCAGACAGCTTGTGAGAAAATGACAAGGAGGGCCGAGAGCAGTTAGCACTTTGTGGACATTCCAGAGGGAAGAGCATCTGCATTAATGACACGCAGGCTTTGGCAGGAGGGAAGAGAACGTTAAAATAATGTCCACAAACACTGCGGTTCAGAGGAGCTGCACTAAACAGAATCTCTCAAAGAGAAGCCTAGAATGCATAGGGGAGTGTTCTGCGAAACGAAAAGCTAGCTGGGGTATTCTCACCAGTCAAGGTCAGTACAGCAATCATTTCAACAAGCTGATGGAGGCTTCAGAATTTTCTAATGTGAACCATTTTTGCAACATCAATTTTATATCGTGACTGTTTTCCTAAATTAAATATTTCAATGTAAATATTAATTTGTGCTATTGTATTATAATAGAAAGATAGACACAGCTTTAATCTAGTTTTCTTTTAGTGTGAAATTAGCTACAGCATGTTTTGTCTGAGGTATGCTTTTGCAGATGTTGGAGTCACATTCAATATACAGCAAACCAAATGCCAGTGTTGCTAAGTACCAGGGACTGTTTACAGATCTGAAGGGATGGAGTGACCTTATATGTAAATTGTAAATATACATGGGGAGGTAAACAAGGCAGGAGACCTTGTAAGAACTACATGTGACATGCAAATACTGCAGATATTAGTTAATATTATATAATCTGTCTGTGTGTACCTGCATTCAGAAGCACTGTGATGCATACAAAATAAGTTTGCAATAACTATGAAAGGAGCTGTGAAATTTGTTATAAGTTCCTGTCATTTATATGCTACCAAAAATCAATAAACCTGGGTCCCCTCCACCTGAGTATCAGTTTATTTCTGGATTGGGTTCCACTTTGGAATCATTATTGAAATATATAGATTCATTTATTAGGGCTTGGTTCCAGCTTAGGGTCAAACTAGATGTGATGCTAACTAACCACAACCCAGAATTCTGGGCTTGGAACCCCCCCCCCCTAAAAAAACACAACAGCTGCCATGGAGGCTCTGATTCAGATTTGGATTGTGGCACAGAGAAGGTTTTTACCCATTTCCTCCATGCCAAGTTCCCTGCCCCCAGGTGTTACTAGTGATGGGCAGAACAATCCTACCTGGAGTCTGAGGGGAAGGGAGGAATGTTGTGACAGATCTATCACCACATCCGAAGCCCCATCAGATTGTGCAAACCATGGTGGAAGGTGGGGAGCAGGTAACTTCACAATTTCCCCCTTCACCAGCCTAGGATCAGGCACGTCAGGGATCTATGGGTCTTTGGATCCAGTGGGTGCATTCTGCTTTTTACCACCAGTGGTAGCTTTCCATCCTCTAACATTGCAATGCCCCCATGACTTGTGGCACTACTATCCACAGGTAAAGGGAAGTGCCAGTCATACTATTTATCATGAGGCCACTAGGCTGGGACATACCACAGCTTTCCCAGTTGGAGCAGGTCTCAACTGCAGCAAATTAAGGCATAAACGCCTGCTGGAAAACTGCCAAAGGCAGCCTCCACAGAGGCAAATAAGTCCATTTTGCAATGCCTTGTGAACGTGTTAGGAGAAGCTCAGGTAGCTGCCCTACGTTTTTCTAACAATGGAGCAATTTGTAGAAAAGGCGGCTGTGGTTGCTGCCGACGTGGTAGAATGGGATGTTAAATTAACTGGATGGGGTAATTTAAGAGTATCATATTGATACACACTCTGATCCATCTAGGCAAAGTGGGTGAGACTTTCCCCCTGCGTAGATATAAACAGGGTGTTTATGTATTTTATCCTAGCAATATGCACCTTTAGTGCTCTACAAACATCCAGTGAGTGCCAAGCCTTTTCCAACAGATGGGATATATTATCTATAAGAGGATATCTATGTAAGATAATATAGGTTTAAAATAAACAAACAAGCCTAATTCTTGTAGTTGATGCATTACCAGATTCAAAAGGTCAGATTCAATAACATTTTGCATTCTGGAGTTTAATAATCTGAAACTCATATTAAGATGATCATTTTAAGGCACCAGGCAAAATCCAATGTTAGTCACACTCAGAGCAGACCCTTTGGTATGTAATGCACAGTGGCTGCTTTCAGATACCACATACTTCAACCCTCCAGTTGTTGTCTGGAGCACTGGGAAGAAGAACATGCCTCCTTCCTTCCCATTTCCTCACCAAGCCAAGTTTGCAAAATACAATTGACAATCTTCGTTTGGAGGAATCACCTCTAGTTTGCTGGTTCAGACATCAATAAGAATCTGTTTTGACAAGCCAGAATGTGCTACATTAGGCTGGAGGTGTCGGAGGAGGAGGGAGTTGTGTGCACAGAACAAAATCCTGATCCAAACCACATAGACTGTGGGATCAGAGCATGTGACATATGAATGCTGTCGGAATACCTTGGTGTTAGACTCCTTTTGAAAGAAATTATGTAGGAGGAGTAGGAAATAGACCTAAACAGCAGTACTGCAAGAAAAAGGTAAAGGACCCCTGACAGTTAAGTCCAGTCGCAGGCCGAGGAAGCCTCTGTTTGTCCGCAGATAGTTTTTCTGGGTCATGTGGCCAGCATGACTAAGCCGCTTCTGACGCAATGGAACACTGAAACCAGAGCAGTGCACGGAAACACCGTTTACCTTCCCGCCAGAGCGGTACCTATTTATCTACTTGCACCCCTCTTTTTTGGCATGCTTGCGAACTGCTAGGTTGGCGGGAGCTGGGACCGAGCAACGGGAGCTCACTCTGTCCCGGGGATTCAAACCGCCGACCTTCTGATTGGCAAGCCCAAGAGGCTCAGTGGAAGTGGTGGAGCTTCATGCTCCGGCATCGAGGGGGGGACGGAGAGCAGGCGGGGGCTGGAGCACATCCTGGGGGTGGGGCACACTGCCTGTAGGGGCGTGGCACACGTCCTGGGGGCTGGGTGCACTGCCTGCGGGGGCGTGGTGCCCAGCACGGGTGGGGGGGCAGCCACAATGGCACCCTGCCGGGATCACGCTGCCAGGGGCGGGGTGCCCCCCCCACACTCCTCTTCCTCCACCAGTGCTCAGTGGTTTAGACCACAGCGCTACCCGCCTGCAGTACTGTAGAACGGGCAATTTAACCCTCTCTCTCGTGATATTTCCCCCCTCCCCCTAACCCTCCCATGCCATTCACTTTCCCCGTGTGTCTGTTGTATCAGCAGGCACAGCTGAACGTCGTTCTTGCTGAAAATTTGGTCTCTTTTCAGTAGTCCACGCCCTTTTAAGTCGATCCAACCTCTATACCTATTTGTACTAACGTTGTTGTTGTTTAGTCGTTTAGTCGTGTCCGACTCTTCGTGACCCCATGGACCAGAGCACGCCAGGCACTCCTGTCTTCCACTGCCTCCCACAGTTTGGTCAAACTCATGCTGGTAGCTTCGAGAACACTATCCAACCATCTCGTCCTCTTTCGTCCCCATCTCCTTGTGCCCTCCATCTTTCCCAACATCAGGGTCTTTTCCAGGGAGTCTTTTCTTCTCATGAGGTGGCCAAAGTATTGGAGCCTCAGCTTCAGGATCTGTCCTTCCAGTGAGCACTCAGGGCTGATTTCCTTAAGAATGGATAGGTTTGAGCTTCTTGCAGTCCATGGGACTGTACTAACATACAACATTTATATGGTTATATGGCACAAATTACTTTTAAGCACCATTGACTTATACTGTTCACTTAAACACATGCTTAAATCCCTCCAATGTAAATAAATCTCAATTGAACATACTTAGCTTTTCAGTGCTTCACGGAGTAGATCAAGCTAATACTTCTAGTCAGAGGAAGAGGAATGATACAGGTATGTCACTTAAAATGTGTCAGTTTAAACAAGGAGCGTTGCAGATATCATTTGCTATTAATATAACTGCCATTTTGTTAAAGGGTAGAATATGAATCTTTAGGAAACATTATTATAGCTTTGAATTTGATTGGAGACAGATTACAAGTTTGTTTCTGTATAAATCCATTAACCTGCCCACTTCAGTGGGTCAAAATACATGAGACACCAGAGATTCATGGCCATCATATTTCCCAACAAATCTTTAAACATTAGCTGATGTCCTGGAGCAGCAGCGTTGAGAAAACAGGATTCAATCATCCTCCTAGTCTGGATTTCCTGATCAAAAACATCTCCCAAAACTTCACAGGGTGGCAGATAGAGGTCCCTGCATTTTTCTTTTGCAGCAAAACTAATAGCCACTCAATGGGTTGCAATTTAGGTTGAGAAAACTGTGCAGAAAGTTTAAGCATCACTCCTTCAGTACCATTGCTCATATTCAAATTCGAGCCCTCAGCCAGTAATTTAAGTTAAGAATAGAAACAATGGGAGATATGACTACAGATCTGTCACATCCGGTGGAGCTTGGCTTTATTGCTCATGGTGAAGGTGGCAGATCCAAAAAACCTAAATGGATTGGCATGTGTCAGCGGAAAGATTGGCATGTGAGCATTAGGATATTCATAGAACCAATTATCTATTATAATCATACATAATAAATATTAAAACAGCAATGGTGCTATTTATCTGATTACTTGCAAGTATTTCAATGCACATTTAGGCGGCAGTTTCTAGAAATAAGTCCCATTAGGCCTGGCTTCTGAATAGACCTGTATACCTTTATGCACTATATATCTTGTACAATATAGTTTACATTTTCTAGATCTCTCAAGCTCCTTTCGCTTTCAAATTAATTACTGTAGGGTACTTTTTTAAAGCTCTGTATAAGATATATACGACGCCAATTCCTACTGATTTTGTTGGAAAAGGCAAGCATGTGCTTGTCTCTCTCCAACAGAAATAAATTGGTTTTAAAAGTACTTCTCTTTGCTAGAGCATGTCTGTTGTCATGGTGAAAATGAAAGATGAGAGGAGATATTTATAATCATGTGGTATATCTTTAATTTGGGACATTTTGATTAGAATTTCACATGCTGGGATTATAATGAGCATTGTGCAATAACTTTAACATGGCTCCTGAATGGTAGAAAGGTGTATGGGAACAGGAAACAGCCTTGCAGTCTTCCATCTAATTCTGGATAGTCTACTACGTACACTCAAAGGCAGTAGCTCTCCAGGGTAGCAGACTCCTTCCCTGTCCTGCCTGAAAATGCCAGGGACTGAATTTGAGACTTTCTGTCCACAAAGCAAGGACTCTACCACTGAATTAATACAGCCCCTGCTCTCACTGCTGCAGATGGGCAAATGCTTGCTAACAGAAAAAATATTTCTGTTTCTCTCAATTCTTAGGTATTTTTGTCCCCATAGCCTTCCCTTACAAATTCCTTACCCATCACTTCTGGGTCCATTAAGCTTAGCAGCCCTCTCACCTTAAGGAAGCATCAACATCCTCACACAGTTCCTGCTGGGCTGCCAATCATTCACCAACATTTCTGAGGACAACTGCAGCAGGGGGTAAACAGGCCATGTCTACAAAATCCCATCTTGTATCAGAGTAAATGGAGATGGAATGTCTCTGCAGACAAGATCCCATATGCACCTATACGACTGCTTCGATCAGCAGAACTGGCACTGTTACAAGTGCCACATAATACCGATTTTCACATTTGGAAGAACTCAATCTTTAATGTGGCAGCACCTACACTTTGGAACTCCATGCCTATTGAAATCAAGCAGGCGCCTTTGAAAAGGGCCCTCTAAAAATATTTTTGTTTAGATAAGTCTACCCAGATATTTAGAAAGTTGTTGCAGGTTTTAATCTGTTTTTAGTTTATTGTTACTTTAACCTTTCTAAAGTCTTGATTTATTGTTGTTAATTCTTCTTATTGATTTTTGTTGTTGTTGTTTTTTGTAAACCACTTTGAGATTTTTTTACAATCAAACTGTATAAATTTCATATAAATATGAAATAAATAAAATAATTAAAGCTGATCTTACATGTTGGGCTTCCCTTCTAGCATGGCTAATGAAAGAGAACCATATAATCCTATAGTACATTAACTTAGGTCTTCCACAATAATTGCTTTTGCCAAATGTGTGCATAAAACTAATTGTCTTATAACTTTAAATATAGGGGTCATGTAGTTAAACTTTTTATTATATATAAATATATATGGATATGACAGGAAACAGCTCATATAGGCTATGTTTGGCATAATTTATTAGACAAAGCTTCATTTGATTTTTGATTCAGACCCACTGGAAACAATCCATATTCATAATGAAAATGATATTTTTTTATTACACGTTTAACTTGTAAAATGACTTGCAGCTTTTATTACATTTGCTCCCACAACAATCCTGTGAGGCAGATTACAATTCTTCCTATTGAGCTGAAGCTAAGAAATTGCCTTCCTGAAAACCACCAGACCAATTTATAGTGGATGTTTTGATTTGAATCCAGACCCAATTCTACATCAAGTTATCTATTATAAAATGAAACAACAATTATACTTTATTTAAACTATGCATTATTATATTTAAACTATGAATTATTTCATGTACTGTGTTTCTATGGAGCAACGAAAGCTGGCTTATTCCTAAACTCAGGGCTTTGGATATCTGTTTACTGCAGAGGCTTTACAGGTGAAAGTTCATATTATAATGAGTGCAGAGCTCCTTCTAAAATGGCTGAAGTGTATTAATAGGCAGCAGCAAAAGGAAGAGTTTTATTTCCTTGTTTAACATGAGCCGGATTTATAATTGCGATTGGCTGGAAATGCCATGGGGAGATGGAGATTTAGGTACTGTATACATTTCTAAATCATTCTTTGTACTTGACTGTTCGTTATAATTCTTAGCCTTATCTCTGCAGTATTACAGAACTGTATACTCCAGTAAATTAGATACCAGCTGGCTTGGAATGCAGAGTCTAAATATAACTTGAAGTAGTTTGCACTTCAGTCAGAGAGAAAAGAATCATAGGGAGATTGTTTTTGAATAAAGAGTATTTTTGCAACTGCCTTTCTAAAAGGTATATTTTTTATTTGACACAGCTGGGTACCCAATCCCATCTCCATTACAAAAAATGGGAAAGCTATGAGAGCAGAAGGTCACTGAAAAACATGCAACAATTCTCTAAAATAAATATACATAGTGTATACCAGTAGTCTTATTACAATCTACAAGTCTGTCTGCAGTAGAACCAATCACAAAAAGTCACTACCAGCCAAGACAAGTTGCTGAGTTTCATACACTCCAACTTAGCCAGGAAGGAAACCCAATGATCCTATTTTTCCCTTTGAGAGTGGCTTTTAAAAATGTTATTAGTGTGCTCAAGAACACTTCAGGTTTCATTATCATTTCCGTAATAATCTTTAGAAGTTAGCTGTCTTGGAGGGAGGGAGATGCTTCTTGACTAGTGCATTTATACATATGTATACACAGAGACGCAAAACTCCAGTGGACTACTTCCTTCCAAACCACCCGTACAGATAATAACAGGGGTGAGGAACCCTTAAGGGTGGCCCTTAAGATGTTGCAGGACGTCAACACCCATCAACCCTAATCATTGATCAAGCTGTCTGGAAATTTTGGAAGTAGGCACTCCAATAACCTTGGGGGGGGCACTGATTTCCTTCCACTGTTCTAGATCCAGTTTAAGACAAAACACCCTCTTAAACAGAAATAGGGATGTTAACATGTACAGAAGTGTATTTCCATTTTCACCCATGGAATGTTGCAATGTATACCCTGATGTGGACAGTAGTGGGCAGAGATACCATGAATGCTTGGTGCAAAGCAGGACTTGGGTTATTTTCCAGCACCATGGGAAAAATAAAATTGCGTCACTGCAGCAATGAAATGTGCAGACATTTTTCTGCATAGCACAAGTGAACACATGTAAAAAGAGGCACAGTATTAGATAGCAGATGTAGCACAGATAAGGATAAATATGATTTGTAGAACTGCAACTGCAATGCTGGATTCAGATTTTTAAAAAAAATCTGTGAAGTTAGCATCTGGGATCTTTTCCTTATCCAAAGTTCGAAATGCTAGAGAGATGTTAATAAGGTACTTTATATGCTTGCTACCATTTCCCAGTGCAGCAGCTCTTAACAAAGTCTTAGGGCGGCAGCTCAGTTTGGCAGTAAAACAAATTGGCACAAGAGAGAGAGGAATTCTCTGCAGTGAGGATGCGTCAGTGTGATTGTAAACAGCAGCCGCTAATAATTTGTTGCAAGGAGAGCAACATTTTCTTCTTGTTTTGTGGTTGTCGGATATACATATTGATTAGGATTTTTAAAGTGCTGATTGCTTTTCTAGCATAAACTAAAGGTGGATTTAGGATAACTTTCATAAATTGTACCAGGACACCCATGTACCTCAGAAGAGACCTGTTCAATGCAATAGATGGTCACCAGAGTTCTCATGTTAACTTTTGGCAATTTTTTTTTGTTATCATCATATGAATACCATATTTGGGTCTTATATTAAGGTGGACCCTACATTTTGCTGTTGAAATTACTTACTTTCTGCAGCATCCTAGAACTGCAAAACAAAGCACTGTTTCTGCAAGGCAGAGCAAAGAGTTGCAATCTCCATCTGGAAGCAACACTGGATTATAGATATTTCAAGCCACCTTCTGACTAGTCAACTTGCATTTCCATTCTAATGTGTTAACACTCAAGAAAGTCCCATTGATCTCAATAAGATTTGTTCTCAATTAACTGTGCGCTAGGGATGGGGGAAATTAGATTTAGCTTCCTTTGCAAGTGAGGCTTGCATTTGGTGCCTTTTACGTTTGGCACCAATTGCAAACCCCTAGGATTGCTTCCACTCAGGATGCCTCACTAGAGACCTCTGCCAAAAATGGGTTTGCAAACCCCAGAACTCCCAAGTGCAGCTGATCCCAACAGGAGTTGTGCTGACTGGAAGCGCCTTTTGGAAGGGATCTTCTTTTGCATTCTGGTTGGAAAGGAGGAAAGGAAAGAATTGGGAGCGGACACTGAGTGCACTCTCATTTCTTTCCTTTTGAAGCTAGGTCACCCAACATCATGGTCAAAGTGGCCTATGGTTGGTGGTGAAGGAAGTGGCCAGATCCTGTTCCCTATTTTCAGGTGGGATCGTGTGATATTTTTTTTTTACTTTATCATCTTTTTCTACATTTATAAAATAATTAATTTAATATTTAAACTGAAGGATGGGGTTTATATTTAAATAGGAATTATGTAGGATTGGGGTTGTCTAAACATAAAATTGATCATCAGTTTATTATTTTATATGAATTAAAACATATCCATTTTTGTAATTTAAACTATATGGTGGTATTTATTGTTCCACAGGGTCTTGGGCAGATCGCTCACCACTGCATGATGCAGCAAGTCAGGGACGCCTCCTTTCTCTGAAAACTTTAATTGCACAGGTAAAAATGTTAAAGTATTTCAATCACAGTACGTTTCCCCTCCCCCATTCTTTGTTACAATCCAGTGTTTTAATATGAAAATTACCGGCATTCTGAACTAGCAGGTAAGAGATAGCTAAACAGCAAAATTGTAAATGACAAAAAAATCTCCATCCAATCTTATTAACTGCTCTAATGTATAAATCCCACTATCAACCCACTTCTTCCACCAATAGAATTAATTTAGCATGAGCATATGGGTCAAAGACATAAACCACATCTCCCAGCTGCTGAGATTGCAGGTGGAAATAATCCTTCCCTTTTTATATACATAGATCCTAATGCCATCAATCCACATGGAGTGCCAACTATATCAGGTGGTATTTACCGTTAGTCCTACTCAGAATATATCCATTGAAATTAATGATTAATCTGCGTGGGATTTAGGTTGTATTCCACAATCACCTTCATGATTACGCATGTAGGGGTATTTGCCAGAAAAAGAGGCTTGCCAATAGCTTGTAGGAGCTAAGAAGGCAAGCCTTAACATATAAATTAGGACCTGGGAAATCAAAACTTCCAGTATTTACAACTGCATCTTCTAATAATAATAATAATAATAATAATAATAATAATAATAATAATAATTTATTTATACCCCGCCCATCTGGCTGAGTGTCCCCAGCCACTCTGGGCGGCTCCCAATCAGTGTTAAAAACAGTACAGCGTTACATATTAAAAACTTCCCTGAACAGGGCTGCCTTAAGATGTCTTCTGAATGTCAGGTAATTATTTATCTCTTTGACATCTGATGGGAGGGCGTTCCACAGGGCGGGCGCCACTACCGAGAAGGCAGTGGAAAACTAGGTGTAGAGGCCCTATATAATTCTAGAGGAATCAAGTTTGGAGCTAGTATCAGCCCTAACTGTAGCATTTTATAGCTATATCTCAGGGAGAGGCATTCTAGAAAATGGAAAAGTTAACAGTATCTTTTCCCCTCCTTTCCTTTCCTTCATAGCATGCAGCTTCCCAAGCCATCCCAAGCCAGGAAAGTTACTGTAACTACTCCAGTCAGTTTATAACACTGTTTTCTCTAAAACATTTGTTTGGATTAACAATTTAAAAACTTAAAAAATATTTTGGTGGACTTTACGAATGGAAGGAGAGGGGAGGCAATATTTGCAGACTCCAGAATCCACCCAAAATTAGGAGCTGTTGAACCCCAGAACTAGGTGGAAGGTGTAAAAATTGCTAATGGAAGTGTCTGCTGGGTCAAAAACCCTTCTGTGAGCATGAGGGGGCACCAATTAGATTTCACCCTTTGATTTTAGACCTTGTCCTGGCTAAGTAAAGTTTATTTTGCCTATAATATTCTGTCACTTGGACAAACTGGCTTACAGCTGTTAGTTCTTTTCCTGTTTAGGGATACAATGTAAATGCTCTGACCATTGATCAAGTGACTCCACTACATGAAGCATGCCTAGGAGATCACGTAGGATGTGCAAGAATTCTTCTTGAAGCAGGAGCAAATGCAAGTATTATTTTCTAAATAAAATAATTTTCTTCTGTATGTAAGAACATAAGAATAGCCTGCTGTAGACCTTGCACTGATATCAATGTACTATAAATTGTGGCTGGAAGACTCTCAGGTGGCATTCAATGCTTTCAATGGCAAATTTTACTAAACATCGTTACAAGGTGGTATACAAGTTTCCTACCTCTGTTCCTTTCTTATCATCTGCATGTTGCCAGCTCTTTCATTCTCCTGATTTTTCATCGATTGAGAGGGGGAGGACGGGGGGAGACCACCTATATTCCCAAAGCAGAAATATAATATGTAAACAAGTATTTTAGTTCTACTCATAGCAATTTCCAATACTTTAGGTGAATGCTACAACAATTGATGGAGTGACACCCTTATTCAATGCATGTTCAAGAGGAAGTGCATCTTGTGTAGAGCTTCTACTGGAGTATGGTGCCAAAGCTCAGTGGGAGACATGCCTCCCTTCTCCAACTCACGAAGCAGCTAGCAGAGGTAAGAAAAGAGACTAGCTGAATGAATCAAAAACTACATCAGGCATTATAAATCCAATTCTTAGTTTGAGAGATGAATTGCACTCTCTTTTCACTAGGTCATAGTGACTGTCTAGAACTTCTGATCTCTCGGGGCATAGATGTTGACCAAGATATTCCTCACCTGGGAACACCTCTATACGTGGCTTGCATTTCACAGCAGAAACAATGTGTACACAAGCTTCTGCATTCAGGTACATAAGGTTAATTAATATATTTTTACTTTGCTTCTTAAACTGGACCAGAGTTTCATTGTAATGCATAGTGTATTGTATTGCTATGAATGAACTAGTACATTTGATCTGACCACCTTGTTTTGCTAACTTATCTGCTAGGGTGCAAGTGTAAACATTCAAATGTACACATATCCTAACACATGCATTTTCCTAAAAGGATAATCTTGAGGTCATCTATCTTGAGATATTTACTGGAGATGACTGTGTGTGCATAGACAGAATTACATTGACTTTTATAACCTTGTAAAATTTGAGGGATTTAGTACGGACCATCCTAGTCTGCTCGCTCTGAGGAGCCAACAATAGGCACACCACGGTTTATTTTAAAATGAGTAAAGGTTTAAAGATGACAACATGCCAATGTAAAACAAATAAATAGCAGCAAAAGCAGCTTTGTGACTTGAAATGCCACTACAGAAGAGTACAGAAAATAATAGGTTAATAATGCATAAACATGTGAGCCCAGCCACATGTTGCCTGGAACATTCACTTAATTGATGTTACAGAGACAGAAGGAAAGGAATAGAGATTCATCTAACAGTGTTTAAAGACACAGCCTTGCTATGCGGAAAGAGAAAGTCCCAGGGATTAGAAAAGGTTACAGTCATACCTTGGAACTCAAACGGAATCCATTCTGGAA
Organism: Podarcis liolepis; assembly: GCF_965112155.1. Classification (NCBI taxonomy): domain Eukaryota; kingdom Metazoa; phylum Chordata; class Lepidosauria; order Squamata; family Lacertidae; genus Podarcis; species Podarcis liolepis. The sequence goes on along the minus strand of NC_139564.1, from coordinate 47,719,753 downwards.
ATCTGTTTGAATTACAAAACATTCGAAAACTAAATTGTGCCTTCTGATTGGCTGCAGAAAGCTCTTGCAGCCAATCAGAAGCCGCAGTAGCCCCGTCGGACATTCAGATTCCAAAAATAGTTTGCAAACAGGAACAGTCACTTCTGGGTTTGCGGCGTTCGGGAGCCAAAACGTCTGAGAACTAAGCTGTTTGAAAACCAAGGTACAACTGCATATGTAAAATAGCAGTTTTTTTGTCTCATGAGAGCCAAGTTGGAGATAGACTGGAGGAAATACAAGTCACAGAGAAGAGTGCTAAGGTTGAGATTGTTGTTGTTACCTGTCCCAGTGAGAAAGGAATAAGATGGTAATGCTCCAGCTTCTGGAATTCTTGTTATGACAAGAAGGAACCCTGTTAAAGATAGCAAAACATTCCCCTTTAGTAAGATACTGGCTGGTACCTCTCTGTAAAGGGTCCTGACTAATTCCAAAAACAAACTAACAAACATGGATTGGAGACAAGGAAGCATGGAGCAGGTAAAGGTAAGGACACAACCTAGCTAAAGCCTAAATGAATGAAAGAAGCAGCACACTTCCACATACCAGGACAGGAGTAGTGCATCTTAGAAAATATTGATGTGGAGCAGCCTCCCAATAAAATGAACAAGTTGGGGGATGCCATGTGCACCCAGTTATAGGGTGTGGGGAGAAAAATCTTCTTACTGCCAAACCCTGAATGCAAAAGGAGCTTTTCACATAAGGCTTGGACTTGTTGACTACCGTTTAGCAGCAAAGTACATGAGTGAACAATTCTTAGGACATCCAAGGCTACATTTCCTGTTGACAAAGAAGGGGGTGAGCGTTGACATTCTTAAGAAATGTAAATGGAATATTCTTGCCCCAATGACCTCAGTTTGTTAACAATGTGCTGCCTCCACCTTGCAAAAAAGAGAATGGACTTGGATTTCTCCAGATGGGCAAAAGGATTAGTTAATTTAATTAGGACATGCTATGCTTTCCAGTTGATAATCATTTATTCTCACTGGGGTTTTGTTGTTGTTGTTTTTGCTGAATTAAGGATATGTTGCATTAGATTAGATGCTGGATTCTGGAATTAATTGGGTCATGGCGCAACCTCTTGCTTATGACTAGTATGTGCTGGAATTATTAACATCTTCATCTTAAAACCAGGTTGGTTAAAAGAAATACAATGTAAGTACGGTAAGTGAGGAGAAGGAGTAAATGACACTTAATGTAATTATTGTGGATGCTTCATGATTTTGGCTAAACAAATTTTTACTAATCGTCTTGGTTCAGTTGGAATTCTATACATGACCCAAAATGGAGCAATGGATCCAAACTACAAGAAAGAAAATTCCACCTAAACATTAGGAAGAACTTCCTGACAGTAAGAGCTGTTCGACAGTGGAATTTGCTGCCAAGGAGTGTGGTGGAGTCTCCTACTTTGGAGGTCTTTAAGCAGAGGCTTGACAACCATATGTCAGGAGTGCTCTGATGGTGTTTCCTGCTTGGCAGGGGGTTGGACTCGATGGCCCTTGTGGTCTCTTCCAACTCTATGATTCTATGATTCTATGATTCTATTGTTGACTCATACACAGACTGGGCCTTTCCTTGTCCATCACAAGGATACGCTTATGGTCCATAGAAAAGTCAAATTATACATATAATTTTGGGTCATGTATAGAATTCCAACTGAACCAAGACGATTAGTAAAAATTTGTTTAGCCAAAATCATGAAGCATCCACAATAATTACATTAAGTGTCATTTACTCCTTCTCCTCACTTACCGTACTTACATTGTATTTCTTTTAACCAACCTGGTTTTAAGATGAAGATGTTAATCTAGAGCCAATTAATTTAAAATTCTCTAGGAATAGGAGTATACAATATCCATAACTAGCTTGCATTATATGAACTATATAGGATATTTCAAATGATGACAATTCAGTTTTGCATTCATTTAAAGATTGAGTTCCATCTTCAGCAAATCTCAGAAGTCACACTGATCTTTTATAATGTGAGGATGACAACATCAGCATCCACATCACATAGCTGAAAGTAAGCCTGTGGTATCCCCCTTCTCACCTTGCCTTCCAGACTCTTAATTCTTGTAGCCCACTCACAGGTCATTGCCAACTTGTCTCCAACTTGGGGCATAAAACCGGAAGAGATTATAAACAAACGAGGACTAAGCACAGTTTAGAGTAATGTTATTGTTTATTGAGCCTTTGAAACAATTTTCTCTTAACACAAATAAAATAGCATTTTAATTCCATAGCCTATTGTCTCAAGCAGTTGATATCCCTGCCAACTTTGTATAATCAGATTTCATGTGAAAGGGTGCCTGGGAATGGTAATGGATTGGATGACTGCCAATAAACTGAAATTCAATCCTGACAGGACAAAGACTTGGTGAGGGTGTTTGGCCTGTTCTGGGTAGGCTCATACTCCCTTTTGAAGCATTAGTTTCAAAGTATGAGAATGCTATTAGATCTGGTGCTTTCTATGCAAATTTAAATAGCCTTGGTGGCACAAAGCACCTTTAGACCAGGCATAGGCAACATCGGCCCTCCAGATGTTTTGGGACTACAACTCCCATGATCCCTAGCTAACAGGACCAGTGGTCAGGGATGATGGGAATTGTAGTCCCAAAACATCTGGGGGGCCGAGGTTGCCTATGCCTGCTTTAGACAGCTAAAGCTGGTGCACCAGCTATGGCCTGTCCAAAATAATCCAGAATCATTCGTGCCAGTATTGGATTATTGTCATGTGTTATACAAGGATCTAAACTTGAAGACAATTCCAAAACCACAGTTAGCACAAAATATATCTGCTATGCTACTTACTTGGCGCACCTTTTGCCAGTCATTAATCTTCATGATTACTCCCAAATAATTTCTGGAGAGTTTTACTCATCCCTAGCTAAGTATACACTACAATCCATTATCCTTAACAGATATAGAGAATATGCAACAAAATTAAGAAAATTGTTGACAGCCTTAACAATACTTTTATATAAAGTATTTGGTTCCAGTGTTTAGAATAAGAATCTAATTTTTGAGAACAAGAATTTAGACATTGTGATTTGGCTTTGATTTAATTAATATAAATTCCTCATTAATTAATATATATTCCTATTTTTCCTGCTCTAAATCTATAGGTGCTAATGTACAGAAAGGAAAGTTTTTGGAAACTCCACTACATGCAGCTGCAAAGCAGTCTAGTGCTGAAATAGCAAATGTACTTCTTGAGTTTGGGGCAGACATAAATGCCAAAAATACAGAGTTTGAACGACCTGTAGATGTAGCTACTCCACGGAGTCTGGTGGAAACAGTATTACTTCTACAAGAAGGTAAAGGGGATATGTTTATATCAGAGTAGTAACCATGACTTGAAAATTTGGATTTGGCACTTTTAGGGGAGAGCTATGTATAATTTCTGGAAACAGTGAGTACCAGAGCAAATGACAGCAAAAACCGAATAAAATTAATTGCCATAAATTTGAAGGGATGGTGATATCCCCCATTTTGGAAAACATGATTGGAACAGAAATCCCACCCCCACAATTGAAAAGGTATACCTGCATGGGGGGGCATTTCCATTCTAATCAAGGATGAGGAGGGAAGTGATAAGCTTCTACTGAATAATTGCATCAATAGTAAAACATCTTCACATCTGTAAGACAGGCATTGCCAATGTAGCACCCACAAGTGGAAGGTGCCCACCAGTACCTCCTATGGCACCTGTGAAAGGTTTGCCTTTAAATGTGAACCAAACCGAAGTTCCCTCCCATTCGGAGTCAAGAAGCTGCAGAGATACTGAGAACTGCTGTGGGGGTTACAGAGGCTCACTTGGCTGCTGACCATAGCTTCTTTTATACGGTTTTAACAAAAGACCCTCAACTACCTCCTCTGTAAGTAAGATATGTTAGGAGAGTTTGCAGCTTGGGGAAATAGATTGGAAAGATCACTTACCATTTCTGGAGTTCAAAGGCTTTATTTATGCAGGAAGTAGAGATGACCGAGAGAGAGCAGACAAATTGTCTTAACAAGTTCGGAGAGAAGCAAAATGGCTCAGCTTTTAGAGGGGAAGTTATCTTAGAAAGAGTCTACTAGGAAGTAACAGTGCCCTCATGTGGTTTGTAGTAACACATGCATTAACTAGAAGCTCAGAGGAAATAAATTTATTTGTTATTCTCCAGCAAGGCGAACCAACTCCCACTCTATGAAAAATTGCATAGAAATCCCTTCCCTGTGGAAACAGAATTTCCCTATCCATTTTTTTGAGGGAAAGTATGGTTCCAAGAAAATGGAGAAGGAAGTTCTGCTAAACACTTGTTAACATTGACAGGCGTCTTGTCTGGTGAAGAAAGGTTCCTTCTTCTCTTTCCCCACTGTTACTGAGCTTTGGGTGAATTCTTCAGAGACTCATTTTTTATTTTCCCTCTATTTTGGTGCTGCCTGTTGCCAAGGGGAGAGCAACACATTTGATTTGAGATGTGACAGCTTCTTAACTTCTTCCTGTAGTCACATTGATACTGGGCTACCTTGACCAGCTCTGAACAAGAGTGGTTTTCATGTCTAGGACATTTTTTAGGTCTCGGATAAGTCTCAGATTTTCATTTCATGGGAAAACTGCCATTCTTTTCCTCTCATGGAACTGACTCTTCTGTTACAAGACATTTTAAGTGTGCTGCTGAACTTTCGCATTCAAGTACCTTATATGATTACTTAATTAAATACCTCAGTGCTTTTTATAGAAAACTGTACTGCAAAATGACAAAACAGATGTTGGTAAAAACGGAGGGCACTTCAAATATTCAGTTGAAATATTTATGTTTTTTAATGTTATGCTAGTCAACTGTGAGTTTGAGCATACCATAGATCAACTTTTGTCAACCTGGTGACCTCCAGATTTTTTGACTGCAGCTCCCATCATCCCTAGCCTGGGGCTGTTGAGAATTTTAAGTTAAAATATCTGGAGGATACCAGGTTTCCAAAGGCTTCCATTGTAGGTTGTAATATAATTAACACATTGCAAATTATTGAAGTAGTGAATTGCCACAATTTCTTTTTCTTTTTATCTACTTACAGCTACTCCATGTTCTCTTTGCCAACTGTGTCGGCTACGTATCCGAAACTACATAGGAAAAGCCAGGTTGCATCTTATACCGCAGCTCCAGTTGCCAACCATGTTGAAAGAGTTCCTGCAGTATAGATAAAGTAGTGACTAATTTTTCAAAACTTGAAAAAAAGCAGCCAAGTATTTTACTATATGTTTCATGTGAAAAACTGTTGAGATGGGGAAGGGAGGGCATAAACCAACATTTACTTACTAATATATATCTCACAACTGAAGCTACATTATAATCCAGTGATATTTGGGATTCCTTGAGCAACCTGATGGAGAGGGGCTAATATAGTTAAATAAAATAGAATTTGCTTATACTCTTGAAATTTGCTGTACACTTTAATATAATGTTCACTGATCAGCCACTTCATTTAATTTTATCTTCCTTTAGGGGCTTTTGTGGGGACTGTTCCTCACAGCGGATGTGCAGGAATATGCAGGGATTCCGGGGTCAGTTACAGCATTTCCCAACCCCCTGTGTATTATTGCTAAGGGAGTTTGCCCGTTTAAATGCTGTTGCTCTCTAAGGATCTGCTCTACTCTTCATTCATTGGAGGAGGGGGGATGAAGCTAGAGAAGAAGATGGGAACTGCAGTTGTCAGGAGCAACAGCCTTTTCAGTGGACTGGAGGCTGGAGTGGCAATGAAGGTGTACTGTAATCCAAAAACTCTCACAGAATGTTGTGTAAGTGAGTGTTGTGCAATGCTCAAGACCTGTACATGTGTTTAAGATCTTTTGTTCACTGGCACAGATGAATTATTGTTTGGTTTTGTTATATTCTGGTTCAAGGTGTCTTGTTCTGTGTGTATCTAGAACAATGGGGTGTTAGATGCACTCTATAAATATATATACATATTGAAAGACCATAAAACAGGTGTCTTTTTTCTGCTGTCCCTGCTTAAGCACTTCATAAGGAACACCTACTATGAATTAAGTTCCCTTTCTTTTCTGTTGGTTACATGAGGCACTGTACCATGAACTATTTAATATACAAATCTTTCTACTCCAGCACAAGTTTCATCACATTGACTGGTATTTAAAACTCATTTTGTGCAAATTCTCCCTCTCTCACAGACACTTAGGGTGTTGTTGAGGGGCAGTGAAGGACTTATACCTATCAATGGCATTCATTATTTAACTGTAAAAAAAAAAAGTATTATTTTGCAAACATGAGACTAGGCACTTATTTTTAAAGCCCAGTCTGTTGCTAAGTAATCAGAACGTGAGTGTGGGATGAAAGTAGAACTCATATTTTTTCCCCTTGTATATTTACCATTTAAAAATGGGTGTGCAGGTACTGTAATTTTTATGCTACTTTTAATGAGTAAGGGTGATAAACTCCCTCTGTTGTTTATCATCCAGTGTAAAAAAACAAAACTCTACATAATAATCTTGCTGTCAGATATATTAAGCTGGTGAGGTAATTTGGAAACAATACAAACACCACAGTTCAATATTCAGGCTTTGCAAGATAAGAGGACTCTTTCTCTGCAACAAAGACTTGGGGAAAAGCCAAAACAAACTCTGAATGCCTTCCTAAATGTCAGTCAGATGACACAGACCATGGAAATCTGTTTCGCCTCTTCCTATTAATAAAAATAAATAAATAAAAAATTTGCTTTTAATACTAACATGACATTTTAGAAACTGCTATTGAGTACATTTTACTAGAGATACCTTCTCTAATTGGCTGCTACAGCTCATTTCCACATGCTCAGGCAAAGATACAAAGCCTCTGTCAGCCAGATGGAGTCTTCAGAGTTGAAGAAGCTGGTTTTGAGGAGATATTTTGAGGGGAAGTGAAATATACTCAGAGTCGCAAAGTGATTTCATGCTCTTTACTCAGTTCATAGTGGTGAGGAGGAATGAGTGAATGTCCCCTCAAAGTATCTGCTTTATATACATTATTTACACAATGGGCTGCACATGATTGGCTAATTCTGGAGTTCTACTGTAAGCCAATCAGGTTGCGGATTCACTTATATCTGGAGCATGATTGGGTGGTTCCTGCCAACCAATCATACTGCTGCATTGTTCTAGGACCAATCAGACTGCTGCATTCTGAATCCTATTGTTCTAGGACCAATCAGACTGCTGCATTTTGGAGCCTATTGTTCTAGGACCAATCAGACTGCTGCAGTTTGGATCCTATTCAACTCAGTACATAACAGGAAGATAGTAAATTGTTACTGTACCAGGAGTTATCTCAGACACAAGGGGCAGTATGGCAGAAATCAGGAGGGAGGGGAACTCAATGGTGGTAAAATTGACATAAAATCTTGACAAATAGCATCCACTGGGGACAGATGCTAGCAGTCTGAATGTGGAATTAGAATATTCTTTAGAGGTTTTATTATTATGAAAGTAATAAATGTTATACTTACGAGGATTTGCGTGTAAGCTGTTGTCAAGTGTTGAAAACACCATGTGCTAGGACACACAATACAATCTTAAAAGTATGCACACCGACTGGGAAGTTACCAGGATTGTCAACCAACCAAATGCCAAAGCAAATAAACAAGCAGCCTTAGGTTTATGGTGTGTTCATAGTCAGCAATCCATGAGTTTAACTCACTTGGAACTAAGTTTCATGGAAATTTTGGGATCATTTACCAGCAAATCTGGCACAGAAAATTTCCCTTTCCTGGGACCAAGGCAACTACGTCAATCAGGAAATCCTGAATAGGTTATCACTCATAATTTAAACGTTTATTAGTTGGTGGTGCTTGTTTGTCTTTTTTCTGTTATTTGTGGAGGCGTGCCCCCCCCCCCAAATCAGCGCAAACTCCAGTCAAAGGAGATTTGTATTTACATAAACACATATATTAAAATTACAGATTAGCCCTCAGTGGTGCAATGTGTTAGTGCTTGCATTTTGTATGTTTATAATGTGAACTACCCTATTCAGATGAAGGGCTGCATACAAAATTACTATTAGTATTTTTTAAAAAACATGCTGGTATATGTAAAGTCCCTCCATCTCTGATTCCACAGGCCATGTTGACTACTGGGCTTATAGGAACTGGAGTAACAGCATCTGGTAAGAGTAACAGCTTCTCTAAAAGCAGAATCCCAAGTCTTTCAGCATCAACAGTGGGTTGTATGTGCGTGTTGTTTGCGTGCTGTGGTTTTGTTTTGTTTTTGTGTGTATGTGTATTTGGTCGACTTCAAAACAACAACCCCCCCCCCTTCTCTGACGCAGAACACGCGTTTCCTAGCAACAAACAGCCCTGCGCCCAGGCGTTCCGACGCATGCGCCGTGGCAGTGCTCCTTTTTAAAAACAGAGCGGCGGCGACGGTTGCCGTGGCAACTGCCGTTATGGTTGTCGAAGGTGCTCGCGAAGGGAAGCTGCCTCTCCTCATGTCCTACTCCAACAGCCGGGGGCGCGCGGGGCTGCCCCGGACGGTGCTGCGCTGGCTGCAGAGCCTCGACCTCAGCTTCTCGCCTACTCATTTCCGTAGGTGAGGCCGCCCCCCTTCCCACACGTTGGCCGCCATGACACTTCCCGCCGTACCTGGGCGCCTCGGAGGCTGAAGACGCGCCTCGGCGTCAGCGGGAAGAAGGGGCCTGGTTTGCTTTTGGCTCCCTCGGCTGCGTCTCTCTTGCCCGTGTGGGCGCCTCCCCTCCCGCGAGAAGCGACTGCAAATCTCCCACGGAGCTCTGAGGGAGCTTGAACCGAAGCCCTTTGTTCACACGAATCCCCCGTAAGGCCAGGCCGGCCGTGAGGGCGCTTGCTAGAAAACATGGGAGGCTCTGGGGGAGGGGAGGGGTCGGGTGGCAAAGGCCGTCATTGGGGAAGGAGGGGATTTTGCTATGTGTATATCAAATGTTTTCAGACTGAAGGCTGGGCGAACCGGTGAGCTAGAGAGAGAGGCCCTTTTAGGGAGGGGGGAAGCACCTGTGTTCTGTTGTCATCACTGCTGGCAACGCCTGGTAAGATAGCACCAGCCTCCCCTTTATCCGTTGAGAATAGGTTTCCTTAAAAATTAAACCTGTGGGCTTGCGAAGTTTAGTCCAGAATTATGGTCCACAAGATACCTTTCTTTCCCTAGGAAGAAAGGCTTTCATGGTGGCAGCCCACACTGGAGGATTTGTAGTGGCTGCATCACAATCCTGGATTTGCATAAAGGCAGCAAGCAAAAGTGAAGTCAGGTTGCACAAGAGTAGTGAGCATGGCATGACACTGAGAAGGGAGAAACACTGAAAGGCGGAGGGGAGGGGGGAACTGGCAGTTTTAAACAATGATAAGAGGTTTGAGTAAAGTACTGTACTGTGGAATATTTGAGAGCTCTCATGAGGCAGCTGGGGAATGGAAAAGGGAGTAGTTTGGTTACAGTGAGAAGGGAGATGTGAAAGGGGGGAGAGTGGCAGTTTTAAACTTACAGAAGTTTGAGTAAAGCAAGGGTGGGGTGACACGGGAAAACTGGCCTTAAACAACACAGAGGCTTAAATAAAGCAGAGGTGGAAGAAAACAGGGGAAGAGACAATTTTAAACAATGCTAGATTTGAGTTGAGCAGAGCTTTCCTAACTGTTGTCACGACACAAGTGTGTCGGCTGCAGTGTGTAGGTGTGTCACACACATACGTTCCCTGCATTCCTTCCAACGCTGGAAAGGGGTTAGTTTAACTGCCTATTTGCTAGTAAAACTGAATTACTGTGTAGCAAAATGATGCATGTCTAAAAAGCTCTGGAATAGTGTTAGCAGGGGTTACACTGGGTGAAAGGAGCATGGCAGTTAAAATAAGGTTTGAGTACAGCAAGGACTTGGGAAGGGCTCTGTTAATTTTGGGTGTTAACTTCTGTGTTGTACCCATCTGCTATTTCTCCTTGTTAAAACTGTTTTAAAAAACACCTCAGTGTCCCAACACCTCTTCTTTATACAAACTTCTATTGTTTTAGTACAGCAAGAAGACAAACTGAAAGGGGGGGTGTCTGTTCTAAACTTTCAACTTTTCCATTCATCTTCTGTCTCACGTAAGAACGATCAAGGATGAAGAGCCTTCAAATATTCCATAGTACCTTCCCACAATGTATTTCATTCCTGATACCATGTGTTGTTTTCAATAAGTTCCAGATTCAGTGCAGTAATTTGGAAGGTGCTTTATTAATAAATGCCCATCCATCAGCTGAACTAAGCCTTTTCTGAGTGAGCTAATTGACAGGCTTGCTCTTAAGATTAAATTCATCTTAAAGATAAGAGTAGGAAAAAGGTGACAGTGAAAATGGGGGTACAAAAGCGGTTGCTAAGGTGAGAGGGCAATGTTTTGTGCGCAAGAGGGGTTGTAGAAAAGGAGAGAGCATGGGCATAAAAGTGACGGTGAAAACAGGCAGAAAGTGGGCTTAAGACCAAATAGTGGTGACTTCAGACATGGGGTTGCGAAGGTGAAAAGCTAGCTTAGTAGATATGTGGGGTTGAAAAGGGAAGCTCTAGGGGTTAATGTGAGGAAGGGGGGAAGGATTGGTGAGTAGAGCCCCTAGTATACTAACAAGCGAACAATGTGTATACACTGATGTAATATTATACATTCTTGTGCCTGCATTTCAGTGTTGTGAAATCACATATGATTCTTTTGGTTATTATTGGGTATTCCATTGGCCATAAGCAACAGAAGTTTTTTTTAAAAAAATCCTATCTATGTTGCAGGAATACATGTTTATTCAGTATCTTCACCTATTGATAGTTTAGTAATATATTATCTAGATTTCTGTTTAATGCTGTTTACTCCTTACAGCAAAACCTCTCTCTGGTTTCCAGGAAGACTTCCCTCTCCCTTCTTCTTTATTTATGTAACCTGTACAGCTGGCAGAGGAACTTACAGCTGTTTTGTTGACTTATGGATATGAGAAGGGGAGTGGGTAGGGATTTTTTCTTTCCACAAGAAAGTACTGTAATGGTTGAAAGCTCCAAAATTAATTTGGTAATGAAACAGAGGCTTCCCATCCAGGGAATGCCACTTCTTAATTAAGGCATGTAACTAATAGTGAACTTTTATTTATTTATACATTTTGAGTAGGGATTTTTCAAATGGCTATCTCATTGCTGAGATATTCTCTCGGTACTACCCAGAAGACATTCAGATGCGTTCCTTTGAAAATGGCACGTCCCTACCTGTGAAACTCAGCAACTGGTCACAGCTTGGAAAGGTATTTAATGTAGTAGTGAATTTCAAATATATGTTAAGGAGAAAAGGATGGGAACTTCTTTACTGTCTCACCCATTTTTATAGTGCAGTGCTATACATGTCTAAGATGCAAGTCTCATTCAGTTCAGTGGGGTTTACTCCCAGGTAAACTGATATAGGATTGCAACCTAATCTGTAATTATTTTTGTATGCATGGTGCTTATGTACATACATGTATATTAAGATGTAATGATAATGGTATTTCAAATGCACAACTACTTGTGCTGGTTTTAAAATAGAAAATACTTTTGATGTATGTTTCTTTATTTGCTATGGCCCCAGTGAAACTTTGCATATTTATACTATACCTGCTATGACTATGTTATACAAACTGTGAGGCTAAAATTTTGGAGTCTACATTGTATCTCAGATAAGAATAAAAAACAGTTTTCATGTCCTTCAAGAAGAGCAGATTTCAAATGAATTAATGTATTTGAAACAATTTCTTCCTCCTTTATTAAAGTTCTTTGCAAAAAGAAATCTGCATCCCATCCGAGAGCTAATTGATGGAACAATTCATTGTAAACCAGGAGCTGCAGAAATATTTCTACAAGACATTTATACAATGCTGACAAACAGGCGGTGAGTTATATTTGTAACAACATTATATTTGAATGTTGCAAGTTGATCCCTAAAGATTGATGATACCTGTACTATCTGGTTTGGTATCAACAAACTTATTATTTCTATCAAACAGCTATTAAATAGCACTAGTCTTTCTTAGACTTTTTTCAGAATTAGTGGAACATAAATTCCCCCCAAAAATCTTTATTCCTCCTTACTAAAGGGGGAAATTAAAAGGGGCAATAGCATTTACAACTACATATAATGCAATTCTAGTTGGTGGTTTGATGCATAATATAATTGTAATAATAAAATGCATTTAAAATACCTTATTCCTCAAAGTGCACATGCTGTGTTTTAGAAGTAAGGCTAAAAATATATGAAAGCCCTGGTACCTGCCTATAAATAAAATAAAGCTATAAACAGATTCCGTATAAGATAACGGAATACCAGCAATGATCAGTGGAATATAGGTTATTTTAATATCATTAGATACCTTATGATGAAAAAATAACCCATGTCATAAACATAAATTGGTATATCAATGTGGTCATTTTGTAACATAAATGCCTTTTACAGGCCTCTTGAACATTTGCCTTTTTTCTTTTCTCCTCCTCAGGAGCTCCTTAATGGAGGTGAGCTCATTAATCCATATGTATCATTAATACAAGACATTACACAGGGTGGCCTCTTAGATGAACTCAGGCACCACTTCCTTTCCCTGATCTCCACCAAAGAAGTATTAATAACACACACTGGGTTTTAATATAAAGGCTTCAAATTTCCCCTCTGCTATTCTCTGGTCTTATTCTTCATAGGTAAAGGTAAAGAAACCCCTGACCATTAGGTCCAGTTGTGGCCGACTCTGGGGTTGCGGCACTCATCTCGCTTTATTGGCCGAGGGAGCCGGCGTACAACTTCCAGGTCATGTGGCCAGCATGACTAAGCCGCTTCTGGCGAACCAGAGCAGTGCACGGAAACACCATTTACCTTCCCGCCACAGCAGTACCTATTTATCTACTAGGTTGGCAGGAGCAGGGACCGAGCAACGGAAGCTCACCCCGTTGCGGGGATTCGAACCGCTGACCTTCTGATCAGCAAGTCCTAGGCTCTGTGGTTTAACCCACAGCGCCACCCGCGTCCCATCTTTCCTCAAAAACCCCTTTATCTCTCCCAATCCAACAACTGTCCAAAATCCCAATTGTCTCTCTCACTGACAGTTAACTCCCCACTGAACTGGTATCTCCTGTCAATCAGAGCCCGAAATTCCACAAACCTATCAGACTGAATGCACATGATCCAGGCCTGTCTAACAAAACCTTAAAGTGATAGTCTCTTTCTCTTGCATCAGAATTTGTCACCAAAAACTACTGCTACATAGGCTTGCAGCATTGTAACAGCACAGGGCCTCAAACTGTCACAGAGGTCTCAAAACTTTTTTTTCATTCCAAACACAAATACCTAAATAATTATAATTTCTCCCATTAGTATAAAACATATTCAGGATGAAGAGATTGACTTTACAGACAGTAATTATCAGGATAAATTACCAATGGTTGCGAGATCAACTGCTTCAAGGGCTATTAAGACCAACATTAAGCTAACAGAAATAATGGTGGAGCCCAATATTCAAAAAAACAGACAAAAAGTAAATGCCATTATCAATATGCATATGCGGCGACGGCAGCTTGAGAGGGAGCAAGTTCCAGGTGAGTAGCTTGGGAGGACAAAATGTTTCTTGAATGTCTTCTCTCTATTACATGCAAGAATAATGAACTGCAAGTTTTGCCTTTATTCAGGGTACATCAAAAGGGCTTCCTCTCTGGAAGGCTAAGGAACTCTAGATCCATCTATGATTTATTTTTTCTGCCTTGTAATGATCTTTTTATTGAGGGAGTATTTAATTTTGGCTACCTGATTATTTCTTTGCATCCCTTGGGTTGCTTTCTGCAAATTTTCTTTCCTTTTTATTACTTTATAATTATTGCATTGTATTAGATTGCTTCAATGGATTGTTTTTTCATTGTTTTCTGTTAGCTGCCTTGAGCACTGTTCAGTGGACAGGTGGGATACAAAATATTGCCAGTGTGTAGCTACACTTCTTGCCACACTGAGGGATAGAAGCTCCCCCCCCCGTCAAATTATTCCACACATTCTGATGTGGCACACACAGATTAATCTTCTGGTGGTAGTTAATCCTTTATCCTTAATGAAGGATGGTTTTACCTTTCATCAGTATTAAGTCGTGCTGAAAAGACAATGATCTTGAAAATGTGATGTGTAAATCGCAGTACTTGCACAACAAATTGCTTTGTTTTTAAGAACGGTTTGGTATTAAAAAAACGCTGGGGGAGCGTGCCATTCGTCGTCCTTCCATGATAGTTCCTTCCGTGAGTACAGTGAAGATTCAGAAGGAGAAATCTATTCCTGTGCCAAGTAAGCATTATTTTTCTCTTTTGAAAGTCTCACACTTACTACTTGAATGTCATTACCATTGATCAAATTTAAATGTACATTAATTTTTTCATGAAGGCAATCTTATGAACATTTAATTGAGAATAAATCATTGGGACTTTTGAGTAAATGTAACTTCACACCAGGATGCATGTTTAAACAAATGTCTATGTTGTTCAAATGTATAACCCTCCCTCTTTAATGTAACTTCATTGTGGAGAAGGCTATTGGTTTCTTTTAAATTAAGCTTCATGTTATAAATCTATTCTAAATCTATTTCCTGCAAATATACTCTATTAAATATAAATCCAAGAAGGTGATCACAATATGGTGCCCTCCAGATATTGCTGGAATATAGCTTCAGTCATCCCTACCTCTCGCCCTTTTGGCTGGAGCTGATGAGAGTTGGAGTCCAACAACATCTAGAGGGCACCAGATTGGTTTCCCTGATCTGAAGTTTTCAACCAATTAAAATACTTAATAGGCTGTCTTAATCTGTTGTTGAAATTTAGATAAATGTGTCTATTAATTACTCAAAATCTTCATACCGTGATGAGATAAAAGAAGTGCAAAATAACTTAGTTTAATAAACAATGTCAATTTAATTAAAAATAAACTGTGATCGTGCCAGCTTTGTGAAGTTCAGAGATGATCCAGTAGCAGATTTAGAATAGCTTAGATTGATAAAGCCTGCCTTATAAAGGATTCTTAAAAGATGCCACTTAAAAAGTGCTTTGTTTTGTAACTGCATTTGTTGGGATGTAAAAGTACTGGCCTTTTTTTCTGCTTAGGTGTAGCATCCACAGAAATCAGAGGCAAAACGGGTGTTCATTTCAAAACCGTCCAAGTGAAACAAGCTGAGCTGCCCTTTAGAGGTGAATTAAATTCTGGCACCTTAAACCATCTTAAAGAATTGTAACTAGAGAAGTTTGAGAGAGCTCTTTTTGAACACAACAGAAGTCTTATGAAGTCTTTGCTACCATATTGGAGAACATGTGCCTTACTACTATGCTCAATAAAGCATTTGTGCTGAGGTAAATACAAACTTGGAAGCTGGGAGGTGCACAGATATAAGCTAAATGAAAAGCAGATTATCAATGCTTTTTACACTTTATTGGATTCTCAAAAGTGACTTCTTCTAATGCTGGTGTATCTACCCTTGTATTCATAGGTAATGGTGCAAGTTTAATAAAACATGATTATTAGGGCAAGCTGGGTTTATATTTTCAAACATTTTTCCTAGCATTAAAAATAAAACAATCTAAAATGTTTTATTTTGGTGAAATCTATAATCCTGAGCAAGCTTTTGAGCAAAGCTTGGTAGAAAGTAATGTCATACATAATTAAATGTTAAAATCAGCCAACCTCGCTAACTGTAAGGAATTTCTCCCAATAGCATTTTAAGTACTTAACATATTTTTTGCACTCTAACTTTGGTGTGTCCCCTTAGATCACCTATACTTTGTTCTAATGTAAAAGTTTCCTTCTGTGTGGTCTTTCTGACTTCAGTAATGAAAACATTTTCTGTTTATTGATATGGATACTGAATTTCTGTGAGCAGAAACCCTTTTCATGGGAATACCCCTCTGTGAGGGCGTAGAGACTGCTTTTTTGCTGAGTTTGTCTCACCCTTACAGCCCGCTGAAAAGGTTCTTTAAGGAGTTTGAGAGACTCTGTTGAATAATATGAGAGGTTGCATGGGGACCTATAGCAGAAAGGGGAAACTTGTTGAAATAGCCTCCCTGCATTTTTCAGTAAGAACTTCTATTTGCAGAAGGGCCATTCAGTCCAACACAGTGATAACTAAATGTATCTCATATGCATGTATTATTAAGAAGATATAATGCATTTTGCTACCTGTTGGTGCTCCTAACTTCGGTGCTGGGACAGGACAGAAGTAGAAAAAAGTAAAATTTAACTATTGTTTTGACAAAATACTACCTATTCTTTTATAGCTTGACGTGAATAAGATGATTTTTTTTTTTTTTTAGTCTTTGGTTCCACATTTTTAGGACATTGACAAACTGGAGTTTATTCTGAGCTGGCTGGCCCGGATGGTGAGGGGTAACAAGCAGTTGAGTTAGCTGTGTGTGCCCACACACTTTACAGCTTTGGTTTTTCTGGCCTCTTTCATTGCAAAATCATGAATTACCTGTTATATCTTTAGTCTACAAGCTCAGACATTTCAACAAACATGAAAGATAGGAGTTCTGCTATAGCTATTTTTTTGTAAACAACATACTGAATATAGTAGTGTTAATGACATGACCATATGCATCTGACAGTTTTTCTTAATCAGGTAGTCACTAGCTTAAGGCAGGGTTCCATCACAAACCAATAAATTTAGGTTACAAATTTAGGTTGCACAATTAAAGCTGGTTGGGAGGTCTTGTACAACAGACCAACTTTGCGCCCAGAATCAGACTTTAGCGATGGGGAAATGCACTAGACAGTGTACGATAATGTTTGTGTGACACAATGTCTAACCTTGTGAACAAATAAGGATGAATATGCAATAAATAGATTATCTAGAAGTGACTGGTCTCTATATTGAAATCATTTTCATCTTTGTTGTGTTTATTTACTTCCCTAGTTGGTATATTACCCAAACCAGGCTATAGAAAGTTCTTGTCTGTTTTGAACTGAAGGATTGGCTCTTTCATTTAGCTTAACTTCTCTTTTTAACCTTCTTACAGTTCTGGCTGCTTGATCTGTATTTATAGCCAGACATGGAATTATTGTCTGTGCACTGGACATTCACTAGCATATATTCTAGACCTATAAATCCTACCACCAACACGGGCTTCCATTGGCCTCGAGTTCTTTGTCCATCTTCCTTGCCTAGACAAATTTTGGGACTGATAGCTTTTGAAGCTGCCACACAAGCAAGCACAAGTTTTTATTTCTTACACTCTTAAAGTTCTAGTTTAACTGCAGAAATACATACTTCCTGTTCCAGAGCAGGCTTTGGGACAGCATCTCACTGCTTGTTCTGCTCTAACATTGTTACTGATTGGCTCCAGAAAATTTCATAAAATCTGGAGAATAGCTACAGAGGGAAATCTAGTTCCATAAATTTATTCAAGCTTGGCCAACATTTTATTCATCACTTTGTTCGCCTCACGATACTGGGGTTGCAGCCTGTGTCCTAGTAGAAATGTGTACCCTTCCCTGGTAGGAACAAGTGAAAATTTCAAGTACTCTCGTTCACTCCCTGCCTTCAGATAAAACTCTTGTTTTATTAACACAGGAAGCTGCCTTATACAAAGTTAAGACCACTGACTCAATATTGTCTACAGTGACTGGCTGCTGCAGCTCTCCAGGATTTCAGACAGTATCTCTCCCAGCCCTACCTGGAGCCTGGTACCTTCTGCATGCAAAGCATGTGCTGTACTGCTGAGCCATTGTGATTCCTTAACAAAAGAATTCATATTCTTAGTCAATTTGGTCCAGAGTAAATGAAATCTTTCCCATCCCCAATCCACTCCTTTTTCGTAAAACTCCTGTCCTCATCAAATGTCTTTCTACTTTCCCAGTGCCACAACCTCCAGACATCTGAATCACATAGGACACACTTAACTATGTCCACAATATCTGAACCAGGAATCTGGCCTGATCCTTCTCTGTAGCAGGATTGTAAAACACAATCTGGAAATCAAGTAAACATTTATTTTGGCCATAAACAAGATATTTTTGTAGAAAAACAATGGTGGTTGCAAACATAGGACTTGTCTCTAGTATTATGAAGGAACAGCCACAGTGGTTCCTCCACAAAGTTTATTCAGTGAGGCCAACTGCATACTTAATTTACATGTGGTGTAGAACTTCTCACCTCTTTTTTGCCATAATTGTGTTTTTTAACAAGAGGACAAACAGTAGCATAAACCCTTTTTATGAAACAATACCAATTTATTTAGGCATCTGGACCTCTGAATACAGTATTTTTACAATCACTAGAATGAAAGGAATTAAATACTTTAAAATTTACATCATGTATTTTGGTATATTCCAATAAGTAGTTTACTTACAATTTTTTCTTTGAAAATAAATTTTAGAAATATGCTTACTCATTTAAAATAAAGAGAATTGTTGACAAAATATAAGAAAAAAGATTCTCATGCCAGTTGAAGTGTAAAACTAAGTATTCCAAAATACTTGCTAAACAATAATCTGTGTTTACTATACAACCATTTAATTTACGCATGAATAAATTATTAGATTATCAGAATACAATCCATCCTCTATAAGAGCTGCATAAGCTCCATTCGTTTCAGAGGATATTGCACGGCAAACATGTTGCATTCAGTAGGATGTGTGCTTAGCTTCCACCACAAGGATACAAATACACAAACTTTACCTAAAATAGGAAGCATATACTCCCCATCATAAGCTGCTAGTTCTAAAAGCAGCCATACTGCTCCAAAATGTCATAAATAACATGTGAATGCATTTCAAATTATGAGCTTCAATTTGTGCTATCCTTGCAACTTAATAGAGTGCAGATACTTCTCTACATGCTTCACATGTTTGTCCACAGAAACAACATTTTAATCTATTCTCAAAAGTCCATGGCTACCAATGATATACATGACTCTTTGGATTATCAAATTTAATATAAAATTAAATTTACATAAAACTATCCTTCAAGTGGGATTCAACTTCAAATCCTCCAGCTAATAAATATAAAATGATAGCAACCAGCATATTAGCTGTTTTTAGTAAAAGTGAGTTATGTTCTTTTGTTAGAATGGGTTGAGCCGTATTCCTGTACCCAGTGGAGAGAAAGGGTTCACTTTTGCCCACATTAACGCATCGTTGAGTGAAATTGTGGATTTTCCATCTTCAAGGAAAAACACTGGACCCTGTTGGATATAAGAAGTATGGGGGAAGGGAAGCAAAATATTACACATTAAAAAAATACAGTACTCTTGAGAGAGAGCAATTGTGGCAGAAGTTCATACTTTCAAACTTCTCCTAAATGTAATCCAGCTCCACTAAGAAATACCTGTATCCTTAATCCTGTCAAGCAAGAGATGTGAACATCTGAATGACTAGGAAGGTTAGAGCCTGTAACGTAATCTGGTCCAATTGTTACTTTCAGAGGTTCCTCTTTTATTCGAGACGTCAGTGTCTCATATATCTCTTGTTGCAATTCAGATGGGGGTGTAGGGGGCAATTCATCAGCAGATCTGTGTGAGAAATATATATCATTATTTGCAATAGTTTTCTTGACTTGAAACATACAAACAAGATTTTTATTTATTTTAAAAAAGCATCTAAAAGTTAACAGAATTTCTGATACATTTGTCCTCTACTAAAAGACAAAAGATCACAATTTCAAATCATCTAAAATTCTATTGTGGTCATTGTACACCTACTTGTTTAGTGATTGAGTACAAGCTCTCCAAGCATCTAGTTCCTCAGAGAGTTGTTCAATTTTCAGGGGTACACACACCTCCCGTCTTTTTAAAAGCTGGCTGGAAAAGAATGCAATGTAACAGAAGTTTTGAAAGCATATGACAAATTCTAGCTCTATACAATTGGGCAATCTGAACAAACATTTAAAAACTGCATACAAATTATACAGACTGCTTTCTCACCCCATATGGAAGGTTTCTGGCAGGCAACAATGAATCTCATTCTCATATATATATATATATATATATATATATATATATATATATATGCTTTCGTAGATTTTCACGGGTACAGGAATGCAGGTTTTGGTGTCTTCGGGTGTCTTCCCGTGTAAGAGTTGGGGTGTCTAGGCGACGTTTCGACGAGGTCTCACTCGTCATCTTCAGGCTGGTGCTTACGGCTTCTTGTTACTGGAACAGAGCAGGATCTCAGTGTTTGAGTTCCTATAAATACTGTTGAGGGGGTGTGGTGTATTCTGGGCAGAGAGGAAGTTCCCAGGATAGTGTGACTTTTCTTCTTTTGTTCCTTAATTACTTGAGGGATATCTTGAGTGATTTCTTGAGTGATATTCTGAGTACCACTTAGGAGGGTCATTAAGAGTGGATTAGTTGCTAAAGCTTTCGTGTCTTGAACTCTTGAGCTTGTGAAGAGTTTTTCTGAGAAGATGGCTGTACTGCACTTAGTTGTGCTCTGGCTTGGCTTCGTGTATAGGGGCGAGCTGTGGTTTTGTGCCCTGTGCCAGTCAGATCTGCAATCCCTACACAGATCTGACTGGCACAGGGCACAAAACCACAGCTCGCCCCTATACACGAAGCCAAGCCAGAGCACAACTAAGTGCAGTACAGCCATCTTCTCAGAAAAACTCTTCACAAGCTCAAGAGTTCAAGACACGAAAGCTTTAGCAACTAATCCACTCTTAATGACCCTCCTAAGTGGTACTCAGAATATCACTCAAGAAATCACTCAAGATATCCCTCAAGTAATTAAGGAACAAAAGAAGAAAAGTCACACTATCCTGGGAACTTCCTCTCTGCCCAGAATACACCACACCCCCTCAACAGTATTTATAGGAACTCAAACACTGAGATCCTGCTCTGTTCCAGTAACAAGAAGCCGTAAGCACCAGCCTGAAGATGACGAGTGAGACCTCGTCGAAACGTCGCCTAGACACCCCAACTCTTACACGGGAAGACACCCGAAGACACCAAAACCTGCATATATATATATATATATATTACACAAAAAATTACAACAAATGAACAAGCCTCGTCAGCCCCTCTCCCCAGTTCCATTTGAGAGCACTTGGAAGATATAACTACTTTCACCAGTTTTGAAAAACCATTTTTTTATGTCACAATCAGCAGGCCTTAGTGCGAGTGAAGAAACACCTGTCTACCTTTTTGTTTCATATCCTCTATAAGTCCTTGAAATCAGTTCAGTCTCAGAGACTTTTAAGAAAAATACCTGCTGTTGATGGCCTGGTTGAATTGTAAACAGGACCACCATGGAAGTCAATCTTCTAGGTATTTAATACAATATCCCTCTCCTTTGTACAGAGTTCCAGAGCAGCTCACAAGAATTTAAGACACAAATAATAAAACCAATGAAATTTATTTAAAAGCTAGCAGCTTTTAAAGGATAAAACTAACAAAACTGAAAGGCCTGAGCAAATAAGATAAAAAAAATGGTATGGAAAAAAAAAACAGACTGGGGCCAGGTGAGTATATCTTGGAGAAGGTTTAAAGCCACCACAGAGGAGGCCCTATCTCTGCTCGCCTCCAGAAGTAAGGCAAGGAGACATGGAGAAAGGCCCTTGGAAATTTTAATACCCAGGGAAGTTCATATAAAAGAAAGGGCTGTTCCAGGTACCTGGGGCTCTCAAGCCATGCACGTACTTTAAAGGTAAGTCCCAGCCAGCACTTTGCATTCTGCTCAGAAACACCATTATCCTTAATAGTTTTAAAACTGGCTAGATGTCTTCCAATCAATCAGTCTTGGTAATTTTGGTGCATCATTTTGGACTACCTGAAGTTTCCAAGTAGTTTTCAAAGACAGTCTCACATACAATGACTCATACAGTCTCACATACAATGTCTAACTGAGATATAATACTGGATTGTGTCCAGGCTCTTTGTCCAGAGGGGTGATAGCTGACACACCTCCCTTAGCAAGTGAAACTATTTGGACCTCTAAAGTCCAGTTGTAGAAGCACCCAAAAGCTGCAAACCTAATCCTTTAGGGAGAATGCAACCCAAATCACACTGAATAGAATCTCCCAAACCAGATGAACCACCCACCAGCAGAACCTCTTTCTTGTCTAAATTTCAACTTCTTGGTCCTTATCCAGTCCTTTACTGATTCCACACATCATTTCAGCATCTCAACAGCCTCATCAAAATCTGATGAAAAGGAGAAATAGAGTTGGCTGTCATCTGCATAGTGATGACCCCTCACTCCATTTCTCCAGATATTCTCCCTCAGCATTTTCATGTACAGCACAGGGACAAAATGGAGCCCTGTGGCACACCATAGCATAAGTCCTGCTGGAAATGACAGTCCAGAACAGAACACAAGTACTGAACTGCACTATCCCCCAATTGCCAGTCTAGAAAGATGCCATGATCAATCATATCAAAAGTCATTAAGAGGTCCAGGAGAATTAGAAAGGTCTCCATCTGCCATCTTGGCATTCCTCAGTCATCATAGAGATGAAGGTAGTTTGGGGGCAAAACCCAGGTCTGAAGCCAGACTGAAATTGATGTGGATTGTCTGGGTTGTATGGTAAACACCACACTTAGCACAAGAAAGGTATATTTGCAACCTGCCAATCATAGAATTGGAAGGGACCATGAGGGCCATGTAGTCCAAACCAACATGGGGCTCGAACCCACGACCCTGAGATTAAGAGTTTCATGCTCTACCAACTGTGCTATATTTAGCACAATCTGAGATTTTCAAAGCAGTCTCACAACCACCTCCTTCAAGGCAGTCAAGACCACCATGCTTGCAAGGAGGCAATAATGGCAGCTAGGTTCTCTGCGACTGGGCACGCAATTACCTCCTAAACCAAGTTGATCAACTCTTTCCTGCTTATAGCTGCTATGGAGGCAGGAAGGGAAAGATTGAAGAAACATGCAGCAGGCTACATTCCTTGAAGCTCCTTATCCACATACTAGATTCACAATTTTTGAAATAAATCCAATAAAATACAACTAAGTAGTGCTCTAGATACATCTGGCGTTACTGTAGGCTAGGGATGATGGGAATTGTAGTCCAAAACACCTGGAGAACACTAGCCCTGGCTAGTGTTGTCAAGCCCTGGCCCATTTCATCAGATGTAACACTCTAACCCAAAGGTTGGCAACCTAAGGCCCATGGGCTGGTTCCGGCCCATGAGCTTCCTGGAACCGGCCCAAGGCCAGTCCATGGATAGGCGTGGGGATTCTGTGCTCTTTTTTTCATGGCGCCATTTTTATCTCGCCACAGGAACTGGCTTCTGGGTCAAAAGAGTGCCCGAAATAGTGTGTGCGTACGCACACTCCTCACCCGGAGTGCCTGTACGCATACGTACACACTATTTCCAGCGCACTTCCGGGAGGGAGGAGCGCCCATGCGCATGCGCACACGCTATTTCCGGTGTTCTTCCAACCCAGAAATAGCTTGAGTGCACGCACGGGCATGCATGGGCACACACGCTCCGGCCCACCGAGAGGTCTGCCGGGGAGTGGACCGGCCTGGCCTGAAAAAACGTTGCAGACCCCTGCTCTAACCCCTAAAGTATTACATATAACCTATGCCAAAAAAACTAATAATAATTGTTAAGGCTAAAACATCCATATGTTTAGTTCATCTTTGCTATAAAAAAATAGAAGCTATCTCTCATTAGTATATCTTATTTCTTTACCTTGTATCGATTTGCAAAATAAAACCCATTTGGAACATTACGCTAGAAAATCCCAATGTCCCTTTGAAACAGTATTTGTGGTTCCCATGTTATATGCCAAGTAAATCAAGGCAGCCGAGAAATTAGATTTTACAAAGACTAAGCCAATTTCAAAGGGATTAATCACTATTCAAGTGCCAAGGAACATCATAAGTAATAATTGACAGCATTGGAGGAAAGGAAACAATCAAATCCATCATAATCCCAATGGATGCAACTATTATGTAATAAAGAATTACCTTGTATATTCATAAAGTGCTGGCACAATGCTAGTGTACTGTCTTCTAATAGCCAGTAATGCACCAATGTAACCACACAATATTAACAACTCATTTCTAAATCTGAAAATAGAAGAACATTAATAAGTGCTTCCATTATTTTGCCCAGTCATTATGAAAAATCATAGACATAAAACTTGTTTACTATTGAGCAATGGGACCTTCTCTCCTTCCTCAGGTGGCCCCAAAATCTACTCCAGAGCTGCCACCCCCCCAAAAAAAATCATTTGGAGCAGATTCTGAGGTCACAGGAGAACTGCAGTGGAGAGGAGATGATGTTGAAGTCCCACCGCTTAAGTGGAAGTCTGTTCCACATCCACATGGACAACTCTGGATAAAACCCATACTCTCTTTCAAAGCAGTAAATTAACATCTGTTTAAAACATAATAAAACAATAACAAAACAAAACAGCAAAAGCAATGCCAGCTCCAAACTTAAGGGGGCTTTTGCTCCCCATACCTCCACATACCCTTTCTCCTCCACTTCTCTCACACACTTTTCTCCAGTGGTGCTGCCACTTAAATCAGTTTCTGCACTGGGCAAGTGGAGATGTCACTTATGAATGAGAACCAGGGTATTACATTTTGGGCAAATTAAAGTGGTGGGTGTCCACTGCAGATGGGAGCAGATTTTGGCAACTGTTCACCTACTCATCACTGAAAGGACAGCCTGGTGGCCCGGTGACAGCACTGGATTTAGGGCAGTGTGGGTGGTTCTCCTTGCACAGGGCCCAGGGGCACAGAATTTAGAAGATTCATAATTGAGAAGATCCATTTTGGGGTGCCAAATTTTGGGCTCACCCAGGGCAGCCCATTAGGAAGTATTACCAAAGTCTGCCCCTACCAGTGATGAGGGCAGTAATTGGTGGTACAGCCAGGTCAGACAAGTGATGGATACCCAACTGCTGATGCTGGGCCGGAGCAAAGCCAAAATCTAAAAAACATCTAGCACAGGGAATATCTCCAAAGGAACAACCCAGAAGCATATCTAAAGCCAGCAAAAACCGGCAATATCCCATGTTTACAGAATACATGGTTTAAAAAAAATGCTTGCAGAAAAATGCGTTTTTTACCATAAGTATTCTTTATAATGAGGTGAAGATCTGACCTCAACATGCTCTAGAATAAAACACTGCAGAAGTCAACTGCACTTCTACAAAAAACAGAATCTGTTTATATATACATGAACTCATCTAAAATTGTCCTATGTTCATCTGTTTAAAATGGTCAGCTCTGGTTTTACTTTATTTCTCTTCAGCTTAGTTGTGCTGGGGCTATTTAAGACGTACTGGCAATGGAGGGCACAGGGGTAAATAAAGTCTAACCATAGAAATAGCTCAGATTCAATTTCACAACTTTCACAAAGCATACTTACTCACTACATTTATGAAGTAACAACTTTTCTGTCCGGATATAGCTTAGAAGATCAAGAAATGGACAGACTGAGTCCAAGGTCCACTCTGAACTACTGATTTGTTCTGTCAAACACAAAAGGAGAAGAAAAGTTTAAAGTGTTGAAGAACGGAAAAACCAAGCAAATATTAATCTTTTAGATTTTCTGACTCATTAAGAAGCCTACCTTTCACATAATGAATGCCTATCGGAAGTGCTTTTTCTGGTTCTATAGTTAACAAATAATACTTGATTGATTCAAATATATTTCCTTCCTCCTGAGCTGTCTCTGCTAACTGCATACATTCTTCTACATCTGGTAGGCTGCACTGAAAAACAAAACATTTACAAAACAACATTTATGACAGTATTTGTACAGGAAGCTGGGGTTTTGCACACGAATGGGTGCAGTGTCCAACATGAAATGCTCCCCACAACTTAAAACCGGTTTCTTTCCCAGGCAGTGCAAAGGAACATTACAAGGAATGGAAAGTCTGTGTGCAATTTGTGTATCCTGAGGCCGTTGTCTTTGCACTAGGCACATTATTTATGCTCCAGAGTACAAGTAATCTGCGTGGCATACATAGGGGATGTATGTCCAGACTTCTCATTCACCATAATGCCCTTGCACATACATACATCCTTACACTGGGATAGGAAAACAGGGCTCTGCTAAGTCCTGCGGGACACCTCTGCATAGCAGCATCACGCCTGAACAAAACTGGACTTCGCTCATTGTACACACAGCTAAATCTATAATATCCTTTTCATCAGAAAAGAGTATTCCGTGTAAACCTACTTTTCAAGCTGATGTAGATACCTTAATACTATAATAAGGCCACAGATCAACAGCTCAGTTATGCAAACTAAGCTTCATTTGTAGAGATACTTTCTATTGCCATCCGCAAGAAAAATTACACTGGTCAACAACAAATTTGCGTTTTTTTCAGTTGATTTAGGACGAATCTGATACGCTGAATCCAAAAATCACATTGGTTTTGCTCAATCAGGTCAAGTTTTTGAGCTATGGCCACATGTCGTTTTTTTACGTTTTTGTTCACATGTACACTTGTGTGGAGCATTTTAGAAGAAGTTGGTGGGGGTAAAATGCCATGTCGAATAATTGTTTTGATTGGAAATGATTATTTTAATGACAAGAAGTATTCAGGTCCGATAGTTCTGGGTGATTACGTCGAAAAGGGATCAGTTTGAAGTCATAAAACCTCGAAATCTTCCATAAATTGGTGCGGCAAAGCATAAAGTTGGGGGATCAAAACTAAGTTAATGGGGCAGCCGCCCTACAAAGTATCCTGATCTTCAATCAGCACGTCGTCCTGTAGCTCATTGTGATGAAATTCCAGAGCCTATCTTCGGAGAACTTCCTGACATTAGTGACGAAGATGCCTCCAGTGTTGAAGGACATAAAGAAGAAGAAATGGTTCTTGAAGATGATGCTCCACATCCATTTTCCCAAAAGGAGTTGAATGATCTAGTTCGCGACCTTAGCTTGTCAAAGGACTCTGCCGAACTGTTGGCATCCAGATTGAAGGGAAAAAACCTCCTCTCTGACAGTGCTCGCATCAGCTTCTTCTACAACAGGCATCAAGAGTACCTCCGTTTTTTCTCGGAAGAGAAGTATTTGGTGTACTGTGCATATATTGCGCAGCTTCTGCTCAAGCTTGGAGTGCCACAGTACGAACCCAAAGATTGGAGACTGTTCATTGACAGCAGCAAGCGATCATTGAAATGTGTTCTGCTACACAACAGCAACCAGTTTGCCTCCATACCCCTGGCTCACTCGAGTACACTGAAGGAGAACTATGAAGCGGTGAAGTATGTGCTGGAGAAAATTGGTTATGATCAGCATAAGTGGTTTATTTGTGTTGACCTGAAGATGGTAAACTTTTTGTTGGGACAACAGTCTGGCTTCACCAAGTACCCATGTTTTCTGTGCATGTGGGATAGTAGGAACCGTCCTCAGCATTACACGAAGAAGGACTGGCCAGTGTGGGAGGAATTGGTGCCTTGCAAAGAAAGGAACGTCATCAACGACCCTCTGGTGGACAGAGACAGAATACTCTTCCCACCGCTGCACATCAAGCTCGGCATAATCAAGCAGTTCACCAAGGCTCTGGACAAGGATGGTGACTGCTTCACTTACTTGTGCCAGGCTTTTCCAGGATTGACCATGGAGAAGTTGAAAGCTGGCATCTTTGACGGTCCTCAGATCCGTCAGCTCATCAGAGATCCAGAGTTTGGAAAGTCAATGAACGAAGTGGAACTGGAAACATGGAAGGCATTTGTTCTGGTAGTGAAGAACTTTCTTGGCAACACTAAGGCCAGAAACTACTCAGAACTTGACAACAACATGCTGACTGCTTTCAGAAACCTGGCCTGCAACATGAGTGTCAAGATGCACTACCTATTTTCACATATGGACCGGTTTCCTGAGAACCTGGGTTCAATGAGTGACGAGCAGGGGGAGAGATTCCATCAGGACATGAAAGAGATGGAGACGAGGTATCAGGGTTGCTGGGACGCAGTCATGATGGCTGACTACTGTTGGACTCTGAAGAGAGACCTCCCTGCCGCTGAGCATTCCAGGAGTTCCAAGAAACAGAAGTTCGAGCCCTGAAGTTTGAAAAATGGTGAAGCAACATGCAATTTACGTGTACTTACCTTTATCAATGCCCACCATTCAGTTTACAGTAAACCTGACCTGATGGAGAGAAACGGATGCCATTTCCTGATTCAGCAGTGCAAAAATACCCTAAATCAGTTGTAGAAATCTAGACAACATTCAAAAAGTAAAAAATTGTTGCCCAGTGTTATTGGTATGTCCAACAGGAAATGACTGCTTCTTCCTGTGCATACAGGACTTGGATAGCAAATATTTTTTTAAAAAAGTAAAGGTAATAAATAACATAGAGGATTATGATTATAGTGCACTCTAATAGGAAGAATCCTAAAATAAATGTATCTAGGTATTAACAAATTAACATAAAACTTCTTCTGCTACTCACATAAATGGTTAAGAGACAGTTGACCTCTTAAGTGTACCTTTTCATGTAGGTCATTTATCTCTGCTGTGCATCCAGGATAGAAAGCACAAAGCTTTACTAACTGTAGCTCATTATTGGGGATCATCATAAGAAGATCTGCTGCTAAATCCCTGTGAAAAGACAAACATGCCACAGTTATTTAGCAATGTAAAAAGGTGGCAATGGGCAATGCCAGAATTAAGATTACTTGTTCTGCTCCCGTTCCTCTCTTAACTGGCTGTGAAACTGTAGGTGAGGTGAAGCTACTTTTATGCAGCGGACAGCTCTGGAAGAGAGTGTGGTAATGTAGAAGATACTGCATACTAACAATGAGCTCAAGAGCCTTTAATGCAGTTGTAAAATGGATGTAAACAGTCCTGACTCAGATTATCACCTAAACCATGATTTGGGTGACCAGCAGCAAGCCTCAAGATGGGGAAGTGAAAAAGCTTCCTACTTTCCAACAAACCACAGTTTCACAATGCATTGAGCTTGAGGAACTGTGGTGTGTTCCGATGAAAGTCAATTAACAAAACAAATGACCACTAGAACAAATTCTGTTTGGTCATTACAGAGAACTGTGGTTTGTTCTAAAGTGAAAGCAGAAGCTTCCACTCTCCTTCTCTCATGCTTGGGCCACTATCAAATTACCATTTTCAGATCCCTAGGATAGCAAACAGCTATGTATGAATACTTCAGGTAATTTGGACATGCTTTGGTGAAGTCATAAAATACAATTCTATGAACAACAACAAAAATCTAATTCAGGTAGATTTATCATTCAAGATCAAGACCACATCTTTCAGTATCATTTCAAAAAAATCAAACAGCTACTAAGTTTATTCCATTTTCAGCAACTATATAGGCCAGGCATGTCCAAAATCCGTTTTGGGGGCCTAATCCGGCCTGTCGGCCGATTTAATCTGGTCCCCATGGCAGTATATGTCCTGGGCTAAAATCCTTAAAAAAGCTCAACAACAAAAAGCTCAACAGCTCCGGTCGGCCCTCACGCATGTACACTTCATCAAATCTGGCCCTCTTTGAAAAAGGTTTGGGCACCCCTGATTATAGGCAGTCTGTGACCTCTTAGAAAATACATCTTGCAACTCCAGAAATATTGCTGCTATCAAGCTGTCTTAGTTCAGTCTAGATGGTGTGCATTATATAGGCAATAGTACATGAGCCTAACAAGTTGTTATCACAATGAAGGGATGGGAAACATGTGGCCTCCCAGATGCTGTAGGACTCCAGCTCCTAGCAAGAATGGCCAATAGTCAGGAATGATGAAAATCCAAATGAATCCATCATTCACCATTCTGTATCAGGGAACCTCCATACACAAAATGGGAATGTGCACATTGTGTTATCCATGACACTATCAAGGGGGAAATTCTGCATCTTCATATACCAGAGCCTTGCATGAACGAAGAACCTCAGGTGTATGACTAGCAATTGCTTTGTTTATTGAGTAATGCTCCCCATGGGATTATATTTTAAGTACTGGAGGAGTGCTTTTACAGAAAGCTATTTGCCATCTGCGCTCCAAGAAATAGTTGGCAAGTATGTATACCAATTTGTACATCTGCATATGCCCAAATAAATGTTCACTTAGGATAGATTATGATCCTTCTATTGCTTGGCTGGCAAGGCAGCCATCAACTTTCAAGAAACGGTTGACCAAAGAAAGGTTTTAGGAAAACCTAAATATTGGAGCCAATCTCCAGTGTTGCCATTAACACGGCTGCAATGCTGGCATAATATTAAGCATTCAAACACCACAGCTGTTGAATCACTAACCTCAGTTCTTATGTGCTAGTATAGTATCAGGATCAAACTGTCAGAACTGCAAATGTTCCGCTTCGTGAAGGCATGGGACAATCCCATGAGAGGAGAGGGATGTCTTAAGGATATGCCCTTACTTTTTGTTCTTACAGGTTGAATTCTCATCAATAACCCATTATGTTTCTTTTTAGCCAGTCTATTCTACTTATCATGCAAAGTATTTTGTTCTATTAGAAAAGCCAGCAGAGGATGAAGGATTTTCTTTTCAGTCTAACCCGAAATGTCATGCTTTGCAGAGGATAGATTAGAATGTCCTTCTAGAGAAAAGAATGTACCTGTATCCAGGTGATGGAAAGCTAAAACAAAGATATTCAAAATGTAACAGACAAAAACAGCATTCATATACTAAAACACACACAGGACAAATGGTGAGAGGCTGGGGAAGAAGCTGGGATTTTTTTAAAAAAGCAGGGAAAGGAACCGACAGCTCCAAATTCTTATTCTGCTTCTACTACATCCAACATGCAAACTGCAATTTTATGTATCCCATGTTAACTATCTTTTGACTTTTTATGTAAAAACAATCCTACCGTTAACAAAACAAAACATTACCCAAATCGCAAGGCTTTAGGCAATAATGAATTCCAATATTCATTTTCTTGGTCATGATTTTATTTCACATTTTACAATCTATGGGAAATATAATACTGAGAATAACTTGAATAACTCAAATCAACTGATTTTATTGGATTTACTGAGAGTATGGCTAGTAGTGGTTATCACCCAAGCTGCAAAAGAAAAAAGCTCTGTTGACTCGGAAAGCAATATGCTAAAAGCTTTACGTTCTCTTAAATGGGAAGCAAAGGATAAAGCTGCGAGTGCTTGCAAGAAGTTGGATTGTGAATTCATTGTGCTTGTGGAATCCAATCATACAAACTCTGGTTTGTATGATTGGATTCCACAAGCATATGATTTTGCAAGGAGTAGAAAGGCTTAGCTGTAAGCTCCACAGCCATCTCAATATGCAGCTATACTCAGGAAGGTTACAGCATGCCATCACAGAATGTGCAACACATACTGCTGTCCTCACCAAAGTTAATTTTGGTGCAGTGTGGGTCATGGGCAACACCACCTGATTTTTGCTTATATTTTGTTTCCCTTTGGCCTCTCCTGTACATACCTTAAAACAACTGTGGGCCTCTACATTCCTGCACCTTCCTCTTTCATTTTATTTGTTTGCCAAGGAGCTGAGAAACATAAATGAGCACAGAAAGGCAATCTCCAAGACTTTGTTATAGCTGGAGAAGACTGAGCAATTGCTAAACTTAGAGGACGGGGGTGGGGTGTCCCTTTTCACATCCCCTACCATAAAGTGGCAACTGCCAATATATTTCTCTCATCCACTTATGTCTAGCAGCTACATGCAAGACAAGTGTTCCTGAAATTAAGAACAGATTTTGGACACTATCATTTAGTCACAGAAAAAAACAAGTTCTATTAAAATTGCACTCCTGACATAAGCCACAATCCAAAGTAACTATTTTCTTCCAACCCTTATCAAAACCATGAGGCTAATAGTTATCCCTAATAGTTATCCCATAACACTTTGCTTGGATACGCAAAGCAAAATGAAAGGAGAAAAGCAAAACATCACCGCAAAATTTGAAACAAACTATGCTGGATTTCTTCACATTATCTGAATCTAAATTGAGGATTAGGGGACGATTCTCATGCCACCCTTTTGGCTCATTTCAACGTGTGCAGATTTATTCCCTCGTGGATTATCTGTCAAATCAGCCACAGGGGTCAGAAAATCAACGTAGATTATTGTGTGCGCACAAGCAATATGTACTTGCTGCAACTTAGTCATATGTCCATTTTATGCATGGGGCATTCAATCTGTGCGATGTAGTTTTAATGGTTGTGGATTGAAAACATAGGCTCAAAAGGTACTCAGAATAACTGATTCTAACTGAGGTGGAATCACAAAGGTGGTAAAGACAAATGTGGACACACACAAGCATGCTCCTGGTGCACTTTAGTCACTCAAGCAGAGCACAAATCCTAGAACTGTCTCAAAAATCTACCCTGCCTACTGATATGGTAGTGATTACTCCTGCAATATGGAAGCACTTGGTACTAGCCAAATGAAAACCTACTGACTTGTTCTTGCTAATTTAAAACGACATTTTTCTGCTCTAAGAACATTGGTGTTTGTTCATAATATGCTACTGTGGTTGAGTTTTACTTTTTAATAGCTTCTTCTGGATAAAAAAACCAAAGGTTCCTCAAAGTTGTTGTTGCTGTTTTCAAAATATGAGACTCTGGTGTTCTATAAAAGTGTCCAAGGTTTGTTAGAGTGAAACATTCTGTGGAGTAAGAAGTTCTTACCATGTTGTTATAGTCATACATTTTCTTGCTAGTAACTCTAGCGCATATTGTGTTGCTTGCGCTGCACATTCTCCTAAGACAGTACCCACACTGACTGCCAATTCCAGTTCATTTCCACGAATCAGGTTTGCCATGGCAAGCTTGCTCAATAAGAAAATCATATCATTAAGCATCACAAACACTTAGGATTCATTGAGACCAGCATTGTAAAATATTTACTTTCCAATGCTACATTAAAGAGTGACAAAAACATGCATTAATGAACAAGACTCATAGTTTGACCTGCTTTACTTTATATCACTGCAAGCAATATTTTGTCTATAAGCAAACCAGCTAAAAGTGAATTACTATTTTAAATAGAAGAGACACGTCAACCCAAGCTATTGCCAACTTCTAGAAAATTTAAACAGGAATTTCTGTAACTCATCCAACCTTCCCAATATGAAAAGCATCTAAAGATCTCACAATGGCCGCCCATAGTCTTGCCAGTGAGCGGTGGTTGTGGCCCAACACAGCACCTCCTTTCACCCAGACATGCCATTTTAGAATGTTTTCCCATCCCTGCAGAGGGTTTATTCACAGTGGAAGGTAATGGCCACCAGAATAGTTATTTGTCCACCAATGAAGGGTCTCCCTTTAAGAAATTGTTAAGGAGAATGGGAATAGGATCTTTAGCCTGTGTGTGCTGCCTTTCCACTCTCACAGGTGTCATTTCTCAAGGGGAAGAGCGCAATTGGAAAAGACCTTTTGAAAATCAACACTTTGGAAAGAGGCAAAGCTTATGAATTTGGGCCTAGCAAACTGGAAATCTGGCTTTGATGCAGGCTTGGCTCTTAGATATGGAATAAGGGGCGATGTGACAGGGGAGAAATTACTATCCACCAGGAGCTGATGTTTCTTAACTATCAACACTATCTACATTTTAGGGACAATTGTAGGAACTCCCTTGGGAATTACTGTTTCCTGAAATGGTCAGCAAGTATCCACGGCATCTTGGGGCCAGCTTTAATATCAAGATAGCTGGTACATAAAAACGTATCTCGAAAAGGGACTTTCTCCACCACAGTAGTAGTGTTGTTAGGCTTTGAGGTCTGTTATTCCCACAACTTTATCAGCTGCTGCTTGCAGGAATTTTCATCACCAGCTTTGTAGCATTGCATGTTGTAAGGAATGAACATGGTAAAAAGCTAACTAGAAAATAATGGTAACACAGCAGGGCTGGATAAGACAGGCACAAAGCAGATTCTCAGCAGCATAAAAATCTCCTAAAGTGATGTGGCAACAGAATCCGGCTAATAGGGATGGCTTTTAAAAATTCTTTCAATTATTTGTTCCCTTTGTTATTGCTGACCATGTATCTTTCCTATGTGTCTTTATTCCACACTGCCCATTGGATCAACATGATGTAAAAAAACAAGTTTATTTCTACATAACAGGATTGTTTTTTTAAAAAAATTAATAGAATGTATGCAAATGTACAAAACAAAGAGTAATTATTCTGCACATTTCTATTTTGGTATAGATCAAACAGAAAATACTTTTACCTCAATGTTCTCAACAGCTAAATGGCAGCAAGCAGCTAGCACCGCACAGCCATCCTGAAAATACCACTCAGACAATTCTTTACTGACTTTGTGCAGGAGTCTAGAAAAAACCAAAATAGAAATAATTTGGATTAAATAATTAAAACTAGATAAATCTACCAGATGTTGTTAGTGCATCCTTCTGCTTTACTATCTGAAAGTTTGGTCAGCACCACCACAGCAGGAGGCAGCCCAATCATAAATTAGTTTTGGTTATTGGCAGTGCTTTTTTCTGGGGGGTGCAGGTGAATGCATAGCCCTAAACATTTTGTCAATCGAAGTTTGGCCTCAATATGAGTAGGAAAATGAGAGTATCCCTATACATTTTTTAAGAAAAAAAAGCACTGGTTATTGGAATATAGTGCCCTGGTTCATATACCATGTAAGTCATGATTCAATCGTAAATGTGTCCCCCATCTCAAAAGGGACAACAAAGATATGGCAAATCAATAGCTTACAAAATTCAGTAAAAAAATTTGTCAAATCTCAATTAAAAATGCCACATTAATTTTGTGACAGACAAAAAAACAATAAGATAACATATGAAAAATAACCACTCAGTGACTCACTCAGTGAAATCTTCCAAGCTGTTTCCTTCCAAATCTGCTGTTCCATTTGATTCTAAACACTGGGATGTTTGCATATTTCCTTCACATGCTGACTAAAATCGGTTTAAAAAAAAGTCAATCAAAAGCAACATAAATCATTGTCTTCTTGGTAATATTATTTGTAAAAAGGGGTTAACAGTGAAATGGGAACAGTCATATCACAGTAGGAGAAAAGAGCCCAGCTACCATCTGGAACAACCATATTGGTACATCTCAAACTGATGGTATAATATTTATTACAAGTCAAGGAGTTATCCTGTTATAGTGAAATGTGGGAGAGTAAAATTCCAAGTACTTTGACGAGGATGTATAAGCTTCTATTATCCACAACAGAATGATATTCTTAGCAAAAGCTGCCAAGCTTTTTTTTGTAGCTAATGTAGGTCTGTTTGTTTGATTTTTATTCCAATACACTGAAACCTTTCCCTAGCTCTATTAGTGCCACCATTGCACAAAATACCTGGCACTCATACCAATCCACAGGTCTAGGATTCTGACAATAGTGTAGGCTAAACAGGTCTATCATTACTAGGCTTTTCAAACTCAGGATTGCAGGCATCATAAACACCAGCTTTAATGTCACCAGCATATGAGTAAATTCTTATTTTTTGCAGAAGCAGGAAAATCTAGAGCTTTACTATCCCTTCCTTTTATTTAATAATTTCATGGTTCTAACATAATTCTTCTACTCAGTTTGCTTTTCTTGTTGATTTAGATAACAACACAACAGGTATCAGTGTATAGCAAAAGTTATATTACGTCCTAAAAGAGTTATTTACTATCATGTACAGTGGTACCTGTGCAACAAGCAGAGCTTCTTTAAGCTGGCCTCTTGAAGTAAAAAATGTGACAAGTTTCTTCACATCACCAGTTGCTATACAGTATGGAATGACATCATCATTTTCTTCCTGAATTAACTGGTCAGCTCTCCTAATCAAAATTGAAAGCACTGCCATTATTAAGTTCATTTAAGTTACGTTTAGTATCAGATCCATTCAAAGAACATCAATGAGGCATCAAGATTTATATATATCCTTCTGAGATACACAAAACTCTTCCCAAAAGCAGTTTCCAAAAACTTACACTCTCAAGCATTTACACGGATAGTTTCAAATAACTAATTGAAAAATGCACCACCAGATACAACTTTTACATGACTGTTGCAGATTCCTTCCTAACCAGGGTTTGCAAATAAAAACAGATGTCTATGGCAAGCAGGACATGAGTTTGAAGAGATAGGTTTGTTTCTACCACTATGAATCATTTCTGTAAATATGGCCACTTATTTGATTGCTCAGCCCTAACACCGGGTTTATAACAAAGTTGAAAAGTACTGGTAATCAACTTAATTATGGTTAAAGATGCCGGGGGGGGGGATTTCTGGAGGGAGGCAAGGGAGGCAGCATGTGATGCTATAGTCACTCCTGAATCCAACACAGAATTAGGTTTCCTTAAGCCTACAAGAATCAGTATGCCAAACTCTGTGTTGGATTCAGGCCTATGCCTCATAATGCGAAAGGGTGACTTAAATTAGAATTCGCATCTTACCTTTGCATTAATTTCTTCCAGTATTTCATAGATACCCCTGGTGCAACTGAGAGAGCTTTGTCCCACTAAAACACAGAATATGTCATTATTTTCATCTTAACACAAGAAACATGCATTATTCAACGGTTTTTGAAAAACCATTTCAAATTATCTTCCCTTTATACGGACATCATTAACAAATTAGCCCTTTCTATTTCTATATAAAAATTAGTACTATCTGAAAAAACGAGGTCGCTTAAGAAACCAGTACGTCATTTGTTACCCTTCAGAATAGAATCACTGAAGAATTGCATGTTTACTTCACAGAGTCATGTTTTAAAATACAGTCATTTTGACATAACTTTTTCCAGAGATCATAAAGGGTGAAAGTACTGTAACTTTTTCAGACACAGCTTTCTCAAAATACATTTTCTGGTTAACAGTAACGCGGGAGAGAGAAGGGAGGACATTTGCAGGAGATAATCATCAAATAGGAAAGGATTCTTAATCCTTCCTGGCTGCCCACCAATTCTCACTTGCAGCCTCTTCCCAAGGCCTTTACTCCCACAGGGTGGGTTGGTATCCTGCATTTGTCTTGTAATGTGTTATTTTGATATGGAAAACATCAACAGCTTGCTAAATATGAATATGTTAGACCTTATTTAATGTAAGCTATTATAGTACTTTACAATATGCTTAATTGTGGGAACGAGGGGGGGGGGTACGCTCTCTCTCACACAAACACACACTTGCCAGTTTATTAAAAGTTTCAGCAAGGTTGACAAAATAAAAATAAAATCCAGCACCATTAGTCCTATGGCAATAGCATTGTTATAGTTATTATGAGGTACAAATAATAACAATACTAGCTACAACAAGTGCTTCTTAAATACAATAAATGTGCTATTTTATATACACAGTAGTAACTACAGCAACGTTAACTCAGAACAAAAACCAACCTTTCAGAAGGCATTTGAACCTTTGTCATGCCTATCTAGCGCACAGGGCACTTTCATTTGTCCACATCTGTCATTAAATATATAAACCAATGAGTTGGCAGGAATATATATCAGGCATAGGCAAACTCGGCTCTCCAGATGTTTTGAGACTACAATTCCCATCATTCCTGTCCACTGGTCCTGTTACCTAGGGATGATGGGAGTTGTAGTCTCAAAACATCTGGAGGGCCGAGTTTGCCTATGCCTGATAAATATTCCTGCCAACTCATTAGTTTATATATATATGCTGCGGAGTGATACTCACATCTGGTCTGAAACTCAGGGAAGTGGGAGAAAATGCCACCTCCCCTCCCCTCTCAAGTGTACACTGAACTCTTTTAACATATCATAATGTAGTGTTGGACGCGGGTGGCGTTGTCGGTTAAACCACAGAGCCTAGGGCTTGCTGATCAGAAGGTCGGCAGTTCGAATCCCCACGACGGAGTGAGCTCCCGTTGCTCGGTCCCAGCTCCGCCAACCTAGCAGTTCGAAAGCACGTCAAAGTGCAAGTAGATAAATAGGCGGGAAGGTAAACGGCATTTCCGTGCACTGCTCTGGTTCGCCAGAAGCAGCTTAGTCATGCTGGCCACATGACTCGGAAGCTGTACGCCGGCTCCCTCAGCCTATAAAGCGAGATGAGCACCGCAACCCTAGAGTTGGCCATGACTGGACCTAATGGTCAAGGGTCCCTTTACCTTTACCTTAATGTAGTGTTTACCTGTCCAAGTTCCACCATAAGTTCACAGTATCTCTGAATTTGCCCAAGTCTTAGATGTATCTCTGCTGCTTCTTTTAGCCTTTCTTCCTTGCTAGGTGCACCAATTCCTCCTCCAAACTTAGACATCTTCACAGTAGTAAGTTCTTGGGCTTTGGACTGAAAGATGAAAATGGAAAAAAAAAATCCCATCAAGTTTTCTCCTATAACATGAGTTAAGCCTTGACAAATTGCCCAAACGTAGGGCCTCAATCTCCAGAGATGTTAAAGCAGAGCAGAAATGCTGCTGCACTTTATCTCCCCAACACAGATATTTCAGCTCTGGTGACCTGTAAGGCAGAAAGGGTAGGAGGATGTGCCTGGTCAAAGTGGGCAACCTCTTTCCCCAATCAAGGTCAGTGACTTCTGTGTTAAAGAGTATCCGCTGTTGTAAAATATTTTATTGCACTTAATCTCGTATTGGTTAAACCCATAACAATTTCTCAATGGAAACTGTCAGAATAAATTCCTTTACGAAATTCCTATTGGTAAAAAAACAAAAACCTTTACATACATATTCTTTACAACCAAATGAGAAGAACAGACAAGGAAAACTGAGTTGTTATATTCTGAAATCTGGTTGTAAATTTGATGGTACTGAGGGTTCACATGCCATTTATAATTACTCATTCTTATGAGAAGGAATATAGACTAAACAAACGAAACGAGCAGGCAAGTCTGCAACTCTTTGGTCTAAAGCAATCGTCTGGCTCAAGGAAACACAAGTGTTAGGAGAAAATTAAGTGCCTCACACGACAATGTAGGCAACCCTTGCTCCCAAGGGGGTTATTCTTAAGTGCATATTCCACAGACGGTAAGAAATGCATGTATTTTCTTTTTCCACAATATCATTTTGCCTTGTGAAGCAAAATGAAATCAGCAAAAGCTTATTTCTTTTGTAATAAAGGAAGCTAAAGCTATTGCATCAACCTGCGTATTTAACTTACCATTCTAAATCTAACCAGATGTTTCATGTGCATTATTCCTTTGCAATAATTCTGTGGAAGCAAGCTATCATCTTGGCCTTTTATTACAGCAACAAGATCCCATAAGTTTTTACTGCCTCCTGGGGGCTGGAACAATAAAAAATGGAACACAATGTTGTTTAAGCCATATCAGAATTAAACCTGCAATGAAAGTGATTATGTTTGTCAGTCAGTGCAAAAGTAAAAACAGGTCAATTCAAAATTAAACAAGCCAATACTGAATCCAGGTAAAAGCGAGGTGTTACCACACAGGTGTTCTTTCATTGTTAGATCTCTTAAATGTACTAAATCAGTATAATACACACCACATACTAACTTGCAGAACAGCATAATTGTATAAACTTAAGACCACTAGTCATTTCATGACAATGGATCCACAGAATTACTTCCGTTATAATAGGTGAGGAAAAGCATATGACTGCTGAACTCAGGGGCTCTCAGTTTTCTTCAAAAGTATTTATCCTTCACTCTTATATTAAAGAAAATTGTGGAAGCAGCTACAGTACCCTCAGTG
Organism: Podarcis liolepis; assembly: GCF_965112155.1. Lineage (NCBI taxonomy): Eukaryota > Metazoa > Chordata > Lepidosauria > Squamata > Lacertidae > Podarcis > Podarcis liolepis. The sequence goes on along the minus strand of NC_139564.1, from coordinate 47,680,205 downwards.
AGCTTGTTTCGTGCAACCAATCTCACTTCAGTGTGGGATTCTGTCTCTACTTGGCCAAGCCCTACCTGGCCATGAACACACAGTTGCCTTGGTAGTTTCCAAATTGTACAATGGAAACACTGGATAATTTTAAGGTGAGTAGAAGATTGTGAAGTACTTTCCATCTTAGAAATACTATACATAAGCAATAAACGTTGATGGTGATAAGATTTATTAATCTTACATACCCTGTTCAACCAAACCCTGCTAAGAACACTGATTATGTTACAACTCCCATCGGTAGTCATAATTTATGTTCTATTGTGCACCTAAATAGATGTGAGATCCATGTGTCAAATGACAAATCAAGTTTATTATTTTTTGTAACAAATGAGACATGTGAAAAATGCATTTTGTAATATATAATACAGTAAATACACCATTTGTGAAAGGTTTATTATACTTATAGTGCAGCCTTGCATCTAACCCAATGAGACTAAAGTTCTATAGCTACATCTTACATGCACACAATTTTTTACTACTTAATACTTACTGATAAACATTCGGAAAACCACCTCAGTTTTCTCCCTCGGGGATTACCAGCCAATTTGTCTACTTCTTGTTTAATATCCCTAGATACTTTGCCACATAGCAAAGGAGAAGCACCTACTTCAACAGCACGATCTATTAAAAACAAATATTTACACACCTTGTTAGAAACAGAGAAGACAATGAGGAGGATATATGGCTATACTCCAAAGTCCACTCAGGGGTGGACGTTTGCACGTCAAAATTCTTCTAGTTGTTGGCCTCTGGCACCCTGCAAATTGCAGCTAGGGATTCCACAGTAAACCCAGCAAGTGTGATTACTACCACATATGGTGTTCTGCTGGTGTGGGAAATGGTCCTGAATGCTCCATTATCTCCTATTTACCTTCCAATGTGATGAGAAACTAACTGGCATATCCATTGGGCAAATGCTTCCACAAGCCAGGTGGAAAGGAAGAAAATAACAAGCTGAATGCTCATTAGCATTCGTCCCTGAATGTGGGATGCCTGTCAGTAAATGATGCTCAATTAGATGCACACCTCAATGCACAGTCATGTGAAACTACACACAACTAGAGCTATATATGGGTAAAGTTTAATGTGCACGAACGTAAGCAAGCAAATCGGTAATTTTGAGCCTGTAGCTGTCAGTCTCTTGGATGGTCCGTGTAGTTGAACTTGCAGATCCATGAGGGGCCACTAGGAGCGCATCGGAAGATGGCTGACAATAACATCTCTCCGACCCACAGGAGGTAATTAGGAGGCTGTGATGGGAGTAAATAGCTTCCCTACCCCCCCAAGGTTGTGGGGGGGCTGCCCTTGCCTGCTGTGCCCTATACCACCCCCGAATTTGTGGGGATGGGGGCACTAGGCAGAATGCCCTCCTGTGGATCTCGGTGCTCCTGGACACTGTCTCTGATCCGCACCACTAGCTGCAAGAACTTCAAAAGGAACAATTAGGAAGAAGCGAATGCACATATTTCAAGGAAGGAGGGGGAGTAAAGACTGCTAACTGAAGAGTTCTCTGATAAACAAGACGAGTCGGAGGAACAAGAATCAATCATAAGAAGATATGCCAAGACTCGGTATGGCAAAGGGACTGGATGGGGGAGGGGGAAAAAACTTTCCTTTCTTTCCTCTATGTGATTAAACAAGAATCCCCCCCCCCAAGTCAGAAATGCCGTTTTAATGACTTAAGCTGTGGATTTACGACTATGTGGAGATAAACTTTCGAACCAAAGCATGTTTTAAGAAGAGCGTGGAAAGTTTAAGAGCTTTGGAATGACGCAATTAAAAATACCGTCGCCATATTGACAAGCTCTGTCGGAGGACTTGAGTCTGGGAGGAGGAAAAGAGCTGTTTTTATATTGTGGGTGAGACTCTTCAGTGGGACTTAAGAACGACAGATCCTGAGATTAATGATGGAAAGAGAGATGTTATTTATGAAAGTGATGATATATGGAAACCATCTCGATATGAGGATTGGACGAACGGAAAAATTCACACAGGATATAATTGGTGTTTATCTGCTTAAGGAGATTATCAGAAGAGATCATAAAGAAAAAAAGAAAAAAATATACAAACAAGATGAGATGTGGAAACAGCAAGATAAGATTGGATAGAATTATTAACTTTATTTGGACTGATTTGGATTTTAACGCAGTAGCAAGAAGATGATCGGAATCCCCCTTCAGAACTTGAAATATGGGTCCCCTCAACAAAAATTTAAAATTCGGCTTTGTAATTCAGAATTTATGTGATGTGATTTGATTTGATTGGTCGGTTAATAATTTTTTTTTTAAAAAAAGAACTTGCAGATCCAACTTCTCAAATTGTTTTATGCTTTTGTACATCAAGAAAAGGCATAGAAATCGTGCTGCATCCAGAATTGTGACCAATACAGAAACACTGTACTTGCACATGGGAAGTACATGAAACAAACTGGTAGTGTAAAGCACATAAATTGCCATTACTGCTATTTCAGCTGGGGGTGAGTAGGTACATAAGACTCCTGTATGTACAAAAATTGACTTGAAAAGCAAGAATATCCAAGACTCTTCACAAACCTTTCATGAACATGCAAGAGGATGAGTGGAAAATGTGGAAATAAAGGGATAGCTTTGTATATTCCTAGTCAGCATCCATCTATCTATCTATCTATCTATCTATCTATCTATCTATCTATCTATAGCTCACATATACGTGTATATTTACTCACCAGTGTTTCCGATAATCTCATCCCACGATCGGTCTGCCAATATATTTATCTGGAGAGGATTTATTAGAGGTGTTAAAGACCAAAGCCTCACAGTAGAATCTCGTGAACAAGAGGCCATAGTGAAGGGACGACTAGGATGGCATGTTAATCCTAAAATACATTGTAACAAATTTGTTTTAAAATACTGAACGACAATTTTTTAGCATACAAAAACTACTGAAAATGTATTAATGTCAAACATTAAAATATATTACCATAGACATCTGCACCGTGATCATACACTGTGTCCAGACAGGTTCCCTCTCTTGTATCCCACACTTTGATTGTATAATCCCAGCTGCCCGATATCAGTAAGTAAGGTATTTCTGTATTCCACAGCAATCCCCGTACTGGTGCTGTATGCCCACTAAGAACATTTATACAAGCATCTTGTGTATAATCCCATATTCGAACAGTGCTGTTAAGAAAGAAGTGAAATAGTTTCATTGCAGCGCTTGACCATCTCTAGACAAAACTCTTTTTTTAAAAAAAAATCCAGATAACACCAGAAGAACATCTACAAGAATTGCTAACACCACAACAGTCATTCACACTTACTTTCCCTTACTAATGACATATATAAAATTTAAGAGACCTGTGTGAAAGAGAGTTGTCCTAATGCAGTGATTCTCCACAGTGAATAATTCCTGATTTACTGGGAAGGAAATTTATTTATTCCATGCTCATCAGTGGAACAAGAATTGCAGCAGACTGTCATGTTTTACTCTTGCTGCCATCCACACACAAATGTAACATTGTCACAACTGCATATGAAGCTTTCCATAACACAGTATTTCCTTTTTCAGCTTCCCCATCATCTTCAGGTCTTTACCTTTTTCTCTTTTTTTAACTTTTTTTTTTTTGACCAGGGTACCAGCATTTGTACACTGCAAGCTTATGCACATCAACTCAAAAATAAGTCCCTCTTATATTAACAGGAGTTAAACACTATAATGTGTGTATGGAATTGGAGCCAAAGACTTCTGCAGCCTGCCTTGGGATGGTGATTATTTTCAGAGCACTAAGCAATTTTAAAGGAAACCAGACCAGTGAGGAGAGGGGTACTGTTTACTTTAGAAAACACAAATAATTGCACTGCTGGAGAGGCCTAATTTGGCTGATGAACAAAGATACAGAACTGTTATAGCAAAGGATGCATAACACAACCAATCAGAAGCCACCACTATAATACTGTTCATGCAGACTGCACTATGGGCAACATGTGATGCATTTAAAAAGTGATATATATTTTAACCAGCAAGTGCAGTTTGCCACTTTGATTTCTCTACTTTTCTTCTAGTTGCTCACAGATAATCTAGACTGCTGCCTAATTACTGCAATGACCTCAGTGATGCTCAGCTTTCCCCCAGCCTGTATTTTCATACCGTTAAGAGGTACACCCCAACTTTTTTGCAGCCATAACAGAGTCCAGAAGTAGAACTTTGATATCCACTGAATCTCCATGCTGAGGCTGCCCCTAGCATTCAAACTCGAGATTCCATGGGTTTCCATGATGGCCATGGGGATGTCTCAAGTTGTCCGACACAAATGGCAGGCCACACCCTCAACTAGGTTTCTGCTCCAGATGGAGGGAGTGGGGTCTGGAGATGAGTGGTGATGGCTGTCACCCTCTTGTAAGGGTCACATAATTTCCTTGTGAAGTTTGGATTTACAGCTCCAGTCCTACTCTGCAGGATGGTGGGCAGATTAAGAAGATCTGTGTTCGGAAGCTAATGGAATCCAATGGATTACTGAATGCCCTGGGGGAGTTTCCAGTAGATAGTGCAGGCGACCCTTGTCATTGTCATGCTGCGGCACAGAGAGGTCTCAGGGTCTTGACACGGTTGCTCTCGAGTGCCCTCTCTCAGCATTGTGGAGTGCATTTGGTACTTTGGTACACGGGTAAACTAAGGTCAATGAAACAGGCTGGATGGCAGCTAGAGTGCAAGTGGGAAAAGTTGTGTTATGGACAAAAACCATTTTTTTGCATTGCTAATCCCACCACCGCAATTTCAGCCAAATATGCTCACCCATCATCAGAACCGCTGCAGAGGATCCCTTCCCTCAGAGGAGACCATCTTACATGAAACACTTTGGCAGTATGCCCACTGAATACTTTCAGTGGCTGATCAGAGCTAGTTGCTAGGTAATAGACACGGACATTTTTATCTTCACATCCAGTGGCTATCATATCTCTGCAAAAGGGAGTAAAGTCATCAGCTACAGAAGGCACAAGAATTTCACTGTTCACACATAAAGGTAACAAGACGTTTTGAAAACTTGCCCTGCATTATTACATTTTCATTTTAAACATCTAACGGTAGCAGTCATCCTGTTTTCAAATTAGTTGCATCTCTTTAAACAACAACAACAAAACCAGAGAAATCAAGTGCCGCCTCCTTACTGCAGCCAGGACTAGGGGTGGATATAAAGACAACACAATTTGGGAAGGGAAGGTTGAAGTGATGGACCTGATTCCTAGAGAGAAGACACAGACCAGAGAAGGAAATATGTGGACTAGTCAAGGGAACAGTTACAGCCTGTAGAGATGTCGTAGCTGGTCATAATAGCATCACAATAGACCATCAATACCCAAGGAAAATGTGCAACAATTTTACTGACTTTTTAAAAAGTCTTTTTTTTGGAACTCGGGTGCATGGGACAGGACACAAAACAGCTGGACAGGGAAAACGTGAGAGGAGATTGTTGCTATTGGTTTTTTGTAGATGCCCCATAAAAAGTGAGTGACAGCATGACTACTTTACAGCACATGCACAGTACAATAACTGGCAGAAATCAAACTGGAATTTGACACTGCCAAGTCTTCCAAGGATATAAATTCTCAGCTCTAGGCTGACCTGATCAGACCATATTGCCTTTTACTTGATCCTACTGAGCTACATCACACTAAAACCATTACATTATTCTAGCTACATTAATTCTGGAACAAGCTTATTCTAACATTTATAATTCTCTGAGTCTTTAAGACTATGAAGTTAATTATATGAAAGTACTCACTTGTTGTTCTGACTCCAGTCACAGCCAAAAACTGAAGCTGGATGTTTGTACTTGTGGAGAATTTTGCCATCAATGGTCCGAATAATGCTGAATGAATTGAATATGGAAATCAGAGATTTATAATTTTGTATTTACATGGTTTTATTTGTTTGTCATGGCACTTTGGGGGAAAATGGAAGCACAGAAAAGGAGTCACAGCAGCAACTACACAGAACAAATGGGGCTAGCCCAAAAGCTGACCCAAAAGCTGAGTTAAAATTTTATAAATTTAATAATCCTCCACAGTGATCCAACATGTAAGAGCTGTTCGACAGTGGAATTTGCTGCCAAGGAGTGTGGTGGAGTCTCCTTCTTTGGAGGTCTTTAAGCAGAGGCTTGACAACCATATGTCAGGAGTGCTCTGATGGTGTTTCCTGCTTGGCAGGGGGTTGGACTCGATGGCCCTTGTGGTCTCTTCCAACTCTATGATTCTATGATTCTATGTTTTAGGTCTGTATGGCTGTTCATCAGGGAACTATGAATTTATAAAAAGTTCCACATTATAACCACATTTTTTAAAAATCACATATTTGTCCTTTGTTGGGACATGCAACTTTATGACAATGCCTGCTCTCTATTTACATTTTGCCAGAAAATCAAATCAATTAATACCATCACAATGTATATCAGTGGTGATATATCAGTGGAGAACTTACAGTCTACAGGCCTAATTAGGCTGTAAGGTCTCTGAATTTTGGCCTGCAAGGCCATGTTGGGCAAGCAAAGCCCTCCTGTCAGTTACCTTATATCATATGACATCATCCGCAGAGATATGATATCTCCCATCTAAGGACTAAGTGACAAGATCAGAGTTAAGCCTCTGCTGCTGCCACAATGGTGTGATTCCACAGCACTAAGACTGGAGAGAAGCCTCTGTCTGCTGCCTTCTGAACCACATTCAAAGGCTGATCTTATAGCTGCAATCAAAGCAAACTTAGCACTGGCAAACTACAGTGCTAAGATTGGAAATAATCAGCATTTTTGTTTAAAAATAGTGACAAGTGACTGAAATCACACTACAAGATTTCTGGAGCATGCACCTCCATATCAGTAGATAGGATCAAGTTCACATTTGCCAGGTAGTAGTCAAATCAAATAATGCTTTGCTATTTGTCACATAAATTTTCATAGAGTTGTCTTCAAAATCGCACTCACCAGAATCCATCTCCACTGCAGGTTGCTATCCTTTTGGAATCTTTATGACTCCATGCAATGCAGAAGATTCCACTCTTTCCATGCTTCAAAAAATGCAAAATGCCTATCAATAAGAAATAATTCACCCCTTTTTTTCTTATTTATATACTTTTCTTATGGCTCCCCACCCCCGCTTTTCCAAGTAGGAGTAATCAATATTTTCTACCAGCCTTTAAGCAAACATAACCCCCGCTCACATGAGGCATTTTGTAATGACAGGGTGTGACCTCTTTTGGGTAATATTTTTGCATTCTTCATGGTAAGAAAGAGGATGAAACAGAAAGCTAATGGATTCTAGTAATTTCTGTCTTAAGAACTGAGGTGAAGACTGGAGAGTTATAGCCAAATGAAGATGAATAGATGCAACCTTAATCAGTTCCCCAACAGCATGTTAAGAGTATCTTTTGAACTTCAAAGATTTTAAACAACAGTTTGCAAACTCTAAAATGCCACCTTTTAAAATAGTAACTCAAGAGTAAACATTTAGATGCACAATCATAATACTAGTGCTTTTCTGAATTCCAGACAATAAGGAAACTAGATGCAACTTGAATTGTGTGGATGCAATTAACACATGTTTTCATTATGCAAACAATAGCCAGGAAGGAGTTTTAAAGGTCTTGGGAGATGGGAAGTTGAACTACTTCTCTTTCTGCCAATTGAAGGTTCTCTTGAAACACAAAAAACAGCTTGTGAGAGATTATTTTTGCTGGCACCAGGGCAGGAACACAGTTATAAGCGCTTCAACCCCTAAGATCCAAGGCTGCTCAAGCCACTTCATGACTGCTAGTTACATAAAAAACTGTATTCATACAATTAGTGTCACATCTAGTCTGGCTCCAAGACTATTTCTATATGCCCTTAGGCATAGATCTCACTCCTTATTGAAATGTTTAAGTAAGACTCCAAAAGACCACCACCGCTTGAATCTGCAACACTTCAATTTTTAACTGAGGATACACAGAAAACACAATATTCTTATCTAAAAAGTAGCATTCTTAGGATGACTGAAATGTCCCCAGGGGAAGGTGTGCATGATGGGAAACCGGGAAACCTTCCCCACTGTGACTTTTACTACTGTCTGTTCATTCCCCAAGATTGTTTGGCTCTGTTTATTTTTTTAAAATGGTAAGTGGACACTTTTATTCTAAAGTGTTCCCCAGCAAATTTCTGGGGAGGGGTATTTTTCACCATTGACTAAATAAGTCACAAAAGTTTCACTTTTGGCCTAGAATTTTGTTATAGTTTTGCAGCTTAAGTTTAATAGCTCTTAGGATCAGGCTACGGGTACACATACTAACTGAACATTTCCTTAAGCAAGCATTAGTGGGAGCTATAAGGTAAAGGTAAAGGACCCCTGGACGGTTAAGTCCAATCAAAGGCGACCATAGGGTTGCGGAGCTCATCTTGCTTTCAGGCCGAGGGAGCTGGCATTTGTCCACAGACAGATTTCCGGGTCATGTGGCCAGCATGACTAAACCACTTCTGCAGCAAAAGAACACTGTGAGGAGTGCCAGAGCACACAGAAACATTGTTTATCTTTTAAGAACTTAAAACCAAACTCACATTACCTCATTAAAGCGGGTTATCATTTTGCCCCGTGGGACGTCCCAGATGAAGCCACCATTTCTGGAAGTTCCACCAGCTATGCAGTTCAAGTCTCCTTTAGTAAAGAGTCCATTGGATAGATATAACTATATTCTTATTTATCCTACCTTACCTATTACCTATTAAAGGCTCAGAACAAGCGATATAATGAAAGAACTTCCCTGAACTTCCCTTCTCTTTGACTCTTCTAAACACCTGTTTTCACATTCTTCCATAAAAACGTCCTCAAAGTTCTGCTTATTTTCACTGTTCTGTTTACCTAATACTCAGTTTCAGCTCTACCAAAGAATCAGCTGTTACCAAAGAATCACAAACCATTTTGCTCATTCACTGTTATTTTCTCAAACAGTCAGGCTTTTTCCCCTTCCGATTTTCTTTTTCCTCACATGCATCTAAAGATTCCTTAGCTTCTTTACCCTTCATGGAACATGCCTAGTATGTTTCTTCATTTAGAATGAGATGGCATGCTGCCTCCTATTTGCCATGACTTAACCAGTTCACAGTGTATACGATTGGCATGACTTGCTCTTTTGATCCTTTCCTTTACAAGCTGCCCCGACTAAGCCCATTTCTGACCAGTTTTCTCTTTCTGCACAAAATAGTGCTGCAATTTGATCTTTTTTTCTTCACTCATATATAGCACCATGTACACTTTGCACCTAAAAGAAAAATCTAAGTTCTACAAGGTAACCAAAATTTTGCACTAGCCTGAACTGAATTCTCCAACCGAAATGAAATGTACAAATTAAGAACATCTACATAATTTTGCTTATTTAAAAATCACACTGTCATTTAATGATTTGCTATTGTGCATTTTCAATATGACTCTATCAGACACAGAAAAGAAATGTAGTGGGAGATTAAAGCCTTCTTTCTTAATAAGAAAATCTTATTCAGTACCCCTCTGAGCTTCTTAGATTTCACCAGGCACTGCTGACACACCTCTAAAAGCAGTTTTGAAATGACAAAGTCGATAAATCTGCTTTTTAAAAACTCCCCCAAACCATAAAAACAAAGCTGAGGTTTGTGCCAGGTACTATATTCCTGCCCCCAACCCAGTTGCAAGACTCACACTACTTCAGAGGTCATTTGAGGGGGCTCCTTATAGGAAGCTGTAGTGGAAAAGCCCCATTCCGTATATGGAAGAGCCCTTGCAGTTATTTCACTCTGAGCTGTGCTTTTTTCCTTTTTTGCATGAGGTTACCAAATATACATAACTCTGGATACCCACCAATCTTAGCTAAGAAGCATTCTCTTTTCTATATGAAACTTTAGTTATTTCTAAGTTAAAACATTCTCACCTGGAGCCCAGGAAAGGGAGTATATGACTCCCTCATTACCAGGAGAAGTGTAGACAGCAGTTAAAGTATTTATATCCCACACCTTTATTGTTCCGTCAAAGGATGCGGTAGCCAGAAGGTCAGGGTTGTCAGGCTTGAATTTACAATCGAAGATGGTTTCGACATGACCCTAGAACAACAAAAGAAAGCCCCGTTACAAGAGAAGAGGCTTGGCACCAGAAGAGGCTTGCCAGGTTGGGTGCAGAAGCTACACTAGCTTTCTGGCAGGCTGGTCACTGCTGCTTACCGGGAGGGAAAAGGGCGAAGCAGTGGGAAGGTTGGTGCAGTGCAAACACACCATCAGAGCTAATCTAGCACTCCTGCCAAAGCGTTTAAATCATGCTGACCTTCCTGCTGCCTCCTCCCCCCATTAGCCTGGGAATCTAGCAAAGTGGCTCCATCCAATCTGGCATGCCACTTCTGGATGACACTTCTACTGTAGTTTTCCAAGTCCCTTCAAAGAAGAAGGAAGCAAAGGGCCTAATTATTAGCACACAAACTAGTTATTTCTATTTGGGCTACTTCACACGTTCAAAAAGTATTCTTCGCAAGGTATTCCTCTGTCACCAGGGTAAGTGCAGATAGAGGAATGAACACATGGACATAGCAATATCCCCTTGGGAATGCTTCAGATACTCATGATTTTTGCTGGTAGAAAACCTTGAGTTGGAAATTGCAGCTGGGAGAAACATCTGTATCCACAGACAGCCCCAAAGACATATAATATTCTCCATGTGAAAGCATCCCCAGGAACAGTTAGGGCACATCTCTTGAAGAAGATTTTAAACACCTTAAGCGACCCCGAGTTCAAAGACTGGAAAGAAGAGCAAACATACCAGATCTCTAAGAAAATCCCATTTCTTGGCTCCCATGTCATAAAGTCCCACTCCACCATCCATAAAGCAGCAGACAGCATGCCCGGGAGGGAGAGAAAATGCTTGGTTTTGTGTTAGAGTTGGAGGTGGAACAGCCTCACTTGTAGATGACATGTGGTGGTTTTTGGTGGGAGACTGTGAAGAAAATGCTGAATTAAAAAGATAAAACATATTAGCATAAGTTTTATGTTCTGCTACATTTAAAACAAAGTATTGTCCACTTGCTACTGGGAACTACATTTCTTGGGAAATTGCGGCAATTAAGCCCTATCTGATTTATTTCTTACATCTGAGAACTTCTTATGTATGAGAATTTCCTAATTTACTCTCCAGTACTTTGAAGCCATAAACTTTCTTTTCCTTAAATGCTTAAGTTTCTCAGTCCAGCTGTCTCCTTCAGAAACAAGTGTTATCTTACTGAAGCATATGGCACAGAGAGATTTAGTACAATAAATTTATAAAATCAGCTGATGAGAAGTTCTTTTTTACTAATAGTATTAATTTCAGTCACAGAAAGCGGAACTGATAATTCACATAGCATCATAATACTAATTATATTTGAATAGAAAGACTTGCAGTGCCTCAAGGACCACCTCTCCCCATGAACCAACCTGGACCCTTCAATCATCATCTGAGGACCAGAGGGTGGCAACATGAGTATGGGCCTTTTCTGTGGTGGCTCCCCACATGTGGAATGTTCTCCCTGGGGAGGCTCGCCTACCACCTTTGCTACATATCTTTAAGCACCATGCGAAAACAATCCTCTTCTCCCAGGCCTCTAGCTAATTAAACAATCTATGACCTTTTAAACCGTTGGGAGATCTTGTTTTTGTTTGTTACTATGTTTTGTATTTTTTTTGTTTATAAAAATCACCGTGATCCTCAGATGAAGGGTGGTATAGAAATTTAATTAATAATAATAATTACAGTAATTATAGCATTTTCTCTAAGTAGTCAGAACATTTTTCATAAAAGGTAAAGGACCCCCTGGACAGTTATGTTCAGTCAAATTTGACTATGGGATGTGGCACTCATCTTGCTTCAGGCCGAGGGAGCTGGCGTTTGTTTGCAGACAGCTTTCCAGGTTATGTGGCCAGCATGACTAAACTGCTTCTGGTGCAACGGACACCATGTCGAGTGCAAGAGTGCATGGAAGTGCTGTTTACCTTCTCGCCACAGCGGTACCTACTTATCTACTTGTGTTGTTATGCTTTTGAACTGCTGGTTGTCAGGTGCTGGGATACAGCAATGGGAGCTCACCCCATTGTGTGGATTTGAACTGCTAACCTTCCGATCGGCAAGCACTTCAGTCATAGTTTCTGCTCATAGCCCACTACTCTACACCAGCTATCCAGTTAGTTTCAACAGTAAGCATTTGTATTATCTTAAAATCAGAATATATGCCTATATGCACCACCAGACCATTATAAGAAAAACAGAAAATTTAGTACTAATCAAACACATTAGCAGGTAAGAAGTACACATTTAATACATTGACTCAGATACTATGACTTTGTTATGCAATCAGCTTTTGTTTCCAATGTTGACAATACAAAGGAGATGTGAAATGATGCAAGATTGGGCCAGTGGGAATAATTAGGAGAGGAAGGCACATTAGCAGGTTTGAAGGCGTCAGCAACAGAGAGAAGTAGAATTCAATACAAATACACATATTCCCTTGGAATATACCACTTTGGAGCACATGAAAGCGACTCCTCTTGAAATGAAAACAGCAGCTTCTGAGGGATGATTTTGTCAGGAGATAAAAAGTTAAACTCCCCATGGTTCCAAAGCTGCTCAGGTTTCCCCTCAGCTGCTATTTATGTAACAAAAAATGTGCTGCAAAAATGTACAGTAAAAATGTTGTGTACAAAAAACGTACAGTAAAAAATTACTGTAGTTGTATTCATATAATGTCACCTTTAGTTTCACTCTCAGCTGACCCAATACTCTTCTTGCAAATTCAAAAAAGAGAAGTATTAATGCCACTCCCAAACCTTTTTAGCCTGGTAGAAACAAAATGGGATGGTGTTTTTGCACAGGTAAAGGAGACCCAGGTAGGAAAGGCACTCCTGGTATGATTCTCTCAAATGGCACCCCTCCCTTAAACAGCCAGAAGACTCATCACATTACTGCCTTTGGCGAAGGGTGTTACAGGAATTAAGACAAAGAAAAGATGGTAAACAGAATGGATTGCAGGTTGGTGAGGGGGCGAAAGGGAGAAAAACAGGAGGACAAAATGGAGCACTCAGGGATCAGTGAGCTTTCTACACATTGTAAGGCATATTAACTAGCATGCTTTCAAATCTTCTTACTGACATGCATTTTGAATTATAAAATGAGACTCTCTAAAGTATTCCAATAATCTTTAAAGAGGAATTCCTATTGTGAGTGTGTGTTTTAAATGGTGTTTTGGAAGACTATGCATCCTATATCGGCCCAGTTCACACATAACAATAAACTATGGTTTACCAAGATTAGGCAGTCTGTACTTGCTCCATGACAGTGAATTATTTGGAAGAAACAACCCATAACCCTGTATTCAGAAGTAACCAAATGTCAATACTTCACGGCCTGTTTTTTCCTGCTGGTACCAGAGAAGGAGCAAAGCAGGCGCAACAGGGCAGCACCAAGTAGCAGGCTGCTCAATCCTGACAAGCCATTCACTGTGGCTTATAGTTATGCTATATTGTGTTGAACAGCAAAGAGTTTACAAGTGCAAACAGAAAAGGGGAAGTTAGGAAAAGGAAAAGGCACATTTTTTCTTACTTTTTTAAAAAAAAGATACTTACATTTTTTCTTTGGGGGAGAACTAAGAACATGTAAACCATGGAAACCTGTTTTCTTCAGTTTAAAATTATCTATTGGTGTTGTACGTGACACATTCCAGACACGCAACACACCAACTTGAGAATCTGTATTAAGAGAAAAATCCAATTTCTTTTCTGATTATCAATTCAAAAAGTTCTATCCATCTAGTCCAATGACTCAAAAATTTAACAACTGCAATATATTTTGTACGTATTTATGCATACATATTTCTTGGTAGACAAGATAAACATAACACAAGTCATGAACAGAATATGACAAACAGAGCCCATGGCCTGTTTCATGAGTGTTGTTTGTCTTCACCAGGGCTTTTCAGCCAGAACTCACTGGAACTCAGTTCCAGCACCTTTCAGGTGGACGCTATTGCCATTATAAGAGAACAAGAGAGGCATTCATGGCGAATTCTAGCACCTCTTTTCCTGGAAAAATAGCATTGGTCTTCACCTATTTTCACACAGTGTGTGAGCCTGCTTTCCCAATTAGGGTTACAGCATGCACACCAGCAAACAGAGCATGCTTCATGCCAAGAAAGTGTGTTAGGCCTCAGTCTGTTCCCTCTTCTTATTTATCATGTGAGTTATCTAGTTTTCAAGAGGTATATATACACACAATGGATATAAGTGTACATATGTACATGCACATATACATTTTCTTTTTAGAATTAACTTTCCTAAACCAGATACAAAACTGTTCCATGAACAAGGATGAGAATAGGAGAGGAAAGTGGTCCTGGCATGGTTATGAATAGTTTTTACCAAAGCCAGCTTTTCTCCGCTCACCACCCAATTTAACCCAAACTAGATCAAACCCCCACAGAACCTTCTTTTCCCCTTTCCATAATTTGCTTCCAAGACAGAGATAGTTACATATGTTTTCAGGGCAGAGATTCTGCTGGTTGCCATTTCTATCACTCTTCAAATGTTCTGTCCTCACCTTTAGCTAACTCACAATTTAAATCACATTCTACTGAAGTAAACTGGAAATAACCATCTGGCATTCATGGCTCTGGATTGTGCCTGTGCATTACATATCTTACGATTTCATAAAACAATGTGTGAAAATATATATTTACCTCCAGTGATAAACATTCCAGGAGCACTAGGAACCCATGCTAAGCACTGCACAGATGCTGCTGCACTAGGAAAACTAAAGACTGTAATGCAGGACAGAGACTCTGAATCAACTAGACGAATTCCATTATGCAGATTTGCAACAAGAAGATAATCTGTAGAGAGAGGGTCCCATTCCAGGGCAGTAACGGGATCTTCCTCATCTGTACCTTCAAGTGATTCTGGCCTTAGAACATGTTTCTGACTCTTAGAACCTTGAAAAGTAAAAGTCGTATCAATTTTTAGAGCAGGTTAAGAGTTAGCTTTCTAGATACTGAACAAAAGTCCCAGAAAGTAGAAAACTTTCAGTAAATGCAGATCCAAGCTCCTGGATGCAGCAACGACCCGTGATGATTGCTCCCAACAGAGTCAATGAGCTCTAGAGTGAATCTGTGACACTAGAGGTTCTTTACATTCTTCTCAGCAGATATGAGTTTTCGGGTTACTCAACGAAAGGCAAAGCCAGTGCAATGCTCAGGAACCTTCTATTGTTCTTGTTAACTGAAATTGATTTTCTACCAATAAAGCTGATTTGGGGGGTGGAATAAGAGAAAAGCTGAATCCATGATGCAAACAATTGTTCCATGGAACAAACCTTGGTCACTAAATTGGCTCCTGGCTTAAGCCCGAATGTCGGTCTTAGTGGCAGAGATTTTTCTTAGCCTGAACCTCTGGATTCTGAATTAAGAGACAGGATAGATAAAGGAGGGGAAAGACAGACACATTTTTGCCAAGGTGACCAGGTCAAAAGTTTGGATATTTCCTATGGCTCTGGCCCAGAATGCATCTGATAAGACCCGAGGATCACATCAGGTGCCGCAAGAAAAAGGAAAGCTTTATCATGGACACTCAAGTGGTATCACTCCTGACCTACCATTTACCAGTTCATAAATAAAATTCTGTTCTAAACAAATGAGATGGAGAAGAGTAGAACCAATCAGCAAGTAGTAAAGGGGGTTGGAATGTTGGGGAGTTGAAAAGCTTTTCATGTTATTCCATGTTTCTTCACTATTCTCCATCTTAGCAAGCAGTTTCACCCCAATACCATTTTCTGTAGTGACTTACCTCTTCTGGTAAGCAAAACTTTGTTTTTAGATTTCATTTTTGCTGCTTGAACTAATTTTACACGGGATTGGGTTTTTTCTATCCTAAATTTTCCACATACCTTTTGTAACAATTCTGCTTAATCTTTGGGGAGACTGCACTTCTCCCTGATTAGAACTCTTCATTGTGGCGTTTACCTTTTCTGGTTTTGGCCTTTGTGCAGCTTTGAATAGAATTGTTTCTTATAGGCTTAGGGTGCAACCATAACCCCAGCTGGATAGCAATAGGACCTAAAGGAGCTGCAGAGTTGCTGCCAGAATCCACAGCCCTGTTGCACATATTGGTTGGGAAAGGAGGCTTTAAGCAGAGGCTTGACAACCATATGTCAGGAGTGCTCTGATGGTGTTTCCTGCTTGGCAGGGGGTTGGACTCGATGGCCCTTGTGGTCTCTTCCAACTCTATGATTCTATGATTCTATTCTATGAAAGCAGTGGGGTTTTTTTTTATTGTTATGCCAATTCCAGGGAAGACTCAAGCCTCCCACTGCAACTTGAGGCTTGCTGGGCTAGCTTAGACTCCAGTGGATATTTGCTTAGCAGAGTTCCACTTCTGAAACGCCCTATTTGGAGGGATTATACTAACTACTGCTGGCAGAGATCCTTAGAATGGGGCAGGCTCTACTAGATGCAGTGGGACTTATTGGCAAGCACACATGCACGGGATCAGGAAACCAGAATGACTTCTGCAGAATTATTTATTTTTACATTTGAATGAATACCAATCTTTAAGTTAAACTTTCACATATCTGCACTCTTTTTTGTTGTGTGCCTCCACTGTGTTAATAGTAGCTAGAGAGAGCTAATTAGTTGAAAATAAAGTGAATGCACTGGGTAAAACGCTAAATGCTAACAATTAAAAGCCATTGTTGCATCGTGCTAGTTACTCAATAATGACTCAGCCTTAAATTACAGCACGGAAGGTGTTCAGTGCTTTTCTGGAGGGCAAAACAGCACTTTGTAAGAAAGAAGACCATTCACTGTAATTTCCTACTAATGTCTTGTTAAAGACTGAGGGTTCAAATTCAACTGCAGTATCAAGAGATGCAATTCTGCAGCAGCTTCTTGTGAACGGCATGCACTTGCCTGAACTTCTCAAAGCTTTCATTATAGAGACAGGCATCCTTGCAAAACAAAGCAAGTGTACGAACTTTAATGCACAGATAGCATCCCCCAGCCTCTAAATGCCCCATTCATTTCAATGGAAGCAACAGACACTTTCATGTCTATCCTGTCATGTTCATGAAGCAAGAAAGTGAACAAGGCAGCCTGCTTAAAGTATTTCATGTACATCTTGAGATTCATCCAGAGCTCTGGATTGGGGGTAACTGAAGGATCTTAGGAAGAGAACCCCAAATGTGGTATGATACCCATACAGTCATACCTCAGGTTGAAGTAGCTTTGGGTTGAGCATTTTCGGGTTGTGTCTTTTTCTAAATTGGTCTAAGGTGTCTTTTTCTAAATTGGTCTAAGGTGGGGCAAATGGCTAAAAATAAGAAATCTGAACAAAATGGCTCGTGATAGCTCTCTTCACTGTGACGCGTCCAAGTGCAGATTGAATTTCTACTCTGACAAGCTTGGTTCTAAACTGCCAACACTGAACAGAATGAAAAACAAATCAAAAGGATCCCTCCTTCTGAAAATGAGAACTGACACAGAACTGCAGCAGTTGCTATAGCAATATGAAAATGAATATGGTCTTGCAGAGACTGGCTTCATTCATCTAAGCAAACCTGTAGAAGCCACATGCCTACACTTGTAGCTATATAAAGATATATCCAAAGCACTGACAATCAGTCTTTTTGTTCTGACTGCCGCTCTCCAGAAACATCTCTGTTTTGAGAAGTTATAATATACCATGCTTACTAACTGCCAGTTTATAACCTCATGATGTGCCGTATCTACCTTTTCTTCCACATGGGAAGCTAATGTACCAAGCAACTGGTATAAAGTGGATGTCAGAATCAGGGGTACTAACTTGAATAAAATATTAGGGGGCCCAGGTAAGTCCTGCCCTGCATAATCAACCACATGATGTGGTGCATGAACACCATTTGAATGGCAATACCTATCAAGTTGGGGGGGGGGGAGAGCCCTTCAAATATTTTATTGGAGGGGCCAAAGACCCCTCAGCCCCTAGGGGTTAGCTCCTATGGTCAGAATTCTTAGTCATTCCCATCTATGTATGATAAATATATACTTTTTATTTTATTAGCCTGTTGTTAACAAATATTTACAGACCTTGTTTGCATGGTGAACCTAACTTTGGCATATTGGTACCCGGCAAACATGCTGGCTTATGAACTGATGCTCACACCTACTTCCCTCTTCCCTGGTCCTTTTAGCACAGGGATTGTGTATCAGCTGAGCACAAAGCTGCAGTTTAAGCTCTCCCCTCCTTAACCATGATCTGTAGCCAAGACTAAAAGGACCTGGTAGCAGCAAAATGAGTGCAAGTTCCTCTCCACTTTGCATGGTCCCAGGAAGACACAGTTTGGCTTACTGCAATTTGCAAACAAGGCCGCTGTATTCCAAGAATGTGCTTATTATGTAGTAATAAATTATGTTGCCTTGTTAATCTAAAATCAATCTTGTGCTGAGATTTCCACTCCCTTCCATTAGCAATGCAATTGGGGGGGGGGGGTTTGGAGAGAGAGTGAATCTGTGAAAAACAAGTGTCCAGTTTTCTCAAAAGAATGGTTTTCTTCACCATGCATCAAAACATGCATATGTTATAAAATATACTCTTACCTGGCTGAAAAATAGAAAGACTTCCATCAGTGTGTCCAAATACTACTTTCCCTTTTTTCTTAGGATGCCATCTAAACAGGCAAATGTCTGACAAAAAACTGTGAGCATCTTTATGTACTGTTACACCACTGTCCGGTCCTGAAATTGTCCAAATATACAAGGGTCCTCTATGGGAGACAAAAGCAACTGCATCACCTGCATTCCAACACCAACTAAGAGATGCAGGAATTCCTGAAAAACAAAAACAAATCTAAGAATCTAAAAAATATTTGGTGCCACATCTCCAATAGTGTGATACTGAATTTAAACAAACAGGCAACTCAAATAACATTCATCTCTCAGTCTGAATATTCACTCTATGAACACATTTCAGCCTTGAGATTAAAAACACAAAGAGAATGTGTGCTGGTTCTAATGTATTTTTTTCCTCTTCAAAGGAAGAATTTCTCTGGAGAAACACATAAGGAAGTCATTACACTGGAATGGAAAGGTCACATGGTTTTTATTTTTCTTTTAAAGGAAGAGCTGCTATTTGGTTATGGATCCTTCCTGAACAAAACACAGGGAATTTCCATTCAAATGTAATCTGTTCCCTCCATAGGAAACATCCTGAAGCAGACTGCTGGGCAAAGCATTAACGGTGGAATTGGCTAAGGGTCTATCCTTAAATATACATACACATAATCCAAATTAAAATACCTTAACTGCCGCCTTTTCTACTCTAATTCATAGTAATGGTCAAGCAGAGCCAACTGTTTTCACCGCAGCAATTTCCCTCTTTTCTATAGTAGGATAACAGAACAGAGGTTTGTAGTTTCAAGCTGTTGTCTGGGAAACTGAATGTATTTGGTTTTTGTGTCATGACCACTATCATTACCACGTTTAGGCTCCTGTGAACTGAAATGGTGTGCATGTCAAGAGGGGCAAGGTGATGTTCACCAATTCCTGCTCCCCTCCCCTGCACCACCTCCCATTCTATTCCAGATGCACCCCACCCCCAAACTTCACAGATTGCATGTGTAGGGAACTAAAGTGGAAAATAAGTAAAAAGCGCGCACACACACACACACACACACACACACACTCTTCTGCTTGTGGGAGCCTTGGCTGTCTTCAACTGACAGAACAGCACTTCTGGATTCAGCCTTTGGTGGCTTCATTTTGCTATTAATAAATGTCATTAGACTCAAATTCCTCGCTTACCTTTTGTACCATCAAGTTTTGCAGTAACTTTTTGTTCAGCCACATTCCAAATTATTACTAAATTATCTGCGCTTGCACTTGCAAACAGGTCGTGGTTATGGGGACACCAGGAAACGGCTGTGATGGTCTTCTTGTGCTCAGACATAATTGCCCACAGTTTGAACTCATTGTACCGATGATCGAGCTAAAAGGTTACACAGATTTAAAATTAAATGTAAATACACCTCAAAAGACAGTATGTGCATCTTGCTACTTTGAGAAACATTGAAAACTAATTACACATGCATTTTAAGTATGACAGAAGCTTAAGAGCCACTAGGTTGCATCCCACAAGCTTATTCAGAAGGATATAAGGAGGGGTTGGGAGAGAGAGAGACCTTTAACACCACAGGAGATGTAAAGGTGGCTAGTGGGGGGGGGAATCACCACAAATCAGGCAGAGATATACCCAAGTTTGGGCAATATTCCCTTGCCCCAGCAGCGCCATCCCAGAAGAGTCTAAAAGGGCCCACAAACCCTCAAGACAGTTGTTTCAGGGGGCACAGGAGCTGCAAGGGAGAGCGGGGAATGGGAAACTTTCCTTTCATTGGCTTCCTTAAGTTGGCTTACCTTAAGTTCCAAGAGTTGTAGCCAACTAAGTTCTACTCAGAATACAGTGGTGCCCCGCAAGACGAATGCCTCGCAAGACGAAAAACTCACTAGACAAAGGGGTTTTGTGTTTTTTGAGCTGCTTCGCAAGACGAATTTCCCTATGGGCTTGCTTTGCAAGACGAAAAACGAAAACGTCTTGCAAGTTTGTTTCCTTTTTCTTAACACCGTTAATACAGTTGCGACTTGACTTCGAGGAGCAACTCATAGAACGCGGTGTGGTAGCCTTTTTTGAGGTTTTTGAAGTCTTTGGTGATTTTTGAAGCTTTTCCAAAACTTCTTTTGCAGCCATTTGGTAAGTTAAACTTTTAAAACTTTTTTGGGGGTTTTTGGATTTTGGGTTGGCGTGTTTGGAATTCAAGGACTTGGTGTTGGGGAGGGGTTTGCAAGAATCTGGAAGCTTGTGTTTTTTTTCTGCATTTTTATGATTTTCTGTGACCATTGGGCCACTCTGCTGTTTTTTTTAAAAAATTCCTGGATTTGAATTTCTGTGTGGTGGGTGGCTGGGGGAACAGTTGAGGAGGGGTTTGCAAGAATCTGGAAGCTTGTGTGGTTTTTTTCTGCATTTTTATGATTTTCTGTGACCATTGGGCCACTCTGCTGTTTTTTTAAAAAAATTCTGGATTTGAATTTATGTGTGGTGGGTGGCTGGGGGAACAGTTGGGGAGGGGGTTATTCAGCAAGAAGCAAAGAGTGGAAGAGGAACCTTCTTCGAGTTGTCCCCCAGAGTCTTAGAAAATGTACTGTACACTTTGTTGATTTTTAAATGTTTTTCTGTCATGTTTAGAAACTTAATTTATTGTTCCTTCAATTTTTGAAATGCTCTTTACAGTATGTGTGACTTTAAAGAGCAGTTAATAAACTCTTGTTGTACCAAATTTGGCTTTGTTTGGACTTTTTTTGACCATAGGAACGCATTAATTGGATTTCAATGCATTCCTATGGGATTTCGTGCTTCGCAAGA
Source organism: Podarcis liolepis (assembly GCF_965112155.1). Classification (NCBI taxonomy): domain Eukaryota; kingdom Metazoa; phylum Chordata; class Lepidosauria; order Squamata; family Lacertidae; genus Podarcis; species Podarcis liolepis. The sequence goes on along the minus strand of NC_139564.1, from coordinate 47,658,742 downwards.
CGAAAAATTCGCTAGACGAAAAAACGCGCGGAACGAATTAATTTCGTCTTGCGAGGCACCACTGTAGATCCACTGAAATTAATGGACATAAGTTAGTTACATCCGTTAACAGCAATGGGTATCCTGAGCAGGACTAGCACTGTATACAGCCCCAGGTTTCTGCCTTTAAACAGCACACACACATGAGGATATATTATAAAACGACCAGTATGTCTACAGAAATATTAGGTTCCTGTAGAAATGTTTCCAAAAAAAGAATGAAGCTCTTAAAGCTATGAGCCTGGATTAAGAAGGGGGCACATGTACACACATCTGGTGGGCATATGCAATGTTTTGCAGTTTTGACAGCAAGAGAAGGCAACAGCTTGAAGGGAAATCCAAGATGGAAACCTAATGCATAGAGGTAACAGTTTTCCCTAAACAGCTCTTGTGCCTACCTTTTTTTTAAAAAAAAAACCAAAAACATGAGAGTTTAAAGAACAATTTGGGAGTCCTAAGGCAGGCTGGGGAAATTAATGAAATTCAAGAGGACGAAATGGGATTGGGAATCATGCCTGGAGCGGTTGTGGATGCACGTCTGATTAGAGATGTGTACCTAGCACTCGGTTCCCCCGCACATGGCACTGAGCTGAGGGGGCACAAAATTTAGAAGATCCATAATTTGGCGATGCCAAATTTTGAAATTGTACAGGGCACCATATTAAAAAAGATTACCGAAATCCACCCCTGTGTGTACCGTAATTGCAATGTTCACATAGGCTCTCAGTGAAACTTGTCAGATTTATTCGTTGAAGCAGACATAAATGGACATCTGTATCTGGGGCTGCTGTTTTACATGCAACCCCTTTGCTACATCGAGACACATGACTATTTGGCCTAAGTTACAGCTTTTGAAATATATAACAATTCTGATAGAGAGCAGTATGCCGTATCTGTACCACAGACTCCCAAGTCACTCCAGCTTGGTTACTCTGGTCCTGAACTAATGAACCGCTAACAGAATAAAAAATTAAAATTTCCCTAAAAAGGAACTTTATATGTAGTTAGATTTTGTTTAAAAATAAATAAATACAGATCTGTTTAATCCTGCGGCAACACTTACTAAGAAACATTACTGTGTAGCAGGAAAGAAAAATATTCACAGAGAAATCTAAAAATCCATCTCACCTGATATATATAAATAGCAAGAGTTGCACAATAGGCAAATCTATCTCCGCTCGCAGCACAGACGTCTTTATTCCATGGCTGACACCCAGCAGCTAATAAGCCCACTTGCTTAACCTGTGCCATTTTTGCCTAGAAAACAGAGAAACAGAATAATTTAAGTGATGTTTTATTCGGCACTTTGATGTAGAACAGTCTGAAGAACTAGGAAAAACATACCTGTAAAGCAAGAAGACAGAATCTTGAATAAAACCACGCAAATATCCTTGTGATTAAATAAGCTCAGATTCTTTAATTGGTCTTTGGGACAGGTGAATGGAGACTGCGCATAGGTGCAATCTGCAAAGGCCAGCTCTCATACAAACTTCACTCATTAATTCCAATACATATTACAGTTCTGTTGAAACTTGCACATTTGGTCTAATTTTCTGATTACATCATTAAAATTAAGACTGTGATAACTACGTATATATTTGTACCCAGCTCTTTCCCCACCTCACACCTAGAGCTTTTTTTCCAGGAGGAACTCACAGGAACTCGTTTCCAGCACCTCTCAGGTAGACACCACTGCCATTATAAGACAGGAAGGGAAGCGTTCATGGTGAGTTCTGGTACCTCTTTTTCTAGAAAAATAGCACTGCTCACTGCTAACTGATGGTCTAGGTTCTTAGATACTAAATGCTGAAAGCAAGCTGCTGAGTCTGGGCTGCTTCAAATGAAGTAGTGGGAGGAAGATGGAGAGAGAGAGAGTTGGTTTTCCTTCTGTACTGACATTTTCCATCTGCCTTAACTAAATGTACATGGGGTAAGAGTCTACTGAAGTGTGTTTATTCAATTTGGACAAATAGAAATTGTTTAGAAAACTGGATTTAAATGCATGAAATAACTCCTCTGCCCTGGCCACCTGAGGAAGAAATGATTGACTAGGGGAAAGATTTTTTTTTTAAATGAAAAGCCTGAAGGAAATCCCAAGATGATATGAATAAATTATGCTTAAAGTGCAGGATGGATGAGTATACAGCAGCAGCCGCTCACTTGCCTGTTACCCAGCAGGGATGCCAAGATGGAGAGGCACTGGACCCTGGCTTTGGGCAGATCAATAATCACTGAGCCAGTGAAGCAGCTTCTTTCTTGATAATGGAACATTTCAGGCTGTCAGAACCTGGCTAGTCAAGTTTCGTCACTCCAAAATGCCACTTTGCAGGAAGGCGCATCTAGGAACTTGTGCAGGTGTTATTCTTTGGTATTATTATTAAATTTATTACCCATCTTTTACCAGCAGGCGGGTAACAACTATTTAAAATGTAGTATTAAAAACAAATTACAGTAACGGGAATTGGGTGGATTCTAAAAAACACATGTGTTGGGAATCTGAGGCCAGTGAGGTCCCCCTCACTATGGAGAACTGCAAAAAACTTGGACTGCACTGCATTTATTTGATCATAGTATCTATCTGATCTTTCTTTTAAAAAATGAGAGTTTTGGTTAGCTCAGTTGGTTAGAGCATGATGCTGACAAAACAGGTGGACAGGAAAATGACACATTCACACAAGGAAGCGCTTTCATTAATAATTTTATCCCTATATACACAGTCCAGTAAATGCCCAACTATGCATCTAAGCCCAGTTTCCACCTATAGATAGGGTGGTCCTACTTTACAGAGGACAGTCCTCTATTTGAAGGACCTCCCCATTCGGATCCAGTTTAAAGATAAACCCTTGAAACTGCCCATGATTCAGGGGACAGCAAACTTTTTCACCAGGGGGCCAGTCCACTGTCCCCCAGACCTTGTGGGGGGCCACACTATATTTATTGTTGGGGGGGATGAACGAATTCCTATTCCCCACAAATAACCCAGAGATGCATTTTAAATAAAAGCACACCTTCTACTCATGTAAAAACACCAGGCAGGCCCCAGAAATAACCCAGAGGTGCATTTTAAATAAAAGGACACATTCTACTCATATAAAAACACGCTGATTCCCGGACCGCCTGCAGGCCGGATTTAGAAGGTGATTGGGCTGGATCCAGACCCCGGGCCTTAGTTTGCCTACCCATGAGTTAGCACATGCACAGCAGACTCAGCAGGTAAAGGTCATAGTTTTCTGCCACAATGAAGAGATGTATCTTATTTCTATTTAAATAAGAGTAATTATTTCTGAATTTGCATTTAGCATACACAAATTTTATGTAAATCCCTATCTTTATTAGAATCCCTATCTATAGGATGAAAACTCATTACTAACATCCTACATGCAAACTGCTCTTCCTTAGAAAACCTAATGGGATCCTCTACCATTCCACTTTGTTGTCACTACTAGCCTTATTCAGCTGATTTCAGACATACCCACATTGCTTCAAAGAGGACCAAGCAATTGCAGTTTTCCTCAAGTTGTCTATTCACCATTTTGATGTAGTTTCTGATCCTCAGAAGCCAGAAGGCTCTGCATAGAAAACTCACATATTCCAAAAATTCTTGCAATGTGGATTTTAATTTTTTTTTAATTTCTATCTCAGTAATACAGTGGTACCTTGGGTTACATACGCTTCAGGTTACATACACTTCAGGTTACAGACTCCACTAACCCAGAAATAGTACCTCGGGTTAAGAATTTTGCTTCAGGATGAGAACAGAAATCGTGCTCCAGCAGCAGCAGGAGGCCCTATTAGTTAAAGTGGTGCTTCAGGTTAAGAACAGTTTCAGGTTAAGAACAGACCTCCGGAATGAATTAAGTACTTAACCCGAGGTACCACTGTATTCTAAAATCAATTGTGCAAAGACTTGAACCACTAGCCAACATTATGCATCCAAAACAGAACTAGCTGACTTCCTCAGTAATTTAAATCAGTCACAGAGAAGCACATTCACCACAAACTGAAAGCAACTCTAAGAAAAAGAAAAGTTAAACCTCTTCAAGAGTAGGAATATATAAGTCTCAGCTATTCAAGACACAGGTGACACAAAAGCATTTTGCTACACTCAGATTTTACATCATAAACAAAATACTAGTAAAAAATGATGTCTGTGGTTACCAAAGCTACAACAAAGGGGAAGGGAGAGAGACCTTTCTCCCAGCCACAACAAGAGCAATATTTTAAGCCCTTCCTCATTTCTAAATATAGAAAAGTGATAAAATTGAAGGACTATTTGTTCTAGATCTCTTTGAACTTAAGTATGTTTTTAATAAAATGGTCTGGCTTGAGAAAGCTGGATGACTCGGTTACCCCTACCTTAACAGAGATGTCATTTTCTGCAAGCCATTTAAGGATTTCCATGTCCGTTCCAAAGCCTGCAGATTCCAAATATGCAGCCTCTTTCTGTCTATAATGTGAAACCGCTTTACTCGACGGCTGAGGAAATTAAATCCTGATGCTGTTAACGAAAGAATACTGCTACTAAAAGATGCTGGAGAGCAGTCCAAGCATGGTGTAGCACTACACACACGACACAGCAATGTCAGTAGCCTGGCAACTACAGCTCTCAAAGAGGTACCATGTTAATATGCAAGTGTGCATTTTCCCGTAGTCTTCCTGTTCTAGCTCTTGTGTTCTCAGTATTGGCTCTAACTTTGTAATAATACCTTATCATTGTGTATAAGTAAGAGAGCCAGTGTGGTGTAGGACCTGGGGGATCAGTGTTCGAATCCCCATTCAGCATTAAGCTCAAGGGGTACCCTTGGGCAAGCCACTGCTTCTCAGCCTAACCTCCTACACAGGGTTGTTGTGGAGATCAGTTGAAGAGTGGGAGCAGAGGCGGTTTTAGGGGAGCACGACCAGTTTGGTCACACTGGGCATGGAGCCTCAGGGGTTCCACAACTATGATCTAGAATGGAAGGCGAGAGGCAGGGGGGTACCAAATTTGGGCATTCCACAAGGCACTGCTGAAATTTGAGATTCCAAGGACTGCCACTGGTGGGACAACCATGTACGCCACCTTGAACTCCTTGGAGAAAAAAAGGGGATAGAAATAAATTAATTAATCAACTTATTGCCAGTCACATCCAATGCATGCTGTCTTTCTGTTTCCAACAATTCGTGTGTGCACAAATGAGAAAACACTGAAATGTCGTATATAACGCCACTTATCAATTTCTGCAGGGCATTCATTTTAGCCAAACAATGTTATTATCTGCTGTGTGTAGGGGGGAGCCATCTTCAAGGAGGCACCCACCCAGCTCTCACACACAAGGTAAAATAGCTCTTCTAAAATATCATCTGCAGTTTTCATAAATACTTATTTCTTTAATCAGGTGACAACCCTTAATACAACCACGCACATAAGAAGTTACAAGAAAAGAGACTCCATCCCTCTGTCATGTCCCTGTCACTCCTATGTGAGTAATGCATAGTGCATATACATGCAGCTGCAGCATGCATGTATATGTGTACATACATACTATTCACAAAAGATCCATCTGTCTGACTCATCACAAATTATGGCATGCCTATTTGTATGTTTGTATTGTCAGTGCATCTTCCTTTGTTTTGTTCTCTTGTGCTAAACTGCATTCATTCAGCTTCTCAGGTTTGAAGCCACATGATGCTACAACCTTGCAGAATGTAATCAGATCTGGGTCTCAGAAGTATCTGAATGGAAGATGGCGTGGAAACCGTATGCACACAGCCTTGAGCTCTACCCAGAAAAAGCAGGATATGAAAGATATTTAATAAATTAATAAATTATGTTCATATTATTTCTTTTAGACATAGTTATAGCTTGCTGTGATTTTTTAAAAAATACAATATTGAACTGATCTTTTTATCCTGCTGTACCATTTTAAAAACTGCACTGCTGAAAGATGTTGATCATAACAACAAAGAGGATCTATGCAGCTGCATTTGTGCACTGTGATGTATTTCATGCAACTTACAACCAGTGCACCAAAATTCAGACTTTTCCACTCCCTCTACTCTCTCTTAAACCCATAGAAAATTATAATTTCCTGAAGCAGTTGTTCGATATCTTTAAATTTCCCCCCCAAACATCATACAAAGATCACCATAGCAACCCTGTTTCTTACTGCAAAATACTGTTAATGCCTACACCAGTCTTCAAAAAACACTGAGTAAAATTCAATGCTGCATTTAGTAAAACTGGCTTAATATCTATTAATCGCTTCTTAATTATTTCCCACCTTCATAGCTATTGCATCAATTTCGACCAATTCAGTAAAATAAACATTTTGCAGTATATTGTATTTTAAGCACGGAACCCCAGACAGATTCCACTGTTTGCAAACTGACAGGTTACCTTTAGCTCCAAACATCAAATTGTTATTATAAAACAATGTATTACATGATTAATTTTAATTTCACCTATCAAATAAAGATTTCTGATTCAACCACTGCACTGCAGTGTGAAGTATAAATGCTATAAACAACAGGCAATACACTGCAGAAAGATTAAGTGAGATTAAATACAAAGCAGTTATTTCTAGAAAAGAAAGGATCTTACTCTTTGCAGTCCATCATACCAATCGCCTTCATCAAACCAATACGAAATACAACTCATCCAAGCCATTGTATATTTGAAATGTAGGATATGGTAACTAAGCCCTTGAATAATGCTAAGGCAATATGGATTCTGTGTGGAAATTTCTGAGACTACACAGAGATGAGCCCAATGCTTTGTGAAATCAACTCATCTATAAAAGCAAGTATGACTATGACTATTTCATAGAAAACATTTTTAAAAGATTCAAGCACAAATAAGATCCATATATGGTATGAGATCCAAACAAGGAAAGGAGAACAATTTAGGATGGGGGGGGGACGACACAAAACCATTACTATATTATTATATTGAAGTTTAATAATGTTTCGGGCTATAGAAAACAACATAGGCTGTCTCTCTTAGTTCAATGGGATTCACTCCCGTCCCAAGTTAGTTTGCATAAGACTGCAGCCTAAGCACTAATGCAGTGATGGAGTGTTGGGAATTAAATCTCAATGAAAACTGTGCAGTCAGGGCAATCTTAAGTATATCCAGTGCCATGGTGCAAAGATCCCTCTGTCCCCTGCCCCCATTTCCCAGATTTGCCAAGTTTTTTATGGCGCTGCCAGCAGCTTTGGAGGAGGCAGGCAGCGGCTGGAGGGCGGCTCCTCTGGCGGGGAAGAGGCAGAGGCTCCGGGCGCAGCACTGCTTCAGCGAGGTGGGCGAGGGTGGCGAGTTGGTGCCCAGAGGCGCCACGCCCAGCCTCCGCCTATTCCCTGGCACCTGTGCCACAGTGGCCACGGAAGGTAGAGGCTCCGGGCGGGGTGCTGCTTCGGAGCAGCATGGCAGAGGCGGGCGAGGGCAGCGAGCTGATGCCAGGAGGCAACGTGTCCAGCCTCTGCCTCTTCCCTGGTGCCCTCCAGAACTTGGCACCCCGGTGCCCCGCGCCACTTGCCTCTATGGGCAAGACGCCCCTGTGTGCAATCAATCCAGTGGCCCATACAGTCATACCTCGGGTTACAGATGCTTCAGGTTGCGTTTTTTTGGGTTACGGACCGCCGAAACCCGGAAGAACTGGAACGGGTTACTTCTGGGTTTCAGCGGTCGCGCATGTGCAGGAGCTCTAAACCGCGCTTTGCGCATGTGAAGCAGCACCAAATCACAACCCGTGCATGTGCAGACGCGCCGTTGCGGGTTGCAAACGCTGCGGGTTGCGAATGTGTATCCCGCACGGATCACATTCACAACCCAAGCGTCCACTGTATTTATTTATAGAAGTATTTCCATATTACCATATCATAAAATATCAAGCTGGTGTACACTGCTAAAACACAGAATATCATTTTTAAAAATGAAATGAAATTTAAAACGCATGTAATCATTAAGGTGACTGGTGAGAGACACCCCTACGCACACACGAAACAGCTGCAAAGGTTTGTGGGCAAAAAGAATATCTTGAAGAGATGCCTGAAAGTTAAAAGCAAGGATGCCTGCCAAATCTTTGCTGGAATAGTGTTCCAGAGCATGGGATAGGTGACGCTAAATGTCCAACTTCCAGTTGAGGCCAGTCAGACCTCTCTAACATCAGGGCCTGTGATTGAGCTAAGATCTAATGGATGTCCAACACTGCATTTCTTTTCTTGTATTCTAGAACGGTGACATGCAAGCAACCATAAGTTGTTTGAAATTTGCATCATTGTGATGCTTTCAACCGCATATTTTCTTGAAAGTATGTGGCATTTTTTTTTTAAAGAGCAGACAGGTGTGAGAAGGAAGCTTAATCTTCCCCTTCAAATGTCCACTCAAGTAAAAGTGGGGGAGGGGGGGAGAGAAGAGACTAATTCCAAGACTGGAAGCAGAACTGTGTGTCATCAGCATATTGCTGACAACGTACTCCAAAGCTCCAGATGACCCCACTCGGCGGGTTCATGTAGATGTAGATGTTAAACAGCACAGGGGATAAAACTGAACCCTGAGGAACCCCACATTGAAGACTCCACAGGCCCAAAGAGCAGTCCCCAAGCATCACCCTCTGTAAGAGTCTAGCCACAGCAATGCCACCCACCCCAAACTCGGACAGGTGCTCCAGGAGGATACCATGGCTGATGGTACTGAAAGCTCCTGTGAGTTGAAGGAGAATTATAAGGGTCACATTTCCCCTGCCTCTCTCCTGACACAAGTCATTATACAGGGCAACCAAAGCAGTCTCTATGCTAAAACTGGGTCTAAACCCAGATTGAAATGGATCTAGAAAATCAGTTTCCTCCAAGAGTGCCTGGATATAGTCTACAGAAACTTGCCCAAGAAGGTAAGATTGGCAACTTACTTATGCTGCAATCCTATACCCCTGATTTTGATGGGGCTCACTTTTAAATAGACATGCATAGTATTGCACGGTAAAAGAGCAACTCCACCCTCACCCCAAATTCAATCACAGTCAACCTTATAAGGTGCATACATGATAAGGTACAAAGGTAAATGACCCCTGGACAGTTAAACCCAGTCAAAGGTAACTATGCGGTGTGGCAGTCATCTCACTTCAGGTTGAGGGAGCTGGCGTTTGTTCACAGACAACTTTCTGGGTAATGTGGCCAGCATGACTAAACCGCTTCTAGAGCAATGGAACACCGTGACATAAGCCAGAGCGCACAGAAACGCTGTATACCTTCCTGCCACAGTGGTACCTATTTATCTACTTGCACTGGTATGCTTTCAAACTGCTAGGTTGGAAAAAGCTGGGACAGAGCAACGGGAGCTCAACACGCCACATGGATTTGAACTGCTGACCTTCCAATCAGCAAGTCCAAGAGGTTCAGTGGTTTAGACCACAGCACCACATACATGATTTGGCTCATCTGAAGTAGTATATCAAGGTGAATTTCTATTAATGCTTTCAATATTTATTGATCTACCACAGGCTTTCTGCTTAATATACAAGTACTTCTCAATTGCTTCTCCCTTCCAACAAGAAAGTCTTGGTCATTTTTTCCAACATATGAAATTAGAGCTTGCCGTTTATTTAAAACAAAACGTAGCCGAACAATATTAAACTTATAACAAAGATAAATGGGGATATTTTTGATTTGATCTAAATTTAGACCAGCTTTTGAAAGTAATCCCAGGAGTCTTCAAAGGAGATATAAACACAAATCCCATCCAATGCATTGCTACTTAATTCTGTGATTAGTGTCACCATGGTGACTGAGCCAGTCCAGACCCCAGGAACCCTTGCTTAAAAGTCTATGGTTCTACATGGCACTAACCACATAGCCTCCAATTAATAGCAAAAGGCAATAAGAACACAATGCACTCTGCAGAATCAAACCCTGGATCCAGGCCTGCATATAAAGTGAAGACATTGTAACATTCTTACAGTATACACAAGTTTTAAACAAGTTTCTTTTTAGATTTCTAAAGTCCAGGTTTCAGAAGACGCATGCATAAACATCCCCTAGTCCAAAATCCATTCCGGGGGCCTAATCCGGCCCTCTGTTCGATTTAATCTGGCTCCCGTGGCAGTATATGACCCGGGGTAAAATAATAATAATAAAAAAACGCTCAGCAACTATGGGGTAAAATTGTAAAAAAAGTTCAACAATTTCAATCCTACAAAAAGCTCAGCAACCTTGGCCGGCCCTCACACATATTCACTTCATCAAACCTGGCCCTCTTTGAAAAGGCTTTGGGCACCCTTGCGACCATATACCATACTTATGGAAAAGTTTTGCTTAATCTACTTAACAAGTTAAGTGTTATGTGGCAGCAGTCCACTGGGACTAGGGTGCAAGAACTCACAAGTATATAAACGATGATGTCCCGGGGGAGAGAGCGGAAAGAGTGTTAAGGAGTACCCTGGAGCTTAACAGAGTAAGCAGAACTTCAGAATCTGAAGGTGAAGCTGCTGCCACAGAAATCCTTTTAGCACCTTATACAAGGAGTTAAAAGAAGTCTAGGCCCATATGAAGCTAACTGAAACTTTATTTCAGTAATACCTTTACGGTACTGACCAAAATGTCACAAAATTATAGAAAGCTTTTGTACTCTCCAAATCTCTTAATAAAGCAAGATAAATAAATAATAAAGCAGGGGGAGGGGGGAAAACCCTCCCCATAAATTGAAAAATTAGGCTACTAGAGCCATGAAATCCAACATGAGGCACAACTGTCCTAGTTGGAGCTGATGGGAGTTGTAGTTCAAACCATCAGGAGAGCACTAGATTGGAGGAGGATAGTTTATAAACAATAGCTGAAAGAAAGGAGAGTTTTGTGAAAACGTTTTCAAAGAAGCTGTGATGTTTCAAGGATAGGAATACATAAATATAACCGTTCCTGTTTAGGCTCTCTACAGGCATTCAATCTAGTCATTGTCTTTATTGCTATAACTAAAATACCATAGTACCAATAACATCAAGAACCAACCCATGGACACCCCAAGTATCCCACTGGAAAGCATTATTACTTCCTATAAAAATTCTGTTCTGTTGTTGCTTCTCTCTCATGTTTATTTAGTAAAACTGAGAACAAACAGTTGAAGGGGAAATTAATATAACTGGAATACAAACACAGCAGGAAGGCTCACTGGATAATTGCTGAGTAACAAAAAAGGCTTCTTAACCCTTATGGTCAATCTTATAAAATGGTTGGCTAGTGGGTTCCAATGGAATATTCCTCTGGTGTGCTGGGGGGTTTTTGGTCTGCAATAAGTTTTTTTCTTTTCTTTTCTTTTTAAGGAAGGGACCACTGGATCATGTTTCCTCAGCTACAGTCCAATGTAGTATACTATTTTTCCTGGACTGAATTATTCAGTTCTGCTGCACATACACAGTACAGTACATCAATTCTAACTCTGTGGATTACCACATAGTGTGCTGCATGAAAGTTTAGCATGTGGACTGTTAGTCACCTGTACTTCTGAGGCAGTTTTTAAACAGATTATAAGCAGTGTCGGAATGCAGTTCACCATGAGGCTACAAATAAACTCTCTTCCTAATTAGCACTTCCACAAGTTATTTTTTAATGGTCCTTTGCAAAGGCACTTGATGCACAATGTCCATAGCTTGAGTGGGGAACTCACTAGGGATCCACAATCACCCCTTTTGGGTAAGATGTACTTTTTTCATAGACCCTAGCTATGAGTCCTTCTTCAAGAAGCTGGCTGAGCAGCCTGCTCGTTGGCTGGCTCTTGTGATTATTATTAAAACACACACACAACACAACAACAAGAACTTTCAAGTTGAAAAATAATAATAAACTTGCTTTTTAGAAAAGGCACCAAATCTACATTTAAGTAGAGGAACATGTCATATGCCTAAAACTCTTTTTTTTTAAGCTAAAAGCTGCCCAAATTATTTGAGTGGGGTGGAGTGGAGGAGATGAAGAGAGAAGAAACCAGTGTTCAGTTTGATAGAGGAGGAAAGGTAAGAATGAGAAGAGTCAACTGTGTATCTGAAGAAGTGTGCATGCACACGAAAGCTCATACCAAGAACTAACTTAGTTGGTCTTTAAGGTGCTACTGGAAGTAATTTTTTATTTTGACTATGGCAGACCAACACGGCTACCTATCTACTACAAGAGTCAACCGGGCCTGTTGTGGGGGAGCAGGAGCCCCTGTGGATGTGTACACAAGTAATCATTACTCACACTGCACACACTTCTTCCACTTTCCAATTTATTTTTCTGATCTCATTGTAAGCCACACGTTTAAACATTTTGCATTTTAATTCTCCATGAAATCAAATGGACACTCTGGGCAGATATCACTGTTAGACAAATGGATTATTCAAAGGGATCCAGTACACTGCCAACCCCCAGTGCCACCATTAAGCAAGCAAGGTATTTTCAGCTTTTCAAAAGCACAGAAATTCGATGTCGCCATGTTTTTGTCTTTAAAACAACCCAGTTCCATAGAGAGATCACTTCACACTGCCTTCACATGTCATCATGCAACTGAATGGGGGGGGGATAGTTGTTGGCTCTTCAGTACTTGGCTTACAACATCATATTCTTTAAGTTTGCTTGAATGTTCTGTGATCCATTTGAGTGCTTGCCTTACTCTATTGTTGCTATTTATTGTTCAGCATCTCTCTCATTTCAACCACTGAATGTTGCAGATGCAACATCTTAAAGACTAATAGATTTATTGAGGTATGTAGTCCCCTGGAGGGGAGCCTACATCTGATGGCTCTAGTCCAAGGAAGCCCATGCCACAGTCAGCCTAAGACAATCTGTTTTTCCTACCACAACCTAACACAGCTACACCTCTGAATGTTGTAGACGCGTACAAAGTAGGGAAAGCATTGCAGCACAATGCCTGCCCTTTTATACCAAAAACTGTACACACTTTTCCTTCAAATCTACATGCAACAAGTTGTTGTTTTTTTAAGTGATGGCACGCTGTCGGAAACCCTGCCTGCACACACACAGAACAAAAATCAAAACGCTTCTATTATTACTGCCTGAAAAAATGCTTGTTTAAAATAGCCACTTCCCACATGCGCCCGGATCACAAAACATGGAACTGTAAAGTATTCTAATCCCGCCCCCCTTTAAAAATAAAAAGTTAAACACACCCTCTCCTTTCGGATGGGGTGGGGGGTGGGAAGCAAGCATCTTAATCCGAAACGCTTGCCAGAAAACGTACTTATTTCTCCATAACCTAAAAAACGAAAGGAGGCACAAGAGCTACAGATGAATATCATGAGCAGGAGAGAAGAGCGTGAAGGGTTGGAATCGGGACCACAAGCCAAGTACGAATTGCGAGATAAATAGAGCCCAAAGGGAAAGGCGGCCAGGCCAGCAGAGCACAGGCAGGACTCCCGCAACGTGGCTGCAAGGGCTCCCAGGCTGCACGACAACAGCCATGTCACGCCTCAGCTTCCTTCCCCACCTAGGAAAGGTCAGCGAGGCCCCTTTCCCGCCCGCTTCCCACCTGGGGAACAGACAACCTGCTTGCATCAAGGGCTACAGGTTGGTCTCCTCGCCACGCCAACCCGCTCTCGGCTCCGCTCGCTTGCCCGTCCTCCTCCTGCTGCTACTGCCTACCTGCCCGTGGCAAGGCGCTACTGGACTTGCCCGCGCACGCACGACAACGCGCGCGCACTCCGCGCGCGCTGACAGCTCCGAGAGAGGCGCAGCGCGGCGAAGACGCGGAGGAAAAGAAGCCGCCGCCGCCGGCGGGAGGCCAACCTCGTTGCCTTGGCAACTGGCTGGGCCCGCCCCCTTCGCTTCGCGCGGATTGCTGGCTGCTCGATGGAGGGGCGTGGCGTTCTTGTGATGGACGTCGCGGCAGCGGTAGGGGGGGCGGGTTGCCAAGGCAACGGGCCGGGTGAGAGGGGAAAGGCTCAGCCCACAAACAGTATCACGGGCGGCCTGGCCTTGGAAGGCGGATTTTGCCTTTTGTCTACGCTCACTTTTTCTCGCATGCCTCAGTTTGCAACCCCCACCTCTTTCTTCTGGAGCGAGGTTTTATTGGGGAGGCAACTTTTAAAAATGCGTGGATAAATGAAATAGTAATAAATATACCACCCATCTGAGGAAATGGACCCTATTCCATGAAAGGTTGTGCCCTATTTTTTATTTTTTTTATAGCCTTTAAGGTGCTATTAGATTTGTGGAATGCTCTGCCCCAAGGAGGTTCATCTGGTGCCTTCATTATACACCTTTAGGAGCCAGATGAAAACATTCAACCAGGCCTTTGGTTGATTAACATCTTATACCCCTTTTTAAATGTGTTTGTTTTTTGGGGAGGTGTTTATTTGTTCTGTGGTTTTTGTTACTGTTTTATTACATGCTTTTCTGTTTTATATATTGTGTTTTTATACCATGAGCCACCCTGATACCTTCGGATGAATGCAAGGACTGTATACCAGTGTAATAAAATGATAATAATTCTACTTGTTTTTCTTCGCCTCTTGATGACTCAGTGCTGTGTGAATTTATTCCATTGGAAACACTGTGCTCAGAAGTGAGATGAAATGTTCTGTTTGTGGCATTGGATCTGCGATGAGTTATTCCTCTTGGGTCTGTGCGCTCTGCAGAACTGCAAAGAGGAAGAAGGCTCCTCTTGAATCCCTATACGTCTGGAATTTCCTGGACATATACGAAATACTGCAGTTGACAGCAGTGTCTGTGTGGAAATTGGCAAAAATGTCTGGGAAAATCCGGATGTATGTTGGCAGTGCCGTTGTTGCCTATTTCCCATAAAAATAGCTCAAAAGTGCCATTTTTCCTTGTAATTTTGCCAAAAAAGCTCAACAGCTTTGGCCAAAACTAAAAGAAACTCAACAACTTTGCCAAAAATGCTACACATGCATGGCCCACCCTCCCTTGTTGGGAGCATTTTCACCAGATTCAAGCCCACTTCTTTCCCCCATTCTTCCAAGTGAAACCACCTTATGGTGCCTCAGTCTCCATTCTTGTTTCAGGATTCCTCCCTCCTCTTTCTTTTCTATGAGATTGCCTTTCTAGCCTGTGAGCTAATGCAGCCATGTAGTGCCACTGCTACATCTCTCCCTCCCTCAGGAAAGAAACCTTGTGTAAACAAGCTCATCCCATGATCAGTGGCTCTGCAGAACTGTTTCCCTTTTTAGTGCTTTCCCTTCACTCTTAGTTTTCCTCCTCTCTCGTTCCTCCAGATGCAGTCGCCAAGCGGTCATCACTGCATATGGTATGGTGGCTGCTGTTGTTCAAGACCACACACAGCTTGGCTAGGAATTCCATCCCCGCTGCCTGACCGGGCTGGTCTGGACTGCAGCCAAGTAGGCAGCAGGACATAGCCCACTGATGCCTCTTGCAGAGTTGTCAGAGGGTTGATCTGCACTACATAGCACCTAGGATTTATTTATTTATTGTGGAGGTCATGTGATCAGATGACAGCTTTCTGGACCGTACATCTTCAGACTGCAGGTGAAAGTCTATTTTTGAATGCTTCCCATAAAACAAAACAAAAATGTTAAATCTGCTTGCAAGTCAAAAAGGGAAAAAAGCCCGTCAAGGAATAACATTTTCGCCTGGCCTTCTCCCCTGCTGTGTGCTGATTTGCAGGGAATTTTCAAAATAATAATAATAATAATAATAATAATAATAATAATAATAATAATAAATTTTATTTATATCCTGCCCTCCCCAGCCGAAGCCAGGCTCAGGGCGGCTAACAAAAATAAAATAGTACAACATTCTAAAATCATTTCACTGTAAAATTAATTCAAATCAAATTGATGGCAACCATTAGGCTAAAGTTATGTGAAGATATACACTGTGTGCCTTGGATTTCATGAGGGAAGGAAGATGAGGTATAAAAATGAGGTGAGGGGAGAGACTTCATCAGGCAAGGCCTTCCTCCACCTGCCTTGCTCCACCCTCTAGTCTGTGCTTCTAAATTTGTGTTGTATTATTTGATGTATTTTGGCTTGCCGTTTTTATTATTATTGTAGTTTAGAAATTATTTATTGTAACTGTTAAGAGTGAATCTCTGTTTAACTTTTATATTCTGATATTATTTTGTGCTATTCTAATGATTGTTGAATGTTTCTTTTTTGATGTAGGTTGCTTATTTTAAAGGTATGTTTTATTATCACATTTTTGTATTGCATTAGATTGTTACAAGATGTACATTTTTTGTTTCTTCAGTTTGTAAACCACCTTGAGTATTGTAAAATAGAAAGATGCTATACAAATGGGGGGGATGATGATAAATTTAAGAAAATAAACAATGATCAGAAGCAAGTCCCACAAAATTCAATGAGGAAAAGTATATTACACCCCAACCTCTGAGTGGTGGGAGATTCCAGGGGTCCCAGGCAGGTGCATTTACTAGGGCCTGTGCTTCCTTTTGCACAATGAGGAATAGCGGAGACTGTGGAGTCTTTGTGAAATATGGTTCATTTACACATATATACAACCTGAGGCTAGATGGAGAGAGTTCAGAGCATTCACATCCTAAAAGGGTCCTCTTCCTTTTATTGTTAAAGCCTCAGATTCCAAGAGATTCCGCAAACATTGTATTTGACCTCTGTGCGGAATAAAACAGACATACATCCTTCTGTCCTGGAATGCCCCCCCCCCTGCAAAAATGAAACTTCTTTCCTGTTTGCTCACACCACCCAAACTAACATCCTACACCCTTTAAACCAGGGGTTGGCAACTTAAGGCCCATGGGCCACAAGTGGCCCACAGGGGTCGTTTACCCGGCTCACGAGCTGCCCCCGAACTGAGCCATCCACTCGGCGAGTCCCTGCGCGCTGCGCTAAACCGATGTGGCATGGCGTGGGGACTCGCTTCTGCTGCGCCAAAAATCACGTCTACACAGATGCATCTGTGCAGACGCAGACGCCGGCAGTGGCGTAGCGTGGGTTGTCAGCACCCGGGGCAAGGCAAGTAATTTGCGCCCCCTAACCCGTGGATTTGCGCCCCCTAACCCGTGGACTTGCGCCCCCTAACCCCCAGATGTTGCGCCCGGTGCGGCCGGCCCCCCTGCACCCCCCACGCTACGCCACTGGACGCCGGAAGTCATGGGTGCGCAATCTGGCCCACTCTGCTGGAGTGAACCGGCCCAGGCGAGGTAAACCTTGCAGACCCCTGCTTTAAACCCTTTTGCTTCTGCCCACTAACACACAGCTGGAGGAAGACCCCCACCCCTCTTTCTCTGGCATAATCTTCACCTTCCTAATGGTTTTCTTGATGACTCAGCCATCATTAGCTTTGATCGCCTTGATGGCTCCTCTCCCAGGTTGTTTCCTGGACAGGGAAAGCTGAACCCAGCTCTTTAAAGTCTAACTTTCAGTCTAACGCTCTAAGCATTGGTTAATTCTAACTTTTATTAAATCCAGGAATTATGGGGAGGATCTAGCAACCATGAATTTAGGCCCTCCTCCCCCCAAAAAACTTATAACACATATTTTAGCCATGATGAATATTGTGGTATTATTTTTTTTTTACTTCATACAGTTTATTTTAGTAGTCCTTACAACACTCCTGTAAAGTAGACCAGCAGCATTATGTGTCAAAGATGGAGGATGAGCTAACAAGACACAATGACTTGTGCCAAAGGCTAGCTGGTGAGTTGACATCTAAACAGATTTGAACTAGAAGATTCCAGGGTGAATACTCAGGACTCAAACAGCAACTACATTAACAGAAACAGTGTGTTTTGCTTTCATTTTACTACTTTCAGCACACTGAAGAGCTTAGAATATACCGGTATTCTGCTTCTCTGGAACATAACTACTTTTAAATGAGCAAAGCAGTGCTTTTCAGAAGAAGCAAGAGTTTAACATTGTGCATTCTGAGCGCGTATATTTGGATTCTACTGCAATGATCTCTACTAGATTTGCAGGAAGGCCTACTTGGACAGAATTTTTACGTTACATAAGTTGAAGAGGAATTTGCATTGTATGTATAATCTATACATAATAATAATTAGACTATAAAAATAATATTTTTAATGCAACTCTGTGCTTAGATGCCACTATTTGATGTTCAGGATTGCAGCCATGTTTAAAAAATGTGATATTATTTCTCACCCCCTCCATAATTTTCATATACCTCACCTTGTCAGTTGCTTCTAGCAGTGGCATGCAGAATTATCTCCCCAGGGGAGGGGGGTTACATTATCCATGCAGTTCTATCTTTATGGTGCTCCTAATCTATATGCAGCCATTTCCTGTTCTGAACTCAGTAGTAGTGTGCAATAGCATTTCCTAGATAGTTTTGGCTTCTTTTTCCTGGACAGCTTACTTAAATGAAAGCAGGAGGAAGAAATATAATCAGCAGCACTACTTGGTCAGCAGAGGTCGCTTTCTTTCTTTTCCCTCTGGCATATGGACACATTGTCTGAATTTATATGCACACATATAGTTTCAGGTAGGTGGGATCACATCAGAATAATGTTATAAGATGGATGTTTTTGCAGTATGAATAACCTTGCAATGCTAGTATAAATCAACAACAAAAGTATTATGTGATGTAACCTCATGGAGACTAATCTACAGAAAGGCAGGCTTTGGACAAAGCATAGTAAACAGATACAGTAATTGCTTTTTGAAGACTTCATGTATTTACATCAAAAGATCTAAGCTAAGGGACAGATCTATAAAGCCACTGTTTGGCGACTTTTTGAGTAGAGTTCTCGATGTTTCGAGCACTCTCTAAAGTTGTTATCTCCATGCTGTGAAAATCTTCAGGCTGCTATGAAAGGATCAAAAACAGGCCTGGCTTTTACTTATTGGTTTTGTTTAGTTGGCAACCCTATTTTATACTTACTACTGCTTCTTGGGCTTTCTATACTCAGTTAATAAAGAGCCATGATTTTATGTTCAGTGTACAAAAAGCAGCCAAAATTATTTTTTACTTTAGAATATCAGCCAATACAAGTATAATATCTTAAATCACATCTCTCTCTGTGTGTGTGTGTTGGGTTGGGTAGGGTTGGGATTTATAATGTTCAGATGTAGTTAGACAAATCTTTGTTTTTCAGTTGATACTGTCTCCTGGGTAGCATAACAGACATTATAGTCAAATTAGATGTGACATGGAAGTTCTGTGAATGGAACTCTTGACATCCTTTTCCTTACAAAAAGCAGCTTCAAGGGACCTAAACCAGACCTGTGAAGTATAGGATTTAACTCTTTCCCCTAGTTCTGTGCCATCAAAGCTAGTCTTTGCTTTAATTAGCAAAACTTGCAGGTACAAAGACTTATCTCTAGGGCCAGTTCTTGTTTATCTAGTACTATCTGGGAATTGGAGTCTGCATCATTCCTCTCAGCCCTGGGTTGCAGTAATAAGAATGGCAACAGTGCTAACGTTTTGGAAAAGCTTTTGATATTATATAAATATATAGACAAGATGGGGAATTGGTAGTGTTCTAAATGTTGCTGAACTCCATCTTCCATCATCCCTTACTACTGGCCACAGAGCCGTCTTTCCCATACGGCTTAGTGGTGCGTCGTGCCAGGGCGCCAGCCTCTCAGGGGCGCCCCAGCGAGTGGGGGAGCTGTGCGGCTTTGCTGGCAGCTTCCGCTTTCCCTGCACTCCCGCCAGCTGCGCCCCACCAACCATATGGCTGGCAGGTGCAGCTTCCCTCCCAAGCCTTTGCGGGGATCGCTCTCCTCCCAAGGAGGCTTGGGAGGGAAGCTGCGTACCTGCTAGCCATATGGTTGGCGGGGCGCAGCTTCCCTCCCAAGCCTCTGTGGGGATTGCTCTCCTTCAGCAGCATGGGGGAGAGTTGCACCCCCCTGATGGCTAGCAGTGCGCAGCTTCACCCCTCCCCACTATCTGTGGTAATTTGGGGGCGCTGGGCGGATAGTTGCACTCCAGCGCCACATTTGCTAAAGACAGCCCTGATTGGTCATGCTGGCTGGGGCTAATGGGAGTTGCTGGCCAACAATATTTGGAGACTCATAGTTCCCTGCTCTTATTTATGCAGTCGTACCTTGGATGTCAAACAGAATCCGTTCCAGAAGTCTGTTCGACTTCCAAAACATTTGGAAACCAAAGTGTGGCTTCTGATTGGCTGCAGGAAGCTCCTGCAGCCAATTGGAAGCCGTGGAAGCCTCCCTGGACATTCGGCTTCCAAAAATAGTTCACAAACCAGAACAGTCACTTTCATGTTTGCGACATTCAAGAGCCAAAATGTCCAGGAACTAAGCTGTTCGTCAACCAAGGTACGACTGTACTTTGCTTTTAGGATATATATTGTAATAAGCAGGGAGAGGTATAGACAGGGATATGCTAGGCAAAAGTCGTGACCAGAAAGTTGCGATCTCCTAGAGGAGAGGAAATAAAAATGGAGTGATATGTACTGAAATTTAATTTAGTCATTTTTTAAAAAATGTAACCAATTTTGAGTACTTGAGAAAGCTCTTACTAATTACATTACTCTTACTAATAGTGCTGTCACTTATTGCCCAGATTTACAGGAGATATAGTCAGTGGCGTAGCGTGGGGGGTGCAGGGGGGGCCGTCCGCACCGGGCGCAACATCTGGGGGGGCGCTCGCGCTCGCACTTGCAGCTCTCTGCCCCTACCTGGCTCACTCACTCTCTCTCACTGCAGTGCTGGCTGTGCGAATCCGATCCGAGCCGCTGGGTCGCCGCCCACTGTGGAGGGGGTGGGTGCCAGGCGTGCGGTGTGGAGAGAGAGCGAGAGACTATCTGGGGGAGGGACAGTGCAGCGGCCGCCCAGTGCAGCGCTGAGCGCGGGAGAGAACCACACCAGACCAGCCCAGGCAGCAGCAAGAAGAAGCTGGCAGCGGCGGCAGGTTGGGGGTTAGGGGGCGCAAATTACTTGCCTTGCCCCGGGTTAGGGGGCGCAAATTACTTGCCTTGCCCCGGGTGCTGACAACCCATGCTACGCCGCTGGATATAGTAACAGTTTCCACCTGCCTTATGTGCACCTTTACAGGGGGATTCCCTATTCATATGTTTTCTAAACAGGTCCAACTTCCCACTGAATCTGAGTCTGCTACATTTTCATAAAGCTAGATTTTTACATCTTGCTGAAAGTGAGAAGAGCACAGACCTCCTGAGCTGGGCAACATTCTTCCAGATTATACTACGAAACACAGCAAGCACTATGCAGTGAGAAAACCCTCGTCATTTGAATCCACACTAGTTGTAGTTTTGATTCAGAATCAGGAGCAGTCTATGACTTTTCTAAAAGAGGAAAGCAAATCATCATCATCATCAAAACTCTACCTCTTCACTTGCTCAGCCATCTCTCTACACTGAGATGGTAAAAGTCCTCAGTCCTCATTAAATGTCCTTAAGGTGGGCCAGTGATCCTACCTCCACTATTGTGCACCTCTGTTGGGTACCACAGCAGGAAAGATTGGGCCCATGGGGCTGGCTGGAGAGATACAGTATTGTGAGCAGCCCCTTCTGCCTTGATGACGCAGGGTGCAGTGGGCTAGTCACGGAAGGAGCTGCCGATTACAGCACTCATTTGTTTACCTGCACCCTCCTTATAGGTGGCATGGGAATGGGGATTGGGTCCAATGAACCCACTGCCTTCTCTCCCTCACACATTGCCTCTGGAGGGCAGGGCAGGTGTGGTCCACTAGGCTGAATGCGGTGGTGAGGTGACCCTCTAGGTCTAGCATCAACCTTATATACAGTACAGTGGTACCTCAGGTTAAGTACTTAATTTGTTCCGGAGGTCCGTACTTAACCTGAAACGGTTCTTAACCTGAAGCACCACTTTAACTAATGGGGCTTCCCGTTGCCGCTGTGCTGCTGGAGCACGATTTCTGTTCTCATCCTGAAGCAAAGTTCTTAACCTGAAGCACTATTTCTGGGTTAGCGGAGTCTGTAACCTGAAGCGTATGTAACCCGAGGTACCACTGTACCTCTCAGAGAGAGAGAGAGAGAGAGAGAGAGAGAGAGAGAGAGAGAAAGCAAGCAAGCAGAGGTGGTTGCAACTTGGGTACAGTCCTTGCCGCCTCGGTGCCTTGAGACAGTCAGCAAGAGAGAGGAGTTAGGAGCAGCAGTCACCCTCTTTTCTTGCTTGATTACAGACCCCCAAGCTTAGAACAGCCTCCCCCAAACTGGTGCCCTCCAGATGTGTTGAACTGCATCTCCAACCCTCCCCCATCATCGGCCACATCTGCGGCTGCTGGGAGTTGTAGTCCAACGAAGGATGTCTCAGCGCTTTTCCCAAGGGGCTTTCTGGTTGGAGAGTCCTCCTCTCTCTACTTCTTTTTCCAGGTTCTGCTGGCGAGCATGGGAAGCAAGGAAAGTTTGCTCCCGCTGTTCCACCGCGTCTCCTTACTAGCAGCAGCAGCCGCTGTCGATGCTTTCCCTTCCAAATAAAAGGGGCCGCGCTCCTCATGCTTCCCCCCCAGCCTTCCTCAACTCCTTGTACAGCTCGACCCTCGGCTGTGTGGGGACCCAGAAAGCAGCCTATCTGCTCTGGCTACTCTCGCCCGGGCGACAAAGACGAAGAAGCGCCTCAGCAGCGCGTCCGCTGTCCCGCTGCTCTCCCGCCCAACCGAGAGAAGTTGGTCGGCAGTTCCCCAAACTGAGGCGGGGGCTCCGCCTTGGCGACCCTCCCGGCGGCCGCGGGACGAGGCAGGTGGGCGTGGGGGAGGGGCTTGGGGACCCGCCTCCGCTCCGCTGACGCCGCCGGGGCGAGGGACGGGGGGTGGGGGCAGCTGGCGAGGCGGCGGCTCCTTTCGGGGAGAGCGCCGGAGGGTCGCTGAGGGAGCTGCTGCTGCTGCTGCGCTGCAGGGGGACCCGCGTGGAGCCGAGAGAGGCGACATGGGTGAGTTAGTCCCGGGGGGAGGAAGGAGGAGCCCTCGGGGCGGAGAGACGCGCGAAGTTGGGGCTGCGGGGAAACTTCGACGGGAGTTGGCATCGGCTGGGCAACTTCCCGCCCTCGGAGCAGCGGTGTTGCTGCCTGGCGCCTCGCTCGAAGCGGGACTATCCCGGGTCAGAGTCGGCTGCAGCGACCCCCGCCCCGAGAGGCGTGAGGGTGGGGAGGTGGTTTTTTGGTGTATTTTTGTAACTGGTTGTCTATGGGCTGCGAGGTTAAAAGACTCGAAAGAAGGCGCTCGTCGCGGCTGCATTTAGGGAGACCCGCCGTGAAATGGAGGACGGGGGTCAATCACGTCCCTCGAAGTTGTAGAAGTGGAAGAAAAAGAGAGTGTTTGGGCAGGAGCAGCTCGCTCCGCTTCGGAGACCCAAGAAGCTCTCCTGGCAAAACAATAACCAGCAATTCTTTCCCGCGCCGCTCTACAGCTGCTCGTGCTACCACAGCCCTGCCTTCTGCTTGTTTTGTTTCCTTGGGGTTTACTTGTTTACTAGCTCAGAGTGGTCTTTTGCTATATTCGGGAAAATAGCCTCTGGCACAATAAAAGTGGCTTTCTTACACTTTAGTTGGTTCTGCAAGGCTTCCCCGATTCCACCACATCATTGCTTTACAACAAAAACCCGAGGAAAACTAAGCAGGACATTTAAAAAAGTTAAAGGATTCCTGCAGGAAGTTGCTGGATATGCACTGATTGGAAATAAGCAGGGTGACCACCCCGAAGTTTCCCCATGTGCAAACAGTATGCAGGATGCTAGCAGAACCGACACATCCACTAGGCAAAGTGAAGAGACTGCCTCAGGTGGCAGGATCCACAGAGGCAGGAGATCCGGCTTCCAATGAACGCATTGCCTGCCAATGTGGTATTCACGGCTGCGTCATGCTCCTTGGAGGCCATATCTGCCGCCTCCTTGCAGCTCCTCCAGTGCTGCCTCTGCAGGGCACCTGATGACTAGAAGGTGCTGCTGGTCTCTTCCCACCCCTAGGGAGGAACAGGCAAGGGCTGCGCTCTGGGGTCTACTGGGCTATGCACCTGCCTGGCATGATTCAAAGTGGACCCCCCCCCTGCCCCACACTGGCCTTTGATTGCCAGTTCATCTGTTGGGTAGGGATGATTTGATTTTCCAGCTTTGTTCTTGGTGCATTTCTTCACTGGTGGTGCCAGGAACTATGACAACAATGCCATTTTGTGGTTCACCTCAGGTTTCAAAATGTCTTGGTATGGCCCTAGGATAGGTTGTACTGCCTCTTCCAGATTCCAACCCCCATCTGGCAGAACTTCCTTTGGCTTCATGGGGCTCTGTGTCACAGGTCTTCATGTTGTGGCCTGCTGCTAGCCTTCACCACTACTCACTCAGGAAGACTTCCTGTCTTAAGGAATGGCCTCACACCACTCCTACACGTTTTCCTATGATAACTACCACAGAAAATCTCTCTCCGGTGGCACCTCGCCTGAAAATCTTAGGTGGCATTCAGTAATCATTAGTAGCAGGCCTGGAGCAAATTGTCCCAGTTGCCCCATGCCCAGGTTGGGTAGCTCTACAGTTTCACAGTGTTACTAAGTTGTATGTAGAAGATGTATGTATGTATGGCTTGCTTGCTCAGCTTGGCCCATCCTTCAGCTCAGTGCAGACACTCACTTTTTGCCTCCCTAGATCACTGCAGAAAGTATATACTTTTTAAAACACACAGCCACTGAGTACACCTACCCTCACCACCCCAGCAGCATCATGAACGCAAATAATAATGAATGTGCAATTCAAAGGTCAATAATCATGAATGTGCACTAAGAAGGAGGGGCCCTTAGTAAGCCATGTATATCTTGTCATTTGTCAGAAGGTTGCAGAACAGTTTACTACAGAACAGCATAACAACCCCTGGTTACTTGAGGTATTCACTCAGAAGGTGTGAGGCAAGCTTTGGACTTAAGATGTGTCATGTGAGACATGTGCCAAAATTTGGAGAGGAGCCCAAAATCTTGCGTTTACTAAATGTATTTAGTGTAGTTGTGTAGGCAATCAGTAAGACTTTTCTGCATGGGTTTGTGGGTGTAGGCTCAGACCATTAGGGGTTGCTGTATCTAAGTAGCTTTTTAAATTTTGCTGTCTGTTGGTACAGGCTAGGTTTCCACCATTATTAAAAGGGCATTAGGTGTTTTGCCAGAATTCTCCTGATACTATGAAATTATATAGTTCAGTGATGAATGTGAACAAATGTGCTAGAATTGTCTTAATGAATGGTTTGCCAGGGTTTTGTAGTAGGACTGGCAACTTTCCCCTCTTGGCAGGGATTCTGCATAATGGGAACATTTGGGGTGGGTTTCTTTTTAAAACAATACTACTCCATTTTCCGATTTGAGTTGCTGCATTCTGTACAGTTGTAAACATAAGGAAATTTGCAGTTAGTTATATCATGTGCAGTACACATCCATGGTTTGTAGGCAAAGTTTTACTAATCGCTGTAGCCACATGCTGGGAAAAGGTTCAGAATACCAGTTTCTGATATTCTCTGTTCTCCCCCGCCTTGCACTTAGTAATGTCAACCCTTTCCTTTCATAAACATAACTCAGTTTCCTTCCCTTGAATAATGACCCACCTTCCCTCCAGCAGCAGGCCTCATTTGAACAATAAAAGTGATATATAACACTTAGACTAGAGGCATCTTCTTTTATTAATGCTACATTAAGAGCATTTTGCCAATGCAACAAGCAGTCTTGGGGAGCATAGGACCCAACTCCTAGGGGCTGAGGTCCCTCACCCCCCAATAAAATATTTGAGGGGCCTGCCCACCCAAGTTGATGGATATTGCCATTCAAATGGTGTGTGTGATTTATTATGCTGGGTGGGGCTTACCTGCCGCCCCCCCTATTTTATTCAGGTTGGCAGCCCTGTTGGGGATGGATGTCAGCATGGAGTTTTTTTGAGGTTCAGCCATGTATTACATTTCTGCTTTCAGAATATGGACCTGTCTTTAACCTTACTTGTAAAAACAAACCCCTTCAACTTGTGTGGGTGTGTTTCTGTGCAGTATTCTGACTAAACATTAGGAAAAACTTCCTGATAGTAGAATGGATTCTATGGAAGGTGGTAGACTCTCCTTCAGTGGAGGTTTTTAAGCATAGGTCAGGTAGCCATCTGTCAGGGATTCTTTAGCTGTGATTCCTGCATTTCAGGGGGTTGAACTAGATGACCCTTGGGGCCCCTTCCATCCACACAGTTCTATGATTTGTTGTCCACTATAATCAACTAGGGTTTAGGCTACAAAAGCTAAAACCAGAATAGCCACGGATTAGCTGATAGTCCGTGAATAGTCAAGGACTAGATATCTGAGTTTTCCTACTTCTTAGGTCCTATGCTTATATGAATTTAATACGCTACTGACCATTGCAGTAGGAAAACCTTAAGTTAATAAAACTAATTTTAATGGAGATGACTTGCATGGCTCTTCTCCATTGCTTCCCCCACTCTGCCTGCTTTGATTTGTTTTTCCTCTACTAGGAAACATCCCATCTCTGGAAGCAAGGCAACAGTTCACTGCTTCCAAAGAATGTCTTGGGTCTGAATGTAGTTCCAAGATACAACAAGTACCGCTGGAGGAGAAAATCAGATTATACTTTTTCATGCAACAGTGCCCATAAACTGTGGAATCTAGAGTATTAGTTATAAAAAAAGGACAAGGAGAGGGGTAACAAAGTCAGCTGCAATTTGTTCGTAATGATTCTTGACTCTTTTTATTCCTCTGTGTCTCCAGTACTTGATGCCGGCATGCATGTAAATTTTGACTGACAGTAAATCACTAAGTATTGTAAAGTCTTCCTGCTCTAGTGGCTTAGATGTTGCCAGGATACATTTTCTGAAGATAGCTTTTCCTGGGCCAAAACTATTCTGCCTAGATAATATATGAATTTCCTAGAACAATAGTTCCTAAATGTGTCTTTCTCTCTCTCTAAAAAAAGGCCTAGGGGAGAATTTATGCCTGGCATGGGAGATACATGGCATGATCTTCTGACATATTTTCCTTTGCTCCAAAGCCCCTGGCCAGGTGAGGGGGTGTATGCTAAAGTAATGTGGGGGAGTTACAGAAACCCTCCTTCTCAAAGTTAGTTAACTGGCTGCAGGTGGGGAAAGGTGTAAATACAGACATGATGTCTGTTCTCCTGATGGTGGTTATTAGCAACTTGTGGGGTGATTTTGATAAGGGAATAACACGGGGGAAAGGGTTAACCTGTTTCCCCAGTCGCAGTTCCTTGACTTGAATTACCAGTACACCCTTTCACAAGTGCTTCAAAGTAAAGAAAAGCCTTGTGATATTTGATCACATATGTCCTGACTCATGAATAGTGTGGTCCTAAAACCACAATCCTACAGGCATTTATCTTGGAAAACGACTGTAACACACAACACACACACACACACTTGATATAGCTTTTAATCCATTGTTGGATTAAATATTCATGCATTTGCATAAAAATAGGCATGGAGGGGGAAAATGCTTTAAAATAATTTTTACTCGTGCTTCATAAGCAACTGTCTTGCGTGGAAAAATGCTATCAATGTATTTTATATGTACTCACATTAAGAGTAAATTTAAATCTGCTTTCTGGTTGTGAGTACTTTGAGTACCTCATTAAGGTTTTCAATAGGTTATTTTCCCATTAAGTTAGATAACATAGGAAGTTGCATTGTGCCAGGTGAGACTGTTGTTCCATCAAGCTCAATATTTGTCTACATGGGCTGGCAGTGGCTTTCCAAGGTTCAAGGCAGGGGATTCTGCCAGCTGTACCTGAAGATGCTGAGGATTGAACTTGGGACCTTCCATATGCAAGACAGATGCTCTGCTACAGAATTACTGTCCTGTCCAATTGATTGTCTAAAACTGCAGTCCCAACCCCACTTACTTGGGAATAAACCTCAATGAACTCAATATGACTTGCTTCAGAGTATAGGACTGTGTTGTAAATGTTGCAGATCTTAGTGAATAAACATGTGTAGAATCTAGTGGCATATAACAAGCACCCATTTAAATTCCCCCCTGCCATACATTTTATTATGGTTAAAACATGTAACCTCCAATTAAAGTGTTGCCTCTGAGTAAGTCATACTTAGAGTAGACCCATTTAAATAATTTGATTTAATCATGATTAACTGGTCTGTTACCATGGCTTAAACAGAAGCAACCCGAAGGCTGATTACATCTGATGCAGTGAAAGTAGGAAAAAATGCATGAAATTTATACCTGTTTAGTTCTTCATGGCGGGCTGTGTGTGATTTAAAGAAGCATTCATTTCGGCACCATGTGATTCAGGAGAAGTTTAGACAATCTGGCAAAGGAATTGGAAGAGCTCTCAAAGGATCATGTAGGCTGGGAAGAGGGAAAAAACGCAGAGAAGAAAGTTACAAAGTTACTATATATTTGAAAAAGGAGACAACTGGTTGTTTAGTCTTGTCTAATAGCCTGGGAAAAAAAGTGATGAGTTTAGATTATAGAAAGGAGATGTAATGTAAACATCAAGAGAGAAAGTGAGAAAAATCATAGCTTTGGGATCAGTTTAGCAATGTAATAAATTACCTTGGAAAGGAAAATAATATTCTGCCTTGGAGTTTCAATTTTATTTTAAAGTTGGATAAGCATACATTGGGGTGGTTTGTGTATAGGACAGGGGGAGCCATACATAAGCTCTTAATTCTGTGTCTGTTTGGGCATAACATTGCAACTGAAGTGTAGTATTTTCATTGTTCCAATGACAAAAGTGCAGATAACACATAATCAAGAACTGACAACGTAGAACCCGCCATGTTTTACTATATCAATTGTACCATTACTGGTGTTATCCAGACAGTGTTTGCTTTTGATGCCAGACGTACTAACTTTGAAACCTCAGTAGCTTCTTATGTGAATTAATTTTCAGCTCTAAACATGATTGCATATTCAATGCAATCTCTTTGTGGCATGTAAATCATGCTTTTCTGCCTCTCCTGTGTTTTTCTTCTTGAACCACTCTAATCTCTTATAACGATAGCATGTAGTATGTGTGCATGCAAGGGGTTTTGTTTGTTGGCAGATCTCTAATTACCGTATTTTTTGCTCTATAAGACTCACTTTTTCCCTCCTAAAAAGTAAGGGGAAATGTGTGCGCGTCTTATGGAGTGAATGCAGGCTGCGCAGCTATCCCAGAAGCCAGAACAGCAAGAGGGATCGCTGCTTTTGCTGCACAGCGATCCCTTTTGCTGTTCTGGCTTCTGGGATTCAGAATATTTTTTTTCTTGTTTTGCTCCTCCAAAAACTAGGTGCGTCTTATGGTCTGGTGCATCTTATAGAGTGAAAAATACGGTAAGTTTTTTTTAAAACAAAGAAACACCACAAACTTGTTTACAGAAGAAGCACACATTTTATTCATATTAAAAGACTGAAATGTTGGGATTTTACTAGAGTTAAATATGCACGCACTATTGCTTTTACTGATAAGTTGTGTGGTACAGTCCCTAAAAGAATGAGATACAAATTCGGCCACCCCCACTAGCTTGTAGGTCTTAGGTAGGGCACCCTCTCCCAGTCTTTGGCCCCCTTTCTGCTGTATGTGGGCTGTCTATGCAATTGGTTTGGGTGGGCAGACATATGTAACCAGCAGTAATATTATGAGTAGCTCAGCAAATCTGTGTCCATTACAGTGGTACCTCGGGTTAAGTACTTAATTTGTTCCGGAGGTTCGTTCTTAACCAGAAATTGTTCTTAACCTGAAGCACCACTTTAGCTAATGGGGCCTCCTCCTGCTGCCATGCCGCCACTGCACGATTTCTGTTCTCATCCTGAAGCAAAGTTCTTAACCCGAAGCACTATTTCTGGGTTAGCGGAGCCTGAAGCGTATGTAACCCGAGGTTCCACTGTACTGTTATTTCATTGTTTCCTTTATGTATTAAAAATATAATTGTAGACTACCTTGCAGAACTGTATTATAGCAAGAAAATATATGTAAATTGTTTTGAAAATTTTGAAAGAACTAGTGTTCATTATTGTTACTTTCATTATACTTTGTCATGCAGATCGCTACAAATGACAAGATAAACAGCAGCATTTCAATTGTCTCCTTTAAATTTGTGTTTACTCTTGCACAGTGAATTCTTGTTGCAACAATATCCAAAGCTCCCTCCTCTGAGATATTACTCATGCCTTTTTTCACCAATTGGAAACTGCCAGACATATGTTTACAATTGCAACTCAGCAAAGTCTCTGGTGGGTATTAAAATATGTTGTGTCAGGACTAAAAGTCATATACAAACAGTAATGCCTATGCATAGCTTGGTATTTAAATCTTCATGGAAGAAAATTAACATATTAACTGGTGTCTGCTCCTGAGTACTAAGTGCTGCAAGATCTTCACCCTTGGCAGAATTAATATATGTTGCTGTTGCCTTGGCTGGAAATGAATCTGGTGCTCAAGAGCATAGGAAATACAAGTTATGCCATTACCGATAAAGCACGACTCCTTTGTGTTTAACTTATCAAATCCCCTTAGAGCAATTTGCAGTCTTTTGTTAGAAAGCTTTTGAAACCTTGCTGGTGTGCCAAGTTCAAAAAGAACTTATTTCACTGCATATGTTTGCCCTGTGAAGTCCCCCCACCTTTGTTAAAAATAATAAGAAAGGATTGATTCTGAAAAGTGCTTTGAAATAGCAGTACTTTCTTCAGCAGAGCCTCTGTCTTCTGCATTTTGAGCTGCCTTCCTAGGCTATTAGAGAAGATAAATGCAGATTACTGAATCTATCTCTTTCTTGTAGTGGAGTATGCAAAAAAGACAGGTTTTTCCTCTTTTAACCAAAACTG
Source organism: Podarcis liolepis (assembly GCF_965112155.1). NCBI lineage: Eukaryota > Metazoa > Chordata > Lepidosauria > Squamata > Lacertidae > Podarcis > Podarcis liolepis. The sequence continues at coordinate 47,628,026 of NC_139564.1, read as the reverse complement.
CAAGTTAGGCTTTACAGTGTGCATGCACATGAAAGCTCATACCAATAACAAACTTAGTTGGTCTCTAAGGTGCTACTGGAAGGAATTTTTTTATTTTCTTTTTTCATTCCTTACTTAAAACACATCTCACGTGTTATTCATTACATTTTTTTTGCAATATAAGCAGTATATAAATGAATAAAATAAATGCAATTCCAAAGTGGGTTACAAATTAAAATAAATCTGGCTATGTCATAAAAGAACATAAAGGTATTTACTAGCCATATCTCAAGGGAAGGGTGTTCAAAACCTGAAGTGCCACCACCGAGAAGGCTCTCCTTCATATTGCTAAATATTTAGCAGGTCTAAGCTAATAGAGTCTCCCTCAGCCATTTTTAAAAATATATTTTTGGTCTGTACAGCAGAAGGTGTTCTCTCAGGTATCCAGGCCTCAAGTTAAAGGGTTTTGTAAGTCAATGCAAATAGCTAGAAGCAGGCAACTACAGGCAGCCAGTGTAGCTGTTTTTAGATGTGCTGTTAAATGTTTGCAGTAAGTCACCCAAGAGAGAAACCTTGCCACTACATTCTGAACTAAATCAAGATTCTGAACGAAGTTCAAGGGCAGTCCCACAAAGAACACATTACGTTAGTCCAGTCTTGAGATTATCAGTGTGTGGATCACCAGTGATGATAAAATAAAGTTTTACATGTCACAGTTTGAAAATCATGGCAAAGGTTATCCCAACATCAATAGAAAAAAACCTCTGTGCTTGAGTAGAATGGAACTTTTAATTCATTCAGAAATGCAAACAAATCCTCCAGTTTTCTCACATTCAGTTTAGTTGTAATGTAGCTAGAAGTTTGGGCTGCCATATGAAATTCATGTCCAGTAATAAAATGCATTCCTTAGGCAACTAGCTGCATGCATTTGCTACCATGCAATCTTGCTCTGAAGAGTTTGAAACTGAGAGGGCATGGAGAATCTGTGCAGTGTAACTTTTCAAAACTTTGCATTTTTGCTTCCTGTTTTCATTTTGCATACACATGTTTTCAAATATATTTTACTCAGTTAGTTTTGATTCATACCGTTTAGCTCCAGTCCTTTGTCTTTATAGCTAATTTTCTCCAAATAATGCATGGAAGTGATCCCCTGGCTGAGAACCGCTGCTCAAAATGTCTTTCACAACAGGCAAAATATACCCTTCAGCCTTTGGTTTGCTTCCACTCTGAAAACCTTTTGTGAAACAAAACTCCTTGCCATTAAGTAAAAACAAATTACACAAAAACAATATAGCAGCCAGCTGAAAAATAGGAGTTAATTTACATGATATGTAGGACGGATCTTGCGTGCAGAAAGCTGGTTTCAATTTTATAAAAGTTTTGCTTTTAATGTGCTTAAGTTACACCTGTTCGTAGTTGTCATTGCTATAGAAGTAGTATTGAGTACACAGTGCATTAACTTGCAGGAGTTCAATACTGGATTGTGGGGAAAATGTTTGAAAATTAAAAAAGCAGCGGAAAAGAATCCATCTGCATGTTAATTTGTAGAAATATGTGAACCTGTTGTTCAAAGTGGTAAAATACTCTGAAGTACTCTGTAAAAAACAGACTACTTCAGAGAAAGAGTAATACTTCCTCTGCTGTTGAGATTATTTAAAATTAACTAGCATGCAATAAACAAAATGAGATACTGGCACTTTAATAACACAAAAATGTGTGTGTTTATAATCTGTCAGATTTCTTGCATTTAGTAACACTTTTGAAATGACCACATAAATCTGCAAATCAGAAGAATTTGTGGACAGGAACCATCTTTGCTTATAACCAAAATATAATTTGCCACATAATTTATCCAATACACTTATTAGATAGGCTTTCTGCAGTCTGAAACATAATATGACCTTAAGTTTCACCATGGAAATATGCTCATCAGACTGTGGTGGGATCTATGTGCAAATGCTTTTAAATAAAAACATTTTGAAAAATACACTGAATTTGGCATAGCTCACTGTCTCTATCTAGTGTCACATTTGTATATCACACTTCACAGCCCATTTTAAAACATTTTATTTGCAGCTGTGTAGATGAGTCCTGTATATATAGTTTTGATAGAAGGGTTATCTCCATCTTTTATTTGCATCAATATATTATTTGAAGTTGTAATGTAAAGCAGTGGGCTGAAGGGACACATGTGAAATTTTGAGTAAGTTCTGTGGGTTCCACTCACAAAATGGCTATAACCCAGAAATATGTGGTTTGGGGCATGGCATAACAAAAAGACTGCTATGGGATTATGGCATAACATAACATGACTGGAACATCTAAAAGAGAGGCAGGGGAAGAGGACCCACGAAAGGTGTGGGCCTGCCCCTCACTCATGAATTGTGGATTTTTGAGGAAATACATGTTGACACAGTTTACAGGTGCCATAGGAGCTACTGGTGAGCATACTGGAAGCAGCAGGTGCCATGCTGATGACCCTGTAAACAGGCCTGTGCAGAGAAGGGACAGCCAGGTACCCTTGCCCCAGGCCTTGGAGAGCTAAACCAGCCGGGCCCCCCACAAAGGGCCTGCTGGACTTATGCCGTCATGCCAAGAACTGTATTCTAACAAGACTCCTGACCCGGGCCCCTAACAAGCTCTATATGAGCCTGCCCATAAACACTCCAAGTATAACACTAACAATTTGGGACACTTACTTTGAGACTACAGAATCCTAAAATGCAAGGCAGTGATTTCGCATTGCTGTTGCTACTACAGTGGTACTTCGGGTTACGAACTTAATTCGTTCCAGAGGTCCGTTCATAACCCGAAACCGTTCTTAACCTGAGGCGCGCTTTATCTAATGGGGGTCTCCCGCTGCTGCCGTGCCGCTGGTGTGCAATTTCTGTTCTCATCCTGGAGCAAGGTTCGCAACCTGAAGCAACTACTTCCAGGTGAGTGGAGTTTGTAACCTGAAGCGTTTGTAACCCGAGGTACCACTGTACCAGTTAACAGCACCAAAAAGAGGAAGCTAGTTCTCCGTTTTGGTGCAGCTTTTACCACTTGCTGCTACTGCTACAAAAAACCACAATTGGCAGCAGATGGGAGTGATAAATTCCATGCTCAGTTTCTTGGTTTTTTAAAAGCACCGTTGGCAGACCCGTGCAGAGCTTGTCTAAGGCAGGAGTCTTGTTTGAGGCCCATGGTGCTCTTGGCATGACCAGCATATGCCTGGCAGGCCCCTGGTGTCCCCCTCCTCCTGGCTGACTTAGCCCTCTGAGGAGTGGGGCAAATGTAACCAGCTGCCCCACTGCATGGGCCTGACTCTTGCTGCCTCTGCAGGACTTTTTCATGACAGTAGCAGAAAAAGTGGCCAAATTTAGCACCCCAGGTTTCTATCAACATGTTCCTTATGCGGATCCTTAAGCTGCTTTTATTTTGCATTGTTGTAACTGTTCTGTACAGTGGTAATTTTGTTAGCAACTTTGAGCATGACAGTGACAACGGTGGATTTTAATCAAACTAGGCACTAACAAGGGTTGATAATGACTGTGGCAGCTTGGAGTGGAAGGAAATAATGGGATGATTTTCTCTTCCTGCCTTCTTTTTTGTTACCTAGAATGAACCTAGATGGTTTACCTTAAAAAACTGGACAAGAGTTGTGTGTGTTTTTTTATTTTGATACTGTTATTCAGTCCCTTTCTGTTGCAGGAAACCAGCAGTAAAAATAAATAAACAATGTATCACAATTCATTCCAACCAGCAGAGGGCAATATATCTTTATGTACTAGTTTCATATTGCAAACTGGAGCTACGTGTGAAATTGATTGTTATTTTGTTCTTCCCTTTTTTGAAGAGGAAGAAAAAAGCAGACATAGTAAAAATAACTTGTAGACATTACTATACTTTAAAATCATGGTAGGTTTCTGTCTTAATCCACTGAAAACGAGGCTTTTCATAGTTTTATTGCCTGATTGGTATAGCTGCTTGGGACTATGGTCTCTTGCATATCTATCTGTCAATTTTTATAGTCTTAGAAATTTCACAAAAGGGAATCACAGGCTCCATCAACTCTCTCAGTCTACACAATCAGTTTCTACTGCTTGACCCTTGACATTTCCCTCATGCTTTCTTGTCCTCTACCTCTGAATCTCATCTGAAATAGGACTTTTGCTGTCCTTTCATGAACTCAAAATCAGCTCCCTGAGGTGATCCCCTCACTTTGCTTAATGGTAGGACTAGCCCTGAATGGAGATATACACACACTCCCAATGTAGTTTTAGCTTACACATCTCCGGTGAGGGGGGGGGGGCAATGTGGGAAAAGCAAGTGTTTACCGAGATGGGAAAAATGCACACAACATTTCCTTTTGAAGCTCTTCCTGAAGGAATTGTTGGTGTTAGGAGAGTTTCATAGATTTGGTTTCATGAGTACCCAAGCTTGATTAGAAACTGCTGCCAATAATGGCGGCTTGGTATGTGACGTGTCTTCCTGCCTCTGCCAAACATCTCTGCAGTCACATTTAATAATGTGCTTCCCCTCCGTTAAACAGTATGTCTAGGCCACTTGCTTGCTTGCTTGCCTACCAACCTGCCATTTGCCATGCTGGAGTTGGGGTGGCTGCCTTTTCTGTGGGGTGTCTGCATGTGAGTGTGATACAGTTTGTGCAAGAATAGGGACAGTTCCAGGGCTCTCCATATCATGAGCAATTTATGAATGCTACACTTCCTGTGGGGATTGCATATGCTAATTACATACTCATTTTAAGGATGTCCACCTGAGAACAAATGGTGGTGTACAAAGATTACGAGGGAAATGTTCTGTTCAGTTAGTGCCTTTCCTGCAGAAGCGGCTGCATGAGATTGCAGCTATAAAAGATATTGGCCTAGATAGACTTGACTAGCCGATGATGCAGCTTTATATTCTTCTGACATTTTAACAAAAGATGTTTCTTTTTTACAATGTTAATGGATTTATGTATATCCATTGACTATGAGCAATGTTGAAGCTTCTTTTTTTAATCCCCTGAAGATCATAATGAATTTTCAGAGACAGCAAAAATTAAATGAGTGTAATTAAGTGTAAATTAATTTCTGAATATCATGCGTACTGGATTCCCATGTTGTCTGAAAGCCTTTACCAGGCTCAAACTATATGTTAAGCTAATCTTTCTTCCCATGGGTGAAGAAGCAGCTTGGGAAGAGTGATTTTAAGCTGCAAAAAAGAAAAAAAGAAAAAGAAAAGAAAAGAGACTTGGAGGGTTAAGGGTTAAGGCTTAACCTTTAAGCAGTCTCTCTCAGCATGTGGCATGGTTCACTGCAGAAGTCATCCCAAGCTATTTTGCTGTGTAAGCACCTTTCTAGAGAACATTTGTTCTCTGATTATAGTCCATTTAGGAACAGGACTATGTAGGATGAACTGTGAAATAGACAGTTCTGGGGTCTATAGGTGAATCAGACCCATATATCATATTATAAAGAAGACTTACAGTATCTTTTTCATCTGCACTGCAAACCCACATTTGGCAGCCAAACGCAATAGCAAATAGAATGTTGTTTTGAACAATGTCAGGATACATAATTCTAGGCCCTTCTATCGGCCGGCCTTGGCTAGCAAAGAAGAGATGACTACAGCTGCTATGATATGACTGATCTTTTATTTTTAAGTTATTGAAATCTCTCTATGATCAGCATAGTATATTTTCCTTCTGAGAGTTAAAATAATATATATATGAGTGAAAATGAAATTGTAGGTAGGTACCAATGGAGGCCATCAGCGAGAGTGCTAGGTCCAACTGCTGCATATAAAATGGCCATCCAAGTGCAAATAGTGGAGAGATACCGTATTTTTTGCCCTATAGGATGCACCGTCCCATAAGGCGCACCTAGCTTTTTGGGGGGGAAATAAAGGGGAAAAAAATTATTCCCCCCCCCCGGCGCGGGGCTGGGGTGGGGGAAGCCTAAGCTTCCCCCGACCCCAGCCCCCAGAACAGGCAACTCTCCGCAAGCCGTGGGAGCCCGGCGCCGGGCTCCCACGGCTTGCGGAGAGCTGCGCGAAGCCTGAAGAGCGAGAGGGGTCTTATAGGGCGAAAAGTACGGTATTTACCAACTTCCAGTTTCTGAGACCTGCTAGAGTTTGCCGGTCCAAAATTGAAAGATGGTGTTTCTGAATTTTTCAGTTGGGTCAATTTTCATTTATTTATTTATTTTTGAAGCTGTTAGTAGGTTAACTTCCATGTCCACAGTGACCACGAATCAGAAAGCTTCATGCGCTGAGCAACAAAGTGTTCTGGACAATCCAATGACTATCCAATCTTTGTAAGGGCCATTCATCGGGGAGACCAAGGGCAACCCATTTCCATGGCCAGGCATGAACACAGATCAAAATGGATAGAAAGAATCAATGTGATCCAAGAATACTTGAAGCTGCCCCATCACAACTTTCGAAAAGCAGGTATTTGTGACTGGTTGAAAGTTATTCCAATTCAAGGGATCCAGGGCTGGTTTTCTTTAGGAATGGTTGCACCACCACCAGCAGAGTAAACATTCTCACTCAGACCAAGAAATAGCTGAAACTGCACACCCTTACTCTTGAAATACAGAGGTGATGCGGTTTGAACTGAATAGCTTGCATCACACTAATGTGTTTCTGGAAATCTGCACCAGGAACTTTATACACATTGCTCTGCTTTCATTTGGACCACATCAGTGATGGTCCTGGATTTCCATATATACATTGCCCAGGTTTGAGCAGCAGGGAGGTCACTTTGGTGCTGCAAACACAGTGGTTTGACTTCACCCCCAGAAGTGCACGCCATTGTCTCTTGAGACAGACGGATGCCAACAAGTCCACCCAGAGTGAATAAAATTTGCTGTGATTCACTAAATTGATCTTTTCAACTTTTGAGGTAGAACAAAGATGGCTATACTGTACACTGTTTCCAGACCTACTTTTTAAGTATTGTCATGCATCAGCAATGTTAAGAGTTAATTTTACCAATGTATAGCATTTGTTGTTTAACTTTTTCTACTGTATAGCTAAATTGAAGATCTGGTAAAACAGCAGGTTATCATTCAGATTTGAAAAATGTGTCTCGGTAACGACATGTGCTTGAAAATAAAACTATTTTCACCTACTCGGTGAAAAGAGCCGACAGACCCTTAAAGTAATTCTGTCAACATTGTGCAGATGGGAAAAGGCAGGGCTGATTTGCACAGACCCCAACTGGCTGTGCAGTAAATCCATTGCACATTAAGTGGCTGTGGCATGGTGGACAAAATATTTGCCTTTGCATTAGGAACGCCTGACTTCAAAACCCTGTTTAGCCAGAAAGTTTAACTGGGTAGGCCTACAAAAAATTCTGTCTTGTTTTCAGCCTACTTCACAGGGTGGTTGAAGAATCAAATGACGACACCCATGTATGATACCCTAAGCTCCTCAGAGAAAGGATGGGATAAATACAATGAAATATGAAACAGTGGTCTGAAGAGCCCCACTACTGATTGTTGCAAATGCAGCCAAAGTGTTCATTAAGTGCCATGAATTACAGTCATTCTCAACCTATGTGGAGCCATGAGATGCTTCTAGGAGGCCTTGCTGAATGGCTGCTAGGGTGAGGGAATCGCTGTTCTATGGGAATCTAAGGGGTTGGGGAAATGTGTTCTAAGGGAACTTTTAGGGAGATTGGTATTTTAGGGGTTTACATGGAAATGAGAGATGCTTATTCCAGTTAAGTACATTGTGTTTCTCTCCAATTATGGCACATACAGTTGTGGGAGAGAAAGAGAGACAGAACAAGATCACTTGGGGAAAATGTGTGTCACTAGCAGCACAGCATGTTACTACACTTATTCCCCTCTTTTTTTAGGGGGAGTATGTCTTATCCCCTCTAAGGGATGAGCTTCTCCAATGTACCCCTGCCTAGCTCCAGTGGCCAACGACCAAGAGAAGGAGCCAACTGGAATCTATGCTGATGCTGACAAAGCTCACTTTCCTTGTTGCTGTCATTTCCCACTCCCAGTCCAGGCTGGGCAACCCCCAGTGCACACCCCCATTTCTCCTTCCTTGCTTCTCTGTCTTTTTAGTCACTCAAAGCTCAGGTCTGCACTTTGCTTCAGTTGCAATCCTATGCTCTTGTGGGGGTAAATCATACTGAACTCAGCCTGGCTTCTGTCTGAGTAGACATGTATAGGGTTAGGCTGTTACTATTCAGTAGTACAGTGGTACCTTAGGTTAAGAACTTTTGTAATTCATTCTGTAGGTCCGTTCTTAACCTGAAACTGTTCTTAACCTGAGGTACCACTTTAGCTAATGGGGCCTCCCGCTGCCACCGCACAATTTCTGTTCTCATCCTGAAGTAAAGTTCTTAACCTGAGGTTCTATTTCTGGGTTAGTGGAGTCTGTAACCTGAAGCATCTGTAACCTGAGGTACCACTGTATATGAAGTGGCATGAGGGCTTTAAAATCCAGTTTTCACTTTAAAACAAAGCCATGGGGCTTCATAGCATGCTTGGAACACAGGCCTGTGCACTTTGAAAGTGGCACCACAAAGTATCTCTCAGGAGAAGCAGCAACATTTTAAAGAGCCCTTGTGCCAATATATTACAGTGGGCAGTAGCAGTGGGTAGGTAGATACTTCTAAAATGCAAAGTGTGGGCTCAAGGTATATGCCAAGTGGTGGCAGCTGGATGATACTTGGAGCAGGTGAATTCAGGGTTTGGGTTCCCTGTGTGCAAGCGTAGCAACGCCTCTGCATGCAGTGCCATTGCTACAGGGAATCAGCAAGCTCTATGTGTCAGATTGGAAAAGGTACTTCAGCATAATGTCTGTATGTATAGTCCCAGAGTAAGATAAAGAGCTGCGTGTGTCACCAGATCCTACATAATTAATTTAAAAATGCAGCGCAGTGTATTTTTAAAGCATTTAAGATTGTGTGGGTTGACATGTTCTGATATAAAAATGGAAGCAGTTACCTTAATGCACATCTTGCAGGAACAGTGCCACATAACATAAATCATATAACGTGAGTTTTCATTTCAGTTGTGTTCACCATTTTATGAAGCTCCAATTCCGTCTCTGCTTACATTTAAATAAACAGATTAATACAGGGATTTCATTAGCTTATTCAGCTAGTCTTCCTTTTACTCGTTCTCTTCTGCTTTGGTTACCATAGTTACTAGCTTAATCACAATGCAGAGAGCCATTTCTAATTACAGTACACTATATGCCAGCATAAAATTAATTCTTTGAGTATCTTAAGTCACAAACAGCTTGTAGCTTGTTCTTTGGCATTTTATTACCATGGATCCTGAAGTAATGTATTAGCACATCCCATTTAATCTGAAAGGTTTAGTGAAAATAAAATTAGTCTGTGAGATGTATTGCTTTTTAAAAGCTCTTATTATGGGAAATTTCCTTCTGGGAAGCCATGTTTGTTTGAGAGCATTGCATTAAAGCCACTTTATATTTTTTTAGTTGTGTAAGGCCTTCTCATGTAGTCTTCTAAATAAGAGTCACTGCCTACTTATCTCAATACCCTGAGTATTTTACTAAAGTAAAAAAGAAAAGTGAAGAGCAGCCATGACAACATACCGTATTTTTCTGTGCATAACACGACCCCATGTATAAGACGGCCCCTATTTTTGGGAGCCCTCAACAGTTGTTGAGCTTCTTTTGTAAGTTCACTGAGCTGTTGAGCAGCTTTTTGGCAATCCCCCACTCTGGCTGACGGAACTGGTGCCGTAATACACCGCATACTGACACTCACCAAATGCTCTTCCTAAACTGGAAACAGTGGGTAAACAGCCTCCTCTCCAACATTTCCCTGCTACCACCACAGCACCAGCCCTTGCTTACTTAGCATATTAACCTGTGTATAAGACAACCCTCAACTTATCACAAAAAAGATTGTCTTATACAGTGGTACCTCAGGTTACAAACGCTTCAGGTTACAGACTCCGCTAACCCAGAAATAGTACCTCGGGTTAAGAACTTTACTTCAGGAGGAAAACAGAAATCGTGTGGTGGCAGCGCGGCGGCAGCAGGAGGCCCCATTAGCTAAAGTGGTGCTTCAGGTTAAGAACAGTTTCAGGTTAAGAACGGACCTCCGGAACGAATTAAGTTCTTAACCCAAGGTACCACTGTACATGGAAAAATACGGTAAATCATTGCCATTATTATTTCCACTACTTACTAGTGGAGTACCACACTGGGATTTTGGGGTGTAAAAGAAGCATAGAATTAGTGGATTTAGTAGTTGGGAGGCAGGCGCCTCCATTTTGGTTTAATTACACTGGGCAACAATTTTTTACTTTTTGAATGTTGTCTAGATTTCGACAACTGATTTAGGGTATTTTTGCACTGCTGAATCAGGAAATGGCATCTGTTTATCTCCATCAGCTCAGGTTTTTGTGCTATGTTGATTTGAAAAAAATCAGATCTTGTGACAAAATCGATTACATTTTTGTGGCATTATCAGCTGATTTTTGTCAACACATATCATCCTAAATATGTTTTTAAGAGAAAAAAATGTTTTTCCAACAACATATATTGATTACCTGATAGAAACATCGATTACTGTAAACTGAATGGTGGGCATTGATAAAGGTAAGTACACGTAAATTGCATGTTGCTTCACCATTTTTCAAACTTCAGGGCTCGAACTTCTGTTTCTTGGAACTCCTGGAATGCTCAGCGGCAGGGAGGTCTCTCTTCAGAGTCCAACAGTAGTCAGCCATCATGACTGCGTCCCAGCGACCCTGATACCTGGTCTCCATCTCTTTCATGTCCTGATGGAATCTCTCTCCCTGCTCGTCACTCATTGAACCCAGGTTCTCAGGAAACTGGTCCATATGTGAAAATAGGTAGTGTATCTTGACGCTCATGTTGCAGCCCAGGTTTCTGAAAGCAGTCAGCATGTTGTTGACAAGTTCTGCATAGTTTCTGGCCTTATTGTTGCCAAGAAAGTTCTTCACTACCAGAACAAATGCCTTCCATGCTTCCAGTTCCACTTTGTTCATTGAGTTTCCAAACTCTGGATCTCTGATGAGCTGACAGATCTGAGGACCATCAAAGATGCCAGTTTTCAACTTCTCCATGGTCAATCCTGGAAAAGCTTGGCACAAGTAAGTGAAGCAGTCACCATCCTTGTCCGGAGCCTTGGTGAACTGCTTGATTAAGCCGAGCTTGATGTGCGGCAGTGGGAAGAGTATTCTGTCTCTGTCCACCAGAGGGTTGTTGATGACGTTCCTTTCTTTGCAAGGCACCAATTCCTCCCGCACAGACCAGTCCTTCTTCGTGTAATGCTGAGGACGGTCCCTACTATCCCACATGCACAGAAAACATGGGTACTTGGTGAAGCCAGACTGTTGTCCCAACAAAAAGTTTACCATCTTCAGGTCAACACAAATAAATCACTTATGCTGATCATAACCAATTTTCTCCAGCACATACTTCACCGCTTCATAGTTCTCCTTCAGTCTAGTCGAGTGAGCCAGGGGTATAGAGGCAAACTGGTTGCTGTTGTGTAGCAGAACACATTTCAATGATCGCTTGCTGCTGTCAATGAACAGTCTCCAATCTTTGGGTTCGTACTGTGGCACTCCAAGCTTGAGCAGAAGCTGCACAATATCTGCACAGTACACCAAGTCCTTCTCTTCCGAGAAAAAACAGAGGTACTCTTGATGCCTGTTGCGGAAGAAGCTGATGCGAGCACTGTCAGAGAGGAGGTTTTTTTTCCTTCAATCTGGATGCTAACAGTTCGGCAGAGTCCTTTGACAAGCTAAGGTCCCGAACTAGATCATTCAACTCCTTTTGGGAAAATGGATGTGGAGCATCATCTTCAAGAACCACTTCTTCTTCTTCATGTCCTTCAACACTGGAGGCATCTTCATCACTAATGTCAGGAAGTTCTCCGAAGATAGGCACTGGAATTTCATCACAATGAGCTACAGGACAACGTGCTGATTGAAGATCAGGATACTTGAGGCTGCTCCGGTTCTTTCTGTTGATCCCAGTCACATCAACAGCGCAGAAGTAGCAGTCAGTGACATGGTTTGTCAGCTCCCTCCAAACCATGGGAATTCCAGAGTTCAGACTCCTCTTGCCATTGGTCCACCCACGTAGAGTCTCGGTGCATGCCTTGCACACCATGTGTGGCGCCCAAGCTTTATCCTGGTCACCAAGTTTAATACCAAAATAAGCATGGTAAGCAACTTTATGCTTTGCCGCACCAATTTATGGAAGATTTCGAGGTTTTATGACTTCAAACTGATCCCTTTTCGACATAATCACCCAGAACTATCGGACCTGAATACTTCTTGTCATTAAAATAATCATTTCCAATCAAAACAATTATTCGACATGGCATTTCACCCCCACCAACTTCTTCTAAAATGCTCCACACAAGTATACATGTGAACAAAAACGTAAAAAAACGACATGTGGACATAGCTCAAAAACTTGACCTGATTGAGCAAAACCAATGTGATTTTTGGATTCAGCACATCAGATTCGTCCCAAATCAACTGAAAAAACGCAGACAACAAATTTGTTGTTGACCAGTGTTATTGATTATATTTTACTGTAAGACATTTCAAAATAGTGCTTTATGCAACAAGCGTAACCCAGGAAGTTGGAGTACCTGAAATCCTAGAACAAGTCTTTGGCACTAAAGCGGCTTACTTGGTGTTGTCATCTCTATGCTACCCATGCTGATTGTACATATTTGAACTAGCAGCAGTCAATACTTACTTGATTCTGACACAGTCCTGTTGCTACTTGAAGGTACTGGGGATGCTAGTGCCTTCTTGTGAATCTTTATAGCTTCTGGGAGAGGGAGTTGCCCTCACAATGCAATCCTATACATGCCTGCTCAGAACTTAAGTCCCCTTTAGTTTACTCCCAGGTAGATGAGTACAGAATTGCAGCCTAAATATCTTCTTTCTTAAGGGCAGGTTGATGTGCATTTTGTTTGCATTATTGTCCTTCAAAATATGAATATTACAAAATATGAAGTCTGATGTTGGCAAGTAAAATGAGAATACCTAAGCCACAAATATTATATTAATATGCTGCCAGTTTGGTGAATAAATAATAATTTGGGTTTAGCCAAGGATCAATGATGACTAAAACATTCCAAGAATTAAACATGGACATGGCACAGAGGCAGGAAGGTCAGAAACCATTGATTGAGATACCTCATACAAAGTTTCATTTTATGTCAGGGGTAGGCAGCCTAAGGCCTGGGGGCTGGATGTGGCCCAATCGCCTTCTCAGTCCAGCCCGCGGATGGTCCGGGAATCAGTGTGTTTTTACATGAGTACAGTGGCATAGCGTGGGTTGTCAGCATCCGGGGCAAGGCAAGTAATTTGCACCCCCTAACCCGTGGATTTGCGCCCCCTAACCCATGGATTTGCGCCCCCTAACCCCCAGATGTTGCGCCCGGTGCGGCCGGGCCCCCCTGCACCCCCCACGCTATGCCACTGCATGAGTAGAATGTGTATTTTATTTAAAATGCATCCCTGGGTTATTGTGGGGCATAGGAATTTGTTCATCCCCCCCAAAAAAATATAGTTTGGCCCACCACATGGTCTGAGGGACGATGGACCGTCCCACGGCTGAAAAAGGTTGCTGACCCCTGTTCTATGTTGTAACTTGTAACGGAAATAAAATATAGGTATGTCTAGGAAATGCAGATAATTTATTGTTTCAATAAATTATGCTAGATCTTAAAAATATTTCCTTGTTTTAAAATCAGGATTCAAATTGTAAACAATAATGAACATAGCAAGGGGGCTTCATACGATGGTTTACTAGCTGATAATAGGATGCCTAATTAAAATGTGAAATTTGCATTTTTGACTGTTAATGGAATATTTTGACACTGATCCAAGAAGAATTTTTTTTTTTTTTTTGGCTAACTTAGAGGCTTCAGCATAATGACTGTTCTTTGCAGATGCTTTTTTGCTTGGGTTGCATTTTGTAATTTTAATGGGAAACTATGTTTCTTTAAAATAAATAAATAAATAACAGTATTTTCTCATAGAAGCTGTATCCATGTGGTCATACAGATCAATCCACCGGTTAAAATGCAGCCTCTTCAGCATGTCTGAAGTCAAATGTCAGTTCAATATTCCACTAAATTGTGAGATTATGTTTTACATCTTAACTCAGTTTCTTCTAGTGTATAGCTAGTTTAAGCAAGGATGCCAGAATGAAAGGAAGTCTCCATGTCCTTGTAGAGGAGATGAAATACCCAACCCTTCAGCATTAGTAGGCTGAAAAATATTCAGGATTGCAACAAATTCTACCACTAGTCTTGGACAGTTAATAGGTACAACAAAACATTGAAAATAATATCACCACTCCTTTTTACTGAAAACTTTTCTTATGTATATGGGCCCTTTAAACAATATTTCTGTAATTCAGATATCATGCTAAAAATTATGAACTTTCCAATATTTATCTATTTCTCTCAATATTGGTGAGTGCAAGAATATGAATAACCTTTTTGTTTACCTGAACTTTTTGTTCCCTGCTAACTGGGCCTTTCTATGGGAGACTGAGCCTTAAGAGGTTTCTGCAGAAAGTCTTCTTTGTGAGGACTGCCCCACTCATGAGTAGCCTTTACTCAAGAGCAACCAGCCACTTCTCCTCACAGCGAGGATCTCAATCTGCCTCTGCTTTGGAGGCCAAGCCCCTTTCTGCAAGAGTCCTGAGTCCTCCTCAACTATTGTTCTGGGCTGTTCCTGAGTGCTTACAATTTCTGGGGGCTCCAGGTCATCCTCTGCTAAATCCTCCTTGGTAAAGGAGTCTTCTAGTGAGGGCATGACACCATAATTTTTGTTGTGCACCCCATGCTTCCTTATTCACACCACCATGATTTGGCTTGTGCCCTTGTCTGAACTGCTAGCTGTGTGTCTAGTTCCTGGACTGCTTGTGAACCTTGCTGTGGATCCTTACCCACCTGGGTCTGGCCTGATATGGGACATGCGACTGCTCCTCATCAGGTGGTGGCATTGTCATGGTACCTGAAAATGAATCTCTACAAGCTGGGCTCATGATTTCTTTCTTCCATCAAACTGTGAGCAGTGGGTCAGGAGCAAACCTTGGCTACAGCTCTGGTTTGTTTGGAGTAAGACAAACCATAAGTCCATGTTTGCACACAATGCCAAGACAAACCATGGCTTAGCCCTGAGTAGTGCAGCAGGCCATGGGGAGATGTGAAGTGGCCACAGTTTTCATTCTGCATACCCACATGCTTGCTCATTCATTTAGGGTTGTGCATGAACCAGTCTAGAGAATGAATTGTGATTCTTGAAATAAATATTTGACCACCAGCCAAATTGGCAGCTATCTTGTCTTCTTTCATTGGGAGTCATATATTTAATGGAGTTATAGTTTGTAATGCTTAATACAGGGTGAATCCTTTAAAAGAGGCCCCGTGGATACAGAGTACAGTGGTACCTTGGGTTAAGAACTTAGTATGTTCTGGAGGTCTGTTCTTAACCTGAAACTGTTCTTAACCTGAGGTACCACTTTAGCTAATGGGGCCTCCCGCTGCTGCCACACCACCACCACACAATTTCTGTTCTCATCCTGAAGCAAAGTTCTTAACCTGAGGTACTATTTCTGGATTAACGGAGTCTGTAACCTGAAGTGTCTGTAACCTGAGGTACCACTGTATACGTGTTCCACGGGGCCTCTTTTAAAAGACTCACTCTGTATCTCTAGAGGCAAATATTTCATGCTGCTATCTTTATATACAAACAATTCAACGAAGAAAACCACCATCAGTACCCAAATCCTGATTCCCTTCTGTATGAGCAGTCTACATACCTGACTCTTTTTATTAAAATATGGACCAGGTTGTCATCTTGCAGTTGCAGTTGAACTAGCATGTTTTGATTTCTGGGCCCAGCTGGTTCTGGATCAGGTATGGTATTGTGATTTTGTATGTCATTCTTTCTTACCATTTATAGAAACTGTATCCTCTTGTATCCTCATATGCCTTTGTTTAGATTCTGTTTGTAAAAAGGTGTTGCCTACATGATAATGGCAACTGGCAGGTGTTCACGGGGCTATTCTCAAGTAGCATGTTAGTAATGCTAAAACAGTAGTAGAAACTTGGCGTGATTTTGCTGCTTTCAATTAAAGTGTCTGTGGGTTCCATTCATGCAAGATTTCCTTTCTTTCTTGTTCAAAGGACTGTTTGAATAACTAGATGCAGTCATCTAATTAGGGTGGGGTACATTTGAGTGGTATAAAGGTGATTTATTTCCTGGAGGAAAACAATGTTTATTGCAATACGGGGAGGATAGACATTATTTAGGGTACAACGTCTGTGTTAGTATTTTCCCACACTGAAGCTGACGTTTTCTTACATTTTGTCACACACCTGTGTGTGCCTGTGCACTATCGGTCTAGCTTCCTTTCCTTCTCTCTCCCTACTTTTTAAAGGGGACTGTCCCATTATGAAGCACAGAAAACATATTTTGATGACATTAAGGCCTTTCACTGTGTTTAATTCAAATCTTGTCAGTGTTTTAGGTGACTTCTGCTTCCTTAAGATGTACTCTTTTACTGGTACCCAGTTCTGCATCACAATGAAAAGCAACAAACAAGCGAACAAACAGTTTATACAAGGCAAGTTTCTATGTTTGGTGCAGGGGTTGTCATGGACATACATCTGCCCACAGAAGCTTTCCCTGGCACTGACAGGGTCCTGTTAAGCGCAAAAGAAGCATTATATTGTAGCCAATAAAGGGGGTGGGTGGGTTGTGGGGCACTTGTGGTGCCAACAACAGGTACTCCTGTTTGCAAATGTGCCCACAACTTCAAAAAAGATTGGCGACCCCTGGTGTAGTATGTTTGACTGAGCTGTCAAAATCCTAAAATGATCATAGCCACAAGTCCAAGTGGCTAGCTCAGTTGGTTAGAGCATGGTGCTGATAATGCCAAGATGGCAGGTTTAACCCCATATGGGACAATATCTCTGCATTGCAGGGGTTTAGACTACATGATCCTCAGGATACCTTCCATTTCTTTTATTCTAAGTCATAGCCTTGTGATTATTGTAGAAACAAATAGTGGGGCATTTTTCACGAGAACTTTGATCTTCTGAGAAAAGTGTCACCCATTCAGTAATTTTTTTTGGGGTGGGGTGGGGGGTGGCATGCAACAAAGAGTATGAAAAGGCTTGCTTTTTGTGTGCAGAGCAACTTTTACGTTGAACGGGAGTAGGAAGCAACTGTGGCCACATTGCCAAGCCAGTCTTGACACACTGGGCCTTGACACACATCAAGCGTGGGCAATGAAATGGCTGCAGTGGAGAGACAGGGAGAATCAGTTCAGTTCTCTTGGCAGTGGTGATGGTGAGCTTCATTTCCCTGCAGCACCTTTTCATATGGCAGGAAATGCAATTTACGCATGGGGTACCCATTATAATTGGCTATGCGACACCATAATGTTATAACAGTCCTTGATTTAGTTGAGTCAAACAGGAGAGGAAGAAAACTGCAAACTAGGGTAAGTTTTAAAGTATTAGTCTTCCCTAACCTTACAGCTTTACAGTGGTACCTTGGGTTACATACGCTTCAGGTTACAGACTCCACTAACCCAGAAATAGTACCTCGGGTTAAGAACTTTGCTTCAGGATGAGAACAGAAATCGTGCTCTGGCGGCGTGGCAGCAGCAGGAGGCCCCATTAGCTAAAGTGGTGATTCAGGTTAAGAACAGTTTCAGGTTAAGAACGGACCTCCGGAACGAATTATGTACTTAACCCGAGGTACCACAGTACTTCATTTCTCCTGTTTACATTTTAAAAGAACACTGCACCACTATTTAGGAACTCTGGTCTGGAAAGTTGATCTGATATCCCAGGATATCCTTTTGTTTATGTAGTTGCTGTATATTTTGCCATTTCACATATTTATTGAAACTACCACCCCAGCACATTTTAAGTTCCGTGTAGCTGGAGTTAAAGTTGTTCAGTGGTTGTAATCCCATTACTTGAATTAAAAGTACACCAAGCAAGGCCAACGTGCATATTGTCCTTAGAATAAAAAGCGTCTCATAAGAAATATAATATTGTAAGAAATTATTGTATTATCCTTAAATGTTCACGCATTAGTGATTCAAAACAATATAAAAATGCAACGGGTGCAAAGTTCTTAGTATAAAAATTCTACACTAGGGGCATTTTATTCTTTTGCAGTGAAATATCTTTGTAGAAGGCTTTCCTGCATTGTGGTTCAAATGGAAAAGAGATATCAACATTTGTTTACTGGCACAGCCTTTGATGTAGGTTTTCTGAGCTATTTTTGATGCTTTTTTAATTTTTTGTTTTAAAAAGGATCCCAGGAAAGTTATAACAGTCCTGACAAACACTTTATTCTCCCAGCGGAAGTGTTGAAGCTTATTATTCTTGTCACTTAAATAGTACTGTAGATTCAAAGTACTCGCCCTGCCAAGGTTCAGCAGACACAAAAGCTGCCATTGACTAAAAGTGCAGAGTTATTCTTTTTGCACAGTCTATTTTATATATTTTCATGCACCAGCCTCTCTCTTTCTCTTTTTACAAACAATTTCCCCCCCCCCCCACCCTCAGGCCTCTATAAATGTGGAGATTTATGAACGAAACAATTTGTTTTTATGGCCAGCACAAGAGTAACCTGTTTTTATTAATTATTGTAACACTTTGGATCCCTGGAACAAAAGCAGGATTTTTTTTTTAACTGAATGTTTGCCTGCTTTTCAGTCAGAATTTCTTCAGAATTACAGTTGGACTGTAAACATTGACACCCCTTTCACTATAAGACCTACTTTTCTGAATAAAAGTAATTACAGTGGTACCTCGGGTTAAGAACTTAATTCGTTCTGGAGGTCCGTTCTTAACATGAAACTGTTACTAACCTGAGGTACCACTTTAGCTAATGGGGCCTCCTGCTGTTACCATGCCACTGCCGTGCAATTGCTGTTCTCATCCTGAAGCAAAGTTCTTAACCTGAGGTACTATTTCTGGGTTAGCAGAGTCTGTAACCTGAAGTGTCTTTAACCTGAAGCATCTGTAACCTGAGGTACCACTGTACAGTACTACAGTACTTCTAAGCAGTTATGGCTTCCATAGTTTATCTTAACATTAAAATATAAACCTCTGAAGAAGAATGAGCCGGGATGCCCATTCTTGGTTTTCCAAGTAGAGTTGGCAGTGATTGTTGGGATTCAGAGAGCCTTGTAGACGTTGGGGGATGACTACAGTAGTTCTTTATGGTGGTTTTCCTTTGCACTATTTTTTACAGCTTGTGACCTTCTCAGGCAGTGGAGACCTAAAGATCCTTGTGTACACATAAAAAATTTGGATGTGGTACTTTGGATTATAACAAATACTTGTGAAACTGCTGTAAAGAAATGCAATCTATTTACTGTACAAAGGTCCAGATAATAGTAAACTAGAGAAATAGCATGAAAGTATGTGGCAGAGGGAAGGGACACGGGTGGTGCTGTGGGTTAGATCACAGACCCTAGGATTTCCTGATCGAATGGGGTGAGCTCCCGTTGCTCGGTGTTTCTCCTGCCAACCTAGCAGTTTGAAAACACATCAAAGTGCAAGTAGATAAATAGGTACCGCTCCGGCGGGAAGGTAAACGGTGTTTCCGTGCGCTGCTCTGGTTCGCCAGAAGCGGCTTAGTCATGCTGGCCACATGACCCGGAAGCTGTACGCCGGCTCCCTCGGCCAATAAAGCGAGATGAGCGCCGCAGTGACTGGAACTAATGGTCAGGGGTCCCTTTACCTTTACCTATGTGGCAGAGGGAGCCAGAATGGTTCCTTCCCAGTTTCATTTCCATTTAGCCCAAGACCAATGTTCAGGGATGATGGCAATTGGAGTTGAACAACATCTGGAGGGGACCATGTTTACCATTCCTGGTATATGGATTAGCTGTGCTGGCTATTATCTTCCACTGTATTCAGACGGCACTTTATTCTCTCTCCCCAATGTTTCCTTACCTGTTAATTTCTGCATTTTATGTGATATTTCATGCGGCATTAAAAGCGACTTCTGGGAATCTAGTGGAATCTAGCAGAAGTTCAGCAGTTGTGTTAATTGTTTCCAGAAAAAAATCGCAGGCATTTTGCACTGAAATGGCATATGATCAAATTGGGTTTATCCTGGCATACAGTTCTTTCCCCCTGTTTAAAATTTAGTGCGATGTGGCAATATATTGATCAAAAAAGTACAGTTCCATAACACAACAGATACTGAAGTGTAAAAGGAGTGATGGAAATGGGCACAGAAGCATAAGCATTGTGACCAGTTCAACTAAGACAGTTTAACCCCATGTCTGAATACAGCCTTTGTCTACCCAAATTCATACTCGGCCCTTTGCTTCCAGAGTTACTAAACAGAGTACTCTTTGCCCCTTATTATAAAGTGTCAATTGGTAGACATGCAGATAGATTTGAGATGAGTGTGAGGATCAGTAGTGTTAAGTTGTGGGCGAACATATCAGATGACACAGCGATTCTTCCAAAGCAGCTCTTTATTTGTAAGCTGAAACAGAACTGAACTGAGGAGCTCAGTCAGCCTGCTTATATAGAGCTCCACTAGAATGCAACAGTAACCATATTCTGTAACTAGCCAATCACTGAACGTCACTTTCAATCCTTCATTTGCATACAAACTATCCAATCACTGAACGTCACTTTCGATCCTTCATTTGCATAACTATCTACAGTATCCCCCTGCTGGCCCAGGGTGAGAACTTCAGTACATAACAAGTAGAATAGCTGATAACGTCAGGAAGATGTTGATGGCTCCATAAACTAGACGAAAACAGCTCAATATACAATCCTTAAGGGGAAGGCACATCACTGAGACTTTCCCCCAGGTGAAATCCCCTCCACTCATAGGAGTCAACAGTCATAGGCTGCCATCATTTGCCTCAGCATTCTGTGCAGTGGTGCTGTGCCTACTTTTGATTGTGATTGTATTACTTGTATTATTATTGCCAATGCTGCTTTTGTATATTATTAGACCTCATTTTTCCTGCTTATATTGTAACATTGATTGCTATTTTGATACTGTGTTTGCTTTTGCTTATTCCTGTGAGCTGCTCAGGATCATCTTTGGAAGACACAGATGAGGCAGAAAATTATAATAATGCTTCAAGGATAAAACATTCACATGAATTTATATCACTTGCAATCTAGCCATTCTGGCTTTCAGAGGTGTAAATTGGAAAGGCCTTGATCAGTTGATCCCTTAGCGCTTCAGAGGGATTTTTAGTCTCATATTGGGAACAGTAATCTCATTAAAAGTCTGCTGTTTTGAACAAATTCGTGAAGGAGAGCACATAAACTTCTCTGCTTTTTCTTCAGTTGCTTAAAAATAAAATAAAAAAATCTTTCGCCAGATAATTTTTCTGGCTGAAATGGCCACCAAGTGTATATCACAACCATTTTTATGTATCTATTACCTTCCCACCAAATGCATGGTACAGGCGCTCCAACTTTAATTAATACATAATTAGTATAGTATTTGGAAGGCAGGGTTTCCCATCTTTATCTCAGTATGTGCCAGCTGCTGGTGTGTACTGACTTTAGTTCACACTTAACATTGGAGCTTCTATACTGACTGCCTGATTTCAGTCTTTTTAGTGTTTTGTGCATTTTAAATTTCTGAACATGTTAATGTTTAGGGAATTCCAAAGTCCATATTAGGACAACACCTCCTTATTAGGTCAAGAATATCACAAAGTAGCATGCAAGCAGCCACATTTTCCAGCATAGATGATAAACAGAACAAGAGCTGGGATGGAGGAATAAGTTGTTGTTGTTGTTGTTGTTGTTGTTGTTGTTGTTGTTGTTACTGCTGTTGAAGCCAGGAAGTCTGCATCTGGTCATAGTCTTAAGACAGGATGGAGGGAGAAGGTAGAAGACACTCAAATGTGGCTGTTTAGGTACTATGCATGCACCAGGTTATACCAAGGCCTGCTGGGAACAAGAAGCATAAACATGGCTGATTTCCCCATTGAAAACTGAGGTCTGTCTCCAACTTTAGGCAAAATGCACAGGGTCCTTGGATGGTGGAAAACAGCATTTAGGCAGTAAATTATACAATTTGCAGGATGGCTAAATGCAAGGGTGCTTTTGTAACCAAAGAGAGAGAGAGAGATTTTGCAATGAGGTTTTCTATTATTATTTTAAAATGTGCTTAACATAGCATGTTCAGAGAACTCATTGCCAGCACAGACAGAGAAGGCATAAACTCTCCAGTTTTATTCTAGGCTCCCTAAGTTGGGGCTAATGCCACTGAAAAGTATCTGTATGTTTACATTCTATTTCACCAGTGACTATTAAAGAATGGTCTATTTGTTCATCAGCATACACTTTTTGGCTTTTTGTTTTAATTTAGGGCTATTCCATCTTTTAGATGATCTAGTATAGCTAGCAAGTTTTTATTTCCAGGTGCGTAGCAGGGGGGAACTCTCACTGAGTTCAGTGGAGTTTATTTATTCCCAGATAGGTGGATATAGGCTTCTTCTTCATTATATTATTACATTTCTATGGACTCAGCTATACAACTGCAAATAAAACATTTTGAATGTGTTGTAAAGGGCAATATACAGTTGTGACACTAGATGGGGACTGTGAGCTATAGCAAATTCAATGTATTTTTTCAAAACGATGTAAAAAGCGTTTTCGCAACGTTTTTAACATGTGTGTAGGTTCCACCTTAGTCGTGTTGTAGAAAAAATGTCTCAAAGTAATTTGTAGCTTATGGCATCGATCTTTGGTGTTTTGCATGGGTACTTGCTGTACCTGAAGAAATGCTTCCAAGATTACCATCTGAATTGAAATTCATTGTGTTCTATGGAATCTATTGTTAGTTTCCATTGGAAAGAGGACTTCATCACTGGCTGCAACTCTACATGTGTCTGAATCATTCAAAGAATAACAGGCTTGTCCAAATGGGATTTTATAAATGCTTTTATTTTTTGTAATGTACTGAAGCATTATTTTTTTTTGGGGGGGGGAATGCTTTAGGATGTCTCAGTGATCCTTAAAAACTGCAACCTGAACCATTTACAAAGCCATAAAACCGTGTCTAGTTTTTCATTGCTTGATGACTGTAGAAAGTTGTCTTCTGATGAATAAAATGGTGGAAAGAGCCGATCTTCCTCCTGATTCTGTGCTATACATGTTTTGGTTTCTATAGTGTGAAATAATGCTTTCAGCCTTCAGTGGCTTGTACTCTGTGCAACAAAATTACATTCAGCCTCCTGGGAATTTATTTCATTCTTTTACGCGATTTCTCATACTTCCCTGCTGGGGTATATGTGTCTTCATTAAATCTTAGTTCTGTAACCACACTCCCCAAACAGCAAGTTTAATAAAATGCCTTTATTACTCAATGTTAACCTAATCAGTGCAGACTCTTAAAAGTTGCATAGGTTGCAAAGCTCAAAAGAACACTTTCCTGCTCTTGCCCCCGCTCCCTTCAGACAAAGCTGTCTTGGCATATGGCAAACTAACGCTTTCTCACATGACTGGAGTTCTAGCAGCTGGGCTACTGAGCCTAAAGGCCTTACCCTTTCCAGGAACAGGGTCATCATACACTAGCTGCCTTATGTAGCTGCATTGCTGGATTAGGATGAGACAGATGGCAGCTTGCGAATGAGAATATTAAAAAGTACTTGCAAATATTCTTTAAACAGAATAAGGGTGCTGCCCTATTTCCCAGCATAAGGCAATATCCCTCCCTCAGCTGAAGAACTATTTACAATACAGTGCTGCCAAATTAATTAATTATCACAATTGGTCTCGTTTCACTTTGCGTGGAAATCTTCAGCTGCGATGTCCTTTTCAGTTTGCAGTTACAAACATCAGAACATGGACCGTATGTATCATGGCAATATCATGACAAGGCAGATTTATAGTCAATTTCATCTACCTCAATCTAGGATGTTAACCCAGCAAACAAATTCACTCCTACTTTGGTGCACTGTGGTCTCAGAAACTCTGTGCGAGAATGACAGGCATTGCAAAGTACATCCATTTTTAAACTAGGCAAATTTGGTAGGTTTCACCCCCTATTTGCACACCTACTGCTACCATGTAAAATTGGTTTAGCAGCATGGAAAACCAGATGGAGAAATTAAGAAGCTATGGAATGAGAGCATGTTTATGTAAATAACTTTTCACAATGTGAAAACTCACATTTTTACAGTTCTTACAATGTGCAACTCACGGATTACACTAACAATTGGTAATTACACAATAGTGATCTATAAATATATATGAATTATGTAGATTGTCATCAGATCCTTTTGATAAAGTTGTATTTTGTAGAAGTCTATATAACCTTAAAAATATATTATGGTTTTTTTTTTTTTAAAGGTAATTAAACTGTCTTCCCAACCTTGCTATGCTTGCCTGTGATGGGAGAGAAAACCTTAGTCTTGGCTGAATCCTAAACAAATTTAAGCAAATTTGCTGATAAATTCTAGAGTTTCATTCTGGAGAATCCCTTTGAAGTTCTTGAATGAAGAACAGAGACTTTCAGGTCAGCAATAGAGTGTGTTTTCCGTAACAGAATAGTCCTCTGGAATTTGTTATCCAGTTGCCTCTTGTAAACAACCGGAACCCTGAAATAACTGGTTGACATTCATGTTGATCAGAGAAGACCTAAACTTGTTATTGGAAACCTAAACACTTCGTTTCTCTTTCTGTTTAACTGATTTGCCATCTGATGAAACTTGGTTTATTACTGCTGTGGGCCAGTCCTTATGGGAGTATACGTTCATTTAATATGCTTCCCAGCCTATAGAGACTGGTTCAATAATTTGGAAAGGGGCTGGACCTAAGCTGCCGAGCCTGAAAAAGTTCCTGTTTGTATTGGATTTGGGTGCTGCCTCCTATTTTTCGAATGACATTGCAGTTTGTAGTCTGTGTCTAATTACTGCTTCTTCTGCACTTCCTGCCTTTTGATCATCCCTTATTTCATCTATTTGGTCCTCTAGGCTATCTTTAAATTTAAATGATAGCTTGGCAGACATTTTTACTAGCTGCCAGTTAAGGAAACCACTTAGTGGGACAGAGCTGTTCATTGGCACTTATTCAGAGTTATTCAGAGTGCACTGCAGATTACACATTGTTTTGATTGCCACATATAGTGTCTAGCCAGAAACCCATGACATAGAGATTACTTTTTCCTATGGCTAGTTGTTCTTGAGATCATTTGCTACTGACATTGATTTGTGATGCTTTCATCATACATAATGTAGTAACTGTTATGCCATGAAACACAAAAGGGTTAATAAATATAAGTATATTCAGATTATCTTTAGTCTGGATTCTTATTCTGGGCATATAATACTAGGGCTGCCATACATCCGGTTTTCCCAGACATTAGTGGCATTTCAAAGGCAAAATTGATATCCGGGGAGAATTTGAGAAAGGCAGCACTCTGAAATATGGCAACCCTAATAATAGAATCATAGAGTTGGAATAGACCACAAGGGCCATCGAGTCCAACCCCCTGCCAAGCAGGAAACAGAATACCTTCCATACAATTCCAGCTATATTCTTTATGTCACACTCCTAGATGGATAACATCTTTTGCTGACAGGTTGCACAGTCAACTTATATCGCCAAGGTTTCCAGAAAGTCATGATTATAATGCATTATTTCCTAAATAATTTTAGAAATATTTGGTGGATTCACATAAGCATAATATTCCATTTAGAACTATTAGATTTTTGTCAGGAAGACATTATCGGTGATGTGTTTTCTTAAAAATTCTTAAAGTGTTAGATTTCTTGATCATTTAAGCGTCTTCCACACCACAGGATATTATTAAAAAATGTCTGGTTTAAAGTTCTGGACTTGATCCAGTTTTCTGTGTGAAGAAGGCAAAGTGCATGATAAGTACCACATATGGTACTTTAATACAGATACATACTCTCACCTCATACAGATAGTTCTGGGAGGACATTTGCAATACTTACTGTACATCTTATGAATCTGGAAAGATCTCTGCAGAGCCATTCTGTGAATATGCCGCAGGATCACTTAAGAGAATTATAGAGCAGCATATTGAGTATGCTTTTGCTGTTTATGCACTGTGGGATCTTATAGGTATCTGTGCATGTGGAGTTTTTCCTGTATGTGTAACATTCTTACCATGAACTGAAGAGGACAAACTGGGGCAAACATGTTCACAATAGCCATCTATACATGCAACTTTCTTCTGTTAATTTAGTGATAAGTGATAGGTGCAAGCTTGCAGTTTAAATGATGAGACTACTAGTTAAACGTAAGTTCAGTTCAGGTTATGTTTAAATTTACAATACACAGTAGACCGGGTTATATGATGACCTGGATGTGATCTAGACCAGCTTGCTGAAAAGGCCTTTCTAAGTTCCGGATGTTCATAATCTACAATACGTAAGATGAAATGTAGGCATTTATGAATTAGGTAGGGAAAATGCTGAAAATAAGACAATGATTCATGTACGAATCATACGAAGGTACAGCTACTCTGAGCAGTGTGAGTCTTCTTCCTTTACCTCATGTCATCCAATGTTCCAAACAGGACAAAGAAACAGGACTGATAATCTTGGTTCAATAGTAACAATCAAGAAATCGAAGTTTTGTGATAGAATTTGAAATTCAATCAATCATGCATTGTAAAATTATGTTTAAATGATTGCCATTTGTAAAGGTAATGGAAATAATTGTTATGGAGTTAACAATCTAATTATTTGGTAAACATATTATATTTCTGATAGATAAATTCAGCAAATAAATCATTCAAGATGTTTCAGAAACAAGATATTTCAATGTACTTCAGTACTTAAAAGCGAGTGTTCCCAAGAATGTAGAATAATGAATTGAAATTGCCTCTGTCACAAATTAAACTGGACACAGACACTAATTAATTTATATCAGGATGAATATTAAACTCCAATGCTTATCAAAAATTTATCCATTTTAGAATAACCTTATTAATGTTGGTATATCTGGGACTTCATAGTCTGGGATTTGGCATGCATAACTTTTACTTATCAGCTGGGTGCACCAGTTAATTTGGCCTTTAGGGCAGTATTAATTGAATGTGTTTGCATGGAATCATGAGCATTGGAAATCTGGGGTTTTTTACACCAACAGTAATAACACTTAACATTTATATTACACATTTCAAGAGTTCATTGTTGTCTCCCCCCCTCCTTCTTTCTCTATAAATTCATTGTAATTCTTAAAACAAATAAATTGGGCCCATGCTTAAAAAGCCTGAAAAATAAACATGCAGGACGTCTGCAGCTGTTTTGAAAGGAAAACAAAGCAATAAAGCTTGGTGTGGTGGTACAACGTACCACAGTGAGAGCCTAGCTCTTCAAAGAGGCCTTGGGCTAATTAATAGTCTATGTCCTTCTAAATCTCTCTGTGTGTGTGTTATTGGTTTGGTATTACAGTGGTACCTCGGGTTACAGATGCTTCAGGTTACAGACTCCACTAACCCAGAAACAGTACCTCGGGTTAAGAACTTTGCTTCAGGATGAGAACAGAAATCATGTGGCGGCAGCGGGAGGCCCCATTAGCTAAAGTGGTACCTCAGGTTAAGAACAGTTTCAGGTTAAGAACGGACCTGGACGAATTAAGTTCTTAACCTGAGGTACCACTGTGTTGTTGTTGTTGTTGTTGTTGTTGTTGTTGTTGTTGTTGTTGTTGCTGTATGCTTTGTGGCCTTATTCTGTATTTTTATGGTGTAAAATGCCCTGAGATCTTCAGATGGTAGACCTAAATCTGATTTGTATCACTTCAGTTTATAGGTAGAGACTCAACATGACTGAGTGCTGTACTGTATATTATCTACCTGTCTCTTCATCCACACATAGAAGCAGTTGGAAAGTGATTTACCTCCAAAGTGTAGATCAGGGGTGGGAACTGGATTTTGCTAGCAGACCAGATTGTTATCAACCCCAGGGACTACGTTTGACAATACAGTGGTACCTCAGGTTACATACGCTTCAGGTTACAGACACCGCTAACCCAGAAATAGTACCTCGGGTTAAGAACTTTGCTTCAGGATGAGAACAGAAATCGTGCTCCGGCGGCGTGGCGGCAGCAGGAGGGCCTATTAGCTAAAGTGGTGCTTCAGGTTAAGAACAGTTTCAGGTTAAGAATGGACCTCCGGAATGAATTAAGTACTTAACCCAAGGTACCACTGTACTGCAGACTGTGTGTAGTCTTCACACTGATAGGAATCCATAATCTTTGCTTTTTATTTTTATTTTTTAAAAAGGAGGCTAGGGCATTTTGAAGAGATGTTCTGGAAACAGTTTGCAAGCACACAAGAAAGGAATTTACTTTGGGGGGGGGGGGAAATCCTGCTTTTCAACCAGAATTTGGCTCCCAGGACAGGTCAAAACAATTAAAGTCCAATAGAGCGGCAATGCCACACAATAAAGCAAAACCAACAGCATTGCAACAAAGTGGAAAATGAAAGGAAACATTTATCCTGCTGCATATCTGCCCTCCCGGGGTGATCATTTGTCTGGAAGTGACATAAAAGCCTCTATTTAGACTCTCTTTTGTGGCTTTTGGAAATGTGGTAGTGGATAGCCAAGATGAAGCTCCTCCAATTCCAAAATGTATTGCCATTTTAAATATGGACAGGCCCTGCCTGATTGATTGGTGATTATAGAATGCATTTCACTTAGGGGCAACTCATCCATGGCCACAGTTCAGCAATGAAGTGCATGCTGTACACCCCAAAACCTCCAGATTCAATCCCTGGATCAAGGATATGGAGAGAAGGGGGGTGGGGGTGGCATCCACATGACAGCTGGAGGACAATGATAGACTCAGGAGAATGCACCAGGCTCTACTGCTTCCCAAGTTCCATAAATGTTAATGGGTTGTATCTAGGAGCTAACGCAGCAGCAGTTCTTGGTGAATTGCACCTAAAGTAATAATGTATAGCTCTGCCTGCTTACTAAATGCATGTGCCTCTTAAAATAAGCCACAGAATGAATGAAAACACTAATC
The DNA here is from genome assembly GCF_965112155.1 of Podarcis liolepis. NCBI lineage: Eukaryota > Metazoa > Chordata > Lepidosauria > Squamata > Lacertidae > Podarcis > Podarcis liolepis. The sequence continues at coordinate 47,599,015 of NC_139564.1, read as the reverse complement.
CATGCCAGCTGTTTCTCCCAATTGAAAAAGAAATTAGAACAGACGAGATATTTACATTCTTAGTATTTCTTTGATTTGTGTGGGGATAGCTGACATTGATTTCCCTATAATGGAAAATATTCATATTCATAACACTTAAAACAACAGCAACTTGTGTACTGAAAATCTCAATATTAGAATGGTGTAAAGTGTGTGTGTGTATATATATATATATATGTGTGTGTGTGTGTGTGGCTAAAGATACATTTCTGAAGGCAGAAAAATATTCTATGTAAGATTTTTTTAAAAAGAACTCTAAAGACTGCTATATATTCATCTATTACAAACAACATTTTAATACTGCCAACTAATGGTTTGAGGGTGGTAAACAATTCCGTTTAGAAGTCATATTTTTAACAAACAAAACAAGCAAAAATAAATAATCCTAATAAAAAACAGAAGAGACAAACCCACCACCAGCAAACCATATAAAACTTAAAACATTAAAAGTTCCTCAAAATTTTGCACCCTGCTACCATGAAAATAGAAAGGACATCTGGTATCAAAAGGACAATTGTGTGGTTGCTGGGAGAGTGTGTCCAGGAGGGGGGCATTATATCCCACCAAAAATGCCTTCTCCTTCATAACAAACTACCTTAGGCAGGACACCTCGCCTTCTCAGGGAGAAACTGGACCATGACTATAGCGGTGGCAGCAGTGTACTGTGGAGCTTAAGCATGCTTTAGTCTTATATCTACCGTATTTTGCGCCCCATAGGACGCTCCGGCCCATAGGACGCACCTAGTTTTTTGGGGGGGAAATAAAGAAAAAAAAAGTGCGCTGATCCCGGGACTGCAGGCAGCTCTGCGCCGCCATCCAGAGCAGGGCGGGACTTAGCGTCCCGCTCCCGATGGCCGCGCAGAGCTGCGCTGATCCTAGGACTGCAGGCAGCTCTGCGCCGCCATCGGGAGCGGGGCTTCACCCATGGCTCCCGGTGGCCGCGCAGAGCTGCGCTGATCCTAGGACTGCAGGCAGCTCTGCGCCGCCATCGGGAGCGGGGCGGGGCTTCGCCCCTGGCTCCCGGTGGCCACGTAGAGCTGCGCTGATCCCGGGACGGCAGGCAGCTCTGTGCCGCCATCCGGAGCGGGGCGGGACTTCGCGCCCCGCTCCCGGTGGCCGCGCAGAGCTGCGCTGATCCTGGGACTGCAGGCAGCTCTGCGCCGCCATCTGGAGCGGGGCGGGACTTCGCGCCCGGCTCCTGGTGGCCGCGCAGAGCTGCGCTGATCCCGGGACTGCAGGCAGCTCTGCGCAACCCTCGGAGCCGGTCTCCCAAGGGTTGCACAGAGCTTCCTGAAGCCTGGAGAGCGAGAGGGGTCGGTGCGCACCGATCCCTCTTGCTCTCCAGGCTTCAGCGAAAGCCTGCATTCGCCCCATAGGACGCACACACATTTCCCCTTCATTTTTGGAGGGGAAAAAGTGCATCCTATAGGGCGAAAAATACGGTATATTTGGTGCCTTTCTTTCTACTCTTAGTAGGTTGGTGATGGTTATCAAGTACCTAGAAAAAGAGCACTGTGCACTTGGCTTAACAATCAGGTTTTGGCTAATAAGGTTTTTAATATGCTTGATGAGTTGCAATAAAAACAAAATATAGCTAAATAGATTAAAATCTGATTTATTTACTTATTTGTATTTCTTGGCATGCATGTTTTTTAAGTTTATAAGTTCAAGTGTTCTGAGATCTGCTGTTAGTGTACACAAGAGGAGACTGGTATCTATATTTCATTTCACTGGAAAAGAACACTGATTTTAAACTTCTTTGTCAAAGGAATACAAGGATTGGGTGGATGGGTGGGAAATCTTAGTCAAGGAATGTGTTGTTCAATACTACATCGTTATTCATTTTCATCATAGAAATAATTTTTAAGGTTTAGTCAATAAATAACATTACAAACAAGGCAACAGAGTACTGAAACTACTGCCTCGTAATAGTGTCAATTTTAGAACCTGAGTTATCACAGGAACATTACAACATCTGTCTGCACCTTTTTCCAGTGGCGTAGCGTGGGGGGTGCCAGGGGTGCCGGCCGCACCGGGCGCAACTTCTGGGGGGGGCGCGAGTCCAGAGGGAAGGGGAACGCCCCTCGCTCAGCCCGCGCATCCCTCGCCCGCCGGCAGCTTCCCCTCCTCGCCTCGCTCAGCGCCGCCGCGGATGCCGCCCAGACCCCCCAGCGCCCAGGGCCATTTCCCGGGGAGCCTCCTCTGGCACATGCCCCGCGCAGGAGGAGGAGGAGGCAGCTCCGGGATGCTCCCTCCCGCCCCGGGAGGCAGAACGCAACGCACAACACACACACCCCCTGTCGCCCCCGCGGCAGAGCAAGGCAGCCAGACGCGGAGCAGGGAGAAAGGCTCGGGCTCACCTTGGGGCAGCCTCCGTAGGAGGAGGAGAAGCCGCCGCTGCCGCTGCCGCCGCCTCCGTGCACCCCCAGCACCGGGAGAGAGGCCGCTGGCCGCCCGGCGGGCCGTGGTTCCTTCCTCCGCCGGGCGCCCAAGGGGAGGGGGCTTCGGCTGCCTCGGCCCGCGGGGGCTCCACAAATAATAAATTTAATAAATTCCTTTTTTTAATAAGATATTTATTAAAGTTTTTAATTTTATACAAAGAGAAAAATGCAAAAAAATTAGAAAAATATATATATTAAAAACACATAAAATTCACAACTTATTTTTCAATAACATATTTCCCTGACCTCCTCATACCTCCCCTTCTTGTTTTCTAGTTCAAATTATTTGTTCAGCAAATCCTTATCTCATAGCATTACCGCTAAATAAAAACCTTATTTTCTATCCAAGTTCTTGAAACTTAAACTTTTACTTTAAAAAACCATTTTTTCATAACCTTTTATACCATTACAGCTAGAAACCACTTAATTTCAATCCAACATCATTCAACATTCCTTAATATTGCAGTATTTCTGTAAATAGTCCTTAAATTTCTTCCAATCTTCTTCTGCCGACTCTTCTCCCTGGTTGCGGATTCTGCCAGTCATTTCTGCCAATCCCATGCAGTCAATCAACTTCATCTGCCATTCTTCCTGTGTGGGTAAATCTTGCGTCTTCCAATACTTTGCAATGAGTATTCTTGCTGCTGTTGTAGCATACATAAAAAAAGTTCTATCTTTTTTTAACACCAACTGGCCAACCCAGTGGCGTAGCGTGGGGGGTGCAGGGGGGGCCGGCCGCACCGGGCACATCTGGGGTTAGGGCAAATCCATGGGTTAGGGGGCGCAAATCCACAGGTTAGGGGGCGCAAATCCATGGGTTAGGGGGCGCAAATTACTTGCCTTGCCCCGGGTGCTGACAACCCACGCTACGCCACTGCCTTTTTCACTGCATCATTTGCATTAACCTTTTGACACATTTATTTTCCAAGTTTGTTCTAAGATCTTTTAAATGATTTTGTTCTTGTAATAGCTTAATTGAGTCATTCAGTGCAACCATGTCTTGTTGAAATCAATGGCAGTACATATTATCATTGAGAAGACATGGCTTGGGTTGTCACCATAGTGTACATTTTGGGATACATTTCATACAAGAGTAAAGATCACAGCAGCTGGACCAGGACCTGTCTAGAGCATCTGAATATCAGGAAGACATCTCTATGGTAGTCGTAGGCTTTCCCCCCCATGGCAAATTCAGCCACATTTATCTGGTCATCAGTATTTATATAGGGAAACATTGAGTAGACTATTGCTTTAGTTGTGAACCATTCTTGAGTTTTGAAGGGTTTGAGGGATATAAATTATTTCATTTCTGTAGTCTGCATTAAATTAGACTAGGTGCATTATATATGGAAACAAAATTCATAGGTGAGCACTATCTCAAGCTGATGTGAAATGGAAGCATGTCAAATGAAACAGAAGATATATATTTCGGCATCAGCATAAGCTGTTGCAGTTTCATCTTATTTTGCACCGTTGTCAAAAGTAACACATGGATTTATTTTCAGATGGCTTTTAGGTGTCTTGGGTTACTCTCGGATTCCATGAAACATACATTTTGCCTTTTGAGAACTATCCCTTTTGTATATTCAACATGCCTCTGTGGGCTTCCATTTCAATGATGCCATAAAAATTTACAAATTGTGTTTGTAATGCTGGAAATAAGCTGCAAGATTTGCAACTATTGTTCGTTGTGCTCTCATACACAGGTAGCTAACCTGTGGCTTTCCAAATGCTTCTGGACTCCAGCCCTGGCTAATATGACCAATGATATGGGCTGATGAGAACTATATTCCAACTACATCTGGAGAGCCACAGGTTATTCATCATTGTCATATACAGTGGTACCTCGTCGAGCGTCCGGGATCTGTTCTGGAGCCCCAGATGCTTGATGAAAGACACGCTTGACAGAGCATCGCTTTGCGTGTGTGCGTGGAGGAGTTTTGTGCTTCTGTGCATGTGCGAAGCGGCAAACCCGGAAGCAACCCGTTCTGGTACTTCCAGGTTTGCCGCGGATGTCCACCGAAATGGATGATCGAGGGGGCGGACGTTCATGGAGGTATGACTGTAATAAGAACCAAATATTCTTGGAATGGGTCATAAATATAATTGGTAAATTAGAAAGAAATAGCCTTCATTCTGTTTGCCCTTAAAAATGAAGCCGAATAAAACTTCTGTTAATTTGTTTTTAGTGCAGTGTGCTTAAGTCTCCAATCCTAACTCCATTAACCTGGGAGTAAAAATTGAACTCAATAACATTTCTGAGTAAATAAGTTTTAGCTTACACCATAAATACCTCTCACTGAAAACAATAACAGGTGTTTCTTTGATGGCTAAATTCTGCCCTTAATTTTTTAGTCCTGGAAGAAAACTAACTTGCCAGATAACTCTGACTACTAACTTGTGAGCCAATGAATGATGCACATTCACATGCCATTATCACCCAGGAATCTGCCATAGTATCAGGCCGTGAATCACTCTGCACTTCAGACAAAGGCAACCAATCAAAAATGAAGAAAACGAAGAATTAGCTCCATTCTTCGTCATTATTCAAACAGATTCATTGAACTCAAAGGGACATAAGTTAGTCATTGATTTTAATGGGCCTTCTCAAAGTATGACTAAACCTGATTCCAACTTAGGAGTAAGTGTTTCACATGTTAGTGATCTCACCTTGTCAGTGGATCTGCATGCCCATGTTTCTCACATAGCAACTGCATCCATTGTCTGCTACCTTGGTTGCAAGAAAAACTATTGTCAATTAGTTATTATGAATGGGCCCTTTCTCATCACAATTATTTGACATTTAGAAGCCAACCTATCGGCTGTTGTGTGATCATGTGAATGGATTTGTAGTGTATTTCATATTCTCTCTCTGTGAGCTAAATAGGGTGGTGGTTCACTTCTTGGTGTTTGTTTCCATGGGCTGAGATGAAAGAGAAAAAGTGTTTTGCCCATTCAGAAGCGAGGGCAAACATTGTTCCTATTAGTGACCAGTGGAGGAAGTATGATCTTCACTCTCAATGAGTTTCACATATTCTCAGTCATGTAGTCAGATCTAATCAACTATGTAACACCATGACATCATCATGTTACATGATCCCAGATTGGCTGGGCAGGAGAAAGAATAAGGAGGGTGGGCATGGGTTGGACTGGCACTGAAGCAGCAGATTAAGGGGAGCAATTGCTGTAAACAGAGTTGTAAAAAGGAAAACCTCAGAAGCAGTCCTTCTTGACCCCACTTCCCAAAAGCTCACAACTCATGCTGAAAATTGACAGAGGAAGACATTCAACAGGGTTAATTGATGGTAATATTATTATTAATATTTTTTTAAAGCTTTAATTCAAGAAGCCTATTGGGTTTTTTTAAAAAAAAGTTAATTCAGAAAGCCCATTTTTTAAAAAAACTGGTGACTTTCATCTGAAAAATATAGCATACAATTCTGGCATAAAAGGTCTTATTTTAATTAGCCAGCTTATTATCAATGCTGATGTTTTGGGATTTCAAAACATCCACTGTTAATAATGCAGACAAGCATCTAATTAATGGGAAAATGCAGCTGAGTGTCAAATTGAAAAATACTTGCTAGTCAGAAATTAGAAAAGTAATTTTCACTTGGCAATTGCAACTCATATGGTGCAAAGCAGGGTGTTTAAAAGCTGGGGTGTGGGGGGGATATCAGTCTGGCATTCAGTGGTACCTACCTCCTGACACTTAATAATTAGTGTTTTTGCAATTGGGAAGTATGTGTTCCCCATCTTTTATCCTGCCAGGCTTGCACTCCCCCCACCCCCGGTGGTATATCTCAAATTAGATGTTCCATCTGCTTCCTACGTTGCCCTCTGATTACCACCACTCTCCCACCTCTCAAGTCTGTAATATTAAACATGGCATTCCCATCTTTCCTGAAATTCGGGGCTATGACCGTAAACTGAAACCATCTCTCTCGAAAACATTTAGGAAAAAATAATGTGATACCTAGAGATCCGGATAGGATACATGGAAGAAGTGAATTTTATTTACTAAACCACAAGTGGGTTTCTATACAGTTGCTATATAACTGCAGTTTTAGGATGGATGGTGCCCACAAGTTGCAATATTAAATGATACACAATAAATTCCATGATTTAAATAGTAATTACAGGATTCGCGAACAGGATTAGACTGAATGAAATAAATAAATAATTGAAGTCGCCTCCAAAGTAAAGACCGTAGTCCATGACCTAAGCTAATATAGATAATCCCTGGAATATGTCTTCCTTTTAAAAGGGCCAGTGTGATATAGTGATTACAGCGTTGTCCACCTAGGACATAGAGGTCCAGGTTTAAAGCCTCCCTAATTCATGAGGTTCCTTGTGTGACCTTTGGCCACCAGCCACTCTTAGCCTCACCTAGCTTTCAGGGTTGCTGTGAGGATAAAAGGAAGAAAGAAAGTATGTATGTGTTCCCTCTCCTTGGATAGGATAAATGGATAGGATTTTCTGCTAAATATGCTGGTTCACTGAATAAAATAATGCCCAGTATTCATGTAGGCTTCTTCTGAAACTTTTGAACTGGATATTAAATTCAGTTGTTTCTTCACTATTATTTTATGCTATTTTGATTGCTCCTGTAATAACAGAAAAGCAGGATAAATGATAGGGTGAAATAGAGGGAATGGAGGTCTAAGTGTACATAATCCCATTTCCTTCCCTCCAGGAGTGTACCTTGCTAGGAAGAGTACCTCACACAAAATAAGCAAATTACCCCCCCCCTTGCTTCTTCTTGTATGAATGTCATCCTTCACACTAGCTGAGTTGAGGAAGATAGGAAGATAAGAAGTAACATGGCTATTCCAGTTCTTTAGGCCTACAGTGGTACCTTGGGTTAAGTACTTAATTTGTTCCGGAGGTCCGTTCTTAACCTGAAACTGTTCTTAACCTGAAGCACCACTTTAGCTAAAGGGGCCTCCTGCTGCTACCGTGCCGCGGGAGCATGATTTCTGTTCTCATCCTGAAGCAAAGTTCTTAACCTGAGGTACTATTTCTGGGTTAGCGGAGTCTGTAACCTGAAGCGTCTGTAACCTGAAGCGTCTGTAACCCGAAGTACCACTGTATTAATATAACAAGTTCAGCTATTCATTCATTCAAAATATTTATATCCCCTTTCCTTATATAAGCTTGAAGCATGCAATACAACCATAATGTAATAAAAATGCAACTTATTAAAATAATAAATAGAAATATAATAAAATAAAGTAACAAAAATTGCCAAACAGAGCAGGAGCCCAAGAGATGAAAGAGCAATAAAGAACTGAAGAAACACTATGCCCCCACAGAGCAATGCATGCTAGGTAGTAATAGGCTGTCTAAAGGCTTTTCTAAACAGAAAAGTTATAACACCATGGCAGAGGACCAATAGGAAAGGGCAAAGTGGAACTCCCTGGAAAGGAAAGCTCTGAAGTGTCTCTTTATCCCTGTGTATTAGAGTGGGCAGATTTCAGAGCGCTTCTCTCTGCCCCAGCTCTGATCTCTTTGTGCATGTGTTTGCTAATATAGATGACATGGTGAGAGATTCTGGCGTTTTGGGGTGACTTGCTAAAATACTCCCATCTGGGTATAGTGTATTCTGTGGTGGCATCTATGAATGCGTCTGTCCAGGCATCAAGACTCTTCATTGCATACCGGTAACTGTTCATCATGGCAGAATGGAGGGGAGACATATGCAATTCTCCTCCAGCCCAGATCACTGTAGCAACGGTGTCCTCCTGTCTCTGGAAGGCGTCATGGCCCTCTATTCGATTAGCTGGATCCTACTTAGCTGAATCTGTGAACTGAATAAATTTTTCGAAGCTGCCCTTCCTGTGGGGCTATCTACATGGATCCTATGACTTATCTCAGATTTCTTCCCTACCTCAGCTTTTGTGCTATGGGAATGGGGGGTTGCACAGTTGTGAGGTGGCCTATCTACCAAAACCATGCCAGGGAGAGCTGAAATTAATGTTCTAAGTGAGTGTAATGGTAAATATAGTTATCCTGCTTTGATATACAGAGGCATCTTGTGTTATCCTGAGATGTCAACAGGGAAAATGTCCTGGTTATTTGGGGATTAAATTACCTCATTTTAATTTGCTTCTGTGTCCCTTGGTCATAGAAACAAATCCAAGCAAAATGATTTCTGTTACAATAGAAGAGTCATTGTGGCCTGTTGGTTAATGAGTTACACTGTGATATGGGAGACTTGGGTTCAAGGCCCAAGGGATATATTCTGTGGCATTGGACAACTTCTCGCTTTGCTTCTTATTCACCTGCAAAGGCTTATTAAATAGGTTTGGGGAAGCAGTGTGGATAATATATAATTTGTGTATCCATAAGTACTAGAAAGCTGTGATTCTCAGGATGCTAAATTCAACTCCCAATATAAAAATGCACACTTGCAATTGCACTTGCAACAGAAACCAAGCACCAGAAACAGTGAGAACAGGTGATGAATTCACCAAAGCAGAACAGTTGGGGAAATTGTTTAATATTTCACATGTATGTGGATTGCAAGTTTTCTTTCTCACACACATTAACTAGTGTGTGTGTTGTATGTATAATCTAGTTTTCTAGCTAGCTACTTACAGTATGTAAGCATGTATATGTTACAATAGGTAATGTACCTGTATTAATAAATAATAATAACCTAATATAACAACAACAACAACATAAATAATAACTTATGTATATGTTTCAGTAAGTTAAGTAGCAACAAATAGTATACAGATATTGTTTTTTGTCTTTAGGTATACAGCTTTAAAAATAACTCATTTTCAAGTCCTCATTTCCCCCTCACACAATAAGTGTATTAACCAGTTCGTAGGTAGAATTCTGTTTCTTCTCAGTTCACCACATGAATTGCGTTGCTGCATAATGTGCTAGATTTTGTTTAAAAAATGTTTTAAAAGGCTATGTGTCGTGTGCTCTTTTTGCTCAATGATCTAACAAAATAATATGTCATTAGAAGTCCTATTTTAATATAAAAATGCCTGAAAACAGCAGATGCTACATTTTCACAAACAGGTTTTGTAAAGGTTCACTGGCCCTTTAATGCTGTGCTTCTGTTGTCATGGCAATGGAGATTTTCAAGTAGGTTGATCTGCTGTGCTTTGCTTTTTATATAAGCCTTTTATAGGCTCTCATTGTAAGTTCACTTTAGACAGCATCATTGCACTTCAAGGAGAATAGGAATTCTTCATTTTAGCTTTTATTTATTTCTATTTGATGTCCATTAGGATTTGATGGTGGTTTCTTAAAAAAATTGGAGTGGGGTTGGGCTGGGGAATTACATATTAGATCTTAATGTGTCAGGAACATAATTTGACAATGCTTACCCTAGGATAAAGAAAAACATGATCTAATTTTATGGACGTGTCTTTTTTAAAAAATCAAACTTTTAAATTCAAGCCAAAACAGTTACAATTGAAAATCCCATCCTGAAGAGTCACATTGATTGGGAACATCCATGCAGGTGTTTCATTTTTAAACCCACTTAATGTTTCATTATGCAGGACCTTGCTATTTCGTAAAAAAAAACCAAACAAAAAAACACACAACACTCTGTTTTATAGATTTAAACATATTACATACAGAATCACAGTATATGATTAATGGGTGATGATCAAGTACAGTGGTACCTTGGGTTAAGAACTTAGTTCATTCTAGAGGTCCGTTCTTAACCTGAAACTGTTCTTAACCTGAGGTACCACTTTAGCTAATGGGGCCTCCCGCTGCCACGGCATGATTTCTGTTCTCATCCTGAAGCAAAGTTCTTAACCTGAGGTACTATTTCTGGGATAGCGGAGTCTGTAACCTGAAGCGTCTGTAACCCGAGGTACCTCTACTTATGAACTTAATTCACTCTGGAAGTCCGTTCTTAACCTGAAACTGTTCTTAACTAGAGGCTTGCTTTCACTAATGGGGCCTCTTGCTGCCGCTGCACCACTGGCATACGATTTTCGTTCTCATCCTGGGGCAAAGTTCTCGACTCAAGGTAACTCTTCCAGGTTAGCGGAGTTTGTAATCTGAGGCATTTGTAACTCAAGGTAAAACTGATTTCCAACACATGACTGCAGTGTTTCAGTAGATGCAAATTTGGAAAGTAAAATTATTTCTTTTTCTTCTTCAGATGCACAAAATTTAAGCTCTGTTTAAATGGTCATCAGAATGCACATAGCGGGGAAATAGGACTCTGCATGCTTGTGGCCATTGGCTTTGCCCCATGTGTATCTGGCATACTGTGTGAAAGAGCCTACTCACTCATAACCTGCATGTGAACAGGCCCCCTCCATGTGATCAGGAAACTCTTCGTATAGGCTCTTTCAGAAGTTACAGCAAGTGTGTGTAGGTGTTTTGCCATCTGGTGTAATTCTGTTTCCCCATCCCCACCACATACAGGACAACATCTTAACAGTGCTTTTGTGTATTGAGCTGTTGTGTTTGTCACATGATATAAAAGATACCAAACTGGCAATAATGAAAATGGTTGTAGTCACTCCATTCAACTGTGTAATTGCATAAAGTGTTGGACTTTGGAGACTTGGGTTTAAATGCTCCATTTCTACCAGAAACTCATTCTGTGAACTTGAGCAACTCTGTATACTACGGAGCTAAAGCCGTTGCCATAAAACTATCTGCCTATTTGCATCAGGAAGGCACCTTCATTGTACTGTATTGTTTGTGACATTTGCTAGGAACATTTTTTTGTTTTGTTTCAGTAAGCCTAGGATGTAGGGTTGTTTTGAATGTTTGTTGGTTTTATCACTGTTTTATGAGTAATCTATTTTAAATAAACTGCTTGGACTTTAAAATAAATAAAAATAAATTATGTGCTTATAAATAGCACCTTGCACGTTCCTTTGGCTCAGGGCAAGTATCTAGCAACATGGCACAGTATGATTGCAGATAAAATTTGCAAAACACCTACATATAAATGCAGCTTAAGAAATATCCATACCAATTCAACATTTGGAACATGATCATTTGGGGAAAAGCATTTAGATTGTAGTGTGACCTCAGAAACTCACTTCAGCCAGGAGGTTTTGTGCTTCATTGTGCAGCAGCTGGAACCTTAGTCTTAAAAGGCAACTCAACATGCACTGCATTGATTTACTCCATTCTAGAGATAAAGCAGACTGCAAATCCGAAGGCCTTCACATTGATTTCTCAGCTATTTATGATGAGCATTTTTTTGGCTGCCACTGCCTTATGGAGATCCAGGCTTGGTGGTGCACTCAGCAACATGGCAAGATTGCAAACCTGGGTTATCACTGCCAGCTGTCCCTAGTCTATAATGCTAATTATTATTATGCCTGCAATGCTAATTATTGCAGAAGGTAGGCTGCTTGGTTTCACTTTTGATTGCGCACAGGTATTTCTGCACCACCATTGTTTTCACCTTTTACTGGCAGTTGCATTTACAGTGCTGAGAAGATTTTCTTTATTATTATTTTTTGTACTTACTGATCCATACCCCTGAATTATGTTGTATGTATTCTGTTGTCTGGGTATGGTTGCATTTTTTTTATATAAAAAAAAAGCATGCTTCAAGCCAAGGGAAGTGAGACTGCATCTGCTTCCTCACATGTTTGTTTGAATGGAAAAAATAGATCAGTGCTGTCATTTGGACATTACGAAATAAATATTTCCCTATACAGCGTATGAATCTGTATGTACAAATTATATAACAGGAGAAGCAGCCCTCTTATCTGTGAAAAAGCATACTGGATGAAACCTTGCATTTTATGGGTTTCCGTACAACAGGGAAAGGAAAACTACAAAGATAGGTAATCTCTGTGAAATTTTCTTGCATTGGTTCTTATTGTCTAGGTTTAGCTAAAGATTTATCACTTAAAGCTGTAGAAATAACACTGAGTGTGATACTTATCAGGGCAGACAAGGGTCATATGACGTTTGTTTCAACAGCTGTGGATAATGCCCTTAGGAACAAATTCTAGCCCATGTTGGCATAAACTTTGTGGTCTCTAGCGGCAAGAAATAAGACACAGGACAACATTATTTATTACAACAATAATCTCTTGCTATTATATGGTTACATGGCGTCTTGAAAGCTATTAAAAGAAATATATGAATCAATGTGAGAATATCTCCAGGAGGAGGGAAATCATTATGGAAATATACTGAATAACTAATTTTAAATCCCCCACTTTTCAAAGCCAGTTTCTAGATATTCACAAATCTTTTAATATCTAAACTTCACCCAGTCCGGTGCAATCGTGAAATGATAAATAGCTCCCTCTGCTTGTTCATCAACATGGGCATGTGATGATTGGAAGGTACATGCTGGTGCCATTAGTTCTGGAGAGTCTGAATCTTTTAAAGTTCTCCCCCCACCTCTGAATTGATATTATTTTGCCCCAAATCTAGTTTTCTGCAAACCTAAGCATGAAGATTTCATCAGTCCGTGAATTAACTACCTTCACCCAGAGGGAGTACTTAATCTGACTATCAGCACAGTTACTGACAGTTGGGTGGTATATAGATGGATGAGATTCAGGGGATAGATTTTAAAGAGGTCTGTTCAATATTGTATTGATTTTGTGGCCAGCTTTGAATGTGAAAGGGAAGAAAATGAATGGTTAGAACAGCAGCAGCTACTCTTTTAACCTCACCACCCCAACTTTCCCTTTGTTTTAATTAATTCCTCCCATTTTGTCTTTCTCAAATTTTTCACAGTCACTTTCGTATATGTTACCAATGATGTATTTTGAATAATAGCCCCAAATATTCTGCATATTTGGAAATAAAGACCCAGGCGTCGAATGTAAATTATGTTGTGCACCTCATTGGTGATGGTGGTGGAGATCGTGTAGCCCTTCAGATGTTTATTGGGCTCTCTCTCTTCATCCCAGACTACTGTTCATACTGGCTGGGGGTTGGGGGACTTAACCCAGAAAGCAAGATGTTTTCTTTGCAGAAAGACAGGGTTACATAAAGATAAGGAACAACAGGGAAGAGAGCACCATTGTCAGCTTATGATAGTTTCCGAAAAGCTGCTTGAAGCAGTTCTTGTGCATGGGGAAACATTGACCCACCAGATGTTGTGGAGCCACATCTCGCATCATCCCTGGGTGTTGGCCATGCTTGTTCAGCAACATCTGCATTCAGTCGCCCTGATCCCATGAAGGAGATCTGCATCTTGTATGCATGCATTATTAGGATGGCAAACTGTGGACATAAATGCACCTCTGAATAAGGACCCCATCTATCAGTACCACACTGTTTTGTACGGAATGTGCAGTTTGAGGTGCTTTCAAATATGCATGCAAACAGATGCATGCTAACAGCTTATTTATTCGTCTTGGGTTGGGGCATTGTGAGGGGCTTTTGTTGGAAAGATATTGTTGCTGTTGATACTAATTTTTTGTATCTTTATTTTGGATTTATGTGGAAATTGTTCAATTTGGTTGTGTGCTTTTTGAAATTTCATTTATTATTTATAACTGCTTTTAGGTTTGTAGTTATGTATTTTTTTATACATTGTAAACCACCTTGAGCATAGTTTTAACTTTGGAAAGGTGGGATACAAATAAAAGGCTTGGCCGACTGATATTTCTCTTTATATTGGCCCGGGTTTTCACTTTCTAGCCAGATGCTGCCAAGGCCCTTGTTTGCTTTATGCTCTAGATCAAGGGTGGGGACCCTCTGGATTGTGAGCTGAATCCACCTTACCAGCCCTCCCCATCTGACCCACCTCTCCTCTCATCAACAGATGAAAAATCTGTGGAATGTGTGGCCTTTGCAACACCCATATTGAGCATTGGCCCCAACCCATTTGGATTTGGTTTTACCAACCATTGGCATACAGCTTCCATCATGTTACAAGAGAATGTAGTGTTTGGTCTGGTTCCTAAACTCTGCTAGCTGCTGTTATGTCCTAGTAGTTGGCGGACAAGATCCCAGCTTTTCCTTGCCTGCTGACACCATACCAAAAGGGACCAAGTGGTTGGAGCTACTTCCCTATGATGAAAAAGCTGCAACATCTGGGGCTTTTTACTCTAGATAAATAGCAAATGGGGCATGATAGAACTGTATAAAATTACTCATGGTGTGGAGAAGGTGGGTGGAGAAACTTTTTCTCTGTCTGTCCTTGCAAGAACTTGTAATCCAATGAAGCTGAATGTTGGAGGATGTAAAATAGAAGGGGGGGGGAAGCATTTCTTCACACAGCACATACAGTGGTACCTCGGGTTACATATGGTTCAGGTTACATACACTTCAGGTTACACACTCCGCTAACCTAGAAATAGTGCTTCAGGTTAAGAACTTTGCTTCAGGATAAGAACAGAAATCGGGCTCCGGCAGCGCGGCAGCAGCAGGAGGCCCCATTAGCTAAAGTGGTGCTTTAGGTTAAGTACAGTTTCAGGTTAAGTACGGACCTCTGGAATGAATTAAGTACTTAACTTGAGGTACCACTGTACTATAGATTTTGTTCCCCCAAGATGCAGTGATGGCTTCTAACTTGGATGGTTTAAAAAGAAGATTGATAAAGTTATCAATGGCTGCCAGTCACAATGGCTATGTTCTGACACCCCTGTTTTGAGGCAGTATGCCTCTGAATACCCATTGCTGAATATTGCTGGTGCAGAGAGTGCTGTTACACTCAGGTTCTGCTTGTGGGCTTGCCATAGGCCATGAGGTGGGGTGAAGTGCCTGCCTCAGGTGGTAAAAGTGCAAGAGGCCATGCTTGGGCCACCCCACCACTTCTACCGCTGGCAGTGAAGGGGAGGCATTCTACTGCACAGTGGTGTCCACTCATCTCCCACCCCGAGGTGGAGAAGCCAAGTGGCAATGTTAAGAGAAATGGCCCAGCTCTCGCAGGGTTCATCAAAAACCCGGGAGTTCTGGTAGCAGAAGTGGGTGTGGAAGTGGAGGGTGGGGCATCATGGTGGTGGGAGCAGGAGGTCGCCCCTGGCAACAGGCATTTGGTTGGACACTGTAAACACAGGATCCTGGACATTTGGCCTGCTCTCCCTGTGCTCTTAGCTTCTTGAAGAGCCAAGAGCGTTCTGTTTATCTTAGAACATATGATGAGTCCATGGCCATCCAATATGAGTTTAGGCACCAGGTGGGTACAGCCATATTTACCTTGCTGTCTGCCTGTTGGGAATCACCAGGAACATGGGAGAAGGAGATCTTGCCCATGGGGCACACAAGGGGCAAGGACTGATAATGCATATAAAGGGCTAAACTCCTTGAAACGACTAGTCTGCATCCTGAGGATGCAATAATTGAAAGGGACCCAATGGTGCTCTGGACTCTTCTACCTCTTCTACAGGACTAGCCCTGAGGGTATCTAAACGTGCCTGGCAAACTTGTCTCCAGTAGGTTCATCATTCCTCCTCCTAGCCAAATTTCAAAAGCCTCTTTGTCACCTGGAAATGCTCTGCTGGATGGCTACTAGATGGTGCAACAGAAGCAAAGAGTAGTTCTGATTCACTGGAGTCACTGCCATGTCATAGGTGCAGTAATCTGCTTTCACCTATGTTCAGTTGGATTTACCTTGAGATTTATGTAGCTTGTGCTCTAGCCATATTGATTCATCACCTGCAGCTTTCTAGAGTACCAGGAAGCCATGCAAGTTCTACAGCCTCAGACTTGACAGCAATCATGTTCAAGAGGCCTTTCTCTTAGAATTGTATGTTAAGCATACTTTTGTTATGTATCCATATGTACATGCATATAATACTGATATATATTTATGTAAACCTTTGGTAAGTGATATGTATTAACTAGAGTTGTGCCATTATTCTTTTGCCTAGAACACTTTTGAGTGTGCTTTCAAGTGGCACTTTTCTCTTTCTTACTAACGATCTGCTGCTTTGCTTAAAAAAAAAAAAGGGGGGGGGAATCTTGTTTCTTTTTTACTATGTGAACCCACCCAGCCAGGGATTCCATTACAAAATCCACATTCAGATCTACATTCTGATGCCCTTCCAAGAAGCATCAGGGTGATGCTTCCTTTTTGCCTAGCATAGCAAAACAGGGAGTGTCAGCTCAGTTGCTAAGGCAATGGAGATGAATCCTCTCTTCTCTGTGAAAACTTTAATACTCCTTTGAGTGCTTCCTGGGGAAATAACACCTGCAAAGAGGGGATGCTTTTCAGGGGATGCTGAAATGTTTTAATACTTGGTGCATCTTGACTTCACTAGGAACAAAGGAGGTCTTTTATCTTGCATTTTCACAATTGGTTGGCTAAATTGTGTGGGGAGGGTTCACCTTACATTGACCTCTAGAAGAGGATTTTGTAGCTATGTTGGCTTATCTGGAATGGCCCACTCCATGTCCCTAAACTAGTCACACAGGTGTTGTTACCACAAATCCTTCTTGGATTGTAGATACCAAATTTGATTTATTTAATACCATGCCTTTTGAATGCAGGCTTGTATTGCTTTCTACATTTATTTAGTGTGTCTAAGAAAGCTTTATTATAAATCTGAGCAAACGTAGGCTTTTAACATTATTAGTTTATCCAAGGATTAAGGGAAGTTCTATATTTGGGCTGCAGTGTTTCAGATGAAATTTAATGTAAACTGCTGGTGGCTAGGAAGAAGGGAAGATGTTACTATTTTAAAATCTAAAATGCTACAGTTTATCATGGAATTGGTATTATACTGAAGTCAACAGTTTAGATAGCCCAAGTTGCAAGGAAATGCTACTTTTAACCAGCTGTTTTCTGTGGTTGTACGTCTCCACGTGTACTAGGAGATTTTGCCATTCGAAAACTGTTCTGATATCCATTTGGTTTTGCAGATTAAGACGATCTTCTAATCACATTGTACTAAGAGATTTCTAATTTGAGTTTATAAAGGGAACAGAGCTTGGATACCTCCCAAAATGTACTATGGTAATTCTTGGCCTCTTTTCACATTCAGTGCCTCCAAACTTATGAATGATGTTGCTATTAGGTTATTGTAAACCATTTTGCTTCATTCAAAGATACTAAGGAACAAACACTTTTTAAAAAATGTGTTACAGTTTCCTATGAATTATATTGATAAACTGCTCTTTTGTATTCTCTGATAATGTGGTCACTTTGAATTACAGCTTTTAGATCTCCGTCTTTCTAAACTTTAGATGAAGAAGTTTTGTACATTCCCATGCTGCATTTAGTTGCCCAGTTTGCTGGCCTGGTAAATCATAGACAATGCTTTTCTGCAAATGCACTAATAGGGGGAGAAACATCATAATGACAAGTCAATGTCTGTTCCTGGATTACCCACTCATGGCTTGTTTGAGTGAAACAAAGCATGAACCTCGGTTTGGATGTATCATTTAGATCGGTTTCATGACTTATTTATTTCACGCACTAGCCCAAAGTGGGTGCAGTTGGCATATGCAAGGCGAGCGTTGGCTTACCATGATGTGCAGATCTGATCAGTGTGATTTTTCCTTAACTCAGTTCATCTGAGGCTCCATTTCATTCACAGATCTTAAAACCTTTTTGGTTTTCGTTTTAGTGGAATGCTTTGTAAGGTTAAATCTCCTAATAATGAACAGTTGTCATTTTCATCAAATTTGGATATCTAGCTTTATTATGTACAATTTCAGCTGAAGTGCGAAGTGATAGGCCAGGATACAGACCTCAATAATATGCACACCCCTCCTTTTCGAGTGAATTAATTTACATTCTGAGAGAATAGAGCCAGTACTGCATTTCCGTGCATCTTTCATTTGTCATTAGCAGACCAGTTCACAGACAGAGATAAACTGTCCTTTCAGCAGTACCAGAATGTATAAAATAACTGGTGGTAAATTGCTATGAATACAGCTTGATTTTTACAACTTCTCTACAACTAAGGATTTGTAATCACAATCAGCTAATGCTGACTTTCAAAATTGTTTAACATTTATGGACTGTGTTGGTTTGTAAATCTTCTTAGCCCTCCTGGGAGCAGCTCAGGCAGAAGCCTTTTGTGCAGTGATCTTTATACCCTGTTGCCTTTAGCTTCCTCTTTTGTGCTCATTTTAAAATGTTTTCTTGTCCCCTGGTGAAAAGATGGGATGAATTCCATTTGGATGGATGAGCCAACAAGGAAGGGTAAGGCCAATAAAGAATTATATTCACAGTGCAACTGATGTGGTTTCTAGACTCAGACCCAAAGAGGAGAGAAATCTGTGCTGCCCCTGAACCTTTTGGGAGACAAAACACAAGAGACTTTGCAGTCTGTAGTGGACAGTTTAATAGGGTGGATCCTTATTGCCTCCAGTAGAGCAGAAAATGAGTGCAGCATATAAATGTATTGAACAGTTTCCCTCTGTGATTTCTTGCACATAATTTGGAAATGATTCTGCATTTATTCTGGGAATACCAGTGCTTTAATTAGAAATATAAAATTTCTACTGTTTACTACAGCAAAGGTACATCTTAGGGAAACCCAGATCTTAGTTTGGTTTTCTGAACCCAAAGGCCAGTCTAAACACACTGGCTCTGGATTGACTGGATTAACTCCTCAGATGTTGAATGCTTTTCTCTGTGAAGTTCACACTGCTTAGCTCATCGCTGGTCTTCAAGAAGCAGGCAAGCTGCCCCTTTTCTAGTGAGAGTAGCTTACTTTGTGCAGCAAAGGAATTAAGATTGCTGGAAGAAATAGCAACAACCTCAGATATGCAGATGACGCAACTTTGGTGGCAGAAAGTGAGGAGGAATTAAAGAACCTCTTAATGAGGGTGAAAGAGGAAAGTACAAAATATGGTCTGAAGCTCAACATCAAAAAAGGAAGATCATGGCCACTGGTCCCATCACCTCCTGGCAAATAAAAAGGGAAGAAATGGAGGCAGTGAGAGGTTTTACTTTCTTGGGCTCCATGATCACTGCACATGGTGACAGCAGTCACAAAATTAAAAGGTGCCTGCTTCTTGGGAGCAAAGCAATGACAAACCTAGACAGCATCTTAAAAAGCAGAGACATCACCTTGCCAACAAAGGTCTGTATAGTCAAAGCCATGGTTTTCCCAGTAGTGATGTATGGAAGTGAGAGCTGGACCATAAAGAAGGCTGATCGCCAAAGAATTGATGCTTTTGAATTTTGGTGCTGGAGGAGACTCTTGAGAGTCCCATGGACTGCAAGAAGATCAAACCTATCCATTCTTAAGGAAATCAGCCCTGAGTGCTCACTGGAAGGACAGATCGTGAAGCTGAGGCTCCAATATTTTGGCCACCTCATGAGAAGAGAAACTCCCTGGAAAAGACCCTGATGTTGGGAAAGATGGAGGGCACAAGGAGAAGGGGGCAACAGGACGAGATGGTTGGACAGTGTTCTCGAAGCTACTAACATGAGTTTGACTAAACTGGGGGAGGCAGTGGAAGACAGGAGTGCATGGCATGCTCTGGTCCATGGGGTCATGAAGAGTTGGACACGACTAAACGGCTAAACCACAACAAAATTCAGCAATGGAGAAGTAACAGAGTCTTAATCTGTTACTTTTTTAAAAAGCTGTATGTGGCATCGGCTTTTTTCTTTGAACTGTTTTTTTAGATTTTGTGTTGTTTTATTATTTGAAAACACCTTGTGGGTATAGTAGAGCAAAACAGTTGAGTAGAGGAAGGAGAATGCAAGTCATTTCACATGAGAAGTCAGTTGACTGTGGAGCTTTAGTAAACAGCAGCAATTTTGGACATTGTATTATGGTGACCATGGAGAGAGGAGATGGGCAGTTCCACTAGGCTTAATAAGTGATAACTTTTTTTGTCGTTCAAACAATCCAACAACCCTTGCAGGAACTCCTGGAAATGAGCTTTGGCTCTTTTTGTTCCTTGGTATGCCAAAATGAAAATAATGCCATCAGATTTAAACGGGAGCATAGATGTATATATGTCTTTGAAGGTTTACTTATGGTGAAGTAATAAAAAGTAAAAAGAAAAAGTATCTGAAGAAGTGTGCATGCACACAAAAGCTCATACCAATAACTAACTTAGTTGGTCTCTAAGGTGCTACTGGAAGGAATTTTTTATTTTACTTTATTTTATTTTTAATAAAAAGTAATGAAAGGATCATGAACTCCCCCTTCATGACAAAGAAGGGAAAACTAGTTTGACTTGTTACACGAACTTTAGTCAGAATGTTAGTATGTACAAACAGAATTAGCACATGATAGCAAGTTCTTTCCACTCTGATTGCAGATTACTGTGTCAGTGTGTCAATTCCGTGACACTGTTTCATCAAGCCTGCTAACATGGCTGATTGCTCTGCACACTATCTGGCTGGGATCAGTGCTTGGATAAAGATGAAATGGTTGCAGCTCCGTTCAGAAAAGAATTAGGCTATATTGGAAAGTTCAGTGAACTAAATAATTGAACACTGAATGGGCCAAGTTTTTCAGCATCTCCATCCCCCTCTTGTCTCTAAATAGGAGCCTGCCTAACTTTTGTTACTGTTATCAGTTTAGCCAAAGCACTGAGATTTTCTTAGGTGATGCATTTCAGATTGAGGTTAAACACCCACTACCCGAAGGATGTTGCCTTTTATTTACAGCTATGCAGCAGTCTAATACTTAGATAGGAGTCAACTCCTGGGGGCTGAGGTTCCTTCGCCACCCCTAAAATATTTGAAGGGGCTGCCCTCCCCAGTTGACGGGTGTTGTCATTCAAATGGTGTATGTGTGTGCCATGTCATGTGATTGATTATGTGGGGCAGGGCTTACCTGGGCCCCCAATATTTTATTCAGGTTGGCACCCCAGGTCTAATATATGTGGAGTTAATAGTTTCCAGATGTCTTGTCTCACCTGATGCATAATGTAATTGATACATAGACTCCCAACACATATGGTTGGGAAACCCCCTCCCCGTCCTTTCATACTTCATAAATATGAAAGACTTGGTAGGAAACTTGAATTATACCAAGTTCTTTTGTAGCACTACAGTTTCCATACTTCCAGTTCAGCATTCTTCTTTTATCTAGTGCTGGGCGGTTTCCAGAGCTGGGCAGCCTCTTCAGATCATGCGCACTGCTGTAATACACTTGAAATGTGGTTGTGTAATTTCAGACCTTGGCCGGATTGACAGGTGGTGTAAAGTTGGTAGTTCCAAAAGTCTTTGAAATTGCCCTTGCAAACCTTAGGCTGCTCAGAGTAGCATTTGAACTGGAAAGAGAAATCATTTGATTTGTTGTAAGTTGCAGCACCGACAGTAAACATGACAGACAGGTTAACATCTCTCCAAACCACATTCTCACACACCGGCTATTGCTTCTTCTTTTTGGTCTTTTTAGTGGTTCACCAGCAACACTGTCATTTTCTGTAAGTCCACATGAAAATATGCAGATGAAAAACTATCTGCTGCTCTTGCCTCCCACTCCTCATCAATTTACACTGCATACGACTGTTTACTTTAAAAAAAAACATAAAGCACTTCACATTGAGTTTAATTAATAATTAACATAATAATGGTTAATAAACACAGTTATTAAAGGCAGTGATAGTCCAAGACCACATGAAGTAGGATAGTGGGGTAGAAAAGCTGGGGCGGGGAATCCCACCTGGCAACCAATGCGCCCCTTTGGTTTCAGATAGTACATGGGTAGATGAGTCTCAAAAGCCCAGGTCACAAATTTTCACAGCTCTCTAGTGGCTATGGTGGATCATTTACCAGGAATAATGTATTTAGCAATAACTCTGGAAGTGTATCCTTGATTCCAACCAAACTAAGCCTCCTTCATAGGGCTTTTTAGACTCACCTAGCCATGTACCCATGTATAAGGGACATGGGTGGCGCTGTGCTCTAAACCACAGAGCCTAGGGCTTGCCGATCAGAAGGTCGGCAGTTCTTATCCCCGCGATGGGGTGAGCTCCCGTTGCTCAGTCCCTGCTCCTGCCAGCCTAGCAGTTTGAAAGCACCTCAAAGTGCAAGTAGATAAATAGGTACCGCTCTGACAGTAAACGGCATTTCTGTGCACTGCTCTGGTTTGTCAGAAGCAGCTTAGTCATGCTGGCCACATGACCCGGAAGCTGTACACCGGCTCCCTCGGCCAATAAAGCGAGATGAGCGCCGCAACCCCAGAGTCGGCCACAACTGGACCTTATGGTCAGGGGTCCCTTTACCTTTAACCATGTACTATCTGAAATCAAAGGGGCACATTGATTGCAAGATGTGAAATATATTGGCACTATTTTCAGCTCTCTGACTCCACTCGGACTTCAACTTAGGTCTCCTAGCTCAGTGCCCAACTCTTTATCAGTTGAGCAATGCCAGAACCTGTATTGGGACCTTTTTACCATGCACATCAAGATTGCTAGCTGGACTGTGTAGCTCGCTTGCTCAAATATTTGGTGAAATGAGCAAGCAGATTCTTTATTTAAACCTTAAAAGAAGGTTTAAAAGAAATATCAAAGGTAAAAAATGCTTACACACTCATGTGGATTTTCGAACGATTAGTGAAGAATTAAAAAGTTCAATCCTATAAGTGGGTTATGAGAGTGAGTCATCTTCATGGTTCATTTAATGACTATTACCCAGGGAAAACTGATACGTATGTAGCTGCATATCTGTTTCTCTTGAGTAATAGCCACTAATGAACCATAGTGCGTGTTGGTTTACTCTTGAGCCTGTTATGCCTACGAAAAGCAGGTGTACGGTTGTATGCTCATAGGTTCCATGGTTTCTTCACTGCCAAAGCAGAAGTAAAGCAGAAGAGAATTTCAGAATCATCCCACATATCTTTTGAAGTACCGTATTTTTCGCTCTATAACACGCACCAGACCATAACACGCACGTAGTTTTTAGAGGAGGAAAACAAGAAAAAAATATTCTAAACAAAACAGTGGATGTATGATTTTTGTGGTTCATGCTGTGGCCACAGACATGTGATCTGACGGTGAGTTTGGCGTAGCCCAATGCAAAAATCCTGAGGATCCATGTGGATCCATGCTAAAGTCCCCTAAAGTCGCAGGGGCGCTGGGGGAGTGAACAGGAAGCAGCAGGAGGAGAACGATCCCCCCCCTCTCTCACACACACAGACACCAATCCTAAAGTCGCAGGAGAGGCAGGGGCACTGGGAGTGGGAAGCAAGAGAAGGAGAACGATCCCCCCCCTCTCTCACACACACAGACACCAATCCTAAAGTCGCAGGAGAGGCAGGGGCACTGGGAGTGGGAAGCAAGAGAAGGAGAACGACCCCCCCTCTCTCACACACACAGACAGCAATCCTAAAGTCGCAGGAGAGGCAGGGGCACTGGGAGTGGGAAGCAAGAGAAGGAGAACGACCCCCCCCTCTCTCACACACACAGACACCAATCCTAAAGTCGCAGGAGAGGCAGGGGCACTGGGAGTGGGAAGCAAGAGAAGGAGAACGACCCCCCCCTCTCTCACACACACAGACAGCAATCCTAAAGTCGCAGGAGAGGCAGGGGCACTGGGAGTGGGAAGCAAGAGAAGGAGAACGATCCCCCCCCTCTCTCACACACACAGACACCAATCCTAAAGTCGCAGGAGAGGCAGGGGCACTGGGAGTGGGAAGCAAGAGAAGGAGAACGATCCCCCCCCTCTCTCTCACACACAGACACCAATCCTAAAGTCGCAGGAGAGGCAGGGGCACTGGGAGTGGGAAGCAAGAGAAGGAGAACGACCCCCCCCTCTCTCACACACACAGACACCAATCCTAAAGTCGCAGGAGAGGCAGGGGCACTGGGAGTGGGAAGCAAGAGAAGGAGAACGACCCCCCCCTCTCTCACACACACAGACACCAATCCTAAAGTCGCAGGAGAGGCAGGGGCACTGGGAGTGGGAAGCAAGAGAAGGAGAACGATCCCCCCCCTCTCTCACACACACAGACACCAATCCTAAAGTCGCAGGAGAGGCAGGGGCACTGGGAGTGGGAAGCAAGAGAAGGAGAACGATCCCCCCCCTCTCTCACACACACAGACACCAATCCTAAAGTCGCAGGAGAGGCAGGGGCACTGGGAGTGGGAAGCAAGAGAAGGAGAACGACCCCCCCCCCTCTCTCACACACACAGACACCAATCCTAAAGTCGCAGGAGAGGCAGGGGCACTGGGAGTGGGAAGCAAGAGAAGGAGAACGACCCCCCCCTCTCTCTCACACACAGACACCAATCCTAAAGTCGCAGGAGAGGCAGGGGCACTGGGAGTGGGAAGCAAGAGAAGGAGAACGATCCCCCCCCCTCTCTCACACACACAGACACCAATCCTAAAGTCGCAGGAGAGGCAGGGGCACTGGGAGTGGGAAGCAAGAGAAGGAGAACGATCCCCCCCCTCTCTCACACAAACAGACACCAATCCTAAAGTCGCAGGAGAGGCAGGGGCACTGGGAGTGGGAAGCAAGAGAAGGAGAACGACCCCCCCCTCTCTCACACACACAGACACCAATCCTAAAGTCGCAGGAGAGGCAGGGGCACTGGGAGTGGGAAGCAAGAGAAGGAGAACGACCCCCCCCCTCTCTCACACACACAGACACCAATCCTAAAGTCGCAGGAGAGGCAGGGGCACTGGGAGTGGGAAGCAAGAGAAGGAGAACGATCCCCCCCTCTCTCACACACACAGACACCAATCCTAAAGTCGCAGGAGAGGCAGGGGCACTGGGAGTGGGAAGCAAGAGAAGGAGAACAATCCCCCCCCCTCTCTCTCACACACAGACACCAATCCTAAAGTCGCAGGAGAGGCAGGGGCACTGGGAGTGGGAAGCAAGAGAAGGAGAACGACCCCCCCCCTCTCACACACACAGACACCAATCCTAAAGTCGCAGGAGAGGCAGGGGCACTGGGAGTGGGAAGCAAGAGAAGGAGAACGATCCCCCCCCTCTCTCTCTCTCTCTCACACACACACACAGTATCAATCCTAAAGTCGCAGGAGAGGCAGGGGCACTGGGAGTGGGAAGCAAGAGAAGGAGAACGACCCCCCCCTCTCTCTCTCACACACACACACAGTATCAATCCTAAAGTCGCAGGAGAGCGCAGGGGCGCTGGGAGAGTGAACAGGAAGGAGGAGGAGGAGAACGATAGCTCAAGCACACACACACACACACACACAGCCCCTACAGTGGCTGATCCAAAATCGGACAGCAAAAAACTGCAGGCAGGGACATAGAGCACGGGGTTGTTTTAAAGCAACCAACCCCGATCCAACCCCGATCTGCTTCTCTCCCTCCTCCCGGCTAGGCTGGCTGAAAAGCTTTGCTGCTACTTAGCAGCTCACTGGAGAAGAGAGAGGGACATAGAGCACGGGTTTTTTTTTATGCAACCAACCCCGATCCAACCCCGATCTGCTTCTCTCCCTCCTCCCGGCTAGGCTGGCTGAAAAGCTTTGCTGCTACTTAGCAGCTCACTGGAGAAGAGAGAGGGACATAGAGCACGGGTTTTTTTTTATGCAACCAACCCCGATCCAACCCCGATCTGCTTCTCTCCCTCCTCCCCGGCTCGGCTCGCTGACAGGAGCCGCTTACACCCGCTTTGCAGTTTCAAAGAGAGCCACGGACTGCTCACAACTGCAGCGGATTCCCCTGCCATCTACAGGCATTCGCTCCATAACACGCACAGACATTTCCCCTTACTTTCCAGGAGGAAAAAACTGCGTGTTATAGAGCGAAAAATACGGTATTTTATACAGCTAATCGGGACGCGGGTGGCGCTGTGGTCTAAACCACTGAGCCTAGGGCTTGCCAATCAGAAGGTCGGCAGTTCAAATCTCTTCGACGGGGTGAGTTCCTGTTGCTCGGTCCCACCTCCTGCCAACCTAGCAGTTCAAAAGCATGTCAAAGTGCAAGTAGATAAATAGGTACCGCTCCGGTGGGAAGGTAAATGGCGTTTCTGTGCGCTGCTCTGGTTTTGCCAGAAGCGGCTTAGTCATACTGGGCACATGACCCGGAAAAATTGTCTGCGGACAAACGTCGGCTCCCTTGGCCAGTAAAGCGAGATGAGTGCCGCAACCCCAGAGTTGTCTGTGACTGGACTTAACTGTCAGGGGTCCTTTACCTTTACCTTTTTATACAGCTAACGATTGTACAGGCAGCCCCCCATTTACACCTGTTCAGTATGCATGACCGCGCATATATGCATCACACTGAACCTGGAAGTGACCCAGAAACATCACAAAGACACCACTGAAATGTCACTGAAAGGGTACAGTGGGGCTGGAGTGGGGTGGAACGGGGGCAGAATTGGGTGTTCACAGGCTTTTCCAATGGGTTTCAAATGGGGGGGGGGCTGCCTGTATCCTGGGTTAGTGGTGTCCATGGCTGGTGTTAAGACTAAGTAAACTAGATGGCCTACTTACCCTAAATTAGGGGACCAGGAGTCCAAACTTTGGAGTATTACGTGCAGAATACAGGTTCTAGATGGCTCAATAGCTCATAGCTACTGTTCAGGAGATTCAGACAGAATAGGAATGGAACATGTAAAGACCATTCCTTTACTTCACAGAGTAGTTTGTCTGTGTGCTTTCTGTTTGCAGGGCTTTTTATTTGCAACAGATTCCAGCTCATGCAGAATACATTTAGAAACTCATCGGATGATTGGTTCTGTTTGGTTTCCACATGATATGTGAAGTCACAGGATGCCACCCAACTAAGTCATACTCAGTGTAGACCCATTGCAAGCAATGGACAAGTTACTGATGGTCATTTATTTCAGTGAGTTCACTTTGAGCATAAGTCACTTTATTGACTTGGGTTGAAATTCTAAAGGTGTTAGCAAAAGGGTGAACCCCATTCAATACAATGGAACTTACTTCGGAGTAAACATTAATAGGACAACATGGTTAGGAAACATTTTTTACATGATAAGCAAGGCAGAGACATTCATGCCACATGTTTCCCTCGCTGTGGCCCCATGGTGGTGCATGATTGTGCCTTTTTGGGTGGCTTCTTCAGCTATTTATAGTGCAAAGGGTTCTGCTGCATCATGAATAATCGTTGGTTCTGCCATTCTGCAGGTTAACAGTGATTTGGAGGCAGATGGCTATGCTTGTACATTGGTTTGTAAAAAGCTAAAATCAGTTACTTGTTCAGTATTGAATTTAATGTTGATATTGTGGTGGGCATCCACATAATTTATTTATTTATTTCTGGAGGATGGGAGGAATGTTAAACACTGAAATGGTAAGCTGGTTAGTTTATCACCACACAAAAGGCAGAATTAGTACATGCACATGTTGCTTCTTAACTCAGGTTCTAAAAAACTAGAAACTTACTTTAAAAATAGAAAAGAAAAGCTATGGATATGAACCCATTGTTCATCCAAGGGGGGGGGGGAGTACTGCCCCCTCCTCCTGTGGACACCCATGGCTTATATTCGCTAAAGCACCTAGATAGGTGGATGCTTCTTGCTGTACTACTATGGCAGTCCACTGAAGCTATAATCAATTTTCCCTAGGACAGAGTACATAAGGCAATAGAGTAAGATGCTGCCTGTTCTCTGTGTCAGATTTAATACCTTATGTATATTTGTTAAATGTTCTTCATAACGAAACATTATTGCTCTCAGATGATAGAATTGGAGAAACAGAAACAGGAAGGTTTCATAAAATACGGATTTAGAGTTTTTTCCTTTGACACCCATGCAGAGTGTTGGAACTCCAAATTTATTCTGTGCCACCCAATGATGTAAGGCACAGGAATGCAATTTCACCTCTAGACTGCAGTATTCAATCAAGCTGGTATTCAAAATCAGATTGCAGATCTCCCCAAACAAGCAGGTGTCTTCATGATGTACTTAACCTCTGCATTCCCTAACCAGTCCACAACACAACAGATTTGTTTCCCCCTTTCAGCATCCTTTTTTTGTTGTTGTTGCATGGGGTGGTGTAACATACAGCTAATATTATGCCTCCGTGTATTGGATAAGAGATTTGAAGGATTTAAATATTTTTAATGTATTTATGTGTTAGCTTTGCATTGAAATAATCCACAAGTACCATTTCAATTCCAAAAACTGTATTCGTCTTTTCACATTTTGGTCCTTTTTTATCCAGCTGGTAAATTTGTAATATATTCAGAGAGCAGATTTGGTGAAAACTGAAATGTTAGATTTCATAGATACCTTTGTGTTCTCTTGTATACGTGTGTGTATGTGCACTCACACATACAGCTGCAAGGTTCCTATCACTGTTTCTGAACTGAATTGTGATTATGTGTTTAGAAATCCTTTTAAGCCAAATACATGGTGGTGTATGTGAAGGAGAAGTAAGTATCGCAGTATTGCAGCATCCACAGCTACAGGCATCTGGGCTTTCCCACTTTGGTAGCAAATAGGGGGAATTATAGGTTCGTGGTCTGCTTCATGTTAGGAAGACACCCCTCCATCTGTTCGCAGTGCAGCCTGTTTCCAATTTAAAGCACAGATTTCAATGCAAACATCAATTTCTCTCCCCCCCTGTTTTATATGCAAAGTGAGCCTTACGAATCACAGTGACACTGCTACTGGGACCCCAACCAAAATCCCCCACCCCCCCAAAAATTCACAGGCTTTTCATTTGAATACCTGCTTACAGTGGTATACAATGGACAGCTTTGAGAAGAAAAATTGATAATCTTCACGGGAGAGTAATTTGAATGAAATTACACTTGACAGCCTGTCTCCAAGCAAGGAAGGAGAGTGAGGGGAGCCTTAGCTAAGCTCCGAAGACCTGCATAAGCCAGTGCTGTTGGAGCTTCCCGGGAAAAATAAATCTACAGTTTTCCCTATATTTGAGGGAGGCTTTTGATTAAACCTGTGCAGCAGTATCTAGTGAAGAAAGGTAGCCATGGAAGAAAATATGGAAGAGGGACAGACACAAAAAGGTATTGTGATAAACTAGTTGCTTGGGTGTTTATGTGTGTGAGAGTGGGATGTTGTCTTTCTGTTCTCTCTATCTCTGCATGGTAATTAAAATTCTTGTGTAGATGGTTGGAAAGATCCCCCCCTTCCATTTTTAAAAGCCATTTTTGTTGTTGTGACAAGATAGGTGGTAAAGATTTTTTCCAAATATTTCACAGATATTTCACGCGCAAGGAATGCACAGTGCAGCCCTATATGTAAAATACTAACACTGCCAGCATTTAATGTTAACTGCTTCCCAGACCAGTCTTTGTTAACCTTCATTTATTTCGTGTTTTCACGGTTGTCTAGCTGGGTCAAGGGAGCCCAGTGTGAACTATGAGAGAGCCACTCACACACATTTGCAGCTAGTTGTATTTAGAAATCTAACAAAGTGACCATTATTTACACCTTTGAATGGGTTTCCAGTCTGAACAAAGACTCTGCGTATATTTTGTAAATTTTGGATAGTGCTGCCTATATTTCCCTCCCTTTTCTTTTGCTATCTGTTGGAAGACCTCTGTTTTGTGATGTATAGTGAGAAAAATGGTTGTAAATGTGAAAGATTGCAGGTTGACGTTTCTTTTATTTCTGATTATGTATAGTGCATCTTCTTTTGTTTCTGAATAAAACAGAGCTGTGTATTTGTCTTATTTTATGTATAATCTCTTGTGCACATTGCATGTTGTTGCAGACTTCAGTATGTGCCACCTTTCTAAATGGACACACTATTCTTATTGCCAGGTGATAGTTCTGCATTTTCCCACTGTTTAGATCCTCTTTCCCCCACCATCTCATCCTTAGTCCTGTGCTGTTACATCAGTGTTTTTTATGTTGCTCTGAGCATCCTGGAATTACTTAGGCACATCAGAGGATACTTGTTATAACCAGTGGAATAATAATGCAAACACATCTAATCCCACTGTACTTTACAGGCATAACAGATCTTAAAATAGTTTTTCCATAGCTGAAGATGGTTCTGGCAGCTGATTACAATGGTTTTTTGTTTTGTTTTGTTTTTTGTTTACGAATTCCATGCAAGCAAATAATACCTCAGTTGTTTCCATGTTCCAGTTCTCTGGTCTGTGTTCCATCTGCCTTGCTACATGTAGATGTCATGCTTTTCTCATTAGAACTGACCCACTTAGACTGTGTACAGCCTTCCAGTGTTTACTAACTCTCCAGACAGTTAATTGCAATGGACGTGTGTGCAAAGATGCTTATTTCTATCAGTAATATCTCGTATGGATTCATATGTTTTTCTAAATCACAGTATGCTTTTGAAAGCTACTACAGATGCTAAATGTAGATGCATACGTGGTTGCTTACTCTTTAAGCTTAAGCAATGTAATCATCTGCATATGAAGTACGTTAATGAAAAATCAGAAGCTCAGCATGAAAAAACGTATTAACATTTGTGTGTGCATGCGTGGGCACAATAAATGCCATTTTCTGAGGCAATTGTTTTGTGGTCATTGCTTGCATATGAAGTCCTCCTATGGAAAGTATTTTTCACGTAACCAACTAGCATATGGTTATTGTTCTTGAGAGAGAAAAAATCAGCGAAAAAGGTTCCACCTAAACTTATGGAAAGCCTAGGCAAGCAGTAGAAACCAGAACTGGGAACATCTCCATAAAACATAACAACACCTGAAGATGTTTATAATTAACAAGATATGTATCGGTTAATGGATTCTTTTAACAGGTTGGCATAGACAAGGCTGTGTCTTTATTCCAATGACAGCCATTTGAAATAGCCAGTGGGCACTCAAAACGCTGTAATTAATAGTGTGATTGTCACATCTAACATGTTTTCCATGCACAATATGCCATGTGTGAGAGAAGCCTTTTCTCTCAAGCGGAGCTCAGCTGTGATCACAAACACTGACAGGTTACATTTCATTTCATTCTATCTGGAAGGCAGAATAAGATGGTCATTACTCTGGCTGTTGTTTGGGGAGCAAGGCAGGGGAACTCTTTGTCCAGTCCTTATAATTTTTTGCTTGACCAGCAGTCAGAATCCCGAGGAAGGAGATTAAAATTGTGGTCTGAATTGGGAAGATGTTTATATGGCAGTCAAATACAGGCTATGTTCCTCTGGTCTCTACATATCATTTAAGGGCTATTCCTTTGCCTTGAAAGAGGCAATAGCATTGTGCCCTTGCTCAATAGCTGTTTTTGTACAGCAGTATGTGCATGTTCGTTTCTACATTCCTGATCTTGCATGATATACCTCTTGTGGTTTGACTAGTGAGTTATATGTTGCTTTTCCTAAGAAAGTGCTCCATGATGTTAATTGTGATGGAATCACACAAGTGTCTTTTATATATATATATATATAAATGCTGCCATATTGACTGGAATTGTTTGTTTCTTCACTGTCCCTCTTCCTCTTTCCCGAAAATCGATTGAAGCATACATTGTGTCACTGCCTACAAAGTCCTCCATTCTTCACACCAGCTGAATGCTTTGAGCCTCTTCTTCACAGCATAGCATAGCATAGCACACAGCACTGCAAGTTGCTAGCAGCCATGATGAAAATGCATAGTTTCATGCTGATGTATTTTGCAGATACAATGCGAATAGTTGCAGTAGATAGCATTTTATTTATTCAACAATCATTTTATTGGTACATCACCACCCATACAAAAGTACTGTAGAAGATTTGGAATTTAGTGAGATAGACAGTGCTATTTCTAAATTCAGTTTGGGGCCATTGCTTGCATATGTAGCCCTCCTATTGAAAATACTGTTTGTAACTAATGGCAGAAATGTAACAATCTACTCCACGGTAGTGGCTAAGAGACTCCAAATCCCCAGTTCAGGTCTTGCCTATGCTATGACGTCACTCGGATCCAGTGCCCTCAAAACTGGGAGATAATAAAACTTACCTTATGGAAGGAGTAGCCAGTATGCTGCCCTCAAAATTGTTGTTGGACACCAGCTGTTATCAGTCCTAGCCAGCATGGCTAGTGGATGGTTGATGGGAGTTGTAGTCTCACAACATCTGGAGGACACAACTGTTGTTTAATGCCTGCTTTCCAGGGTTGTTGTAACAAATGCAACTAGATAATACATGTGAAATGCTTTCAACACTTGGAGATGCTACATAAATAATATTTTTTTAAATTATTATTATTCTATTAGTGTTCTGCTAGAATTCGATGTTAGTTGCTGTGACTTTTTGAACTTCAAGTGGAGCAAGTAGCACTGGATTAAGCCAATAACACAGGGCTTTAAATTAGAAACTCTTGTTTGAATCCTGGCTTATTTTGTACTTGAAAAATGGAAATAGTTCAAATCTGATTTGCAGGATGCTATTCATTGAACATTCATTCAACAAATTCTAGCACAGTGTGTATGAATGCCAAAAAGAAAGATTGTTGTGTAAGTGCTAACTCTGGCAGCATTTACAGTTGGCCTCTATTTCCCACTTCTATGAAATTCTTGATTATCTAAGTTTGCAGACCTTTCTGTCAAGCCCTGTGTCCATGAAGCCATACATGAATAATGTTATAATCTAGCTGATTGATTATCCAGCTGTTTTGGATCTTCTCCAAGCCATCTGAATAAACATTGGTCTCTTCAGTACTCAAATTAGGGAAAAACACTTTTCTTTCTGGGCCGCATTTCTCCCTCTTTCTCTTAAGCCACAGCAGAGAAGAAGCCACTAGGTAGAATTCTGGCTGCAGCTCCCAGTTCACTTGCAAGCTCATTAAGAATATTGGCTCAAGCATGAATGAAATTTTGGAGGGGACATTGATGGAGTGAGGATGAAGTGAGATAAATATTTTTTGCCATTATTCATACTAGGGTTCAGATTGTATCAAGTGGAACACATTTTCCAAGACATTTTCAAACTAAATGGTACATCAAATGCATGGCTGCATCTGGTAATCTTCATTTATTTATTTAACTTATCTATATTGCAGCTACAGAAGCTTCTGATCCATTTTCAGAACTCCCAACACAGGGGAGGGAAGCTACTATGGGTGAAAATAGCAGCTTCCCTTCCAGGACAATCAATCAGCTTTAGGTGGTGTCAATTTTCATCAGGAAGATAGCAAGGGCAAAAGGGTTAACATGACACCCTGCCTTCAACACTGCAGTCCCAGTCGGAATCCTCTTGCATGCAACTGCTGTGTTTGCTTTGGAAGATTTAAACATAATGCAAATGTGGTCATGCATTTATTGCATTGTCTACTTTGGATCTCAGGTGGGTGCCAAAGGGCTGCTCATTCTTTTGCTGCCAACAGGTGTATGTTTACATATGAAATGGGTTGGAGGGTGTTTTTCCTCAAAGCCCTCCTCTTTTTAGGAGTGGTGAAGGAGGGGAGGAACCAGAGGGCT
The DNA here is from genome assembly GCF_965112155.1 of Podarcis liolepis. Classification (NCBI taxonomy): domain Eukaryota; kingdom Metazoa; phylum Chordata; class Lepidosauria; order Squamata; family Lacertidae; genus Podarcis; species Podarcis liolepis. The sequence continues at coordinate 47,565,410 of NC_139564.1, read as the reverse complement.
AAATGGGGATCTAGTGCTACAGGATCCTTTCCAAAGCACAGGGCAGCCAGTATGCTTCTTATTGTCCAGAGGGTCCAGGGAATCAAGAATATCCAGAGTACACAGTCAGCTCTACTATTAGGCAGAGAGAGACATCAGCCTTAGGCAGCTGTTGCTAGGGGAAGGCGGTGCCAGTAAGGTGCTAGACACCAAAGTTGTGTATGCTACACAGCCTGCCATGAACACTTTAAGTCAGCTTGCTGTCCTCAGATGTGGTGGAGGATGCTATCCTGCAATCAGTGTTGAAGCAAGATGCAGCTGTCAGTCTGGTTAGTGTCTGTATGTAGGATGTGTGTGTATGTGAGAGGGGTGTTATCTTATCTGTTGTTTCAAGCAGCAAAATATCTTGAGCCACCCCGTCTGGGTGCCAGAAACTCTTGGGACATGAAGGTGGCATCCCAGAGTCTTCCCGTCTGGTGACTTTCTTGTGTTGGCTTAAAGCAAACATCAAATGCAGTCTCAAGTAGAAGCATCCTGTTTTTCAGTCTCAAATGATTCATTTATTTTTAAAAAAATAGAAAATAAAAATAGGAGGCTTACTGAGCTCCTGGTGGGTAGTGTTAGTTCTGGCTGGTAACACATTGTACAGGGCTTTGCAGTAAGGCAAGGAGGAAATAGAGGATGAGAGCCAGGAGTGAAAAAGAAACATTGAATTGTAGCAGAGAAGCATGTATATGCTTAATGTATCACTAGCAGAATATTCAGGAGCTGGACACTGAGTCAGGCACAAGCTAAAAAGTGAGCTCAGAGCCTATTCACATTGCTCCAAGCCAGACTTCAAAGCCGAACTGTCAGAGATACCAGCAAATTAAATTCTGGCTGAAGCCCCTTGAGTTTTGCTTGCTGTTCCCTGCTGGCTCTGCCACTTGCTGTTGCTGCCACTGCCTCCTCCCCATTTCTGATTCCTTCTCTAGCTGTGGGGTGCTTTTCCAGTTTGAAGAGAAGAAAGTAAGATTGAAAGGCTTCTGCCATCATTTGATTTGCTGAGTTCAGGTTGAAAAGCGGGATCCAAATGCTAGAATTACACTTTGAACTCATTCTTTATCTTATGTCTATCTCTGGCCTAATGGAGGACCAAGTTTAGGGGAGCCTGAAAAATCCTGTAAGCAAAAGAGAGAGTTGGAAAAAGCCCAGTAATTGTCAGGTCCTCCAGTCCGGACATAGATTTGAATCTTCTGTTTCCACAATAATATAAGAAGCACCTGTTGGATCAGGCCAATGGCCCATCAAGTCCAGCGTCCTGTTCTCACAGTGGCCAACCAGATGCCTGTGGGAAGCACAACTCTCATAAACCCCAAATCTCATTGAGACAATTGGTACCTGAAACGTTAATTCTACTGTATATTATGTATTTTCATAAACCCCTAAATGTGTGTGGAATTGTCAACATTCCCTTATGTCTCAGTATTTTGGACATTCACTGTAAACCAAACAAACAAATATATAAGATATTACCTCATTAGAAAACCAACTATAGTGTTCATAATCTCCTGCAGGTGATATGAAATTTTGCAAGGGGTAACAAGCATAGTAATAAAAACAGACTGCGAAACTCGAAGTATGTAAAATTAGGCAAGTTTTCTTATTGCTAGCAGCAATTTTCTTAGCAGAAGGGAATATTTGATGATATTTTTTGGCCTATTTGGGATGGTGGTAGGTTTTTCTGGGGTGGTGGTAGGTTTTTCGGAACTGAAAGCCTGAGCTATCCTAAGTTCAGCTGGCTAAAACATGGTGTTGATAATGCCAAGGTTGCAGGTTCAATCCCAGCTACATATTCCTGCACAGCAGAGGGTTGGACTAGATGACCCTTCCAACTCTGAAAGCAGATGCAAACAGAAAACCATAAGAAGCCTTGCCTTCACCAGCATTCTGTTTCCTACAGTGGCCAGTTAGGTGTCTATGGGAATCCAAAAGCAGGGCAGGAAGGGAATATCCCTCTCCCCGTGTTTAATAGCAATTGGTATTCAGAGGCATGCTGCCTCTGTTCCTGGAATCATTTATTTATTTGGAAAACGTATAGGCAGCTAAACATGAGCAAACATAACTGTATATAACAATAAATTTAGATTGAATAGGATAGATAGTAACAGTTCTGATAACTGTCTATAAATCAATTCATCCTTCTTGGAAGCCTGTGGGAAATGGAGGGCTAGATTCAATGAGTACTGGTAATGCAATGGAACAGCCCCCTGCCCCTGCTCCAAAATCAGCTTTTGGAGCTTTGGAGAACCCCCGGAGTATTGAACAGGGCAAAGAAGAGGGGAGGTCATTCTATCATGAAAAACGAAATGCATGCACTGATGGAACAATAGGAACAGTGTGGAGTTGAATTCCTCCCCGGAATTTTCAGCATCCAACAAAATGTGTATAATAATGAGCTTGTCTAATTTCAATGGGCAACATGTTTTACAAGATGGGTGCCACTGCACTGAAGGATGTAGTCCAAGTTGCCATGAAATGATCCTCTGGTGCATGAGATACTACGAGAGGTTCTCCCACAGATAACCACAGTGAATGGGCAAAGGAGGTCTCGGATATCCTGGGGCCAAGTGGTTAGGGCTTTATACAGTAACAGTAAGCAGTGAATGCAGGCAGTATATAGCCATAGTATCATAGATTTGTAAAGTTGGAAGGGACTCTGAGGATCATCTAGCCCAACCCCCTGCAATGCAGGGATCTCAACTAAAGCATCCATGACAGATGGCCATCCAACCTCTGCTTAGAAACCTCCAGGGAAGGAGAGACCACTACCTTTCGAGGGAGTCCGTTTCACTGTCAAACAGCTCTTACACCCAGAAAGTTCTTACTGGAGTTTGGTTGGAATCTCCTTTCTTATAACTTGAAGCCATTAGTTTGGATCATACCCACCAGTGCAGGAGAAAACAAAACTCTCTCAAAAAAAGAATGAGATTTGGCTGGAAAGGCTTGTTTCTAAGGAACCCTTTATGGGTCAGTAATCACAGCATCATTTCCTAAATGCTTTCAGACCAACTGTTTAATTATCTGTTCTAGGACCTTGGTATTGATGTTAAGCTGACCAGTTGGTAGTTACCTGGGTTCCCCCCTTTTTGTTGGAGGTGGGGGCAACATTTGCCTGCCTCCAGTCTGCTGGACCCTCACCTGTTCTCCAAGAAGTCTCAAAGATTATAGACAAAAGGCTCTGAGATTACATCCGCAATGTTCTTTAGAACCCTTGAGTGCAGCTCATAGGGTCCTGCATATTTGAATTCATTTAATTCCTGTACAATCTCTTTTCCTATCTTGGGCTGCAGGTCCCTCCTTACGTTGCTTATTCTGTTATCCCCTGGTTGGGCACTGCTTTCCTTTTGGGTGAAGACAGAGACAAAGAAGGTGTTGAGCAGTTCCACATTCACTCTGTCACCCATTAGAATTTATTTGTCTTCTCCACCCAGAGGACCTACTACTTGCTTGTTTTGCCTCTTGCTTTGAACATAGCTGAAGAAACCTCTTTTATTAATTCTAACCTCTCTTGCAAGCCTGAGCTTTGTCCTGCCTGACCTCCCTGCAACTGTTGGCTACTTGTATATACTTTTCCTTCTTTACTTCCCATTGCTTCCAACTGCTTCTGTTGCTTCCAATGGGAGGTGTGTATAGTTTATATTCATTAATTCAGGGGACTTTGTGGGTATTATCTTTTTATGTGTTATTTTATTTTAAGTGTACACTTACACACTTGCTATAAGTGTGAATGTGACCATCACATGTTTAGTGACAAATGCCTCATGACAGCACACCCGAGAGCTCCCTGTTGAGCATACACTTGTTGGCAAGCCCAGATTCGCCTTTCTTGATGTGTGGAATGGCAATTAAGTACTTAACTGTTCTGTCTGGTCTTTTGGAACATTGGAATTAGACCAGTTTTGTGTTATTTGAGGCTGAGCTAGATGTTAAACTCAGTTGCATGTCACTTCCCTCTAACTTGGTTCTTGCTTTGTAAAGAAATAGCAACTGTGCAAAGCCGTGTGTTTGTGCATATTTCTGGTCGTGCTGAGGTCTGCTTAATCCCATTTCTATGGTTGCTGTAGCTTTAAAAGAAAAAGAAAATTGGTGGAAATATACGTGTCATGTGGTCCTCAGAAACTTTAATTTTAGATTCGTGCTTAATTCATATATACTTTTCTATAGACTACATTCTGGTTTGGCTCCAGAGAAGCTTCCCCCCAGTAGAAGAAGACTCTTCATCCAGCAGAAAAGTTTACTCCATCAGAGGAAGCTTCTCTGGATACAACCCTCTGTTTCATTACCAAATGATGAATGAATTTAATGAGGTTCTTTTTCATCACTTGGCTAGGTTTGGACTTGGGCACAACAGCATTGTTTGAGTTCAACATTAAACAGCACAAGGATGGTTCTTGTTAGTTTAATGCACTGCTTGAGGGCAGAGGTTCCCTGCCAGATCAATTATCTATTCTGCTATAGTAAAAATTAAACATTCAATGAAGTAATGTTTTAGCAACTAGGTATCTGCCTAATGCCATTTTGGGTAAAGAGAAAGGCAAAACAGGATTCAGTGGGGAAGCAAATTTAATTATTTAAAATATGTGTCATTCTTTTACCTAAATAATATATGCCAGTTTAAAGCTATATATGTAGCATATAATATTATGTCCCATGTTCAATACCCAGTATGTGCAAGTAAGACTGGGAATAGACTCCTGTCAAAGAACCTGGAGAGCTGCTGCCAGTGTAATGTCAGTCATAATGTAGATAGATCAAGCTTCAAAGAAGTCAACTTACTATATCCCTATATATTCCTTATGGAATTTATTGAGTATTACTGGTCTATAATTTTCTGTTTCATTTACAGCGAGAAAAATGTGCACGCATTATTCCTGAATGATTTGCAGTTTGTCCCATCAATGACACATTCACCAACTATTATTTTTGTGTGTAAAGATCAAGTGGAACGGCTCCCAATTTGCTGCTTAAGTTATTCAGTGTTGATTGAGCTAGAGTGGGTGGAAATGGAATTCCGTTGACAATTATTAAGAGAGTTATCAGTTTGGCACAGGCTCCAAACAGGATACCAGATGATGCAAACTCTATTAATAGAAGTGTAAAACAGCAAGATACCTGCAGGCCATCTTGTCCAATCTTCTGTGTTTTGAGTCAGAGGAATCTCCACATAAATAGGTTCATAGAATCCTGGATAGAGGCAAAGATCCAAAGGACTGCACAGCTAGTTCTGCATTCACGTGGGGACTTTGGACTCCAAAGTCCAATGGACTTTAGCAACTCCATTGTTACATGGAAAGTGACATTTGAAACTTACGTAAGTTGCGTTTCAAAAGAAATTTGATATGGACAGCTGCCCTTTTCTTTGGAATTCCTATTCAATTTACATGACGTCATCAAGCTGTTGCAGGCCAGTATTTTCTGAGTTCTTCTTCCGTGTTTTCTCAGACCTGATTTGTAGTTATGTATTTATAATAAAACACAATTGCTGCACTTTCCTGTCCAGTGCTGACAGACAAAGAGTTATTGGGGTTTTTCAGGGAACCAGTGCTCTTAAAAGGAAACACTCATTACACGTTCCACCCATTTTATTGTTTCCTATTGATATGGGCAGCAGGATTAGTGATAACTTGTCCCTTGAATGACCATTCTGAATAAGGGAGCAGGTGGTGCTGTGGTCTAAACCACTGAGCATCTTGGGGTTGCCAATAGAAAGTGAGCTCCCAGTGCTCTCTCCCAGCTCCTGCTGGAGTTAGCAGTTCAAAAGCACACCAGTGCAAGTAGATAAATAGGTACCATTGCGGCGGGAAGGTAAACAGCATTTCTGTGCACTCTGGCTTCCGTCATGGTGTCCCGTTGTGCCAGAAGCGGTTTAGTTATGCTAGCTGCATGACCCGGAAAGCTGTAGACAAACACTGGCTCCCTCAGCCTGAAAGCGAGATGACTGCTGCACCCCATAGTCGCCTTTGACTGGACTTAACAGTCTAGGGTCCTTTACCATTCTGAATTGTCCTCTATAAATTTTTGTTTCTATTGAAATGCTCCAGAGGCTTTAATTACTGAATACTTGTCATTACTATTTTTCTTTTTTATATAATTAAATCAAATAAAGGGGGGGAGAGAATGAAAATAAACCAGCAATTAAAATTCATTTCATCACTATTTTCCAGCAGGAACCAACTTGAAGTGATAAAAATGGCAAGCTATGAACTTTATGTCCTGGAGGACTTTGGCTGAAGGATCTTGGCCATTGGGAAGGACATTTCTGGATAATATAGTACTTTATAACATTAAAGTGTTAACTGAAACCTTCATTTTAAATCTGTTTCCATCTAATTGTCAAAGAAGCAATTGCAGTTGGGTGTTTGGTGTTCAAAGACAACAAAAATGTGTTAATAGAACCCCTCAGTGCACAAGACCAAGCCTTTGTAAATACTTAAAACAGCCTCATGATAACAGCCAGGTATGCCATGCAAAAATGTCAATGGGACCAAGTATGAGATTCATAAAACAATCTCAGGGAGATAAAGTTAACTGTACCGCAGGTTACAATGGAGGACAAAACCCAGCACAAAATTTAATTTCAATTCTTAATATTTTGCACCACTTAAAAATAAAATTTAATTTGAGGCTAGATTGGCTGACATCTCGAAAATTATAAGTGCGTGACTTTCTGTCTTTCTATCTATCACATTTGCTCAAGCAGCCTTGCAAACTGTAATGATGAAAAACTACAGGCATATTGTAAGTCTTCTGCTTGAAATAAAAATATTTATGCACTTACAGTGCTTCCCTTTTTCCATGCCCATTCAGGAGTAATTCCTGCCATGCTCAGATGGGCATGCTGCTAGATAAGTGTGTGTAGATTGGACTGCAACCTTTGACTGGTAAATACTATCATTTATATAATTTATTTTGAATTTTAATTTTTTTAAAACGAATTCTTTACAAGACTTTGTGGAGTAGCATTGAGAGACTGAAATGTCCATGGTGGTTGGGGCAAAAAGCCATATATATTAGGAAGGAAAGGATAGAAATTAATAACATCGGGGCTGAGGATGGAAGTTAGTAAGGATAAGAGGAAATTAATTAGGAGGGGCAAAGGGATAGAAATAAAGATAATGGCAAGAAATTTTGGGTTTTGCTATGATCCGCTTTTCTGCTTCAACCACACCCACTGTTGCACTTCAGTTACACCTACTTTGCCACATGGCCTCCAGAAGGCTGCCATTGGTAATATTACTCTGCTGTAAATTGTTGCAGGCAAAGGCATATCCATTGTCTGTAGTTAGAAAGCCCATCCCTTAGATAAAGCATAAATTACAAGTTGTAGGTGGTAACATAATCACTTCTGTCTTTATATGGGAAATGCTTAATGACAGGAACTATAAAACTAGTTATCTACAAAAATGTGGTTTGAATAAACTGGGACCACTTTTAATAGTTTACAGGTTCAGAATTAAACAAAACAATTTTAATCCTTTTATATATTTATCCAGATACTGTTCTTGATTTCAGTGTTCTGAAATCAAGGCAGTAGGATGAGAATACAGTATTGCTTTTATATCTACTTGTTTATGCATTTGAGTAGCAGGTGGGAAAACACTCAGTAACTTCATGATTACCCTGACCAGATTAATTTTTCATAGGGGACCACACTTCCCCTCATTTGTCTCCATTTTCCACATGAATGGGTATAGATTTTTGCCCCCATTGTGTATTCAGTTTATGGGAGTATGAAAGCATTTTTATTTTGTTTAGACAATATTAACTTGATTCATTTCCCCCTTTTAAACATATTTAGCATTTTCCCCATTAGGCATTAAAAAGCTGCCATTTTCTTGGCAACAGAATGGTATAAATTCTGTTCTTACTAACATCATGGTGCAACAAATGGAATTATTCTAACCATATTATGTGGGTGAAATATTCTTATGCATTCTAAGAACATTTCATACAAGTTCATGTCTTTAGCTGTAAGGTGAGTGCTAATACCAAGGCACATGGCACAACCAGCCAGTTCTGGGTGCTTCTGCACCACAAACACTTACATTCCCTTCTAGGTAACCACAAATCCCTTAATTGCATGTCATCCCAAATGTCCCCAGCAAATATATTGGCTTCTGCATGTTCACACCCCTTTCCTTCCTATAACCACCACAGTCCCTAGACCTATGCAAACCTGGCCTCTTCCTTACCTCTGTTGTCATTGCTGCAGTGATGTCCCCTCACCCTCTGATGGCTGACAAATTCTACTCTTTTGTCTCCTTTTCTCACTCTGGAAGCAGAGGGGCAGCAGAGACAGGAGATGGGGAAGCCTTACAGAATCTTCACTTCCCAAGTTTTGTTCCCTCTGTGGCTATTTGTAGGTCCCATTGTGAAATTTCCATTGTTGGCTTTCCAGCTAACAAAATTCTAGATACAGTGGTATCTCTAGTTATGAACTTAATTCGTTCTGGAAGTCTGTTCTTAACCTGAAACTGTTCTTAACTGGAGGCGGGCTTTCACTAATGGGGCTTCTTGCTGCTGCTGCGCCACCAGCACATGATTTCTGTTCTCATCCTGGGACAAAATACTCAACTCGTAACTCTTCCAGGTTAGCGGAGTTTGTAACCTGAAGCGATTGTAACCTGAGGAGTTTGTAACTCGAGGTACCACTGTACTGTGATATACCACAATGGTGCTCTGTGGAAGCAACAGATCTCTGTGTTCAAATGCCTCTACCTAAAAGTTCCATTGCCATACAGATGAGAGAGAGCTTGAATGGTTATGAAACACAAAAGTTAATGGGTTGTCAATAATTGAACTCAACGTACTACATTCATGCAATCCCCATAGAAATGAACTCTGATGTTTCTGTGTACACTTCATATGCTCCAACAACAACAACAAATGTTGCATAATTGTAATGTCTTGCAGCCAACTTATTTTACCTTGTATCCACCTCATATTGGATGTTGTTTTAAATGTGTATGTGTAACACATGGTTGGGCTGAGGAGGGGGTTCCAGGTTCATGGGCCTTCCAGCACCTCCATGCAGAGCCAACAGTACAATCCAGGATGCCTGTATTGAAACATCCATGTCAGAAGGCCCCACTCCCATTCATCCCCCCTTTTTGCAGCAGATAGACCATGTGGGCAGGGCCTACTTGTATTGGTATTGACATGTGTGGGCCCTGATTCACATTAAAGGTTTTACACATGAAAGGGGAAGGGACACAAAAGCAGGACATATGTTACCTGGATGCTGGTACCATGCATAAACCAGCCTTCATTTCTCTCTGTGTGTTGTTCCTCTGTGTCTCTCACCTGATCTACCTTACAATCAGCTTGGAACAATTTTTCTTTGAGTAGAAGAAATCATCAACACATGGTTTTCATTCTTAGAATTTTGCAACACAGACTTGCACAAAATAATGTCTCCATTCCATTAACAACACTCTGCCCCAATGATTCTGTGCTTAGAATATAGAGAGAAAGGTGGTGTCTTTTTCCACTAGGGAAGTAGATACTCCTGATGCCCAATTTCACATTAAAGTTATTCCATTTGATAAGCTGTCACCTGGTATTGAATGATATGACTCTATTACAGCTCAGTTCATAGAAGTAAATAGGCTCATTAATCACTTGTTCCTAAACTCTCCATGCTTTGTTGAGATATGGACAAACAAGAATCTATTTGTAAAATACTGTGAAATTTCAAAGACTGCATATAAAATTTGGAACATTACTTTGTTTTATAGCCTTTTGCAGAATGGTACATTTTGCAGGCAAACAAATAAAGAATTTCAATACGATCTCTAGATGCCCGAGAAGCTGGTGAATCAAATGAATGAAGACTAGGGCTGAAATGTTTTTATAATTAGACTGCCAGTAACCAGATTTGATGCCGGGCTACTACAAACCCCAAACCTACTAAGGTATTGGAGAAGGACCCTGGTAAGGAAGAGGCCAGGTTTGCAAAATATTACAACTACTGCAAATAGTGCTAATTTAAAGAAGCACTCATTAGCTGCTTGCTCTTAACACTGTTCATATATGGAGGGTTAAATGATCCATAAATTGGATTTAAACATGCCTATTTTTTACTGGCTTAAGTAAAGGTAAAGGAACCCCTGACCGTTAGGTCCAGTCACGAACAACTCTGGGGTTGCGGCACTCATCTCGCTTTACTGGCCGAAGGAGTCGGCATACAGCTTCTGGGTCATGTAGCCAGCATGATTAAGCCATTTCTGGCGAACCAGAGCAGCGCACAGAAACGCCGTTTACCTTCCCACCAGAGTGGTACCTATTTATCTACTTGCACTTCAATGTGCTTTCGAACTGCTAGGTTGGCAGGAGCAGGGACTGAGCAATGGGAGCTCACCCCATCGCGGGGTTTCGAACCACTGACCTTCTGATTGGCAAGCCCTAGGCTCTGTTATAGAGGTGGAAAGCACCTCTGAGATCATGTAGTCCAACCCCTTGGCAGTGCAAGGAATTCACCACTGCAATATCCCAGTTTGGTAACTATCCCCTCTCTCCTTAAAAACCTCTTAAAGAAGGGCTTAAGCACATTTACTGGTTTGATCCTTCCACTAGATATACCCAGAATCCTATATCTGTGTTGGTTGTTGTTGTTATTTCGTTGTTTAGTCGTGTCCGACTCGTCGTAACCCCATGGACCAGAGCACTGTGTTATCCCACTGTTGCTGTCTAACCCAGCCTCTATGGTAGCTGCTGCTGCTGCTGCTGCTGCTTCTTCTTCTTCTTCTTCTTCTTCTTCTTCTTCTTCTTCTTCTTCTTCTTCTTCTAAAATAGGAGGTCAGGATATGAACTATCTTGCATAACATATCTTGCATTACCTATTATATGGAGATCTAAATATGGGTATTATTGTTCCTCCTTTCACTAGTTTTTGTAATATTTTTAAAACAAAAGAATGTTCATTTCTTCCATAATCTGTGTTGAGTTTATGGAACTGTTTTGCTAGTCAGTAGTTATATGATTAGAACTGAATAGCAAGCAAGCCCTTTAGGTCAGCTGCATTTTAATTTTATTTATTTATTTATTTATTATTATTATTATTATTATTATTATTATTATTATTATTATTAGGTCAATCAGTATAGATCTTTCTCTCCCATCCTAGTCATTAAAAAATAAAGGCACCAGAGAAGCTGCTGTGGACATTTGGAGTATTATTTCCCAGACCTTTTTCCTTGTTTGGATGCAGGGTGTTCCCCCCACCCTCTGTTAAACAGCTGTGCACTACTGTCTGCCATCTGCATTGCCTGTGTTTCCAACATGTCACCTTCCATTATTGTCGCACATCCTCTCCCTTTCTCAAATCTCGTATAATTGTAACCATTGACTGCATCATTGCTTTCAGGCTTATACTAACAAAGAAATCTGCCTTATTTACACATTACTAATCTGTGTGCATCAAACCTGTAAAAACACACACATAATGTAAAAACTACCTCTGCTTAACCATCAAGAATCTCTAACCAATCAGATCCACACCGTATATTTAAAGTATGGTACATCTAACACACATTTAAAGCACATGACTCACCCTAAGAATATTGGGGAGAGTAGTTTCCCTCTCACAGAGCTGCAATTCCCAGCACACTTAACAGACTACAGTCCCCAGAATTCTATGGGGGAAGTTACATGCTTTAAATGTGCATCGGATGTGCTTTAAATGTATGAGGTGGATCTGCCCCAAATCCCACATGGACATTGCAAGAGATACAGGACACTGTGGACAGGACACCATAGGTGCCAACTCCCTGGGGCCCTGGGTGGCTGAGCACCCACAAAATTCCCCATGAAAGGGCTGGGCACCCACGGTTGTGGGGCCAAGCTGGCAATCCTGCAGGACACTGATGAGGGTGGGCAACATATGAATGCAGGATGCATTTAACTCATTACGGCCTTTTCCCTAGAAGCCCCACCAATTTATGAATAAAGTATTAGTGAATCATCGCATGAGGACTGTGTGAGGCTGCATAGCCCGTGGGTGGAGAGGACCTTGCCCAGGATTTTAATGTGGCTTGTGTGTTAGCTACACAGAGGTGAGATATAACTTTAGTACAGTGGTACCTCGGGTTACAGACGCTTCAGGGTACAGACGCTTCAAGTAACACTCCGCTAACCCAGAAATAGTACCTCGGGTTAAGAACTTTGCTTCAGGATGAGAATGGAAATCGCGCAGCAGCAGTGGGAGGCCCCATTAGCTAAAGTGGTGCTTCAGGTTAAGAACAATTTCAAGTTAAGAACGGACCTCTGGAACGAATTAAGTACTTAACCCGAGGTACCACTGTATTTGATTTAACAGCATCTCTCTTTCTGAGTTGTACACCTTGCTTTTGGTTTATTTACCCTCTGTCTTCCTGCCCTCATAATATTTCATCATTACGGTATGGCCTTACCTTTTGCCAGGACAGCCCTACCTTTCAATAGCAGCCACTGTGGCAGCATCTGCATTGCTCATCTGCATCCCCAGTGGTGTGCATCACTACCAGTTATTGAGAAGAGGAGGGGCAAAGTAGTGGGGAGCCTCATCCGCACTGCCCTGCTGGCCACTAATGCTATCTTTAGACAGCCAACTCAGGCAGCTCTGTATGTACCACAGTGATATGGCCCATACCCCCAAAGCTAGCCTGCTGCTCTGAAGTGTAGCAGGAGCTGTTCCATCACCAGCGTTGAAGTAAGACTCAAGTGCTAATCTAAGAGATGTTTGTACAAGGAATGGATTTGTGCACCATCTTGCCCTTCACCTCATGCAGCAAAATTCCCTGGCACAACCCTGCCTGTAGTTGTTAAGCAGGGCATATTTATTTCCTCATATTATCTGTAGGCACTGCAACTCAAAAAGATCACAATCTTGCCATTATTGGTCTTTCATACCTTGGCAAGGGGGCAAAGGAATAAGGTGCTGCTGTAGACCAAGATTGCTTGGCTTTACTGCCAAAGAGATAATTTTACAAGCCTGTTTTCTAGTCCTTCTGGGACAATGAATTGTGGAATGGCCCGGATGTAACAAGAAAGAGAAGTATCCCAGTCATTAATATAAATGACAGAAAAGATTCTTAACATCTTAGACGACTAGTTTTTTTGTGGGGGGGCAGGGGGTTAGATCAGTAACTTTTAGGTAATTCAGTTTAGCACATTAAAGTTTATCTTACAATAGAGTGAAAACTAATAGCTTGGTTCTTCGGACTAGTGCAATAAAGCTTCCTGAAATTGGAGAGTCATAAATTCAATAATAAATTAACCCAGCAAATGGGACAAGACACACTTACATGCAGCTAATATAATGGAACCACCTCTCCATAAACACAGAAGCAAGCTATTGTTTCTCTCTTGAGGCTTATTAAATGCGCACATTGTTGTGTGTGTATGAGCCCATTTTAGGTAGCATCTTTGTAAAGGAATCACATAAAAAAAAGCTTCCAATCTCTCTCCACACCTCCCATGCTCATCTAGCTTTTAAATATTATATTTGGAATTGCACGAGAGCTACTTTGTTTGAAACCTGCTCCTCCTTTAGCTCTAGTCGCACATTCAAAGAATGTCAGGAGACATGATGAAGACTGCAGTGTAAGGCTGCAATCCTATGCACACTTACAGATGGCTGGCTGAAGGAAAGGCTGTGCCACTGGGAATAACCAACACAGCCCCAGAAAAGAAGAGCCAGCTCAGGTGTAAATACATGCACCTGACTGGCTAAAAGGGTTGTACATGACTCTGCCCAAACTCTATAGTCCTTTCAGTGCATTCCTGAGGGACCCCCAATAGGAAAAGGTATAATCAAGGGGGGGGGGGAGGAGGAGAACACACACACAAAAAGAGGAGGCGCAAAGCTGTCTAGCCCCGAGTCATATAACATGTACTGGAAAGGTTTTTCAGTTTTCTATTTAAAATATGATTTCACCTTGATTAATGTGATTAGCTGTGCTGTCCAGAGATGATTGGTCAGTTCTGGAGATGGTGTGGAGTCTCTAAATAAGAGGTGATATATTGAATACGAGTTTGGGGGACATGAGAAAACTGGGTTATAGCAGTGGTGGTTTGTGGGTTTCAGAAAGATCATAGGAAAGGCAGTGCTAACCCTGTTGTATATGGGGAGCACCCCGCAATGCCATGTATTCTTTGAATGTCTGAATAAGGCTATTGACTGTGAATAAAACCTGGCACTTGTTAGCAGTTGAAAAAGCAGTCATTGGATCTTCCCCATACGTCACATTAAGATGTGACATGTTAGGGAGCATGTACAGGATCAGTGCAACAACTACTGTTTAAACTTTAAACTCTCCACCACAAATAAATATTAGACAGTAACGGCTGCAAATGCTTATATCACAACCAACCAGGCTTGGATAGAATTCTCAAGCGGGGGAAAAAGCTACATGTTGTAGCATTCTCTAAAAATGGATAATCTAAAAAAGCACATTTCCCTAATCTAATCCTCTGCTCCTCCATTGTTATCCTGTGGCGGATGACAAAAAAAGGCTTTTAAAAAGTACGGTTTGTTGATTTGTACACAAACATGAGTGTGCTATCTGAGACACAGGGTTGTAAAGAGTTACTTTGGCTGACTGTCGTTTGGGCAACAGAGCACAAATGCCCTAATTCCACTATTCATGAGGTTAAGTTCAAACTTGGGCTAAGCAAATTGACTGACATGCTGATATCACAGAGCATGCCCCATCCCTCCCCCACCCCACTTCATGTGTGGGAGAAGAACAAGCAGTTTATAGCAGAGCCATCTGCTGGAGCTGTGACCATTCTTTGGCAGATCTCTGTAGTCTTTGAGCCTGCAACTGATCAGGCTGCCTGAATGACTGTTGTCACTAAGAATTAAGCAATTAGGTTGCATTTCTGTTCTATGAAGGCTTCATAAATATTAAAAGAGAACTGGGGATGGCATATATTTTAATCCTCATGTACTAAGCCTCTGCAACCTTTGAACCCTCTCTGTGAACACAACTAGCCCCCGGCAATGCTTTTTAGATGCTTTCTTGCAGATTTATCTCGAATTGTGGTTGGAGTCAGATAGCAAGACAGCTTTCCAACAGGAGTCAAGTTAAAGTGAGCTGAAAAACAATGCATTGTTTATTTTGCTAAATGCACAATAACAGAAATAACCCAAATAGAAAATTTGTTAAACCAAAGTAGCTGGGTTTAAGTCTCTTTCTGTCTGTGTTTGAAGTTATTAGTATTAAATATGTTAAAACCTAGCTTTGTCTAGTAAAACTAAATCATAGATTAGGCTGGAAACAATTGCATAGCCATCTATATTTCACATTTTCATTCATTTTAATTGCATTTCTTTAGGTCATCAAATTTTACTAATGACAATTGCTTCCCCACTATGCTGCAATTGTAAAAATAAATAAATACAGTACCGATATGATTGTTTATCATGTTATTAATGCAACATGTAAATAGTTGCTTAGTGTTAACAATATGTTGTTGACCAAGGGAACGTGGCTTCAGCTAGGTGCAAGTGGGGCAGGCAGATTGAACAGTAACCAAGGGGGGAAACGATTCAACTTGAACCTGAATTCAGATCCCTGCTTGGCCATGAATTGGATCTGGTAGCTTTGGGTACACCTTAGCTTTTTCTATTTCCTGCCTGTGAAATATGTATAGCAGTAAAACTTACTGAGTTTCTATGGAAACAAACTCAAGCCTGTAGAGCACATTCCACATTAAGAGAGCTCAATAAATGATTAGTAACATAATAGCTTGATAACAGGTAGTACATCTGTACAGATTTATCACTGGCGAAAGGAGAAGCAAAACAAAGAAGAAGGACAATAGAAATGAGAGCAAAGTCACAGCTGCTCTGTCTTTCTTGGTCGGTCAAGCATCAGTTCAAATACAAGTTAGTATTGTTGCATGCCACCCCAGTCTCCAAGCGGTGTGAGATTCCAGGGGTTCCAGGTACTTACCCAGGTTTCCTTTAGGAAATGAGGCACAGTGAAGACTGTGATGTCTATGATATATGGTTTATTTACACATATGTACAACCTGAGCCTACAATGGAGGGGGGGGGGCAAGCACCCCAAGAGGATATTGTTTTCCCTATAGCTGCAGCCTTGGATTTAAACAGAAATAATCCAACGTGCTCTGCCTCTCTGTCTAGTTTGCTGCCCTTACCAAACTGCAACCTTTCCCCCTTTAAATCACATCACATCTAACCCCTTCCTAACAAACTCTGAGCTGGAGGAAGGACCCCACCCTTTTGCCATCAGGCACAGAGCCCCCTCTCCTTGGCTTTCTCAATAGGTTATTACCTTTCCTTTGTTTTCTTAATGGCTCATCTCACAGGCGATTGCCTCATCAGGGAACTGGCTGAGCTTATATTTTAACCCTTGCTGGATCCAGGGGCTCAGGAGGCTTGATTAAATTCTAGCACTTACCAGATCTAGGAATTTAAGCGAGGCTGGCACCCCCAAACTCATAACAATATTTTATTTGGCCTCAATGTGCACTCTTGATTACAATGAACTGCGTTTGTCATTTTAATTCACTTTCAGCCATTTTGGAAATCATTTTGGACCTTCTCACAATCCTGGTTTGTTTTTGCCATCCCAAGGAATTTTGTGTCAGCAGCAAAGTTTGCCTCCTTGCAGTTTACCCCTAGCTTGAGAAACCCGATGGAGTGTCTTGTTTAGTATGCCCCTTCCCAGGCCCTGAAATCGATATGGGAGGCTTTGGTAGTAGTGCTGCCAATGGTTTGGTACTTTGAAACTGAGTGTGCTGATTAGTTAATGGAATATAACAGATTTTAATTTTTCAGATGTTTAGATTTTTATTGTATTTTTATACTGCCCTGCAAGCTCTGGAGGGAGGGTGATTTAGTAGTAGTAGTAGTAAATAATGATGTTGATAATTTACACTCTCATCCCTTTGGGATGATTCATCCTGAACTGAAAGCTCCTCAGCTCTTGTTGGCTTTCTTCCAGGGATCACTTTAACTGCTGTTCTGCTACCTTCTTGATTTTAAGCACCCACAATCTAATTCCACTCTGGTTTAAGTGGAGTCTGACCCTTTTGTCCAGGCTCAGTTTGTTCTGAAACTCTTCCTCCCAACAGCACTCTCCCAGCCAAGTACTAGGGCTCCTCAGCTTTGCCTACCTGTCTAGAGTATTGAACTGTAGTCATCTGCTTTGTCTGTTTTTAATACAGACTTTTTGTAGCCTGCCCTGGGACCTGCTGGTACAGGGCGGGTAATGAATATAAGAACAACAACAGCAAAACAGAGAGAGAGAGAGAGCTAACCATAAATCACCTGTCTTTAAACCTTCTACTTCACAATCTAAAGTTTGCTTCCAGGACTGCAAGACTACATCTCTTTATGTATTTGGTGCCAACATGCACCACAACCCCTGACTCCTGCCCAGATTCATCTAATAGGCTATCTAGATGATGCATGACACCCACAACTTCCGCACCAAGCAGTCACCATGCCCATCACAAATCTAGCTATGTCCCTTATTATCAAATCAACTACTACTAGGAAATCCCCTGGGATTATCCTCAGCATGAAAGAACATCTCTTTGCCCCTTTCTCCAAAGACTGAGTCCTTTCTAAGTGATCATTTGCTTCTTCCTCTTTTCAGAGAGGGACACCCTCTTTGCCCATTACCCTCCTTCTCTATGAAAACAGAGGAGATTTCACCCTAGGAGTTTGATGATGCTAACATGTCCATGAAGGCCTGATCCCCCAACCTCTTTGACTCTCTCATAATCTCCAGGACAACTAGATTGCCATCAGAGAAGTGAACTTGTCCTCTCAGAACATGTTCCCCCAGGAACTAATTGTATTCTTCCAGGACTTCTACCTAGCAGACACATGTGGAGAGCCACCACACGTCTGCTTGTGTTCCGCTTGCATCACTTTTATTGTTGTTCATTGAGCTGCTTTATTTGGATTTGTTAAGTAAAACAAAAATCCTATAATCTGATTGTGTTGTTGGTTTGTGTGATAGTGTTTTTGTAATCTAAAATTTATTTGCATTATTTGCCCTGAAATCTGTTTTGGATTATGGGTGATTTATCTGTTTTTAAAATAAATAAAAGCAAATAATGCTGCGCCTTCCACATGGGTGCATCTTTAAAACATATTACCTAGCCTCTTGTGCTGATTTAACAACACTCATGCTAATTGTTTCCAATTTGGGGAATATTCGTATTGGAATTCACTTTTATATTTAGTTTTACATATTGCTCAGCTTCCTTCATTGTCCACCAACAAATACATTACAGACAAGTGAGAGATTTATCTCACATGTTAATGCTTTGCACTTTAATTGATTTCTGCCAGTGGCTATGTTCTTCGACCTGTATGCTACATTTTCCTGGGCATGACACACCTTTTCCCCCTGGGTTTTAATCAAAGCAATTTAACGTCTATTTTCCCCCCACCTACCAGGAGAAAGTGATGATGAGGCAGAGTGCTACTTAATTCATTTTGCTACCACAAGTTCCTTAGAATGTTAATTGGTTGATTTCCTGGTTGAGTGATCCTGCAGTAAGAACTACTTTCATTGAAAAGAATGATTGGACAAAAATAAAATAAAATAACTTTCTTTTCTACCATCATATTTGTAAGAGTTCAGCTTTTGCCACCTAATAATACACAGAGATTGGGAATATCAGTGATAGTTACTAATAATAACCTTTTATATAGCATAGGAATGCCTGGTCAGACTATTTGTTCATCTTGCCCAACATTACTGGCAGTTGTTTTTCAGGGACTCTGGCAGAGACAGGTCTTTCCCATCACCTATTATTGGAGCCTTTTTGACCAGAGGTGCCACAGACTGAGTTTGTGAACTTCATATGCATTAAGTCAGTTATCCTTATCACACTTTGGTAAGATAGGGTTGATAATCCTGACCTATCTTGCAGCTGAGAGATAGTGCTTTGCCTACAGCAACCCAGTGAGTTCACAGCTGAGGTTGGAAATGGACTGGTGATTCTAAGCTCATACTCTTAACCACTATACCACACTGACTGCTCTGTGTATAATTGCATATAATGTGTGAAATATATCTTTCTGGATTGGTAGGAGGTATCGCCAGGGTTTCTGATGATATGGCTGTGCGTCAAAACAGTGATATGTTAATATATTTTATTCATATGATTGTGGGATTGGCTTTATGCCAGTGTCGAGTTCATGTTCCACTATGATGTTTTTCAGCTGAATTATTTATATCAGAACAATCCATCTGCAGATGTTAACAATGGAAGTGTAGGACAGCACATTGATGCTGAAGAGGTTGTTAAATGAAAAATAGAGTGTGCTTCAGCTTGAAAAATTTCCTTTGCTCTTATTTGTTTCAGAACACTGTAGAAAACAGTTGTTATAATTATCCATAGTGCTCATTTAGTTTTTTCTTACCAAGCATGAAGACACAGTGTCTGTGATTTCATTTCTGCAGTGCTCATCCTCACAGCTACATTGTGCAAAACTGAAACATTTAATGTGTATCTTCAACTACTGTTTTCATGGAGGAAAATTTATGTCGTTTAAATATTTCCTTTTTACAAATGTATATTAAAATATATTAAATATTTCCAAATTTCAAACCATAATGGCCACATAAATACTACAAAATTTGAGTTGTGGGATGGGTTTTCTTGAGCGCCACCAAAAAAGCACACAGGGCAGAGATCATTATTTGATTTTTTTTAAAAAGCTGTTTAAGAGCAACTATTACATTTGAAGGATTAGAAGGCATTACCGCTAACTCTGTTTATAGTGTTTTGCCTTGTGAAACTGATTTAAGATTTTGGTTCCAGACATTTTATAGTTCAGTCTCTGGGATTTAATCTCAATAATGTGTTACACTTGCTATTGTCCCAGTGAATTTGTTGACAGACAGTAATTGGGTCACTGCATTGAAATACCAAGTGTAGGCTTAGAATTCTCTTTGCTGGTTGGCATGACAACCATAGTGGTCGATTAAACATGCGCAGAGAGGAGTCAGCAGCCTGTGGTTCTCAGATACTGCAAAAGAGAGGGTAGAAATGTTGAAGAATGTTCCTTTAAAGAATACATAGGCAGAGAATTCCAGTGGCATGTGTTGTTTGTTAAAAAAAAAAAAGGGCAGGGGGGAGATTGTGCAAACTGAAACGAGACAGAAAGACAATTAAAGCCTGACTATGTTTCATTGAATCTGAAACTTAAAGCACCCCCCAATGAATAATGAATCATCGCAAAAAGAAAATTAAAATCATTTGACAAAGTCAATGTCTGCAGGGGAAAGAAAAGATAATTTCTTATGCTCTGCTGAGTGCAGTTCAAAACCAAGTTATGAAACAAACAGAAATGACCAATCTCCATGCAGATCAACTCCACTGCATGTAGATGTCATTGGGTCAGTATGTTTACACCGATGTGAATTGTTTGCAATGCACTTCAAAGGTAATATTGCCTTCATAGCAGTTTCAATACCACATCTACACTTACTGCAGTGTCCAGTGAGGTGTCCAGTGTGGCATTTGCTGCAACTTCTTTGGATCAGTTTTGCCTGAGGCAGCCTGATGTCATAGGCAGGGTCCTTGTGACAACATGGCCAGCCATGTATCTTCCCAAGTGGGTCTAGGATCAATGCATCTTTGTGGGCGGTGATCCAGTCACTCCCATTGGTATGTGACAACTACCACCTGGTCACAATTAACCCTCCCCCTTTAGGGAAAGTGATTTAAGAGGCTATCAGGAGAAGGCCAGGGTGAATATGATCCTGTTATTCTTACATGATATCTCAACAGCTTTTTAGGATGGGTATTGGTGAAGGCATTGTTTCCCAGTGGTTCTGATCCTATTTCCAGGTTAGGTTCCAGAGAATAGAATTGGGTGGTTGTCTCCTTATCAGTGGGGTGCCTTAGAGTACCATCTTGTCCCCAATGCCATTTGACATCTACACGAAGCCACTGAGAACAGTCATTAAGAGATTTGGGGTGAGGTCATCAATACACTGATGATGCCCAGCTCTACTTCTCTGTAGCATCTGAATTGGGATAGGCCATGTAGCGCTAGACTTGGACCTGAAGTTGGTGGTGGGCTAGAAGAGGGCCAATAAACTGACTCTGAATCCTGACAAGATGGCGATTCTGTGGGGTAGATGGTTCCCAAGTCTTGATAATTGGTCAATTGCCTGCTTTGGATGGGGCTGTACCCCCTCTGAAAGAGCAGGTTTGTAGTCCGGGTTTGTTCCTTGACCCATCTTTGTTTCTGGAATATCAGGTGACTTCAGCAACTTGGAGTGTCTTCTATCAGCTAAGGCTGGTATGAGAATTACAAGCATTTATGGACCTGTATCACCTGATCACTGTCATCCATGCACAGGTAGCCTGAAGGCTGAATGACTGCAATGCACTCTATGTCCTTGAGGTTGGTTTGGAAGCTGCAGCAGGTGCAAAATGTAGCAGCTCAGCTGCTTCCTGGGGAAGTATATTGCTAACACTTCACCTCCCTGTTGAAATAATTGTGTTGGCTGCCAGTTAGGTACCAGGCTAAGGGGCCTTTTTTTTGGTGCATGCAGTTTGGGACCAGGATACCCGAAAGATTGTTTCACCCCTTATGTACCCAGTCAATCTCTGGGAAGGTGTAGGCCTCTTCTCATGATTTCTGTTTTGTACAATACGGAATTGGGGGCCTTTAGTGTTCTACACACAAACACCCCGTGTGTTATGAAAAAGAGCACTCTGTTTTTCAGAGGTAGGCATTGTATCAGACAAGACTCAGGGACAGGCACAAGCAACTTGATATCTTGCTTGGGATAGCCACATTTTAAGGGGCATCAGTAAAACATGCAGTCAGAGATGCATATTAGAATCCTTTGCGGTGTCAGAGAAGATGCCAAGCATACCTTGCCTCTGCAACATATCTAGTGGTAATGGGACACACCTTGGATTCCTTAACATAACTGGTTGGGGCAGCCCCATGGTTTTGGGACAACCCTGACTAGAATCATGGGAGCTAATGTGGTGTAGTGCTTAGAGTAAGGTTACCAGATGTCCCCGTTTCCTGGGGACAGTCCCCGGATTTACAAATAAATCCCCTGACAAAATCCATCTATTTAGTAGGACGTTGAAAAGTGTTCCTGGATTCATTGAAAAAAATCTGGTAACCTTAGCTTAGAGAGCTGTACTGGGACCTGGGATACTGGTGTTCACATCCCCATTGGCCATGAAGTTCAGTGGGTGATAACATGACAAAGGGGAAAACCATTTATGCCACCTCGAGCTCCTTTGAGGAAAATATAATAACAACTAACTAAAACAAATTTCTAGTATGTTAGGTTTCTTTCTTCACTGGTCATGTATGAAAACAGGTCTATCATTTCCTTAGTTATTTAAAAATGTAAATGTACTTGGGTTTTTGCAATAAGTATACAGAGGAGAAATAACAAATGGTTTTGTATCTCTCATTCAAGCATCATGATGTCATAGTTTAATATATCTGCCTGTGGATTGGCTCACGCTGATGAAAGCAGACAACAGCGCTAACAAATGAGTTAAATTGCTATTATGGGTCTTTAATAAAAAGGAACCATGTGGTTAATGAGAGAACTGGCTCTTTTCAGATTAGCTATTTACCTCTGTTGTTAACATTGTAAGATAATATAATAAATGTAGCACGTTGCACCTTGTATACAGTGATTTGGTGCCAATTTTGGTTCAGCAACTGATAGTGTAGCAGAGTAAAGATGCAAGACTAGCTCATGGGACCGCTACTTATCTGCATAGTTTGCAACAACATAAAACAATATGAGTGCAGATGAAAGTTTTTATGTAGAATAAAATGGAAATCTGTGAACAGGTAGAAGATCTCTGTGCCAGTCTTTCCCCTACTCCAAAACAAACAAGCAACACAATGTGAGTATAAGATACTGCAGTTAATTAAATTGTTAAATGTGACCTCTTCTGCTTTGAATAGTGTGTGCGGATAAGGAAATTTGGCCATATGCTGGTGGTTACATGTACACCCTGAGGTCATTCCTTGGTATGAATTGTTAGTAACTCAAGTAATCTGAGCTGACTTCTATATTGACATGAAGTGGTGTAATTCAGACCAGACTCACAAATTTGTTACATTGTGGGGATTATTATGTATTGTATCCCCTGCAGAATTTTGCAGTAAACTGCAAATAATGCTTAAAATAAAGAATGTTTCCCAATATATTGAGGAAACACAAAATGGTCTTGCAGAAATCTCATTTAAATAGTAACAGTAATTTGAACCTATTTTATATATACACTGCATCCACAGGATCTAGTTTGCTTAGAAGTACTCTTGAGATTTGCTTTGTAATTTAAGAGGTCATTTTACAAATGCTTCAAAACACAGCATTGTTCATTTATCTTCCATGTGTTGCTTTTTCAGTTAGCAAAGAGTATCAGTGAGCAAGAAGAAGAAATGCTATATCAATATGTTTGTGCCTATACTGTTCTACCATTTTGATGTTCTCTTATATTATAATTTCCATGCAGTAGCATAAAGGGGTTGACTTGAAACCAGACTACTTAGTATTCCAGTGGTGTTTACCATTAGATTGCAGCTTTGAATGGAGTTTTACCAGAATATAATAAAAAAATTCCTTCCAGTAGCACCTTAAAGACCAACTAAGTTAGTTCTTGGTATGAGCTTTCGTGTGCATGCACACTTCTTCAGATATCTGTTGGTGTGGTGTTTGGTTCATGAATTTTTATAAGGCAATTTGATATCTGTGGAAGAGCAACATACCTATAAAAGACAAGAACTGCTTATTCGTTCCATTATATTTTCCAAAACCACTTCCTTTATTAGATATTAGCATACATACCTACAACAAACTATAAAAAAGGAGAGGGTTGTTTCGTGGAGAAAAACTAGAGTTAGTTTGGTATGGCTGTGAAGAAATGTGCATGTTGTGTGCATGAAAATCTGGCAGCTGTGCATGTTTACTTCATTTTCATGTCGCAATGTAGTTGTTCCTCTTCTTTCTTTTTGAACACTTAGAAAAATAGTTTTACGATGATGATGATTATTATTATTACAATGGTGATAGTTATAATAAAAAGCACAGGAAGATATCACTGCACACTTTATCTTATCTCTTGCAGTTTCTGTATATGGATTGCTCCATCTTTTATTTATTGTTGTTTTTCAGCAGGTTTCATTAGTTGTTTGTAAACAGCTGTGTCCAGTCTTGTCTCTCCCACTTCCCTCTACTTGTTTTGGATAATGTACGCACAGGAGGAATAGAATCCCTTAATGCTCAGACATTTAATATCTGGTGACACATTTTGCCTTAACCAGTGCGAAAAGGACCCGCTTGCAATCAGCAAAGTGTGTATAAACTATGAAGTCAAGGCTGATTTGGTTGCATTAGAAGCAAGCAGACATTTTTGTTTTGTTCTGTCTGTTAGATACGTCACTAGGTGATGATCTTGGCAGAGAAAGCCACTGCAGGAACTTCTGTGCGTTTATCAGAGCTGCTTCATTTGGAAGGAGCTTCTGAGCTGAAGTTGCACATTTAAAATGGCAAAACCAGAACATCCCCCCCCCCGGCACTTTTTGCATAGTTCAGACCTGGGGTCCCCAACATTTTTGACCTGGAAGCCTATTTAGAAATCTAATAAACTACCATGGGTACCACAAAAATGCCCAATTCTCAGAATCCCCCCCCCCACCCAAATGAAACACAAGCAAATAAGTAGGAACCCTCCTAAATAGTCAACCTGTCAATCATTCAACTCAAAAAGTTCTCCAAACCTATCAGTTTTAAAAGCTTAATGGAGGTGGCAGGAGGTCTGAGGGTCAAGGGTATGTGTGGCTGAGAGTGCACTGGTGCCCACTGGCATTACTTTGGAGACCCCATGTTGAGAATATGAGAATCACATTGTAATAGCTTTTTTTTTGTTTTTGAAAAGTGCCCATGGTTGTAGAAATGTTAATGTTAAAAATATATTTGCTGTATATGTCAAAGCAGAGAACATGCTAAGTGAGTTTTTGAATCATTGGCTTGAATTGTAAGATAAACAAATGGGAGGAAATTTGCAGCATGGAAGTTTGCTGTTCTTTTTCTTTCCTACAGCTGCCTACATTCACCCTCTGAGGGTTGAGAGGCCCTCCTGAATCATGTAGGCTGAGGTAGAGGATGCTGTAGTTGGAGGTGGTGATTGACACCTGCCTATTTGGGGCTCTTCACCCCTCCTAAATGCCCCTTCCTTATCCCATATTGTTCAGAAGGGTCCCTGTTCCTCCAGAAATGCCTTTCAGGGTTACCAGCAGCTGCAGAGGGGACAAGGAGAGAGCAAACTTTTGTTAAAAAATGTGAACGTCCTTCTCCTTATGCATCTAAGGATCCAAGTCATTATATTTTACTCAGTCTTTTTCATTATTTTTGATCTGCTTGATGTCAAATTAACTAACTGGAGTACATAGTTGTTGTATCAACTTTGGTTTTGCCTTTGGCCTGTTTATACAAACTGCATGAATTACAATGTGCATGTTTGCTGCGGGTTGCAGCTTTCCAGATCACACTATAATTTAACAAGTTTTCTCATGGCTGGATTCCCACCCACTTACGATTGCATCTAAACCATGTCATAAATGTCTTGATGTTGGTGTCATGTGTTATTTTTAAAGTGTTCCTGAACCTGTGGAGAGTAATAGCAGAGAGGTGAAGGAAAATCAGCATCACACAGCTCTTCTTTGCATATGTAAAGTCCAAATCAGCCCTAAATTCATCCTTATTTGTGTTAGCAGAGAGAATCCTCTGTTACCTGGAGGATTGTTCTGAACTACATCTCCCATCAGCTTTGGGCATCATAACTAATGGTCAAGGATGGTCAGAATTGTAGTCCAAAATGCCTGGAGGGCACCAGGCCAGTGATCTAGAGGAAATTTCAACTTACTATGCTGTGTTTGTCCACAGTAGTGCATTTAGATGAAACACGGCTGAGGCTGGCAGGACACTCACTGTTTATGTGATTTTGAGACACAATGCAGTAGCTAAAAATAATTGCCTTTCAAGTCCCCCCCCCCCCACATTGTGAATAGCAGACTGCATTGCTCTCTGCCCCAATGATGGTCCTTACACTCAACTGCTAAGAGAGAAGAATGTTCCACAGATTCAGGAAACTGCTCCCATATCAAACCATGCATTTCCCATGTTTATTTCATTTGACTGCATTAGTCATATACTTAATTTTTTTTCTGCCTACTTGGTGTTTACACCTTTCAGATATGGGCAGTAGGACAGGGAGAGAGGAAGAAATCTGCTTGGTTAACATGCACCTCACTTGTCATCGTTTAGGTAAGCTGTACATTTGCTATTTTAGTTCTTCCTCAAAAATTGGCCCACTCCACAAGGATTCCCTCTTGGACAGCACTGCAGAGTAAAGACTGGACCTAGGACGATGTGGAAAAAGCAAGCAGATTATCAGAAGCGAGTATAAACTTATGTTGCTTTGTAGATCTTTCTGATATGGAACTGTTGGGCACTGAATATGCTATGCATTTACTGGTCTGCAACATATGCACAAGAGGCATGATTATACCTGGCTTCTCCCAGTCTCTAGGCCAAGGGTGGAACCCTTTTTAGTCCAAGGGCCACATTCCCTTATGGGCAACCTTCTGGGGGCTGCATAAGCAAGTATTGAATAAAAAGTGGGGGGAGCAATGAATGCCACTTTCACCTTTGTGCAGTAGAGTACATCCTAGTGATTTTTTGACATGCACACATCAACCAATGCACCCAGGCAAGCAAGAGGCTTTGTCACAATTACGTAAGCACTCAACAAAGGAGTTCAGTGGGGCTGGTGAGGGGTGTGACCTGGGGTATGGCCTAGGGGAATTCCTGAAGACCAGTTAGAAAGGCCTGAGGTTTCCCATCTCTGCTCTAGGTATATCTGCTGTTGCTTCACTACCATTGCAGAATGAATACCCAAGGATGAGTGACTTGCTAGCCTGGTTATCTCTGTCCCTGTATAACATGGAAGAGCTAATCTTGGCAGCATCACCACTAGGCCTGAAGAATATCATCTGAATCAGCCACATGCTTTCTAGCTCTTACAAAATAGAATTTTGTAAGAGACAGCATTTTGCTGCAGCAGCACATCAAACTTCAATTCCTTGACTAAGGTCAGCATCTCCTGGAACAGGGGATGCCAACTTTATTGGACCAGTGGGCACATTTACAATTTAGAGAGGGTGTTGGGGGTGCCAGTCACAAAATAGCTGCTCTGGGGTAAGCATGACCTAACACGAAATGGCTGCCATGCAGAGTGTGGCATAACACAAAATTAGAGAGACAGCTACCCCAGACAGCCTTGTGGTTACCATGGCAAGTCCTGATTGTACAGAATGAGTATTTTGTGATCTTCTCCTCAGTCTCTCTCTCTCTCTCTCTCTTTCTCTCTCTCTCTCTCTCTCTCTCTCACACACACACACTGTTGCTGTTTAATAGCAAGGAACATGCCTCAGTACCAGTAAAAAGATACAAGGTAGTCACATCACACTTACTGCCATTTCAAAGAAATTGCTTAAAAGATACCTGCACATCTTATAACTTACTGCCCCAGGAAGTCTAGAATCGTACCTTTTTTTAAAAAAATGAAAGCCTAGTGCCTAGCGCATTTGCCCAGGGGTGCCAGTGAAAGTCTTTGTGAATTCTACAGCACCTGTGGGCATTGGGTTGGCAAGCCCTGTTCTATAGTCTAGCCAAGTTCTGTCACTTGGATTCTGCCTTCCCACTCAAACTTATTCTGGGAAATGGTTTCCAATCCTTACCACTACTATGTAAACCTCTACTAGTAGCATACAGAGGGAAGTTCGAATCTTTAGGGTTCTTAGTGGCTACACAGTTCAGTTCTAAATCCCACCACCACTCATGGAGAAGTGCCTACACTATTTTCCCCATTGTCTGTTTTCCCTAGATATCATGCAAGCCTTGTTAAACTCTCTCTCATCTGACAGTCATTTTGGAGTCTGAGATTCAATACTCTGCTTAGTAGAGTGGTTACAGCTTCTGGTTCTTTGTGGCTTGAGGTCAGCTAGAACGAGTTGCCATGTCACCCAGTTCTCCCCAAAGCACACAACCACTCAGATGAGTTTCTCTCCCAGACTCTTTTCATAATTTTGAAAAGGTGAGGATTGTACACTGTCAGCCTCTTCAAGCTTCCTTCCTCCAATTGCTTATGAAAATAATCTCCAAACAGTGTCAATAAAGAATTTCCAGATAACAGATAGTAGACATTTATGATCAATTCAAAGAAGGCTGCATTGACAAATTATTTGTGAACAAAGAGTCAGAGAAACAAAGTAGAAGATCAAAATTCTTCATTTGAAATCCTTTGGGAATGCATTGGCTGAAAGTGATTTATTTATATTGTGCTATTAAATGGAGCATTCATAAATGAGATGTGAATAATTTATTCAACAGATATGATAAAATATAGAAACTGTCTTCTGTTTAAATTCTGAGTGTATAATGTGGGTAATGGAAGTACTATGTGTAACCACATTTAAGTGCATGCAAAATTGCTTTCATGTGATGCAGCTTGAAAGTAGGACAGTGACATAAGAAGGAATCCGCTTATTGAAGATCTTCTCTCTCCCTCCCTTCCTATTTTCATAAGTTGGAAACAGAGAAAATTCAGATTTTATTTTTCCAGAGTGGAGGGACATTGGAAGAAAAGACCACTTCCAATTCATGGGTTTTCATGACCAACATTAGAGTTGTCAGAGCTTATATAACCTCCTTGATGTCTTGCTGTAGAGGTATTCACAGTGACACATATAAACACAAACACACACACACATATGCAACTGCCTACTGTGTGTGTGTGTGTGTGTGTGTTTTCAATAGCAGACATGTTAGGAGCCAGTGTGGTGTAGTGGTTAAGAGTGGTAGTCTCGTAATCTGGGGAACCGGGTTCGTGTCTCCGCTCCTGCAGTCCTGCAGATCATAATGATCATTTTAGTTTTGTAAAATAGTATCAGCATGTGTCTGGAAAAGACATTTGGATAGAGGATGACAACAGGAAGCCACTGGCTGGCCAAATACGGTGACAGCAACTGCCATTGCTAATGCCACCACTGTTGTAGCTTTTCAGGTGTCTTCTTACGGCCTGATTTTAACTCTCCCTCCCTTTTTTTCTTTTTGGCGCAGAGTGTAGTGGGAGAAAGGGAATAAGAAAGAAGCATGTAGATAGCTTCTAGTCCAGGGGTCGGCAAACTAAGGTCAGCGGGCTGGTTCAGGCCCAATTGCCTTCAGGATCCGGCCCACAGACTGTCCGTGGATCAGCATGGGGATTCTGCGCCATTTTTTCCTGCGCCATTCTGTCCCCTCCCACACCGCTGTGGCGCCTCCTCCCTCCCTCCTCCTGGCTTCTCCCCGTCCTGCCTAGAGGAGGAAGGGGCCTGGCCTGGCCTGGCTGAACACCATTTTAAGCAGCCCCTCTCCAGAGCCAGCCCTTTCGCTCCACTCATCTTCCTGCCCTGGTGCTCCTGTGGGCCAGAGAGCGGAGCGGACGAGCTCATTCTGCCTACCCCTGAGAAGCAGCAGCCCCAGGGAAGGTAAGCACAGTGGCTGGGGTGGGGAGGAGGACTACTTGCCCCCCTCACCTCTTTTTTCAGCTCCCCCCCAGTCCCGCTTCTCCGGCCCGCCACAAGGTCTGAGGGACAGTGGACTGGTCTGCAGCTAAAAAATTTTGCCGACCCCTGTTCTAGTCAGTCATCCACGATCCCCTATATCTTCTGTGCTGTTGCAATGTCTAATGAAGTTAAAGTTTAGATCACATGAGTAGGATGAACCCGGTCTCTCAATGAATAGCTCAGACCTGGGGAACTTAATGGGTGCTGTACTACTGAGTGGACTGGCATCACTTCAGTGTCTCCTGGCCATTCTGCTAGTTGCTAGCAATTTTACATGGCAAATTTCAGAGATTCTAGTTTTGTAGAAGAGCAGAAAAAATCCCGCATTTCACATTTTTTGAAGGACAAGTCTAGATGCTAAAAATTCAAAGACTCAAATTAAGTCTTCATCATCAAAGCATAAATGGAATTCTCTTATGTGGTTCTTCTAAAAACAAAATACTTAAAAGTTAGTAAGAAATCAACAATGTTTGACATTATTGGTCATGTTCAGGACAAGTTACCATACTTCATGGAGGAGGGCTTAAAGAATATGACTTGGCTCAGGCGGTGAAGGAAAAGAATAGAAGTCAGATTTTTTCATCACTTTAAAAGGTTCTAATACTGGTTTAACTATCAATAAATATAGGTGGCTAGCTTGGTTGCTCTTGGAAAGAAGAATTCACTAAAACACCTATAAAAGTCTGTGACTTGTGTGTTGGGTATTCTAAACAAATGCCTTGATTCCTTTGATCCTATATAATGTTCATGGCCAAGTCAAATGTGCAATGCTTCATTCAGTAGAATGCCCTCAAGGCAGCTTTATTTGATGGTAAGAGCTAATGAAGATCTGTGATTTGCTCTTCCCCTTTCTTTGCTCCATGTTTCCTGTTAAGAATTAATTTATTTCTTGAGCCCGAGGATACTGAAGTCCCAGCATTGATCCTAAACTCAGCCAGCTATTCATTAGTAGATTCTAATAAGATCACTCAGTTCATTGTTTGTTTGGGTGACACTTCACAAAAAGTGTCACTACCCATATTGGCCTAATCTTATAAATGAAACTAGTTCAGGTGCTTTGGGATCTTAAATACAAAAATACACTAGTTAAGCCTTATGCTGAAAAATCTCACCTTGATTCTGGGTGCACTCCAGTCACACACAGAGTTCCTATGTTTCCATAGAGAACTGTCTCCTCTTGAAGAAGTTAGGGGAGTCTTGAATATACAGTGGTACCTTGGGTTAAGTACTTAATTCATTCCGGAGGTCCGTACTTAACCTGAAACTGTTCATAAACTGAAGCACTACTTTAGCTAATGGGGCCTCCTGCTGCTGCTGTGCTGCCGGAGCACGATTTCTGTTCTCATCCTGAAGCAAAGTTCTTAACCCGAAGCACTATTTCTGGGTTAGCAGAGTCTGTAACCTGAAGCGTATGTAACCCGAGGTACCACTGTACCCTGAAGACTCCAATGCTCCTGCAGCAAATCTATGTGAGGGAAATAAACCCAGAAGTAGAAAAGGCTTCCCAAAGACATGTTTATAAGATCTTCTTCTGCTTGTCCAATTTTAATTTGTAGATGACTTCTTGTATCTGAAACAGTATTTTAGAAGGGTTTGTACAACAGTAAAACCCATGTTGGGT
Organism: Podarcis liolepis; assembly: GCF_965112155.1. NCBI lineage: Eukaryota > Metazoa > Chordata > Lepidosauria > Squamata > Lacertidae > Podarcis > Podarcis liolepis. The sequence goes on along the minus strand of NC_139564.1, from coordinate 47,534,124 downwards.
GCAGGACAATTCTTCATTTTACAAACACAGGGATTGCTTTGCTGCTCTAAAATGTCAAGACCTATTTGACATACATATTTCCTCAGTCATGTTATTGATTCCTTATTGCAGTACTTTGCCATCCATATTTTTGATTTGCCTTAGTTTGCTGTAAATTGGTAGATGCACTGACCATGTAATGCTTCGATTGATTTTGTTGCATGTTGATTTACAGTGTGTTATACCGATCATGGCCTTTTTGGTTGCTTTTGAGAATAGCTTTCATGATGACTGGTCTGCTTGTCCTTTCAGTAGCACTATTTCAGCACTGCTCAGTTCAGTGGTGCTACCCATGAGAAAAGAATTCATTCTGTTTGGTCTTAGTACCAGGGGTGTCACGGTAAGCCCCACTTTGCTCAATCAATCACAAGAGTGGCAATGTTCATCAACTTTGGGGACCCCCAGCCCCCTCAAATATTTCATTACGAAGGTTGAGGGGACCTTGGCCCCTAGGAGTTGGCTACTATGCCTAGTACTATGTGTGTCCCCTTAGATCCTATGTGTGTTAATCACTCATACTTCGAGAAGGAGGGAAAGGGACATGTATTTTCTGCAAGATGTTGTTAGAATGTATTTGCATGCAATTGGAGTTGTTGTAATGTTGGCTAATATCTCTTAGCTCTGGGATAAAACTTTTATGCGTGTGTGTGCATATACACATACATGTGGCATATACACACGTCTTTAAGCACTAGTAGTATAAACTCAAACATGAACAATTTCTAAAAGTATAGTAAAACAAAACTTACAACTGCTATTTAATATTTACATTAAGCAAGAAATAAAACTGTTTGAAGTGTAGGACAGTGACTTCACAATCTCTTTAATTTAAAACGTTTCTCCTTTATGAAATCTTTGGAATTATTCCTTATTCTCACGAGTCCAAGTTGTTACTGCATTTGCTTAAATTCAACCCTTGTTGACATTGTTCCTCCCACCTCCTTTTTCATATATGCCACTGTCAAAATTATGACAATATGCTTTTCAGGTGGGTTTTGCATCTTGAACCTTTGTGATGGCACAGATTTTTCTGCTGAAACATCTGAAACTATCCAATGACGCAGTACGCAACTATGTGTGCTTTAGTCCTATAATTGCATAGTGATCTCTGAAATGCACAGGCTCTCAATCACACACCCACACTCTCTATAGTCCTATTCATGCAACTGAATAAAACAAACATGAAGGAAGGTGTGGGATTGTGGTGACCTTTGCATGTTGGCTGTATCACCTGTACAGTCTTTATGCACTTGCTTTATGGGTAGGTGAAAGCCATGCAGAAACTAGGTTCCCAACTGCTCCGAAAAACCACACTTGCCTGTGTGTACATTTCATACACACAGAGAAACTGTACAGTAAATACATATAGATGGGTATGGGACTTGCTGCCAAGATCTCGCTCCTGCATATGCATGTTTTCTGTATATACTTCCAATTTTGTGACCAGTACATCTCTCTCTCTCTCTCTCTCTCTCTCTCTCTCTCTCTCTCTCTCTCTCCCCCTTCCCCCTGGCTTTCTCTCAGACACCTAACCAATGAAGATTTGTTGGTTATATACAAAGCCAATTATGATGTCAGTGCCAGTCTAATATATTTTTTTAAACACGAAAGCTCATACCAATAACAAACTTAGTTGGTCTCTAAGGTGCTACTGGAAGGAATTTTTTTACGTATTTTGTTTCGACCACGGCAGACCAACACAGCTACCTACCTACCTATATTTTTCTAAAGCAGTGCCAATTGGAGCAAACATGCCATTGAGCCACTAATTCATGTCTCCATCTATTCCATGCATTGCCTGAATCAGGTTGCTTTACACTGTTGCTTAGCAGGGCTGACTGTGACCCCACCCCCATCCCGGCCATCCCCTGTATTGCCACAGTGACTGGCCCCATGTCTAACTCTACTTTTTGCAGAAAGTTTGGTAATGGCACAGTCTTAAGGACAAAATGAAGGAAGCAAATGCACCCTTAAATCATTTGGTAGCCCCCAATAGACGATTTAAAAAGCCCTTTACCCATCATTTGCAGTAGGCTGTTGTATCAGGTTTCATTCTCCTTTCTAGTTACTGTAAGGATAAGATGGGAACTTGCACAGCCATACAAAATGGAGTGAAAATTAGGCAGTTAGCAGTATACTATTCTATCATGAAACTGTTTGAGTCTTTGAATTTTTAGCATGCAGGTACAGGAGTCAGCAAACTTTTTCAGCAGGGGGCCGGTCCACTGTCCCTCAGACCTTGTGGGGGGCAGGACTATATTTTGAAAAAGAAAAAAAATGAACGAATCCCTATGCCCCACAAATAACCCAGAGATGCATTTTAAATAAAAGCACACATTCTACTTTTTTAAAAACACCAGGCAGGCCCCACAAATAACCCAGAGATGCATTTTAAATACAGTGGTGCCCCGCAAGATGAATGCCTCGCAAGATGGAAAACCCGCTAGACGAAAGGGTTTTCCGTTTTTGAGCTGCTTCGCAAGACGATTTTCCCTATGGGCTTGCTTTGCAAGACGAAAACGTCTTGCAAGTGTTTTTTTCCACTCCCCCCCCCTTTTTCTAAGCCGCTAATCCGCTAATAGCCTTTTAGCCGCTAATCCGCTAAGCCTTTAATAGCCGCTAATAGCCTTTTAGCCGCTAATCCGCTAAGCCTTTAATAGCCGCTAAGCCTTTAATAGCCGCTAAACCGCTAATAGCGCTAATCCGTCAATGGGCTTGCTTCGCAAGATGAAAAAACCGCTAGACGAAGAGGCTCACGGAACGGATTAATTTCGTCTTGCGAGGCACCACTGTAAAAGGACACATTCTACTCATGTAAAAACACGCTGATTCCCAGACTGTCCACGGGCCGGATAAAGAAGGCGTTTGGCCCCCGGGCCTTTGTTTGTCTACCCATGATGTAGGAGATCCTTTGGTGCCTCAATATGCAGCTTTAAGCGCTAGGTGAAAGTGTTCCTCTTCAACCAAGCCTTTGGCTAGCATCCTATATCATTTTAAATGTTTCATGGGAGAGGGTGGAAGGGGTTATCATTGTTTAATTTTCTTCTTCTTTTTATTATTAGGTCTTTTGTGTTTTTATCTTGTATTGTTATGCTGTGAACCCCCCTGAGAAATGCAGATGAAGGGTGGTATACAACTTTTAACAACAACTACTACTACAACAATAATACTGAGAAGTTCCCCTCTGCATGTCCCACTGAAATGAAAGGGAATTGTGAAAGCCTGTGTTCCTGCTGCACTGTTCCTGTTAATTTTGATGTGCTATATTTTCCAGTAGACTGTGTCCAATAACCAGCGCAAGCCCAATATATTTTGTGGCCTTAAGCAAAATACAAGATGCCACCGCCCTTTATTCCATGTTCAAAAGCTGGCCAGACTGGGCAGTTTGGGGCAGAATCTGGCATTGTACCTTAAGGGCAGCAGGTTAGCAGTGATATCCACTTTCTACCCTCAGCATTTGCCCCCTGAGCTGGATGCCTCATTCTGCCTCATGATGGTAAATGGCCATTGTTCTTCTTACTCAGCCAGCATTGTTCTACAAACTTGCTGGAGGGCTGTACCTTATCAAGTGTTCTCTTTTCTTAATAGAAGAAAACTTAGCCCAGCTTTCTCTCCCGTGGACGCAAAGATGTCTTTAGATATTTGTTTAATCATATCATAGTATTAAAAGGGCACGCTGAGGACACACTGCACTACATTTAGCACACAACTTTTTCAGTGACTGAAAAGTGTTCTTTAGTGTAGCGCCATAGAGACATTTACCGGATAGCTAATTGAAGGAACGAAACGTTATTTGACGGTTGTGGAGTGTGGATCTAGATTTATAAACTTTTGCCACATATTGTGGGAATGGGAGCATAGCTCAATCAGAGATCCATGCTTTGCACATGAAGGGTCTCAAGATCAATTCCTGGCACCCTCAGTTAAAAAGGGAGCTCAGGTTGCAGGGCAGGGAAAGACGTCTGCAAAGGACAACTGCTGGGTGTCACCATAGTAGATCATGGATCGGAACATAGGAATCTGTGTTATACCAAGTCAGACCATTGGTCTATCTAGCCCATTATTGTCTAAATTGACTGACAGTAGCTCTCCAGGGTTCCAGACAGGAAACTTTCATTAAATCCCACCTTTAACCGTTCAGCTGAAAAAAATTATTACATAAAAAGGATTGAAGTTGGAACATAAACTGACCCTGAATGTGCATCAGCTGTAGCAACTGAACCATTGGCCTTACAACTTCATATTGCTATGCTCATTTTAGCTGCTCATTTAACATAATTGGCTACAATACATGGGATAGAGACTCTGTACATCAACCACAGGTGAGAAACACTGCAAAAGAGTGGGAGTTTGACTTCTGGAAGAGTTAGATAACAGGAAGAGGAGGGCAGAGGAGTAAACATAGTAGTCCTGTGCCTTCCAAGGAACACTGACATGATTTGCCTTGGCTATTCATAGTGAAATAACTGGTTGAGAAACTGGGATGCTTCCTGGAAAATAACTGAACCCAGAGGTCGCTGCTCCTAATAGGAGCAATTCAGAACTCTCAACTTTTGAACAGCGTTCAAAACTCCCATTGCTCTAGGTCAGGGGTCTGCAACCTTTAAGACAAAAAGAGCCACTTGGACCCGTTTCCGAAGAAAAAACAACTGGGAGCCGCAAAACCATTGCATGCACGCCGCTGCCCTCCGATCTGACAGCGGGCGGGAAGGCGACGTCGGGACGGTGCGTGACTAACACACGCACCGCCCCCATGCGGTGTCACAGCCAGTACAGTGCCCGCCACAGTGGGGAGTATCGGGGTGCACAATGCGCCTCCTCCCCTTGCTAGTATCCACCCCGGAGCCGCGGCAAAGGTGTAAAAGAGCCACACGCGGCTCTGGAGCCGCGGGTTGCAGACCCCTGCTCTAGGTGCATTTTGTGACAGGGAGTTTCATCAGTGTGAGCAGTTTCTGAGCTCTGGGTGCAGTACTGCGCCTAAGATTTCAGATTAAAACTGCCACTGCTGGAAGGAAAGGAGGACCTTTTCTGCCTCCCCACTTCCAGCCACTCTCTGATGACTGGAGAAGGGACCCTCAAAAGAATATTAGGGAGGAAGGCAGGGGAAGTATGGATTTGTTTTTTGCAGTCTTCAGATGTGGACTAGACCATGTGAAAAATGAACATAAGGTTTTAGCTGTAGTTCATTCATTTTCAGCTTTGTATTCTTGTTATTAAAAAAGCGTGCCTAGACACTCCGTTGGGGTGCCCATAACCTAGGTTTAAGGTGCCATTTAGCTCCTAGCTTTCATATCTCAGTTTCTAACACTGCTTTTGAACAATATTTTCATTTAAATATTATTTTGTCAACACGTGATGCATATGCTTCTTGAGCAAGAAGAGTGTGCTAATCAGTTTGCTAATCATTGCTATGAATCTTTTCTTTCCTGGGAGTTTATGCTTGTAAAATTTGAAGCTGTTGCATGTACTTCAAACCAAGATATAAGCTAGAAACGTGGAAAACAATTAATTATGTTCCTCCTCAATGAAGCCCTTCGATTAAAGCTGGCCAGGCTTTAACTAAACCTCCATGAGAGCCTGTCTGTCTGTCTGTCTTTCTTTCACATGGAGGGGTCCATGCTGGGTGTGAGATGCACTGACTTAGGACTCATGAAAATGTGCTATAATTTTGTGACAGTGCCTTTCAACAATCTTTACAGCACTCTTCTAGTTATTGCTGTTAAATAAATTATAAATCACAGCCCTAGCTAGTATGCTTCAGTTGCAACTAAGATTTGGCCAATTTCTGTTCCGCTGTTGTGTTGGTCTTAAAACACTGTGATTTTGTTTGGTAATTGCACACATAGAGGAAGATGCCATCATTGGAGGCACAGCAATGATTAAGGGCAGAGCAGCAGGTGGCTGTACTATGGATACAGAATGGAGGATGCCATCTGTTTGTAAAAAAACAAATGTGTGACTGTGGAACTCCTTTGCAGAAAACCAAGCCCAGTTCAAAACAAAGGGTGGTAGGGAGAGAAATTACAAATATAAATAATTTTACTGTGGAATCGGGCAGAGGAATATGGGTGGAGGATAGCTTACATATTATAGAGTGGCATATATAGAAGTCACTACCCTTAATTTCTTGATGTGCATTAACCTAAAGACTAATTTTTTGCACTGCAGGATGTCAGAAATATATAATCCCATCACTAGCAGAAATAAGCTACTGCAGTCAGCAATGTGGGCTTTCTGATATTTTGCCCTAAATTTATTGGGAATTGAATTAACATATTTTAGTAAGCAAAACTAAAAATAGAATGTCATGTTGATTTTATGTTTTGCACAAACACAGGGTTTTTTCTGCAGTTGGATTTTCCCTCTCCCACCCCTGCAGCCAGGGCTTAGCATACTATAGTATGTTACTACAGTAAACATAACTTTTTAATGGACTGGGAAACAAACAAAAATAAATAGATCTTCTTATTGTGCTGGTCTGGAACTGAACCTGCAATATCTCCAATGTATGCCTGCAAAAAATCATCAGACTACCATCTTACTACCATTTCTACCATCCTTCAATTATTATTGCATGAAATAACAGGGTCACACTTCAAGGAAAGCTTCATTAAACAAAAATGTATTTAATAGCCACATAAATATTGAAACACTAGGTACTTGTCTAATTTCAAGTGGTAACTGATTCCAGAGGGCTGCAGTTGCAACACTAAAACCCTGGATTCTAGTGCATACTAAGAGCACTTCTTGGACCTGTGGTTTTCTTAGTTGTGCCCCATCTGAGGATCACAGTTGCTAGGCAGGGATATTTGGGCAAGGTCATTCCTTTGGTTTCTTCTTACCTTGGCCAAAGCATCCTAGGTATAACCATTTGAGCCACAATCCTGAAGTAACCTTTTTAAAAAAGCAACCTTTAAGCATAAACCTTTTTGTCTGTCCTTTAAAATGTACATATTTCCTAAACCTTAACGATACTTGGAAAACACTGGGGTTTTTTTGTTTTTATCAGCTAAAGATGAACTCAGCTTTGCTTACATGCACCCAGTTAATAGCACCTCTCTATCTCTGGTTCAGTTGCTATAGAAACCATGTCCTGCTAGCATCCCAATCTTACACTGTTCTAAATTCAGACCACAGCGTTAGACAATAATATTAATTGTGTACCTTATACTTTGCTCTAATCTTCCTCATTTTAAAAATAATTCTGGTATGCATTATGAGAGGGATTATATATGAAATTCTCACAGGTGCAATGCCTGTACTGTGGTATACAAAGAACCCATGTGATTTGTAGAAATACAGAGCTCCCTAAAAGACATAGGTACAAAATGGAATTGCCCACTGCTGCTTGTAAAAAGCATAATAGCAAGCAAAAAGTGTCTTCCCTGGGGCTTAGGGCTACAGCTTCCTGTTGCTGGTAGTTACACACAAATACAATCTAGTGTAATATAAATGAAGTTAAATATATGGCCAGGTCAGGACAAAATGCTTGATCTTCATGGTTCATTTTGACTTAATGGCTACTTGATGAAGGGAGGGCCAGCAGTTTTAAAGGAATGCTACCCATTAATAATTTTAAAAGGAGATTGCTCATATTTCAAGGATCTGCCCACCGTAAGTGGAAATCATTCACACACACCACCACCACAGAATTTGTCCATACATTTTGTTAAGGCAATGGGACCCGGGTGGCGCTGTGGTCTAAACAACTGAGCCTAGGGCTTGCCAATCAGAAGGTCGGTGGTTCGAATCCCTGCGACGGGGTGAGGTCCCAGCTCCTGCCAACCTAGCAGTTCAAAAGCACGTCAGAGTGAAAGTAGATAAATAGGTACTGCTCCAGCCGGAAGGTAAACTGCATTTCCGTGTGCTGCTCTGGTTTCGCCAGAAGCGGCTTAGTCATGCTGGCCACATGACCCTGAAAAACTCTCTGCGGACAAACGTTGGCTCTCTCGGCCAGTAAAGCGAGATGAGCACTGCAACCCCAGAGTCGTTCGCAACTGGACTTAACTGTCAAGGGTCCTTTACCTTAACCTTTGTTAAGGCAGAAATTTGTCTTGTCTTTGGTTTCAGAAATGTGTGTTTCTTCAGGTGGGGGCATGGATTACAAAGAGCTGTAGCAAGTACACTTTAAAGATATTATAAAGGAAAGTGTGTGGTTTTTTAATCCAATTGGCAGCACATACTAATATTTTTGTTTGGATCATATTCGTTCTGAAAATTCTAGAATTGCTAGGTAGGATAACACAATTGGGCAGTACTTAATACTGTGATAGCACAGTACTTACTAAGTCAGCTAATTAAAATGATGTGATTAGATACCCATGATTATATTGTGATCATATAACATAATATTATGCACCTTCCTTGTCCCCCTGAACCGTCTATAATTTGCCTGGTCAAAAGGTGGCAGCTGTAACCCAATGACCCACCCAACCTGCACTGCAAATTGTTTTGAAGCTCTTCTAAGAACCACTTTAAACACCAGACAGCAGAATCATGGAATTGCTGAGTTGAAAGGTACACTGAGAATCATCTGATCCAAGACCTTGCAATGCAGAAATATGCAGTTGTCCAATACGGGGACTGAACCTGCAACCTTGGCGTTATCAGCACCACACTTTAACCAACTGAGCTATCCAGTGTGGGGGGATTCTGCACATAATACATGAAGTGGGGCTTGTGAATCTTATTCATGGTAAGATCTGTGAACATCAGGTAAATGTTTTGAGTTCATGAGCCCTACTCACAAGTAAAATATGTGAGCTGCTTTTCCAGTTTCTGTCAATTTCACATTTCACATTCATAATTTTGATGTTTGCTTCCCTGGGCTCCTTTATGAAGAAGGGCAGGATACAAAGTTAATAAATAAAAATGAATAAAATTGTTCTCTCCCATTTCCACTTTTGTTTGCATTTAATAAAAAAATCTGCACAAAAGTTCACATTTAAATAGTATTTCATTTTTAAAAAATGGTATTTATAGACAACTTTATCTCTATTTACACATTTTATTTTTTTCTTTTAAAATGCATTTAGCTTTTGGTCTTCTCCATGTACACTGCCAAAATTTGCTCCAGGGAATCCTCCATCTCTCTGGAGCATTATTTTAGTTGGGGCTGTGTGAGAGGTGGAGGAAGTCACAGAAGCTGAATTTCACAAGCACCCCTGCAAAGCCCTTTTAAAAATGCTTTCCTTTAGAAAAGGGGATTATTCAACATAGAGGCAAAGGTAAGATTTCTTTGTGATTTGTTCCTGTAGAGATTAGCACTATTCATGGCATGAAAAGATTGTAGGACTCCTTGGAAGTAAATAACCAAGCAAGGGAACTATGAGATCTTTATCTCCCCACCCCATGAACGAACAGCTACCCACCTGTCATTCATCTGACATCATCTGACATTCCCTGTGGGGAACACTCTGGCAAACAGTACCCAGAAGGATTGAATTTTCCACTCACCAGCTGGTGAGGAGAGGATTCAGTCCTCCTCTTTGCAGTGATTTGCTTCAGCAGTGCATTGCCTGCAGTGAGTTCCCTAGTTGACATCATCCGGTGACATCAGTTGATTGACAAATGGGTGTGGGTTGGGGAAAACGGCATCACAGGTCAAGATTGGCCCATGGGCTGGAGGTTCCCCATCCCTGAGAGCAAGGGAACTTGCTGTCTTGTTTCTAGACTAGTTATCATGGAAATGGTAAATCTTGGTGACGTAGTTGAATATTCATCCACAAATTGTTCCCAGGGAGAAGGGTTTTAGCATATGCGTCCCCCTGCAATGGCAGTTATCTCTGAAATAATCTTTTTTCATGATGAAACAGTATATCATGTAAGGCTGTAAACAGGTTTACAGCCTCAATGAGAAATACTCCTATGCCTTCATAATTTGATTGTGACATACTTCATGAGTTTGTCACTGAAGGATTGTTGACAGATGCAGAACGTGACATGGCATCTATGTACTGAAGGCAATGATTATAACTGGTAGGTGGTACCTGTCAGAGATGTTTTAGATAATGGATATCCTGTTTGAGGACAGGAGACTAGCTCAGCCACTGAAACTTTTCTATCTATTGTTTAATGAGCATTCAGGTAATTTGTCTAAACTGGCTTCTTATCGCTTTTGTTACGTTTAAGATCAACCTACTTTTAGAAAAACCCTACCTACCCTAAGCCTTGGTTGTTGGATGGTTTATGAATTTGAATAAATAATACATAATATGAGGCTAGTGGGTGATGCTGGGATCCTCTTTTGACAATTTCCTATGAAATTTCTTATCACTTATTAGGCACATATATTTGAGACAGAGCAACTTTTTGATGGGGCAAATTCCCATAGGTCTTTAATGACAGTTATCTTGCAGTAATGCTTGTCAAGATGTCTTATTTTGCAGGATTGAAGGTCACCAAAGAATTAGATGTGGTGTTAAAGTTTTTTCTAGCAATATTTATAGTTTTATACTTAAAAACTAAGTTTTTAGTTTTGTCTTAAATGCACCTGTAGTTTTGTGTTTATAACTGTTTTTAATTAATGTATGTATAAATCACAGTGAGTTGATTGTTTAGAAGGTGGTTAATAAATCGTAACAACAACAACAACAACAACAACAACAGCAACCACAATACCCCCTGAAAAAGCAATACTAATACTAATAATAAATTCTCACACACTTATGTGGTGCCTACTAAAGTTGAGGGTTGATTATCTACCTTGTGGGGATGTAATTCAATTAAACCAGTGGTAGATTTGGAGAAGGGATTCCACTGCTGCAGGGAACATTTTTTTTTTAAGTCTAAAAATAACTCTCTAGGGACTCCACAGAAATACCAACTGATGAATTATGTTTTACAAATCTAATTCTTTTCATTCAAGAGAAGATTAGCAGTTGCCTTTATGTAGAGCTGCCTCTATATGCAGTCCAAAGCCCTTTGTGAAGGGGATTATATAAGGGTGGGTTCATTTCCAGTTTTGGCAAGTAAAAGTCATTCAGAAAATAAGCTGAGACAGTAGAGCTTGTTGTTGGAAGAGTACAGCTCCCTCTCTGTGAATGATCATTATTTATGGGCGAGAGCACATCCATTCTGTATTAGCGCTAGCTTTGTTTTATTATGTTTTTACATTTTTTAAGCACCGTGGATTATATACAGTTTTTATATGTACACAGAAGGTTGATGATCAGAAAAGTATATTATGAAACAATTCTAATCTGTTTTATTAAATGGTGCAGGTTATGAATATTACAGGTTTGACAACATTTAAGAATGATTAAAGCCTAATTCAAACCACCATTGGGTCAGTGGCAAGAACCTTTGAAAAGCCTTTCCATGTTGGTTTACAGATTATAGTGAATTGGCTGTGTGCATCAATTGCTGCATGCTGGATCCAGCTTTTTGCATGCCATCATAATTTCTCAAAAAGTGATTTTTGAAATAATCTATCAGCAGCCAACATTTCCTCACAGCTCCCATGCGCACAGATGGTCATGTGAATCAGCCTTACGTAATGATTATGGGGTGGTAAGAAGTGGGTTGAATTCTGCTTGTGTGTGATTTATTTGGCATGAACACAACTGGCAGCCCAGTCTACCTTTATGGTGTCCTAGCAACACATCTGGAAGGAAGTTGTGCGGCAGGACTTTAAATGTGTGTCTGGGTGGCACTGCTGGTTCTAAGCTACCTCTGCCTTTCATCAGAACAAGACAAGAGGACTAATCCAGCCCATGCACTTCCATGTTAGAAAGGCAATGTGTGAACTGAGTCTGAACGAATGTTGGTGGCTTGTGACTCAGTGGCCCAGTTCATATGAGGATTCATAAACCATGTTTATGAAGTGAGGAATAAGCTTTGGGGACAAGCACTTCTCCCTTGCCTTTCCTCTTCTCTCCTCCCACTGTATGTCGGGTTGGCACATAGATCCTGGCTTGTGTGAAGCCAGAGTTGGCTGTTACAGTGGAATTTGAGAGCTCTAGCTTAAAGTCTGGTAACAAACCAGGCAATGGGATAGGAAGGATGAGGACCACCTGGCCCCGGTCCTTGTTTATGACTTCATTGTTTTTGAATGGTTTCCCAAACTAGGCTCATTTGGATATGTTCTGAAGATTCAGTCAAATGTTTCTTGTTGCATTTTATTAGGTAATGCTTCCCACAGCAATAAAGCAGATGTACAAACACTTGCCTGCACCAAAGAAATTAAGCACATTGCAATTTGCTTTGCCAGCAAAGCATATGTATGATGTGTCTTCTTTTGATATCTTGTCAAACGGCTGAGAATTTGGACTCCTCAGAAAAGGGAGGTATTTCAAGTGTAGCCAAGGTGACACCCTCCAGATTTCGTAGAGACTGCAGTCGACACTGTCCCTCACCACTAGCTATGCTGGCTGGGTCTGATGAAAGTTATGGTTCAGCAACTTCTGGAAAGCACATGTTAGTTACCCCCACATTGAAACAATATTTAATACAACTTTTTGATTCCTTTATTGATGCTTCAACATTCAGCAACAATTGAAACGGAGCTTCTGCAGCAGTAGTATTTCTACAATTAGAATACTGCATTTTAGAATGGTCAGCATTTGAAAATTGTATATTTGGTGCTCATACCTAAATGCGGTATTCATATTTCCCTCCATATACTGCTGTTAACGTGCAGCACAGTAACCAGTATTAATTTTTATTCTCCTTTTTGAGTGCAAGAGATAACACAAGTTGCCTTAAAACGAGGGAGATGAAAATAAATGCAGAATGGGGAAAGAGATGTTATATTTCATTATGATCTGGAAAACTAAAGATACATGCTGTCTACCATGCTGAGCCACATGCTGAGAGCAGCAGTGATCTGTTTTTCAAGACATGCTAATCTCTATCCTGGGAAGCCTTTGGCCAGAATATGATCCTTAACCTTTACCGCTTGTAGTTTTTCATTATGATAGTCCAAGTTCCTTGATCTGGAATATGTATCTACACATCTTATAGTAAAACATTGAATAAAGCCCTTGAACTCAGTTGTGCATGAGGAGGTGTCTGGCTAACAGATGCACAGTGCAAAGGTCTTTCATCTTTTCCTATGTGAGAAAGATTTTTACCACATTTGTTACACAGGTGCTACCTGTTTCAAAAGCTGTACAAAGCCTGGCATTAATTCAGTGTGTGCCTCTTTGAGAAGTTAAGATAAGAACTGTGTGAAGGTTACCAAAACCTCTAGCCAAAGCATTCAATAAGTGAAAAAAGCTCCCACCTCCATTGCTTCCTGACATGTTGCCCCCTTAAGGTTATTATGTCACAGTGCTGATGTGAGATGTCAGTGCAGGAGTCACGTGCTCTACTTTCTTGCCTGGTCTGTCTGAACTAAAAGTGGACACTGTGAGGGCAGGTGTGGTGGTGTGGCATTGGCAGCAAAGCAGGGCAGCTCTGACTGAACTTGTTGATAGACTATAGTTATGGAATTCCATTGTATTTGATGGTCTATATTTATGTTCCTAGTTTTAGAGATGGTTTAGCATTCTTTCACTTGTTCAACCATGCACAGCTTGCATTTTCTAGATCCAAACAAATAGCTTCATATCACTGAGTTCATGTTGATAGTGAAACAAAAGTTTTATGTATTAACAACACTAGGTACCTTTGGGTTTAGTGAAATGCACCTGCCAAATACTCCTACCTATAGCTGAAATGAGTACACAGCTTATACAGTGTATGCAATTCATGTTGAGTCAATAATATAAGCACATATACCAGAAGCACCCCTGCTGAAAAATACACATGGCCTTATGCTTCTCATGCTAATACCAACATCAGCTTAAGACATCATCTGTCCATCCCAAATCTTTTTCCCCACCTTGTTTCTTGTGCCAACCTGGGCTGCTGTCACCTCTTTCCTTCCATTCATGTATTATACAGGAAATAAATTCCATGCTGTTTCCTCCAGTGGTAGAATATAATGGTAGGAATTTGACTCTTCTGTTGAGTTTTGGGACAGCTTTGCATGGAACTGGGAAGTGTCACAACGGGGAAGTGCAGTTGTGTTTTCTTTCTCTTTTATCCACTCCTGAAATTTGCACGTCTTTTCCATGCATGCATGTGGATGCTTGCTATCAATGTTCAGCCAGCTCATGTACCTCTCCTCGCAAGAGATATGTAAGTTACATGAGAATTATATCTGTATTATGTAAAGCTGCTCACAAAAGCCCCCTTCATGTTATCCACATGTAGAGGGCTCCATCCATGAAGGAGAACAGAATTGCACTACTGACCATGTTCTGATGTTGCATGCTTCCCCAACGCCAACAATGATACATTGTCTTGGGAGAGTCTCAAAATCCATCCTTACTGTTGGTAGTCATATGTTTCTATGAGGGGGGAGTAAGGCATGAACTTCATGGACAGATCACAGCTGTTCAAGCAGTCCAGTCATGTATACATTGTCATCTGCTGCAGAGACAAGAGGAGAGACAAAGAGGAGAGACATACTGACCTGCTGTTGGGTATCTACAGTGCATGTTCACCTTCTCTGTTCCCCTGGGTGTGCATTTATTTTTTTCCAGCTGAAAATAATCCTGCATTTTACTAATGTTTAACATTAATTCCTCCTCTAGCAAAAGTTTTTACTAAAGCTGTCAGCATTGTTGCTTGAGAAGGGGTTTCATGGTTTGGCTCAGAATCAAACCCGTGTTTCTCATCTATTTTCTTATTAGAATCTTGGCATTTTTATTTGCATTTGATTACTCTCTCAACTGCAATATTTTGAGAGCATGGGAATTATATTGGGAGTTTTTTCCCCTTAAAGTAAGAAGTAGTTGAGAGTAATTAAAGGATTTCAAAGGAAGTGCTTACTGTATAAACCAGCAGGAAAGTAGAACAACATAAAAGTCTAGCATGAAGGTTTTTTCACAGTCTTCACATAATACACTGAAACTTTGAAATGCCAAGATCATTTAATAGGGTTTAGTCTGTCAGCTTACATATGAGTAGAGAGGCAGGGGGTGGACAGCTGCTAATGATCATGGGAATATCAGGTTAAATTAGGAGAGAGAGAAGCAGAATGAATGGTAGTAAAAGAGTTAAAGGAAAATGACAAGGGCTTTCAAAGATGTACCAAGGGAACAGTGTAAGTGGGTCTATTAATAGGGAAGAAATATGAGCATAATAATGACTCAAAAGTGTCGGAGTAATCTTGAGATTGATACTTAATCAGGTGCTTGCCCCCTTTCCTGGTCAAAGAGTAATCAAGTTGTGTTCTCTTCAAATGGGGATAAGGACGGTTTCACATAACCAGTAAGTATAGGGCTGGCTCTTTTTATTTTGTTGAAAATGACAGCTTGCTTACCTCTGTCCTTTCATCATCATCTTGACTGCCACAATATTTTAGAGTCCTTGCAAGCTTGTCAATTTGTGAGTAATTTGTAGATGCATATGTTACTTTGTGTATGCAAAAGAGTAGTGTTTATGTGTGATTGTAAATATGCAGGAGATGGTGTGCTTGTTAGAGTAACTGTGTGTGGTTTTGCAAGTGTATGACTGTTCGGATAGTAGGTCCTGGATCTCTCTGACACTTCTGATGTAACTCCAAGCCAGAATCACCTGCCCCAGAGGATATCTAGCCAGTGAATCTACCAGACCTGAGGTCAAGGGGCAACTCATTGAAAACAATTATGAGGAAGAAAAGTTAACAAACTGCAAACTTGGGAGAAGCATTTCAGAGTGGGAGCCAAATCTAAAACCAACATGGGACTGCTACCAAAAACCAGCAGCTCTGTGTCAACTCCCTTAGTGACATAGGAAGCTGCCTTATTCCTATTCAGGCCATTGGTCCATTTAACTCAGTATTGCCTACAATGACTAGAATTGGTTCTCTAGGATTTTACTCGGGAGACATTCCCAACCCTGCCTGGATATGCTGTGGCTTGAACCTGGGATGATTTGATTCGTTATTTGGCCCCCACATAGAGCTGCTGCACAGCACTAGTATTTTTGAACCTCCAATTGATATGAGATGATTTGCTGACAGGAGCAATGCCAGGATAGTGAGTGAGTCAAACTAGATATGACACAGTGGGCTGTTATTTTTTTTTATGCGTGTTTGTAACGTTTAGTTTTTTCTGCTCAGACCTTTCTGGTTGGGGAAGTTTAAATTTCTCTTCTCATCACCGGAAATGATAATGGATGCACACATTACATCTAATTGCCCCTCATTTGCTTTTAAAAATTGTATATTTATAAAAATACAATTAAGATTCACATTAACAATGGCTGTTTTTTCATTACACTGTGGAGTCTTTTAAGTTAATGCCTGCTTCCTTTGGGAAGTCTCCCCGGTCCTGTAAGGTCTGAACATAGTTTCATGATTATGAACTTGGCATTTCCTAGAAATAAATAAATGTGGTTTTTTTAACTTAATCATCCAGGGATTCTTTTTAATGGCTTCTGCAAAAGCATCAGAAATGTTAATATTTAATGTTATATTTATGATCCATTATTATTATTTCATTTAATTAATTGGTAGAATAACCCCCAACTTTTTATCGATTGAGTGAAACCCAAGCAGCCACAATGTCAAGATTTTCAAGCAGTTACAGAATTGCTTTTGGTAATGTTGAAAGCATTATTTTGGCTTCATGACTCAATACAGCAACCTTTCTAGTGTCTTCCCTCACCCCCTTCAATATTTTTGTTTGATAGGGACATCATGTTAAGATTCATTGGCCCTTTGCAATGTTACCTAGTTCTGAATCCCACATTTGAAGGAGATGCATTAGAATGTGTCAAGACTGTGCATATTGGTAGGGAGCAGAGAAACAGTCTAATCATATATCCCTGCTGGGGCTTTTGTAGCTGTCAGAGCTGAGGCATAAATTATTGGATGAAGTCAGTAGTGAGTACCAAGGAGCAAAACCAGGACCAAAGGATAAATCAGGAAGTAGCATCAAGAAGGAGCAAGCCAGAAGCAAGGACTGAAAAGCAATGCACTACTGTTCAGTAGCTCACCACACATGACAGTTGCACAGAAAGCCAATGACTTCCACTTTGAGCTCTGGTAGTAGCCTGGTGGGAGGATGTTAGTTTTCTTTAGTTGCAACAACAGCACAGCCAGTCCGTTATCCTTCATATAATTCAAGTTATTGCTCTAGAGCAAATCAGTAGCTGAGATCACCAAAACCTGCAATCTGGTTCAGCATCAAATAAATCATTGCAGAAGGGGGGGGGGGGTGCGCTTCTCTATTTGGAAGCCCCATATTGCTGGTAATATGATGGTTGGAGACAGCAGGAGTATTTAACTTTTAAGGAAGGAATTGGCCTGTAATGGAGTTATATCCCACTTTTTTGGGCCATATTTCACATAAGTTTATAAACATATCCTTTGGATTCCACCTAACAAACAATGCAATATTACATAATTACACCACAGTGACTTGTTTGCATCTGCTCAACTCTACATAAAGTAGGAGCAATGTTTTGTCTGCCTTCCTTCCTCTACTGCAACCCACATGCATGCACACATGATGGACTCCACTGTTGATTTCTGGTCTGAATAAATTAGGATATCATTACAAAGAAATTAATGCAACTGATATTGCCCTAGTGTTTCTTTTGAACAACAAATTCTAAACAGTTTCATACAATGGGCAATCAGCTATAAGAAGCATGTACAGTTTGTTAGGCTCTGGGAACCTAGGTGCCAGTGGGAATGATTAGGGAAACTGGGTGGAGCCTTTAAGCATCAGCTGATAGTGCCCATAAATTAAGTGATAAACCTTTGAAAAGCTAATCTGAAAAGCAAGGATTTATATTTGGGATCACATGCTTGTACAGGAAGTGCATTCCAGATTTCAGCAAGGGAGAGAAAGATATGAGAGGGACTGGAGATGCAAAAATTCACAATATGCTCCAAATATATGTTTCCTCTTGGTTGTATTCAGGATTAAACTGCAAAATTGAAAAAAACAAAACAGCTGGTACATTTTAAGTGTGCTTGTTGTGGTTACTTTGCATGTCACCTAATAAACATCTTGGGTGTTCCTGAGGAATAATACTATGTGAACAGAAATGATGAGGTACTGGCACCATGGCTCCTTGACCCACACAAGATAGAACAGGGGTCAGCAACCCTTTCCAGACATGGGCTGGTCCACTATCCCTCAGACCTTGTGAGGGGCTGGACTATTTTTCAGGGGGGGGGGGAATGAACGAATTCCTATGCCCCACAAATAACCCAGAGATGCATTTTAAATAAAATGACACATTCTACTCATGTAAAAAAACACTGATTCCCGGACCATCTGCGGACCGGATTTAGAAGGCGAATGGGCCAGATCCAGCCCCCAGGCCTCAGGTTGCCTACCCCTGAGATAGAATATATGAGGAGAGACAACAGATACATGTTTGTCTTAGTAGCGGGCTCACTATCTGGCCATGCCTGGCTCAGATTATGCCCTGTACATTATTTCCCCACCAATACCTAACATGATAATTTGGGCATTAATCCCATTAATTTATCTAAATCATTATTTTTCCATTTAATTGTGTTTAGGATTAAACACTCCCATGCAATGCTGTGGGTCAATGTAGAAAACAGTACCAAAATTAAGATCTTAACGTTGTTGATTTCTTGTTCCCTTAAATGCTAATTAAATCAGTGCATCAAATTCAAGGCTTGGCACATAAGCACTGTCAGCCAGCTCTGAGAGAAAGGCCACAAGAAAAGACTTGCTTAAACAGCATGTAATGAAAATTTGTTTTATTATTATGATTCCTGGAAGAACTTAGTACCAATCTGTACTAAAGATTAGTACCAATCTGTAGACGATTTTTAGCAGTAAGTGAGATGCCCCAGACCCCTATGAATGAAAAGGAAAAACACATGAACAATAAATCAACCAGTTATGCAATAATGCATTTTCAGTAACCACCTCATATATAGTTTGAGGATTGTTGAAACATGGTGATGATGCAGAATTGCATGTTCACTTTGCTTCAGTAATATCTTCTACTGGTGAGCAGGTGTCTAGAAATAGGATCCAGTTAATATTAAGTTTTCCATTCCTTTAAATGGGAAAGATGTAAGCACTTTTTAAAAGAACTTTCTCAGTGGGTTTCCAATATGTATAGCTTTGGCTGAACCAGAGTCAGAGATACACCTAAACATACTGGCCATAGTCACATAGTAAATGGCTGTTGTGTAAGATGCTTTGTTGGCCATTTGATTACATTAGCCGTATAAAGGGATCTTTGTCTAGTCCCTTTGCCTTGACTCAAACTACTGCACTGAGACATTAAGACCACTATTTCATATTTTGCTGAAAGTAAAGTAAGCAGCCCTCTTCTTTTAGAAAGCAGTTGGACCAAGCTGCTGAGTTTTCCAAGCCAAAAAAGAGAGTCTGTTTTGTTTGTGACTAATCTTGGTTGAGACATTCTCTGATCCAGGCCTGAGCTACATACTTGCAGTTTTGACCAACAGTGGATTCACTGGGGTTTCTCATGGATCCAATTTCTCATCCCATTGAAAATAATGGAGTCCTGACCCAAATGCAAATTATGCCCACCTTGATACTGCTCACTAGAATTTACATGGTTGAGCATTCCTACTTTGAATTATTGCCCCATCCATTATTCAGACACTCATAAAATATTATGTATTGCATATTTTAGGCCACAATATGTTTCTAATAGGAGAGCAGAAAAGAGTTTAAAATGCAAGGTGAATACAGCTATAGTCTTTGGGTTTTCTAAAACTCCAGCTCCGACTAAACTCCAGCTCCAATAAAAAAATGGTGCAACCGTAGGTCCAGTCACATAGTTGTTATTGTATAAGACTAAGCTCCTCACTTAACTCAGAAACAGATTCAATATGATTTCCTGCTGTTTGAGTCCTTCCAATATAATTCACCTATCTGTCTACTTCCTTTGGCTCAGTTGTTGAGTCCCAGAATGAATCTCTCCACAAAGGTGACCTTGTAATATATAGGATAGAATTTCAGTAATTTTACCTGATTATTTCAGGCCTGCTGTGTTGGAAACACCTTAAGAATTTCAATGAAGGTAGAGACTGTGGTCTTGTGCTTGTTTCTCTTTGTTTAAAAACCTCTGGCACCTTTGCTCATCAGAAGCTCAAAGTTATTCCCTATTTTATATCGAAAATATGTTCATGATGCTTGAATTGGTTTTTAAATATAGTGTGTGGAAAATTTTATTTTTATCAATTACATATGATGCAAATTGTTTGTGTGTATCTTGAATGAAGTTCACATAAAGATATATGTTAGCTGAAATCTTATATTGTGTAATGGTTTAAGATAATCTGAAATCCCAAAGTAAAATTGTTGTATTACTAAAAATACATGAGACGTGTGTCATTAAACTACAGAGTTACTGGCTGACTACTCACTGAGATTGTCAAAAATATGTTTTAAATATAAATAGAAGAATCATTTATTCATGATAGTTGCCACAGAGAAGGGAAAATCACCCCCTCTTCCATTTTTCCAAGACCTAACGTGCATATAATTTGGCTAAAATTCAGAGACTGGAGATGTACATCAGATTGATAGATCAATGCATCCACCTTTTTTTTGCTCTTGCACCCAGGGTTGGGTGTTTGTTTGTTTTTTAATATCTGAAATGAAATGCTTTGGAAACACATACAACTAAAAAATTGACTGTGTGGAAAGAATAAACTAGAAATCAGTGGATTTGGAGCTATATGCATCAGATTCTGAATTTCCATGTTGGACATCTGGTCCAAAACAAGACCGGATTAGGCCCCTGGGCAGTAGTAGAAATATGGCTCTCATCATTCCTGATCATTGGCCATCATGGCTGAGACTGATGGGAGCTGTAGTTCAAATCACCAGAAGCTCACCAGGATGGCTACATCCTCCACACCCACAAACAGGACAGTTATAGTTTCCACAAATGTATATGTGCATGCATGTACGCATACCAACACACATACATTCTTCATGTTGCTTAGTGAAGTTGGAACTGATGGGCAGGAAGAGTCACTTCATGGTGTAAAAGCCATAGTCTCCTGCACATGCAGGGAGACATCAGTTGCCTCCATGATGCTTGAGATCACCATGCCATGAATTGTGACTTACTTACAATCTCTTTGAACTCTCATTAAGTAATATAAACTGAGGAGGAGGGGAACAATGCAATTTCCCCTATAAGTAGCATGAGTGTTGCAGCGGAATTACACATGGGGTCCTGATGAATGTCAATTATGTCACTGCCTCTTGTTTTAAAAGTCCAAAATTCAAACTTAATGTGGATGTCTGCATAAGTTTGTCCAAATCATTTCTGAATTGGATGGAATGAAGATATCCAAGGTATTTATGCTTGCTATAAAGTGGGAGTGCAATCCTAAACCCTGAATCTGTGCTGCAAAGGGGAGCCTTCACTGGACTCCATCAAGCTCTGTCAGTCAGGAGGCTTCCATTGCTACAGAGGCCCCTTCTATACACAGTAGGGTGGGAAGCTACCTGGAGCTGATGCAGCTGAAGAAAGCCCTTCTCAAAAAACCACCTCCCCACCTGGCTAATAGGAGTGTCAGGATTTGGGATGTGTTCTGGCATTCCAATTTGCTCCACTGACCAGGTTTTAGGACCACTCCAGTACTTTCTTGCCCATTACAGCTACCATAACCTTGCTCCCCGAGGAAGCAGGTGTTTATACCTTGTGACATTATCTTTAAAGGCTACAGGCAAGACTAAAACAAGGAAGAACTCAGATGAACTACAGTTTTACTCTTTTGCTTAGAAAAAATAATAATCACATGAAATGAATATTTGCATTGAATTTTGAATTATAGCATTGAAAATGATCAAAGTTCCAACAATGTGGACATGACTGAGAAAAGTTTTAGATCTGCAAATGTTCTTCAGCCATAAAACTATGAAAAGCAATTCTCGAAATGGACAGTTTTGAGAACAAATGGAACCCATTTGTAAATATCCCTCTGGATAGATATTTAACTCAGAATTCAACAAATTTTAAAGGCTCAAATGCCTCTTGACTTCAAACACAATTAATTAATATTTGGATGTTTTCCTTTAGTTTAAGAAAAGGTCCCAGGGCTTCTAAACACCAGTCCATAAGAACAAACAAGGAGAAAACCAGGATAAAAATAAAACGAGCAGCAGGACCAATAAAAGACACACAAAGTGTTTGTTAAAACACCTAGGTAACATGCTGTTTATCACCAAATTAAAAGATCTGTACCTTGTGCAAAAAAGACATCAGGTTCTGCACCTGGCAAGTACCATATTTAGGGTACTGCAGTGGAAAAGCTTTTCTCTGGTCATTATCCACCTAACTTCAGGAAGACGGGGAGTCAGAAAAAGCATAATAACATTTAGCAGGTTCATATGAGCAGTGGCAGTTCCTTAGACACCCAGGTCCCAAAACATGTAGGGCCTTAAGGTATCAGCACATTGAATTTACCTGGAAGCGGGCTGGTAACCAGTGCTGTTATTTTGAGAGCAAGCTGGTCCCAGCAGCTGTGTTGAGAACCAGTTGAAGTTTCCAAGAAGGCAAGGGCTGTAGTTTAGTAGAGCTTATGAGTACAGCAGGTCTTAAATTCAATCCTCATCTCCAGGAGGATCAGGGAAAATATCTTTTCTGAAACTATGGAGAACCACTGCTAGTCAGGGTTGGCCATACTGAACTACATGGACCAATTGCAGTTTGCTGTGTTCCTAAACTTCACATGCACTGCAGTAGTCTAGCCTGGTGGTTATCAGGGCAAGGATCACCTATAGAGGTTATCTCTGCTCTGGAGAGGCCACAGCTGGTATAACAGCTGTATCTGGTGAAAGGTTTCATGGATGACACTTAGATTGATCTGGGTAACCAGAGGTCTATTAGCATGTGCAGACTGTGAGCCTGGCACTTTAGGACAGAGGTGGCCAACATGGTGCCCTCTAGATTTGTTGCACTATAATGTCCATCATCCCTGGCCAAGACATCTGGAGGGCATCACGTTGGCTACCCCTGCTTTAAGATGGGTGTCTACCCATCCAGTATAGAATGAAAACCTCCACCCAGATTAGACAAACCACCCCATTAGCAATATTGCTGTTTTCAGATTGAGCTTCATTTTATTTGTCCTCATCAAGTCCTTTACTGATCCAAAGCACCATTTCTGTGCTTCCAGTCCCAAATCCCTGGATGACCTCACTCAGTGTGATGTGGAAGTTGTATAGCATGGAATACAAGATAGAATCCTATCTAATGTAAATAGATAGTACAGTAGACTTTCAGGACAATCTCCTAGAATCAACCATCCAGGAACTATTGAAGCATAATGCCCAACCTCCAAGAATCACATTCAGTAGTTTCTATGATCAATGACACCAAAGCTGAAGTGTTCAGTATAATTAGCAGGATTACATGAGATATCCACCAAGACAACCCAGCCAAGGCAGTTTTGATGTTGAACCCAGGCCTCGTGTCAGATTTGCATGGATCCAGATACAGTGGTACCTCAGGTTACGAACTTAATTCATTCCAGAGGTCCGTTCTTAACCCAAAACCGTTCTTAACCTGAGGTGTACTTACACTAATGGGGCTTCCCGCTGCTGCTGCGCTGCCGGCACGCAATTTCCATTCTCATCTGGACCAAAGTTCTCAACCCTAGGTGGTACTACCAGGTTAGCGGAGTTTGTAACCCGAGGTGTTTGTAACCCGAATCATTTGTAACCTGAGGTACCACTGTAATCGGTTTCATCTAATAGTGACTGGAGACAGCATATACAGTAATATACCTCCCCCATGCCTTTGTAGTATAAGAAGGTAGCAGTTGTTGGGAAACGTGTGCTTTACAAGTCTTTGTATAAGTCATTTCATTTATTTTATTTTTTAAATATAATTTAGGTGGTTAGGTCTTCCACTATAGTTTGTTTCTTGGCTAGCGAACGTGTGAGCACTGAGCATGCCTTTTTTTTAATAATAAAAAAAGATTGTTGAATAAAGCAAATGTTGGCCAGACTGTGCTGTTATTATGATTGCACACTGGAGAGTAGTAACTGTTTTATAAGTTACCTGCTAGTGTGGTAAAATGCATTTCCATCTATTTTGATGATGCTAATCTCTGTTTCCTCTGAGAGGGTTATTAAACATAGGTAATTCAGTAGCTTTCATTACTTTGGCCTAAAGGAGAAGCTTTAGAAGCAGGAATGCTTTAAATGCAGTGGAGCCAGGAGCAATGAAAGCGACTCTATAATGGATTATGTAACTGTGCCACAAAAGTAATCTGACTTGACTTCTCAGTCCTTGTTTCAGAAAGAAATCTGTATGACATATTTATACAGTGAATAAATAAAATAAATTTCAAGGTCTTACTCTTGGCAAAGTGTAATGATTCAAGAACTTGCCTGAGGGGGTGGTATTTAAAGCAAAGGGGTGGCCCTAAGGATTGTGGGGCCACAAGAAGGATTTGTCTGTGGGAAGATGAGCGAGATTGCCAGCATAATAGTAAGGAAATTATCTGTGTTTGCCATAATTCCATCTACTTTCCCTGTCTGACAACCTGCTCCCCTGTTACGTTGTTGTTTAGTCATTTAGTCATGTCTGACTCTTCGTGACCCCATGGACCAGAGCACGCCAGGCCCTCCTGTCTTCCACTGCCTCCCGCAGTTTGGTCAAACTCATATTTGTAGCTTCGAGAACACTGTCCAACCACCTTGTCCTCTGTTGTCCCCCTCTCCTTATGCCCCCAATCTTTCCCAATATCAGGGTCTTTTCCAGGGAGTCTTCTCTTCTCATGAGGTGGCCAAAGTATTAGAGCCTCAGCTTTAGGATCTGTCCTTCCAGTGAGCACTCAGGGCTGATTTCCTTAAGAATGGATAGGTTTGATCTTCTTGCAGTCCATGGGCCTCTCAAGAGTCTCCTCCAGCACCATAATTCAAAAGTATCAATTCTTTGGCGATTAGCCTTCTTTATGGTCCAGCTCTCACTTCCATACATCACTACTGGGAAAACCATAGCTTTAACTATTTGGACCTTTGTCGGCAAGGTTATGTCTCTGCTTTTTAAGATGCTGTCTAGGTTTGTCATTGCTTTTCTCCCAAGAAGCAGGCACTCCCCTGTTATATGTATTATATGTCCCCTTAAATGAAAGAAAAAGTCTCTTAGGTCCAGCAGTCCTTTCCACTCCTCTTCTTTATACTTCTTTGAATTTTGCAGGGCACTTGTCCAGCCTAGTAATGTATAGGGAAATGTATGCACAAGGGTAAAGTGTCCATGAAATACAATGCTATTTTTCAAAAAAAGAGGTGCCGGAACTCACCAGCAATGCCTCCAATGTTCTTTTATAATGACAATGGTGCCCACCTGAGAGGTGCTGGAACTGAGTTCCAGTGAGATCCAGCTGAAAAAACCCCCACGAAATGCATGTATTAGTGAAAATGTTATACAAATATGCATATTATTTGGGAACATTGCTTTGTAAAAATGAGTATATTTGGCAAAATTGCACACCAATGTGCATACTAAGAGACAGCACTAAGATTCTGGTTAATTTTCATGAGTTGTTTTTTTTAATCACAAACCGATGTGGAAATGTGGAGAACTGATGAGCAACCAAGAGAAATTGAATTTTACAGATTTGCCTTTCCTACTCCAGAACACTCCAATAGGTGCTTATTTAGTTCTTTTTTAAAAAATGGATTTGTAAACAACCCTAGGGAAATCCTACATGGAGACAAATGAAGAGAGGGCATTGTAATGTGTGATTTATTAAAATGAGGCACGCCCTAATAGGGACAAATCTACAAAGGCAATAGGAATTATCTTATTTTTCACTTCTTAAATTTGTATTATTTTAGAATCCAGAACTTTATAGCAGTCACTGAGATATGCACACATTATTATTCCTGACCTTGCATTAAAGAATCAAAACTCAAAACTCTATGGGATGCTTTACAGATTTAAGCCACATATATCAACTCTGCTCTGTTAATTGTCACTGTAGTCATTTTGCTACATTATTTGCTAATCACCTCTGTCCTTTTAGCATTGCATTTTCTTCTTACCTTATTCCTCTCCATCCTCACTCCTCAATGTGTGTATATAAGCCTGCAAATTTACGATGACACTTCATACATCTGATGAAGTGAACTTTCATCTATTGGAGCTTATAAATTTGTTAGTCTTTCAGGTGACACAAGACTCTTTGGTTTTTATGAGTAAGAGAGAAATTGCTTCCATTTATGGTGCAGTTGTATCTAACTTTTCCAGCACACAGTATCAGCTCTGTGTTGGATTGAGTCTACCCTTTAATGCTTTAGGAATTAGTGTGCGGCTTTACTAAATGTTACGTGAAACTCATGACCCTAACCATCCCCTGCTAAGGAAGAATGGACACATTTTCTATTGCTGTTGACTGGCAATAGAAAAGGTGACCACAAAAGGGCAATTGAAAAACTGACAACAAGCCTAAACAGCAGTCTAGGAGACATTTTCCCTACATGGTTTCTGTATATGGAAATTTTAAAGGCAATGGCCACCTAAGATGTAGACAGACAAACTTCACATTTGAGTCGGTTTATGACTGCAAAACATACATGTAATACATCAGCTGGGGCAGGTTTATGCATGTAGAAGTAGCTTGGTTTTCCTTAAAATACATGAGACTGGAGGCTTGACCTTCATCTGATTCTTATTTCTTTATTTCTATCTATCATTTCATCATCGTTGATCCCAAAGCAGGATGCCTCATGTAATGAATCATGATAATATAATCAAGAGCAAACAACTGTTGAAATGCCATTATTAAAATTTCGCATTGTAGCTGTTGTTACACGAATACATCCCTTTCCCTGTAGAACTGCTATTTATGTATATTGCATGCCGGTATCTATGCCTGAGTATGGAGCGTAACCTGATTAACCCCTCTTAACTGACAGCTGTCTATGCACTTAAAGGATTTACAGTTCAAAAGCATGTCAAAGTGCAAGTAGACAAATAGGTACCGCTCCGGCGGGAAGGTAAACGGTGTTTCTGTGCACTGCTCTGGTTCGCCATGCTTAGTCATGCTGGCCACATGACCCAGAAGCTGTACACCGGCTCCCTCTGCCAAAAAAGCGAGATGAGTGCAGCAACCCCAGAGTCGGCCACGACTGGACCTAACGGTCAGGGGTCCCTTTACCTTTACCTTACAATTATTATTATTATTTTGTCCAGAAGTGATTAAATGACTCTTATTTGAGCTTTATAGCTCTTGTGGTTCACCCTTTGACATGGAAATCTTTATTTGGCTATTTAAAATCTCCAGTCCACTTCCAGTACCAATTGCCTTCAGTAACATACTGATTTGATCTATGATATTTATTTCATGGAGATATTATTGTTTTATTAGTTTTGCATGTAGCTATTTTTTTGCATGGATTGGGGATAGGTAACATTATAAGGGAGTCTTTTCAAATAAAGGCCGAAGTATGCTAATATTTCCTTAGTTTATTTGCTTGATCTCTTTTCCCACGTGAGGGATTTCTCTGTGTATTTTGATTTTAGCATGCAGATAGCAATGGGATATGATGTCAGCTCTTTTTGTCCACAGATCATCTGCTGCAAGGCAACTACATTACAGGTATTCCCTGGATGTCCTGACAGTAATTGTAATGGTATTCACATAGCTGATCTTCTAAGGGTCTATTCTCTTAACACACTGAATCTGGTGTTGAATTTGTTTGCCTCTGTTGTGGCAATGATGAAGCTGAGAGTATTGTGAGAGTCCCAAAAGTGAGCAATATTCCTTGTGAAGCAGCTTTGGAGGGAAAACTCGGATCAGACAATTGAAGGAGCTTGCTACTGGCTGCTTTTGAGGGCAACTCTGTGCATTGGGGACTAATAAAAAAACATTATCAGTTCAAACATAAAGTGGTCTTTATGAAATTGGATTTAAGCCTTTTCTCTCGCCCTCAGTCATGTTATAACAGCTCAAGCTTCCAGTGTTACAAATACTGCAAACCATTTTTGCCTAAGTAAGACCCTTTAAAAAATATTTGGAATATTGGGCCAGTGTTGAAATTGTCTTCAGCATATATTATCCTGTACTTGTAAACATTTAGACGAATCTTTTAAACTATTTTCAGAAAACCAAAGCTGTTCTGATTGCTCTTTAGGTTCTGGTTCATCATGTGCATGAACCTTAGTCCTGTGTACTTCTGTTTTATCTCCAGCATGGCTGTGAGGAGATCAGAAGCATCTACTTCCATTTTCAGTTAGCTGAAGATTGTGGTCATGCCCAAACTGGGAATTTCAGTTAGCATTAATGGTGGTTTAGCCAAGCATGCTAGGGTAATTAACTGCGGTTTGAATTTGGTTTATTTGGGCATGTCATAATTAAAGCGAACCACAGCTTATGCAGGTTCAGATATATAACTACAAACCTTGGTTAGTTGAAGGTGGAAAGAAATACTGAAGAGGAGAAAGGAGGGTGAGTCCAGGAGCCTGAGATGCATGCATATAACATTAATTTATGGTTTAGTGCTACATGAAAACACAGCCTAGGTGCTATAAAATAGCCTAAACAAGGCACAATGGACTTTTACAGAGCCCAAAGCCTAAGGAACAGTTAGGGATTGAAGTTGGAGTATTGTTGGCATAGATGTCTAAAAAT
The DNA here is from genome assembly GCF_965112155.1 of Podarcis liolepis. Classification (NCBI taxonomy): domain Eukaryota; kingdom Metazoa; phylum Chordata; class Lepidosauria; order Squamata; family Lacertidae; genus Podarcis; species Podarcis liolepis. Next base: position 47,505,482 of record NC_139564.1, on the reverse strand, counting down.
AGTAGTCCACTCTACTGTGGTCATTCTCCAGATGTCCTTTTCTTTGGAAGTTAGAAGAAGAAGAAGAGAAGAAGAGTTTGGATTTGATATCCCGCCTTTCACTCCCTTTAAGGAGTCTCAAAGTGGCTAACATTCTCCTTTCCCTTCCTCCCCCACAACAAACACTCTGTGAGGTGAGTGGGGTTGAGAGACTTCAAAGAAGTGTGGCTGGAAGGTCACCCAGCAGCTGCATGTGGAGGAGCGGAGACGCGAACCCGGTTTCCCAGATTATGAGACTGCCGCTCTTAACCACTACACCACACTGGCTTTAAAGTTAGACTTTACTGGAAAGTTTTCTAGTGCCTACTTTGCTGAGCTGATGTTCCAAGTTAAGGTAGCACCCTTAAGGTTCACCCAGCTTTTAGCAAACTATAAACTATTGAAAGTCATGGAAAAGCCATTATTTGCAAATCTGTTTTCTTTGTTATGCTGATAACCACAGAAATCACTGTGCAGCTATATTTGGCAAATATCAGGGTTGGTTGTTTTTGTTGTCCATTCCCCTCACTAAACTTACTTCCTTGCCATTGGCATGACATAACTGTCTTTTACTGTATCGGGTATAGTTTATTGCTGTCCTTATTCCATTTGCCGTTTTGCCTCTGCTACTATTTTCTTCTTGTAGGGCATAAAGGGGAAACAAAGGTTAGTTGTCTGTACAATATATGTACTGTACTGTATACACAAATTTCCATAGTATTTGTAACAAGCAAAAATAAAGAGCTCTTCTGATAAAGGGCAAAATGCAGCAGGGAAAGCCAATTGAGATCCAGTTGTGATTTAATAAATAGCTCCCACTGTGACTCATATCTTCAGCAGGGGAAAATATTCAGCAGTTTAGATAGACATGAAATTGCAGCTCTTTCTAGCATTCCACTGCTAGAAGAGCTGCTCTATTTAAACGACTGAACAATTCCCTGTGACAAAGGCATCAAAATGGCCCAGGAATTAGTTATTAAATTCTGAGTGCACCTTCCTGGCTCTGTATGGGGCATTTTCCTACATGCTGTTATAAGTCTTTACACCCTTCATATATGTTTGTGTTTATATGCATGCATATTTCATTTATATATTTGGGTCTGCTCTAACTCATCTGTCTGGTATACTGCTTCAGTTAATGCAAATCCACTGGAAAGATCAGGTCAAGTTGACTTCAGCATGTGATGCTTGTGATTTGATAGAAACTTTTAGAACTGTTGAAGTACATGCATTCTCTGGAAGTGACAGTGTTTCTTTACATTAGTGGTACCATGTCAGCAGGATCTCTCTGAAGTACTTAGCAAAAGACAGCCTTGGGGGCATGTCTGTGCTGCAAGAAAATGGGCCTTTTAGTACATTGTTGATCATATCATTAAAAATGCAGTTGCAATGCATTGTTACTCTTTTGTGCTCCTATATAAGAACAACATCTGTTGTACAGATGGATTTTGCATGGACTTGCGTTAGTTTCCATGCTCTTCATAGAGACTCATTCCTCTTCTAAAACAAACAAAACAAAACAAAACGTTCTAAATTCATGCTCTGATTCCTTGCTTGACTGACAGTGAGAGAGGAAACCTTGGAATCCAGAATTATTTCCTTGGAAATCAGTAACAATCACTGAGTTACCTGGTACTCATGGCAAGGGCACTCAGATTCTGAATGGAAATGGGGTGTAGTCAGAAATGAACTCCCTCCAGGTCAGAAAACCCATCATAAATTGAGCCCCAAAGCCTCCTGAAGTTTAGACCCAGCTCATGCTGGCTTAATGCACCAACCCTTATCCCTGATTCTTCCCTTTTTGAAACTTATCCTGCTTGTGGGCACAGTGCACCTCTATACTACTCAGAATTAAGTCCTAATGAATTCAGTGGAGCTTTATTCCAGATAAATGGCTACAGGAGTGCAGCCTAAGTTATGAAAATTGCTCAGCAGTATTCTTTAAAAAATGAATCTATGTTTTACTGGGTTTATGGAAGAACCATCTTATCAAGGCCGGTCTTACTATTTGGTAGAGTGGGGTGGCCATATTAGGTAGCTGATTTTAAGTGGCATTCAAGAAACTAGTTAGCTATTTATTATTATTAATTTTGTGTATGTACACACACACACACACACACACACACACCAAGGGAGGGGAAGAGGCACGTTTGAGATTTTCTGGTTCAGGTGCCAAAATACACTGACTAGCCTTAGGTACTACTGCAAATTGTTTGGTATTGAGAGGTGGGCATCATTTGCTGCTCTATCTCAGCCAGAAAAAAAGTTTTGGGCTTTTACTGCATCTTAGAGAATGAAGAGAACTGCTGATGTTCTCTTCCTATTCCATTGGGTCTGCCCTGTTCCAAGCATATATCTCACAGCAGTCACAGGGGGAAAAAGAGAAATAAATGTATGCTGTGTGGGTGGGTGAAACAAAGAGTGTCGCAGATCTCTTGCTAATATAAACGAGCTCATCTTCATTTATTTGCATCGAGAATCATTCTCTCCCCGAGATAATGTCTTTATGTGCCTTATGTGTTTTGTGTGTTCCAATATCAGAAAGCAGTATACCATTCCATCTTCTTCAAGGTGGGGGAATAAAATAGTCCAGATTCCTGACGATTCTGTCCCTCTGTATGTATCTTCAGCACCTACTTAAAATCTCTCACATAGAGAATTAATGCAAACTGTGGATGCTTAAAGAGCAGCCCCAGATAAAAAGATAGCTTGATGTGATGTATAATTTGCTTCTGCCATTCCCAGTGTTAACAGCAGGGCATGGGTTGCCCTAGTATCTGTAGCTTCTTTGTTCATTTACAGAGGGCCTTGGCCACGGAACTGTGAGGCTTCCCTAATGCTTCCTTCCTTTTGTTGCACAGCTGAATCCTATCAGTTGTGTAAGGCTTTGAATACCCACATAGGCGGCTGCCATTATCATGAAATGAAGAAGGGAAAATTCCATTTAAAAACTGGCCACAATCACTTGACTTTACATTTTTTTCCCCTGTAGCTTGTTTCATTGTTCGTTGAAGCTCTGTATTTCCATTGTGGTCTTTTCGCTCATGCTTCAGAGCCAGAAGTGTAGGGTACAGCTGGCTACAGACAACCTTGAAATCCTAAATAGGAGGAAGGGCAGCATAGGGCTATTTCAAATAAATGAATAAAATAGGGGGCAAGGGGTTGTAACAAATGGCTTTCAATATGCTTTACTGACAGCTATGGAGCTGCAGGTGTGCAGCTGCAGGGGGAATTGCTGTCATTGGCACATCGCTATTCTTTCCCATAAAACATCCAAAAGTGATTCACATTTTTTTTTTAAATCAACAATAAAAGCTGATGTGAAACAATTTCAGGTTCAGTACAGATACAGGTATAGACTGACACAGATAAACTATGTACACCATTGTTTCTCACTGATTGCATGCAGAGAGGAGGAGGCAGAATAAACCTGTGGAGTCTATGGCCCTCCATAGGGTGCTGGATTCCAATACTCATCATCTCATTGTGTGTTCTGGCTGGTGCTGATGAGAGCCAAAGTCCAACAGCCTCTGGTGTCCACAGGTTCCACTCCTTGCAGCAGAGGAAGGGAGGCGGCTGGCACATTCAATGCACAGTGTTTTGTGGGGAGGTCCTGATGTCTGCTTACACATAAAGGGGCCCCTGGTGCAATGAAAGGCTCTTCCTGCTCCCTTCTTATCAGAGACCTTGGAATTATATTTCCATAGTTGAATCAGAAAACAAAAGTTTTTTTATTTTTAAAAATCATTTCCCCCCAGAAAATTATCCGTAAAACATAAACTTATACCACAAGCCTGTAATTCCCATGTGATCAGCAGGCTTTACTCCCAGATAGTTATGACAAATAATAATATTTGTACCTTGCTCATCTGACTGGGATTGCCCCAGCTGCTCTGGGCGGCTTCCAGCATACACACACACACACACACACACACACACACACACATTAAACAAAGATAACTGCGCACAGGATTGTAACCTAAATTATGCAGTTCATAAACAGGAATCATAAAAGAACTCTTTAAGACAGAGGTTTTCAACCAGTGTGCAATGCCACCCTGGGGTGCCTTGAATGATGGCCAGGGGTGCCACAGGCAACACTGGCCTCTGTCCCCCTTTCCTTCCCACCCTCCTCTAATGCCCTCTTGCATCTCTGCCTTCTAAAGGCTTCCACAGCTGTTTGTTGCTGCCGCCCTGCTGCCGCCACTGCTGCCTCCCTAGGTAAGGTGCTGGCTTCATGTTCACCTTTGGCCAGTCTCCGCTGGGCCACTAAGGCTGGGGGCATCCTCTGCCCAGATCCCTGTGGGGCAGTGTGAGGAGGCACCTCTTTTGGGGGTAGGGAGCAGCTCAAAGACCAGGGGTGGCAGCAGCGGCTGCCTGGAGGACTCCCAAGGAGAGGGGAGGAGAGGAGGCTGAGGGAACACTCCACAAGGGACGGTGTTCGAAAAAGGGTGAGAGGTAGCAAGTTCTGCAGGCAAGGGGTGACATAGTAACAGGGCTCCTGAGCCCCACAGGGGTGCTGCAGAAAGATTGTAGTTGGTCAAGGGAGCCGTGGACTCAAAAAGGTTGAAAACCTCTGCTTTAAGAGGCAGAATATTGAGAAATTTCTAACATTTACTTACTATCTTTGACCGATCGTCACAAGTTTGGATAACTGAGGTTTCCTCCCTACTCTCCATAGAGTGGTAACACCAGGGCTGTCCAGGGATTTCCATGCTGTTTGTATTTTTTGCTTCTTTTTATGACTCTCTTCTATACCTGGTTTTGAGAGCTTCTATTGGGGCCAGAACCATTTGTGACCCGCCATGTTTAACTGAGCTTAACATTTCTGTGTGGTGGCTCAATGGCTTGATTAATATTTTGGGGGTTTTTTTGTTACCTGCTTAGAAATGTAAGAAAAGAAAATGGGGGGGGGGGTTACACATGTGTGCGTGTGCACACACACATGCATGTATTTGGCTGGCAATCACTGCTGCTGATAACACTTGATGCATCATGGGACAGGCCTGTATCAGTAAGAGGAAATAGTGCCAGATAGATTTCTTTACTGCCCTGGCAACCTTTGAGTTAAAGAGTGTAATACAAATTCAAATTAATAATTATAACAACAATACATTTCATAGTGGAAAAATCGTATTCTTCTGTCTTAACTGAGCCAGGGATGCAGTGGTACTGATCAGGCCAAACATAACTTTCATGGGAGAAGTTCCCACCTTCCCAGCTTTAAATACTAACTGTGGAGACATTCCTTATAGTCATTTAGGTTACCATATCATAGCAGATATCTAGTTGCAGAATATCTTGCTCACAATATGCTACAGCGTTGCAAAAATGTCAGATCCCATACTTAAGTTAGGACCAAGATCAGTGCTCTCTGTTGCCTCTGGCATGGTATGCTGTTATTCTTACTGACCTTATATCCAGCTAGGCCAAGAGTTTGTGTAGAACTGTGTGTGTGTACACTGCAGTTTATATGTTGCTACTATGAGAAACCAGATACAGGTAGACAACTGTTAGATTACTGTTAGGCACCATAGATAACGACCTCTGCAGCAATCCCAGCAACAGAGAGTTTTATTTGGTTATACAATTTTCATGACATATGAGCTGATGCATGTCCAGATGGGCAAACAGAATGTGTGAAATGAGCAGTTGCGGGATATGGCTGGTAACAATTCCTATGATTGCAGTGGCACTTTCCCCAGCTGCCTCAGCCCATGGAAACCGAATTATCTTGTCCATAACAATGCAAACCTAAGGAAAAATACATTGTGGGAATTCTCCCATGAGCATCTATGGAATACCATTTTGAAAATTTAATGTTTCATTCTAGTTCACATGAATAAAATGAATTTAATTTTTATTCATAAAGGCACAGGAATCCCATTTTTATGTTTCAAGTAATAAAGAAAAAAAACCAATGTTTCACGTGGACAAATTTACTTTATGTTCAATACAAGCCTGTGGGGTGAGGTTCTATAAGGGTGTGTCCACAAATTAGCTGCCAAGTAGTGGACACTGCAGTGACCAATCAAAGTTGTGCAAAATATTTTTGGAACAATAATAGAATCATAGAGTTGGACGGGACCATGAGGGTCACCTAATCCAACTCCTTGCAATATTTTGCCCATCGTGGGTTTTGAACCCATGACACTATTCCCAAGAGTCCCTCAACCTCCAGGAACAGATTTTCAGAAGGCGCAGTAGCCTACAATGGGAAGGGGAGGTCCCTTTCCATAAATCCCATTCACAGAAGAAAAGTTAGGAGCCAAACCAATGATAATAAAATTATTAGCTGATTTGCCAAGACCACCACCTTTGTTGCAGAATGAGAAGATAGATGCAGTTGTGCACTTTTTATTTTACAACTTCATGATTATGTTAAGTAAGGCAGATGGACAAAGTGGACCAACACATTTGGTAAGTTTTTGGATGAGAGGGTCTGTTTGCAATGTGCCTGACTAATTTACCTTACATGCAGGCACTGCTAAATGTCCATATCTTACATGTTTATTAGCTGTGGGAGTAGGATAACTCATTTATATTGCAATAAACTTAATGTACTGAAAACACATAAAAGCTAATCACAACACAATTTTCCTCTGTATTTTCATAACCATTAATGTCCCATAAATGAGAGTTCTCAGTTTAATGAAATATATGAAGTGCAATTAAGTTGTTGGATATATTGATTAATTTATTTCCAGTCTTTGTGTGCTTTGGGCATATTGTATGCTTTAAAAACTATAAATAGGCACACTGAGATGTCTTTATAGAAACTACTTCCACTACTTTAGAAACTACTGAGTCTGTATCAGTTTGGGCATAGATTAAGTCTCAAATGGGCTAAAAATATACATGTTGGCCATAATCCAGAGCTCCTTTTGCTTTTGTATACCCATGCAGTCAGCCGAGCTTTGCTTCACTGAGAAAGCCCCAACCCTCAACCCTCAAGAGTTCCTATGTTTCAGAAATAATCTGCTGTGTGTTGCAATGTTTGAACAAACCTAAGTAAAATCCTTGCTGGGCATGTAGAGTTACTTTCATGAGTGTTTAGACTTTGGCAACTGATTAAGGCAGTTTCAAAAGTACATGGTTGGGTGTGTGTGTGGAGAATGAGAAACAGAAGTCTTGATACTAAGTCCATGTCTTCCTCCTTGAATATCAGAGGGTGCATCCCTGTACTTTCCAGGCTGACATGTATGTCATGCAGCCGCCAGTGAATCAGTGGCTCCTCCAGACTTGATCTGCACATGGCTTTGTCTGCTTGACTACTTTCCTCCTGCTCCAACTAGATTCCATATAGTTTCCCCTTCTTCCTCTCCCAAGGTTGAGCTAGTACATTTAGAAGTGTAATGTAGGCAAGGGCACTGACAGTGTCATCTGCTGGGAGAAGAGCTTCTACTAAAAATGAATGGGGCTTAATTGTTGAGCTAGAAGGTGGTATTTTCCCAAGCCTTGTTCTGTTGGTGTAGGCTGGGAACCGCTCTTCTTCATGTCTGCCATTAGATTGACTTGAATTTGTCCTAGGATGGAGACCTATTTTAACTGGAAATGCCAGTGTCTAAATTCCAGTGGGTTGGCCTACTGTTTATTTATTTCACAGAATCATAGAATTGTAGAATTGGAAGAGACCCTGAGGACCTTCTGGTCCCAAACACTAAGAGTTCAAAGGTAAAAGGTATAGTGAGTTTCTAGCGTTACTCATATTCTCATTTCCCCCTCAATATTTTTATGAGAGATTGTCAAATAATTGGCCAAAGAATAATTAAGCAAGCAGTTTAAGCAGTGAGAATTTACAGGTTCATTTCTTACCAAGTGAAATAATACACTGAGCACTAGAGAAGAGACTTCTGGGATCACAGTATCAATCTGTTTTTTCCTCTAATATCCACAGCACTTGGAAGAAGACACACCTTGAGTCAGTGCCAAGGCAACAGGGCCAAATCTTGCCACATTGTACTGGCAGTTCATCGTCAAGTCAGCGCAGAGCAACAAGTCATGAAGCACAGTTGCCTTGGCAATGGGCTCACACATCCCCGCTCTCCCCCCTGTGACCATTCTTACATCATTCACATGCCTTCTTAGACATATTGTATTTTGGTGGATGCAAAACTGTTCAAGAAACTCACACATACACATACAAATGTCAGCTTAGCACTCTTGCTGTGTGCATTTTTAGGAACAAACACCTATACCTAAAATAGCCTTGTAAGTATGCCCCCAAATTTACTAGATTGCATTTTTTAAAAGAAACTTGCTATGGGCTGGCAAGGTATAGACAGAGAGATGCATTTCTGTGCTGAATGCAGAGGAAGGGGCTTTCCTCCTCTATCAGTGCTTGCTTTCAGTGCTGGACACAGAGGAGGGAAAGCGCACCCTAGTCTTCCTGCTTCATCCCTCTAATGCATGGAATTTCCAATCTCCTATTGCTAGCAGGCTAATGTTTAAAATAAGTGATCTCTCTTATTGCCATGAGGACATTTGTTTATGCATGCCCAGCACTTTCATCTTGTATAGGATGAGTTTTGCTGTACATGAGAAGTGTGAAAGGAGGCTGGGTTTTTCATTCCTGAGCTTTCAAATGGAAGCCCAGAGGCAGAATTATTTTGATCATGCCCAACCCACCTCATCCTTTTTATAAAGGCAGTGGGAGGAATGTACTGATTGTTTTAAAAAGGATTCTAGTAACATAAGGACATGCACTATTTCAACTGAAGAAATATCCTGCATTTTAAAAATGCATTTACGATGAAGTTCCGTATTTTCAACCAACATCAAAGAAACCCATTCTTTTCCTTTGATGCTGTAATTTAACATGAGTCATATCATTAGGTGCCCCCTCCCAACTTCCTGAGCAGTGGAACATGCTAGGGGCAATGTTACCAAGTTGGGTTTCTTTTGGATTGCAAATGTGCAAGCAGAGCATCCTGCAAGCAAATAGGCATTCTTTCAGCAGGCAACAAATCCCTAGAGAGAGTCTTAATCTTTGCTCCTCAGGGTGCTTCCTCTACAGCTAGTTTACAACTCTGAAATATTCTCTGTCTCGTTCTATTCAGATTCAAAACTGCTCTCTCTCTCTCTTGCACACCTTACTGACCACCGCCCCCTCACTGAAAACTGAAATGATACCCAGATATAAGTGGATAACTACATATAATCTACTTTATGAACATAGTTCACTCATTGGCACCATTCACCCAGGAAAGCAGAAACGGTTAGAATTTGTCAACTGCCCAAGTAGCCATATTCTATATGGAAATTGATTTTATTGAGAGAATTAGATATGTAAAAAGAGGATGACCTTAAAGAATGGCTCTTTTTTGATGCAAAATCCTCGCAGAACCAAGCACATTTACTTTAAAACAAAAAGCAAAGTAAACTATTTCCATTTTACATATATCACATGTCCTCAAGTCTTTTCATTTTATGATTTTGGTATGGAAATGCATTTCCAATATATAACATTCTGAGATATGCTCACTGAAATGCATAAACTCAAGTATTATTATTTGAGCCTTGTGATTAAATATGAATGGGTCTTGCCATGAACTGGGTAAATTTATGAGACATTAACACTCCCCATGGAGGAATATGATATTATTATTATGCCATAAAATGTATTTTTAAAATATTAGACTTTGTTGATTTTAAACCTTTTTGTAAGTTGCTTAGATACCGGTACTTTCCCATAGTATGTGACTAATAAGTCAAAATACTAATAGAACATCTGCTTTACAAGAAAATTATTTTGATATTAAATTTATGTTGCAACCTAAATTTCACCAGCTGTAATTGAGACATAACCCTTCAACAGGTAACACATACGTATCCCAGATTGAATGACCCCCAAAAGTGTTGGAACACTTATTTTCTTCCTTGAGTTAAAAACATATTTCTACATTCCCTGTGCTTTGAAGCAAAGAAGAAAAAGGAAAGATCCACACAGATTAAATAGACAGTCCAGTTGGCAGTTATTCTCCAGAGAAGAGAAAAATTACTGTCAGATCATGTGAAGAAAAAGCTAAAGTTAGTCAGATTAGGCACCAGAGATTTTGTGTGAGAGTGTGCAAGGAGAATAGTAATGAACTTTCTTTCACCTTGCTGAGTTGTACATAGGAGTCTAGTGCACTTAATAAAAACTAGGTGTTGTACATATAGATGGGAAACTCTTGCTGCAGTCTTAGAGGCATGACTCAAAAGCATAGCAAAATGGAAGGGGGGATATCTTTGTTTCAAGAACAGTATAGCAGTGCCAGGGGAAACTATGGTCTAGAGATCTATGATTTCTGGCATGAAATAGTAGTGCTGTAGTTTCCCAGTTTGTAGTTTGTTATGAAGAGAGATCAAGCTCCCCTAGAGTTGGGGAACCTGTGGCATTCCAGATGTTCTGGACCACAGTTGCACTAAAGTTGAAGAGAATTGGAATCAACCAATTTCTGGGGAAGATGTAGCCCTTCGACTGTTGCTGGACTACAACTCTCAACATCCCTAACTCTTACTCATTCTTGCTGGGGCTGATTTAAGTTGGAGTTCAACATCTGGAAGGAAACAGGTTTCCCACCCTTGCTCTGTACCTATGTGGAGAGGCCAAAGTTCAGTGGTATAATACAAGGTTTGCATACATAAGGTCCCAGATTCATATCACAGAGTAGACAATGTTTGGTGTCTTTGGACCAAAATGGATCAGTAGACTAATTCCATAAAAGAAACGGGAGAGAAGGGGACATCTGGAATATGTTCTTCCTTTGTTAAGGCAGGTCATTATCTGCACTAGCAGTGCTGTTTGGTTAGTACAGGAGAACCATGTTCTCATCTCTGGATATACTTTTATCCCAACCTCTGCTAGGTTAATCAAAGCATGGAAGCCTTTGCCCTTGCATGCTAGAATGGTATGGAGGTTTACAAATACACTGCTGGTTCAGCTAAAAATAGTGACAATGTGACAATAACAATGTGACTCATTCTTAGCATCTTCACTCTCCCCTGTGGAGCAATCATCTGTATTAAAATCATCAATAATAATTACAGCCTCTGGGGAGATATGGGCATTAAAACCACATGTATCTTGGGATTAAGGTCCTTAAAGTTGAGTGCAAAAGGACTTTTGCATTGTTGCAGTTGATTTGAACAACCACAGCAATTCTAGCCCAGGTTTCTTGTTGGCCACACAACTTTCGGCCAGGTATCCAGAAATCTAACATTAGCAATGGCAGACTTGAGCCATCATCATGCAAGGGAAGTCGCTGGTTCAAGGAGAAATGAAGCATGAGGAATGAGGGGGCTGCAGGAGCCAATAAAAAGCAAAGAATGTTAAAATGAAAATGGTCTTGTGCTTATACCGCATTCCTTGCGTGTATACATATAATGTTGAATATGTGGCATGACTGGATTTCTTCAAGTCACTAGTGTAGATAAGACTTCACTATCTTTCTCTTGATATTATTTCCTCCCTAAGCACTTCATAACTTCCTCTTTGAAGAATCTGAAACCATGGATCTATGTTAATCCATAATGCTTGTGTGTGAGTGTTTGCTGTTATTCAGACATGTAAACTAATTCATAATGTCAGGGAGCTTCAGCCACAGGTAGGATGTTTTGGATAGTTCCCAGAGAAGTAATGTAGTTGTCATTTTTGCTTGATGTAAACAAAGAATCACGTAGCATCTTAAACACCATGAAATGTATTGTGGCGTAAGCTGTCATGGACTAATGTCCACATTATCAGGTGCACGAAGTGTGGTCCTCAGCTGACAGTGATGAGTGAAAGGCATGCCGTGTGCATGAGTCTTCTCTCTGACCAAGACTCAAAATTAGGAGGTTTACCCTGCATATTGGATCTGCAGGCTTCCATTTTCACTCCTTTTCTCTACTTTCCTAATTTGTGGCTAGCCACACTCCCCACATTGTTAGAAGAAATAAGTGGGTTGCCTCCTTTAGGTTCAAGGGCTTATTTCCTGTCCGACAGCAAGGGCTGGGTCTTTCAGATCACCTAGCTGCATCACTATTTTTTTCAGGGTGCTTTGGAACTAGAAAGAGAAGAGAACACTGGTGTCTCTCAGAAATTTTATTTTAGAATCTACCCTGAGGGTATTTGCATACTCAGACTCCCAGCAGAGTGTATAGGCAACACATGACTGCAAATACTGTCCTGAAATAAGAAAATGAAAACGTGGGTTGGCTTTGAGGCAGAGGAAAATTAAAATGTGTTAAGAATGGTCTTCTCTTCTGTTTTGTCCAGGGTGCTTTGAATGCTGCATCAAGTGCTTGGGGGGCATTCCCTACGCCTCCTTGATTGCCACCATCCTGCTGTATGCTGGGGTTGCCCTCTTCTGTGGCTGTGGTCATGAAGCACTCTCGGGAACTGTCAACATTCTTCAGACCTACTTTGAGATGGCAAGAGCTCCTGGGGACACTATTGATGTCTTTACCATGTAAGTCTCAGCTTAACCTTTGCATTTATACCACTGCAATACAAGATGTAATTACTAACCCTCCCTGTGTCAGGCATTATGCAGCCAAGTGAACAGAAAACATTTGCTTGAATTTCTTCTAAATCTATTTCATAGCATATGGATATAAAATATTTCCCACTATGTAAATATTTCTATTGATAATTTTTCATCCTGCAAAATGAGTGTACATTTCAATATCATAAAAAAATGAAATCTAGGGTTGGATGAAATCTAGCTGTGGGCTGCATTCAGTCTGTGTGGACTATCCATGCTGGTTTCTAAGGAAATGTGAAGGTAGGTGGGTGCTTTAGTGGGTGCAGAAATGGACACTTGGTGGAATTAAGTGTCAGGCTGTTACAAGTGTTCTGACCATGCATGCATTTCCCCTCCATCCTCCTATTTAATGTTCTGGGGGTTCACCTGACCAGAGCTGTTTGGGAGAGGGACACAGGAGAAGGAGAGGGGGGAAAGCCCCATTGCACAATTGCAAATCCTTGCACAAGGCTTCCACTGGCAGGACTTGTTAAGTGTTAGCAGGTTGAGTGGTGGCAAGGAGAACATGGCCACCTAGTAGGAAGAGAGGGTTGTTTTCAACACTGCTTGTGTGCAAGTGCAGTGGACTTCCACTCACACAACAGAACTTGGATCTTCTCTTCGTTCCCATGCAATTCCCCAAGCAGGGAGTGTTGGAAGCTCCAGAGCAGATTTTGGGGACATACAGGGGGCTGAAGGGAGGAATTGAGAAAGTCCTGAAGGATACACTTCACTTTCCAGGAATAGGAAATACTTAATGTGGCGCTGTGTGTGTGTGGCTGGTGATGGAGAATTCACATATTTTAGCTTGATTGCTTTATGATTGGTGCTCATTAATATTGCTTATATTGCTCTTCTTAAATTCGGTTATATTTTTAGAATTGCATTTAGAATAATGTTTCCAAAGCTGGCTTCACAGCTCAGTCTCTGGTTTATTACTGAATGAAAGCTAACCCGTTTTTCTAGACTTTAACTTAATGAGTCTCTGGGTAGCTGTTATTGCAGAAACATAGTAAATCAATGCATTAAGCTTTTCACAAATTATCCAGGTCTGCTCTGTCAGAGCTGTACATGAAACATCAGTCAAGAAACATAGTTGTATACAAAGAATTCAGAGACAATGATAAAGTATTTATCAATTAATTTGTTCATTTTAAAATACAATTGATGCCTGAAGATTACTTCCATTCCTTGGGAATTCTGTATTTCCCCTGCAATACATTTTGGACTCACAGCTGTCCATGGAGGTGCAGGTCAATTCTGTGTCCAGGGCAGCTGTCTACCAGCTCCATCTGGTACGCAGGCTGAGACCCTATCTGCCCACAGACTGTCTCGCCAGAGTGGTGTATGCCCTGATTATCTCCCGCTTGGACTACTGCAATGCACTCTACGTGGGGCTATCTTTGAAGATGACCGGAAAACTACAACTAATCCAGAATGTGGCAGCTAGACTGGTGACTAGGAGTGGCCGCTGGGACTATATAACACCAGTCCTAAAGAATCTTCACTGGCTCCCAGTACATTTCAAAGTGTTGGTGCTGACCTTTAAGGCCCTAAATGGCCTTGGCCCAGTATACCTGCAGGAGCCTCTCTACCCCCATCACTTAGCCTGGATACTGAGGTCCCCCTCCAAGGGTCTTCTCTTGGTTTTCTCACTGTAAGAAATGAAGTTACAGGGAACCAGGCAGAGGGCCTTCTCGGTAGTGGCTCCCTCCCTGTGGAATGCCCTCTATTTAGATGTCAAGGAGATGAAGAATTACACAACTTGTAGAAGACATCAGAAGGCAGCCCTGTATTGGAAGGTTTTTAACATTTGATGCTTTATGTTTTTAGATATACTGTAAGCTGCCCAGAGTAGCTGGGGAAACCCAGCAAGATGGATGGGGTATAAATAATAAAATTATTATTCTTATTATAAGCAGGTGAAAGTCATAGTAAACCATTCATTATAGTTTCCTAAGATGTGTGAATCAATCCAATAAAACAATAAATCAGGGTCGCATAAAATGTCTTTATCATCGTTGTCTAACACACACACCTCCTGCCAGGACTACAGAACTGATTTTGGAACTAATTGTGGTAAATTATATTTAATCATGCTTATGGCTTCTCTAGCATTTATTGGCACATTTATCTCAATATAACCTGAAGTTTAATCTTTACATGAAAGATTTATCATGGTTTGGGTAGAAGATTCAAATGGCCAGGGATGTGTAAGCCATCCACTTCTCAGCTCACAAACCATATTGTTTTTTCTAAGCATTTCTGGCAAGAGATAATGGCTCTGAGTACGTTCAGTAACATCTATTCAAGTGCTGGAGCTTCCCAGTTGGGAAGTCTGCCTGTCTAATAGTTTAGTGCTACTCCCAGAAAGTGGCCAGACTGGCAGTTCACTGTGTAACAGAGACTTCCTTAGTTGTTCAGCAGTCTGGATGGCCTCTGTGAGAACAAGATGCTGGACTAGATGGGACCTTGGTCTGATCCAGTCAGGCTCTGTAAGAAGTTCTATTAGAGTGACTTCATGCTATAAGTGAGTATGTTTAGGAGGGTTCACCCAGCACCTATGATTTACATAAATTTAATAAATAATAACAAAAAGATAATAATCTCTGAGAAACATTGCCATATGAGGTAAAGCGACTTTGTGGGTGTCTCGGGATCATTATGATACGTTGCACTTTCACTAACTGAATGTTCCTACATGCCCCCCCCCAATTTCCTCCACTATTTATTTGTGAGAAGGGCTATAGTTTTAGCATTCTCTATGACACCTAGTTTTGTGTGTGCAAGGATTTTTAAAATTTATTTATGGAGGAATGTTCAGTCACACAGACCCCCACCTGCAATCTGAAGTGGTGGAACCCATTAACAGATTTATCACTTCAGTGAGAACTTTGTTTAGTACCTCTCTCGTTCAATATTTGCCATCTCTTTCTTGCACATCGCAGTGTGGGAGCCTATGACGCTTCAGGAGTGTTATTGTTTCCTCTTAACAATTAGAATTTTGTAATGGGTGGCTGGGTAAGGTTGTATGCATTTTCTTTGACAAACCATCTGTTTCTCTGTTTAGAATATGGTATGTTCTCAATCACCATAATGCAGCTTTCGTAGGAAACTTTCTAATTTCATGCTGTCTGATTTTTAATTTTTCAATACCCATAAAGTACAACAATGTAAGTCTACAACACACAATAGATTCAGGATTCCTTCACCCTTTCATCCGGCACAGCAAAAGTGGAAGTAGCTGAGCACTGATGTGACCATACACTTCCTCTAAGATTCCTCAGCTGCCTTAAATGTTTAAACTTGAGAAAAGAGAAAGCAGCCCCACATCCCTTTTATTCCTTCCTCTTCTGCAGCCTGATGGAATGGCTGCAGCCAGATGGCAGTGACATCTTCAAACCATGTGATTTTGAAGTTATTGCCTACAGTTACACGACCTCTTGATTCATATTTAGGACCATAGATATATGAACAAAATTGAGAACAGACTTTTAGTGCATCAATTCAGGATTAATGTCAACTGTGTGAAATTCAGTTTTAATTATAGAAGCATTTCTGGCTTCTTTGGAGTACTGTATACTGTAACACTGTATACGAAGCGAAGGATTAGCAGCATGTCCCTGATTGCCATAATGTGAGAGATGTGGGGTGGTATGCATGTACCCTGATTTCCATGCACATATTCACCATATGTCCCCAGACTGCTAGAATACCCTTCCAAAAAAAATGGATATTAATGACACCAAACATTAAAATAATAGATTGACAAGGTGTGGGAGTTTGCGGCTATGGCTAAACTTTCATGCATTCTTAAATGGAAAGAAAGCAGGTAGACAAGATACATTCTTGATAATCTGGCAAAACTTCATTGACTGTAGTAGAAGTTATGGAATACTGCCATTTTATGAATAATGAATTGACATTCCATTAATTAGTTAAGATAATATGATAAAAAAAAGCTTTTTGAGGAACCTTTGTCTGCAACCTTCATCTGGGCTATTGATAAATACCTCCTAATATCAATGTAAGCATTATATTAATAATAATAATAATAATAATAATAATAATAATAATAATAATAATAATTTATTTATACCCCACCCATCTGTATATACACGTTGCATTGACTTACAGTTTCCAAAGTATTTTTTAAAAAAATTGAGGGTGAAGACTACCAATGAGAGTGGAAAGTGAGAAAAATAGGAATTCTGTAACAATTATAATGTAGAATTGCTAACAGCAAATAATTGATTTGGAAATGGCCTTGGTTGAACAATCCTAACACTTTCGCAAGAATTGATAATCTGCCCACCCACTCCTCCATGTGACAACCCTATGCTCAGCTGTGTGAATGTGTCACGTGCATTGTGCCTCTGCTAGGTGTAGATATTTTAGCAATGGAAGGTGTTTCCCATCTTGTGAATGTCACTATGGGCATTGGGAGTCCTTTGCTTTTGCAGAGCAGAATTGCATCCATCAGTGTGAAATGTTCAGTTTATTTTCAATGAAAGGAGTCTGTATATATCACTGGTCCTAAGATTGATGTCAAAATATAGAAACAACACAGGCATTATTATTGTATACTGCATGTGGAGAAAAGGGAATCTTTCTTTTTTTAAAAAGAATCATCATTAAAACATTAACTAACACAGATACCTTTTAATTACAGGATTGACATCTTCAAATATGTGATCTACGGGGTAGCAGCTGCCTTCTTTGTCTATGGCATTTTGCTGATGGTGGAAGGATTTTTTACAACTGGTGCCATCAAGGATCTCTATGGGGATTTCAAAATCACCACCTGCGGCAGATGTGTCAGTGCTTGGGTATGTTAATATGACAGCCTTGATTACTCATGCTAATTTCAGTTGCATTAGAGTATTTTAATTAATCTATACTAAGTTAGCAAACTCAGTGGACTAGAAAGTGTGTCTCTAGGTATGTATGTGGAGCAGAACACATCATCTTATATTTAAGGATTCCACCCAAAACTCAAGCTTAATATTCTGAAATATGATAAAGGTTTTCCACCAGGAGAGTGATTTACAGCCCTCTGTGACAAATTCTCATAGATGTTTTAAAAATCAGAGCTGTAAATGTACTTCAGGAGTTACAGCATCTTACAGAGGCAATTACTTGTATGTCGTATTATTGTATCAAGACACGATAGGCTCTTTTGGTTGATCAAGAGTGTGCAGAGATGTGCTTCTAAAACTAATTATGGTACATCTGCCTTCGATATGCCCCTTTCTGTGAGATTGCCTTTGGACATTATAAGAAGCCTTCCAGTTTTTGTTCTTCAACAGTGATGTCAAAAGGGGAGCTCCCAAAGGGATGATTCACAGTCTGTCTTGCAGTTGCATTTGACCAAGCATGCACATCTGGAAATGTTCAAAGCCCACCTCCATGGAAAACTGATTCATGCAGAGAGAAAATAAGCCCAGTGCACACATGAGATTCCCACCACCCCCATTCACTTGTGCTATTATAAAAATAAAATAGTTCTAGTTAATAGGAATTCAAACCATCAGAATATTAAACATCAGAGGGGGCAATGTGGTTCAATAAAAGAAGCTAGAATGAAAGAGTAGTTATATTCAGAGAAGTGTTTCTTGTGCTATCTGAGAAAATAAGTATCTCAGTTAATCTGTCTAATCTGTTTGTGCACACATCTTTCTGTATGTAAAAAGAAATGTGGTTATTAAACACAGATGCTAATGCCTAATATTAAACTGACTTTCGTAGGAAGTAAGTTGATATACTCCTCAGTTCCCTGGTAGATTAATGCAGATGAATTTCATAGCTGGGTAACAATTGGTAATCTGAAGTGCAACAGTTTGAAAGGCTGTGCATCACATAGTAAAGTAAATGCAGTGAGATAAAATAAAGGCTGTTAATGAAACAATAGCACTATTGATTATAAGTGAGAATGATACCAAGACATGAACATCCAAGTTTATGTAAAGAAATAAGACTGGGACTCACAAATTTAAGAGTAGAAATGAAGAACAGTCTATCCTCAATAAAGATGGTGCATCACACAATGTTTGTCTTTCTCCATTTCAATTTCATACTTTCTGATCCAAATGCATTTATTTGGAAATAAATTCAATTGATTTTGGTGAAACATTCTTCCAAGTAGATGTGCTTCAGACAAGGATATTTGGTTGCAACCATGTTCAAGCTTTCTTGGATGCCAAGTGAGAATTAAGCTATGCTCTCAATGCATAGATAATAATGTATGAAGCCTGTTCTATCCCACGCCACTTTCACGTGTCCACGTAAAATTCTATCCTTTTCTGTTTCTGCATTCACCCGCATTATTATTATTATTATTATTATTATTATTATTATTTGCAGAAAATGTGCATTTATTTTAACTTGTATTTTCTCCCACAATATGCATTTTAATTGTATTGGGATTTCTTTTAATCATTTGGAAACTTTTGAGAAATGTGTAAGTTGTGGATAAGTTAAGTTCCAATCCACCCATTTGTAATCCCTACAAAAAATAGTTTGTGAACATAAAGTTAATTTAGTTGGTGTATAAAGCATTTTGCCTATCTGACAAATTTAAAGGCAAGTCTGATTACAAAACCAACTTCTTAGGGTTTCTCTGGACATTAGGCTGATCATACCCTTAATATATTAGTTTTGACTGGGCGACTAAATGATGTTTTGATGGGTTAAGATTATCCAGTTGTCATGGATGGATGGTAGCAGTTGCCCCTTGCAGGGATAAATGACTAATTAAGATAGTCCACCCTCTGAGAGTTATGGCATCCAATGGACACCTGAAAGCTTTAGGTGTGTGTCCAGTTAGAATGGCTGGCAGCCCTGCTGAGGCACTAGTCTTATTGTGGAATGGCAATATGCACAGTGGATTTCAGATGGCTACTTCGTATCTCATACAACTCCAATAGATTAAAAAAAAGGCTGGATGACAGTTAAAGCAAATGGAGTACAAGTGCAGGCATACATCAGAAATATTATGGGTTCAGTTCCAGACTACTGCAATAAAGCGAACCCCCCCCTTCAGTGCATATAAAAGTTATGCTTATATTATATTGTAGTCTTTTAAGTGTGCAACAGCATAATGTTTTAAAAGACAACGTACATTATTCAATTGAAAAAAACTTTGTAAAAATGCTAACCTTCAACTGAGCCTTCAGCGAGTCATAATCTTTGGGCTGATGAATGGTCTTGCATTGACTCTTCCTTTCACTTCAACACTTAGAGGCCATTGTAGGGTTATTAATTGGCCTAATATCAATATTTTTGTGTCTCAGGGAATAGGGAGGGCTAAGAAGAGGGAGAGAGATGGTGGGGAGGAAGGAGCAGAGGAGAAGCAGCAGCCAAGCCAGTTCCCTTTTGCTTCCTTCCCCTCTGCCGTGCTGTATGACTCTCACAAAATGGCCTGCCTCAAACTCCCACAGAAAAGGCGGAGGGAAGCTCAATGGTCCCCCCTGAGAAAGCATGCTTAGCCTCCCTGGCTGCAGGGGTGGGAGTGGAAAACCCTGGCTTCAGCCCAGCCATCTCCAATCCCATGGCCAGAAAAGGGGCAGTGGGAGCTTCCTTCCCCTGGAAGCAGCTGTGGCTACACCTGTATTCTAATAAGGAGCAGCAGGAGTCACTGCTCCTGTAGCTTCATCTCCCAATGCAGCAGCAGAAGCTCCTCCAGACCTTCATTTTTTTACATAATATCTGAGAAGTGCATTAAAGCAAGCACAATAAAATGAGGTGTGCCTGCATAACGTAAGTGACCAAGCACACAATCACATCTTGTGGGATCTTCCTATAAAGGGAAGTAACCTAGAATCCAACTGCTGTGTCAAGTTTGTAAGTCACTTTGAAGGCAAAGTCTCTTGAAGGCCAACCTTGACATCACAGTTATTACAGATCTGGTGGATGTATCTAGAGCACCATCTAGACTAGGTTTGGATCTGCTTTAGTTGCTGAGGCTCAAGGACACAGAAAGATGCTTGAAAGCATATGGACTGTCTGGGATCTGGGATCAGCCAGAGGCACTGCTGATAAAACCATTAAAGAGAGAGGTTCATGATCTGTGGCTCACAGGGGGGCCTTTTTGGCAATGATGCCCTGGTTGTGGAATAACCTCCCCACTGAAGTTTGACTGGTGCCAACACTTTCCATCTTTTAGTGCCAGCTGAAACCCTTCTTCTTCCTTTTGAGTTTTGAGATATTCGCCTGTGTATTATTTATTTTAACAGATGGCTTGTTTGATTGAAATTCTAGATTGAATTGTATATGGTGTTTTATGCTTTAGGTTTATATATTGCTACACACCCAGAGGTCATCTCATGAAGTATGGGATATAAATCTCATAAATTAATAACCATAAAACAAATAAATATTTTTATCAGCACTTCTTCAAGGAGTTCAGGATTCTGCTGTTGTTTACTAGCATACTTTTCACAGTACATAACTCATTGTGATCAGTCCAGGAACAGCTTGCAAAATAAACGCTTTGGATTTCTCTGCTGGTAACTGACCATCTTCTTGTGATTGATGTTCCCAAAATGACAATGGCTGTGTAACATTCTCACTCTTGCAGTTGCTTTGCCATTACTGCTAAGTTATTTATTATCTTTTTGCACATATGCTTGCAGAAATTCTTAATCATTAATAAGATTTCAATCTCTGTCTGTAGAATAGCTTTCTATCAGCCACATAAATCTTCCTTTGAGGTATTCACATCAATTTAACGTGATAAGCTGGTATCTTTTAGTACTATTTTTGTGGTGCTTAAGGGATATTAACCAACAGTTTGATGAATAGAAGCAGAAATGGCTTGTATTTCAATAGTGGATGATTTTCCTTTTGGATTCAGTACAACAATGAGAAGTAATCCCATTTTAAGAGAGGTCTTGGACCTGTATTTGAATATTGCTTGGACAAATTATTTGGAACACCTACTTCTACGATGGAATTGAACTCTTCAATAACTGTATCTGTTGAGTAATTGTTGATAACATAACATTCTCAGAATGAGACGGTGCGAAAAGACAGAACAACTATGAACAGGAAATGAAAACAAAGATGGAAATAACTACGAAGATGATTTGATGTATTGTTGCATGGTATTCATATGTTACTGTATTTATTTTAAAATATTATGTATGCACCCCAAAATTATGCATGGTGAAAGGCAGGTTTAACAACAACAACAACAACAACAACAGGCTTTGCACTCGCAGATGTGTCTTTTTATCACATGCACTAATGTTTTCAATGCCTTCTGTATGCATACTGTAATATCATAAATGTATTGCAGGCAAATGCAATGCACTGCATTTTATAGTAGGGAAATTTGTACTCCACCAAGAATAGCCAGAGAGTTATACCTGATGCCTTTCCTGGGTACATAAAAATGCTCAGACTGTGACGAGGTCTTTACTTCTAAGTTCAAACTTATTAAACATAAAAGAATGCACATTGAAGAAAAAAGACCTTACAAATGCTCAGAATGGGAAGCCAGGACTTTGGCTGATTAACATTCTATGTTCTTTGAAGTGTGTTTGTGGGTGATTGGTTTGCTTTTGCTTTTCCTTATATTATGCATTTTGTGTCCTTTATTGTATTTTAATGTTGTGAACAGGCCTGTGCTCTTCAGATAAAGTGCAGTATGCAAATCTCAGTTATTAGCAAGGCTGTCACAGCAGATAGAAGTTGAACAGATAGTTCTAATACCATAGGGTGTGGCTTTGATTCCTAAATTCTGTGAATGGGTTTTAGGGGTTTGGGTATAAAACTGTTCTTCGCATACTTGCTACTTAACATTTAAAACTTTGGGCTCTCCAAAGCCAAAAGGTGTGCACAGGTGTACTTAAGTTATGCAGTGAGCCCCCTGGGGAAGTGCGCAAAGGAAGCTGGTTCTGTGGCTTTACAGCAGTGGCTGAAGCTGAACAGCCCTGATTGTCTGGCTATTAACAGCTTGGGTCCAAGTTACCTCAAGGACTGCGTAATCCATTAAATTACTGCTTGAGCACTGAGGTCTTTGTGGGAGTGACTGTCAGAGACACCCATGTCTTGGGTGCATGGCTCACATCCACTAGGAGCCATGAGGTTAGATGGTGGGGCCAATTTTGTGCAAATCCCTCACAGTTGAGGTCAGACAAGCCCTCTACCTATTGAACTTCCAGCAAATACTAAAGCCTTTCTTTCTTTTTTATTCCAGCAAGCATTTTACTTCAAGTCTGATTTTTTTAAAGTTTTAACTGATTTTTTACCCTTTCTGTATTGTATTTCTTTTACACAGCTTAGAGTTTCTTGTAGACAGGGCTTTCCTTGAACACCTCCCTTGTTCTCATATCTGGCGCCCACCTGAGAAATGCCAGAACTGAGTTCCGGTGAGTTCCAGCTGGAAAAAAGAAAGCCCTGTCTACAATAAACTCTAAGCTCCAGCACCTCTTTTTCTAGAAAAAGAGCACCGATTGTAGATAAGCAGTATATAAATTGTTTAAGTAAAATAAATAATAAACTAAAGTTGTCACTAACACACCTCTCCCCTAAGGTAGCTTTTCAGTGGTCCTCCCAACCTGCTTTAAGGAGGGCAAATGTACATTTAACTGGGGGAAAATGTACATTCAGCACAATATGCCTGAAGCATGGGGCTGGGGCAAGCCAGACTACTGAATCAGCAGTCAATTTGTTCACCAGTACATTGTGAAGATGGGAGTAAGCCACTCTCATGCTGTAGGAGAAAAACAATGTAGTGAATCTAGATTTAAGTCTACTTTTGTATGCACTCCAAGGGACCACAACATTTATTATCTATTGTGGTTCTTTTTCTGACCACTGCATGCCTTAACAGGCTTCTAATACACTCATGCATTACTACTCATCACATAATTGATCAGCTTCCATCTCCTGTGATAGTTCTCTTTCTTGCTCTCTGGAAGAAGCAGCTCCAAGTTAATCTGCTGATCCAACAACTCACTTGGGCATCTCTATTGCTATTTATGTTTACATTGCCCTTCCCATATCCCAGGTGATTTAAATGAACCCACTACCTACAAGGTCAGTCAGACTGCCATGTAAGAATGATACACAGAAGGCTTACATTCCTATGCCAATCACTCATACTGAAATGACATACAAAGAAAAGAAAAGAAAGCAAGCAAGCCATTTGTGTTGAAATCAAAGATGGAAAAATAGCTCAGCTAAGTCTTACCCTAGTGCAAACATGTTTTTCAGTGCTGTTTCTCTAAAGGTTTAGAGGCCTATCTGTGGGCACAGAGTTTGGGTTCAGGTTCATTTGTGTAGAGCAAAATTAACATCCTTTCTTAAGGTACAATCTAGTCCAATAAATTTAATATGAGATAAATTTGGAGTACAGAATGAAATGTATTTAATATTTAACATAGTTGTGCTCATATTGGCTTAACTTTATATGGGCGATAATGGATATTGACTGCCAGAATTTGAAGGATTTTGTAATCAGCTAAGTTGAATGGAAAAATCATGTCATTATCCTAGAGATACATGCCTCAGCATTATTATTTGCATATGCAGGCTGGGAAGTAAACACAGTTACATAATGTTCTGGTTTTCCATAGTTCTGCTTATGTACTCTTTCACATTCTCACTTAATGGTATTTAATGGTTCTTGGAAGAGATTTTTCTTCCCAGAAGAAAAAGAGACATGCTTTGAATGCATCCATCTTGTTTATATGGAATGTTTATGTAATGTGTTTGCATGTGTGGATTGAAACAAGCACGATAGCTTGCTACAAATGAGCATATGTACTGCATGTTGCCAACTGAATAATGGCAGAACTATAAAAAACAGGACTGCTATCAAAAATCACTACCCACCCCACTCCATAGCTTCTGATTCTATTTATTCTCTGACCTGATGCTTTTAGTTATCCCTACATGGCACAGTGATTTGTAGCACAGGTGGGAGATTGGGAAGATGCATCATAATGATGGCACGAAAGGAATAAGTAGAACTAGATATTCCAAGGGGGTAGGAGGAATATGAAGAATGAGTGATTTATTTTCATAAAACCTGGCAGTCCCAGTAGAAGCCACTGGTAGCTTGTTCATTGGTTTTCTGCTTGGCAAGCAAGGAGCTGATAGAAGTGATAAAGAAGAAGAGTAGCAGGTGATAATGGTAGTGAGGAGGTAGACTCTCTAAGCATAGAATCATAGAATTGTAGAGCTGGAAGGAACCCCAAGGGCCATCTAGTCCAGTGTTTCCCAACCACTGTTCCGCGGCACACTAGTGTGCCGCGAGATGTTGCCTGGTGTGCCGTGGGAAAAATTAAAAAGATTTTTTTTTTTGTAAAAGTCAAATTAGGTCCTAATCTATCCCTCGAGCGCCCCTTGTCCGTTATTGTGACGCATGAAGCGTGTTCCCGCCCACTCCCCGCCCTCCCTTGCTTCTCTCTCTCTTTCTGTGGCGCTCTCCGCCGCTTCCTGCTGGGCATGCGCAGCTCGCCTCGCGCTTCCGTTCCGGCCCCTCCTTCCCCCGACTACCTCGCCGCTCCGTTCCTTTCTCTTTCTCGCGTGTCAGAGAGCGGCGGCGCGAGCGCGTCGGTTCCCTCAGGGCTGACGGAGGGCTTGAGGAGGAGGAGGCAGGACGTGGAGGCGGAGAAAGCGGCGGCGGCCACCCCCCACCTCCGGCTCCAGGCCCGTGTAGAAAGCTGAGGGGGAGAGATAGATAGAGGTGGGCGGCGGCGGCGGCGGCGACCACGACCAACCGCCACAGTAGTTGTAGCGGCGGCGGCGGCGAGCAGGGACTCCCGCTCTCTCTCCGTCGTGTCTCTCTCTCTCTCTCCCGGGCCCGTCCGTTGAGTCTCCCGCGCGCCTCGGCTACAAGATGAGCATCGAGATCCCGCCGGGTCTGACTGAGCTGCTGCAGGGCTACACGGTGGAGGTGCTGCGGCACCGGCCGCCGGACCTGCTGGCCTTCGCCGCCAAGTACTTTGCCAAGCCGCGCTCTCCTTCCTGCCTCGCTTTGTTGCCTCCTCCCCCCCACCCCCAAAGCTTGGAGGTTCCCCGGCGCCGACCCGCAGGTTTGACCCCCTTCTCACACCTGTTCGCGCTCCTTGCACGGAATGGGGCGGATGGGGAGGAACGGGGCTCACCGCTGCCTCCGCTCGCCCTCCCCCCCTCCGCCGGCGGTCCCGCAATTCTTGGCTTTTTGGCGGTTGGCACAGAAGGAAGGCAAGGGGGAGGGGAAAAAATTGAAACTTACACTTTTGTGTGTCCCTCCCGGCGTGACGCTGCACGCTGACGTCACGGGGCTGTAATGGTCGTGTGCCTCGAGATTTTTTTCATGAAACAAGTGTGCCTTTGCCCAAAAAAGGTTGGGAAACACTGATCTAGTCCAACCCTCTGCAATTTAGGAATTTCAACTAAGGGAGCTCACGGAAGGTCTCTTCTCCCAGGGGCCACCAAAACTTGTAGCCAACACCCAGACTGCCCAGACTGCTTTCATTAACAATTAGAATTCAATATGAATACTTTCCAAAGAGAATTATGCTATGCTTTATTTGGATTTACCTTTTCACAGTTATGCTGACTCTGATGTCAACTGTCAGACATTTCCTTCCAAATCCTCCACTGCTAGCAGTTTGAGTAGAATCTCCATTGTTCATAAGATGAATGTATAATTCTATACATTCACTCACAGCTGGCAGGTTTATTTTTATGCTAGTAGTGGGCTATTCATCACCTTGATTGCTACTTAGCTTTATAATAAGTAGACTGCACTATCGCAGGCCCAGCTGCTTGTATATAGTAATTGCAACTACGTAGTAGGCACTCTCTTTGCCATTCCATTTATGTCCTTTCTAAAGGGATCTAATTCAATTACCAAATATTCCATTCTTCCCTCTGGTTCATCATGATAATTAAATTGTTGACTGCCGTGTCTGATTCTTTCATTCCTTTTCAGCTGAGAATTTACCCATAAGCAATATTTCATTTACCTGTGACTGAATCCTAGGACTGGGTCTGCATCTCTCTACCTTAACAGGATCGAGAGATTACAAGATAGAGAGCTCTTTTGTGGCATGCAACATCTCTCATGTGAGCATAGTAACCATTTTTCTTGTTGCTGTGGCAACGTTGCACATCTCCGTTAAGGACTATTCACCAGCGTTTTGAAATAGAGATCTGGGTGCATTTAGCAGATGTGGGCTGTGTCATGTCCTTGCATTTGATGTCACTCTGAAAGTGGAGGCTGGCAGAGCTAGACTGAGGCATTCCACTGTCATCCCAGCCCAGGACAAAGGGGGTTGGGATTGAGCCCTAAGTCAAATATATGCATGCTTATTGTGGGACGTGCTAATAATTAGGCTCTTGTCGCAAAACAAAACAGCATTGCAGTGGCATTGTAGGCAGACCTACCCACACAAATGCTTGGGCTGGAGTTTAACAAGTTCTAAATAGCTAATTCAAGAGAACAGAAGCCCAACTTTCAATAACCTTATGCTGTCAGAAGTTGGTAATTGATTGTGCAGCAGGCACTTGAACTGTCTCAGATATATTTTTCTTCCCATAACATTATTTTTTTCATGTCATGTTCACATAGGCTTCACTGTATAGATTTAATTACAAATATTACTGAAGTATGATAAATTACTATGTATTGATTCATTATTAATAGAGCATTCCACACATCGTTCTCATTTTCTTCCTCATGAAAAACAGTTGGAGGCAGGAAAGTAAACCTGGAAGAATCAATCACATTGACTTCAATTAATAATGCAGAAGGGAATATATGAGCATTTCAAGAAGGAAGGACCTAATTTAGAAGCTGTGACTCAGGGTGCTTTACACCCCCTGCTGTATATGCTTCATCTTTGCAAATAGAAAACGAGTAAGGGAAATGAATCCTAAAGCAGGGATGAGGAACCTGTGGCCCTTGAGATGCTTTGAGATGTTGGATTGTAACTCGCATCAAAGCTGACCATTGGCCAGGTTTGCTGGAGTTGGCATCTAACGTCCGGAGGACCTCTGGCCTAAAGTTAAAAAGAGGTGGAGAATAGAAGTACCAATGGAAGAACCCTGAGTGACTATTATGCTGACCGACAGGGAAGAGACAATTGGGAATGAAGAAAGGAAACAATGTGGATGGCAGCAGGCCAGCACACTGGCTGTATACCCAGCCTCCTCCCCAAAATGTCTATCAGGTTCTTAATACATAGTGTAACAAGAAATAAAATGAAATTGTCTTTTTAAAACAACAACAACAACCCACGAGGAGATACCTTGTAAAATTGGAACGCAGTTCAGGTTATGGTGGCGGTAGTTAGATCTTGATGCAATTTATAATGGTTTAATTGAAGATTGAAATGTGCATCTGTATAGGCACAAACTCGTCTGCAGGGCCAACCCTACCATTAGGCAGAGAGAGGCAACCTCCTCAGGTGGCAGGTACTTTGGGTGGAGGGAAAAGATAATGAGGTGTTGGAGGACAAAGCTGTGTAGGACCCCTAAATCAGACTACTGCCCCCAGGAGACATAACAAAATCATTTTGCAAAAACTAAAGGTTGGCTGACAGTACAATCCTGTGAATATCTACTCAGAAGACACTTGGACTTGGAGGATAGGATTGTTAGTGGCTAATAGCCATGATTGCTAGGTTCTGCCTCCACTGTTGCAAGCCTTAAGCTTCTGAATATCAGTTCCTTCATGAATATCCTCCGAGAGGTGTCTGTCCATAATTAGGTTGACTATAATGCACTTTACAGTGCATAAGACTTACGGTATATTACTAGGCAAATTGTTGCTTGGCCAAAACAGTGGCTATGTAGATCCTCTGACATACAATCTGGTAAATTACTTCAGCTTTCTTTCCCTTTCAACACGGTATTAAACAAATTTAGCCTCGGTGAATTCAATATGTAATTTCACATATTTCATTATAACTATGTTTTACATGGCAGTATTAGCTGGTATTCTAATAATAATGACCTAATAATAATTGTCATCATGTAGAAGAGGGATTTTTCTTGACTCAAAACCAGAGCAAGCATGAAACTAAAATTAGAAATAAAATGAGACTTATATTATCTGTGCAGTTCTAGTCATGTCTACTCAGAAGTAAGTCATTTTAAGTTCAGTGAAATGTACTGCCAGATATGTGTGTATAAGACTGCTTTAACTCTGAAGAAATAAACAATCACAAATTAATTTAGTCTGCAGACATAATTCTTCAAGTCTTCTTAATTTAGGATACTGACTGAGATAAATCAGATTCCACTTGTATTCAGCCCTGAAGCATATCCAAAAACCATTGTTATTTTCCCCCTTTTATGTAAGTAGGCAGTTCTGCAACTATCACCTCATTCTAAGCAGCAAGCATCCAATCATACTTTCTTTTTAAAAAAACCTCACTTTAAAACCCTGTAATATAAGTTCTATATTTTTTCCACAACTTTTTTAGGTGGAAGTTTTCATGCACACCAGTTCGGCATACCCAAAAGCCATGCCATGATTTTGCCAATCTCTGTGACTGATCCCTGCTAATCTAGATGGCAGATCAGGAGGGTGGAAACTGGCAGGATAGTCCTAATTATGGGAGGACAGTTGCACAAAATGCAGTGCATTGTGGTATGCAGCATTCATTGATTATGATTTCATGGTAGCAGAGGTGGAGTGGGGAAATCCACTAGAAAGCAACATCCAGATCCATTTCACTGTTGGCAGGCTGGGAGGAAGCTTCTTCCTTTCCCCTCCCATTGACTGAAGTGGGAAGGAAAGGGAATTACCTATGCCGGAACCGGGGTGGGGGTACATTTGCACCAGATTCTAGGACATGTCAGGGAAGTGAGTTGGCTTTGAATGCACCATATGCATGCCCTCCCTGATATACATACTTCTTCACTGGCAGCGAATCATCAACAGAACAGCTGTGCCAGTGTACATAGGGACTTTGGGTAATATAAGTGTTGTCCCACCAGTATATCTGTCTCTGTCATGAAGTATCACTTACACTGCTCTCAAGACCCCTCAGCCAGCTTTACGGTAAGTATGGGATTGCACTACAGTGGTATCTCGGGTTACAGACGCTTCAGGTTACAGACACTTCAGGTCACAGATTCTGATAACCCAGAAATAGTACCTCAGGTTAAGAACTTTGCTTCAGGATGAGAACAGAAATCGTGCTCCGGCGGTGAGGTGACAGCGGGAGGCCCCATTAGCTAAAGTGGTACCTCAGGTTAAGAACAGTTTCAGGTTAAGAACAGACCTCTGGAACGAATTAAGTTCTTAACCTGAGGTACTACTGTAGATACACCGGGTAACCAGCATGTCAAAAAACCCTCTGTTTATTGATTTAACCCATTTATGCTGTACTCATCACAAAACTTTCCTCAGATGGCTTACAGTATAAATGTACAGGTGCAAGTATGCAACAGTCGTAATCTAAAGCAGCATAAAACAACAGTGACAATAGGAACAGCAGCAGATAAGAAGGCAGCAGAACACCAGACAGGAGATAAAACATGCCTGAGAGTATAAAGTGGTCTTTACCTGGCATTGAAATGGCATCAAGGTTGAAACATACTTAATGGAATTAACCCTTTCCTCAAACAGAGTCTAGATTGCTAGTCCCACATAGGACCCTAGGGGCCAGTTTTTATGTTAGAGGAGTGACATGGTTGCTTCCCTTGCATCCACTCCCCACTTGCTCTATCCCACATGTCTGCCCCATTTCCACTGCTACTTTCTATCTTACCAGCAAGGCCGGGGATCTGTCCAGCAGAGTCAAGTCATGAGCTGTCCAACCAAGAAATGCCACAGATCTGGGTGCTGAGCAGAGTGACATTTTGTATCAGCATTAGCTTGGCACCAACTCATCGTCCTTATAGCTGTCCTACCCTTTCCTAAAGCATCATCAGGGCCCTGATCCAATTAACTTGCTGGTTTTTACATCATTCTTCAAAGTAGGTCTCAGGATGTGAGGGCCCATTCTGCTAGATACTTGCACTGTGCTGCTGGTCCTTCTGCTCAGACGAAAGTTATGTGTTGAACATCCATGTCTGAATACAAATCCTTACGTTCAACTGCCTGGGTTCAGCTGCTGGCAATGTAGCCCATATGATCCTTTGAGTAATATGATCCTTTGGTTGGCAGCTCAAAACTGCTGTTTTGCTTTGTAATTATCTGTGGCGTTCAAAAAAGGGTGCCTTCAGACTGTCAGTATTTTGCAGGAATGATTCAAGTAGATACCAGAACTTTGGGTTTATGAAATTGAAAGTGCTCTGTCACCCTAACACAATAAATCCATTTTTTTTTTCATTTTGGAAAGCAACAGGGAAAGGCATTTAAAAGTGAGGGATGAACAAATGATTAACAGGAAGACCTATAAACGCCTTGCAAGCAAATCAGGATGAATCCATACTCAATAAAAAATGGACATAGTCTGAAACAGGAGGAATGCTAAACAAACAGTTCATCAGGAAGAGCCCAAAGTCTATTGCTGATCAAGATGAATGGAAGATGCAACATGAATAGCCACTAAGCCATTACTGCTTTGGCATACCTTACCTTATTCTAATATTAGGCAGCTTTTAATGGAGCCTTAAAGGGCTGCTGATTTTTCAGTTCATGGTTTAGAATAGTAGAGCAGGATACAAGGAGCATAAAGACTTATTGTGTTGTGCCTGGGATGACATGGGAAGGTAGCTTCTCATTATGTGATTAAACCCTATGTTACCACCCGTCTGCTTCCTCATGTTACAGGCATCACATGGTAAAAGCATGTTGTTTTCAGTCCTCTGAATCAAACCATGGAAGCCTACAGGATCACCAAAATGGGAGTGTTTTTAGTCTTTACAAATTGCAGAGTAATATATAATTAACTATACTTTGGGGATCTTTTCATTGCACCCAGAATTAGTTTAAATGGTTGCAGAAACAAAAACATTTAGTCGGAGAGGAATTGAAGACCAACCTTTTATTTTTAGCCTACAATTTGATATTCTTAAATGACTCTGTGCTTCCAAGTAATTTCTTCAGTTAGAGTGCCTGGGGTTGGCAGAGATGTCTCATCTGCTTAAGTAATATTGGTGAGGCACAGAGCTATAAAACAGAAAGGGGAGGAAATGACAAGACGTAAAAGGTAATAGGGTTTTGTTTTTTGTTTTTTTAAAAAGTGGGTTTGCTTTTATTTGTTAAAAGATCCTACCCACCAATATATTTCTCATGCTGCACAATGCTATGCATACCTACTCAAAAGTAAGCCCCACCGATTTCAGTGAGACTCACTTCCAAGTAATGGTGCATAAGATTGCTGCCATACTTGTTTTCTTAATCCAAATGATGGTAATCTTGTTCTACATAACAAATTAAGATGAAGAAAGTTGAGGAATTCAGGGTTATTTTAAGCAACTGTTATTTTCCAATCCTGTGGTTGTCAATTAAAACACAGCGGGGTCTACATGGAATGAGAGTGCCCTGAAATGCTTAATATGTAGAATGAAATCCAGCATTACCAGCCTTTCAGAAAACAGAATTAATTCTTCCTGCCTAATATGTGCTCTGTGCATATTGTGATGTTCCTCAGCAACCAGCACAACCCTCAGTGTTAGCTCTACTCACTCTTTGCAAGGGATTTAATAAGAACATAATTCATACAAACCCTTCTGTAATGCCACTAGTAGCAGCCCATATGGAAAAAAACAAACCTCCTCAAAAGTTAGCAAAATAGAACAAGACATCACGGCCCTCACATTGCACTACAAACAAACAGGATCTATAAAACTACTTAAACTTATAGAACAAAAAAGGAGAGAACTAGACTCCCTAGAAATCTACAAAACAATGATCAACATTTTATACTCTAAATAACGCTTATATGAGTATGGAAGGGAAAACTCCAGACTATTAGCAAATAGGTGTAGGAAAAAAGCACTCAAAACAAGCTGAGGCGAAGGAAGGCTTTTCCACAGCTAGTGGTGAAACTCGGGAGGATATATTTTCTGAGACATGCTTTCCTTTCATTACATATGTTAAGCAGCATAAGGATGTAACACATACTGCGGCATCTCAAATATCCCTTTGCAATGATTTGCTAGTGCAAAATGAGTTTGCAGTTGGTGTTCCTGACTGGACCATATAACATTAATGCTGCCATTTATTTATTGTTGTAAAACTTGTAGACTTGAAATGAGTGTGTGTATTGTTTGTTTATTGTGATATTTTATACTTCAATAAATATTAGGCACACGTGTGCATGCATACACATACACATTATATTTCATGTTGTGGTAGATCCATTAGAAAACCAACTTCTGCATGGATCCCACATGTTCAAATTTCAGACAATAAAAATGAAGAAATTATTCATGTCTCAATTGCCATCTCATCTCCTTTTCTGATGTATCCTTTCCTAATTTGTGGAATAACTTTATAATGAATAAACCACTTTCCTTCAGCTGGAACCTGAGGCAGAGAGGGAGTTCAGATAGGAAGCCAACTGTTATTTGAAAATATGTGCTTGCTCTGACCTCAGTCCTCCCCTTCCCCCCTGCCAAGGGTCTTTAAACTGTGAAGCGAGCCATTGGGCAATAGGAATGCCTACAGGGTAGCTGTCCTATGGCCTACAGTGGGTGTGGGGAACTTTGGCCCTCCAGATGTTGCTGAACAACAACTCTCATCACCCCTAGCCATTTGCCATGCTTGCTGGGGTTGATGGGAGTCGTACTTTAGCAACATCCGAAGAGCCAAAGGTTCTCCACACCCAATCTAAGGCAATGACTGCTGCCTGGGTCCTTTTGCCCACTGTGGCTGGAGCCACGGTAAGGAGAAGAGGCAGAATGAAGGTTAACAGTGATTGGTGGTGGAGTCAATGGGTGGGATGATGGGAAGAAGGTAAAGGAAGGGAGCAATTGCAAGGGGTAGGAAGGAGGTGGTGGAGGTCCAAGAGAAGAGGAGGAAGCTAAACACAATTTGGCAGGCGGGGGGGTGCATGGAGGGAGGGCTGAGCACAAATGATGAACATAGGAAACTTCCTTGTACTGAGTGAGACCATTGGGCCATTTAACCCAGTTTTGTCAACACTGAGTAGCAGTGGCTCTTCCAAGGTAAGCGAGAACCTGTAACCTGTGTTATAGCCCCTCTGTGAATAATGGCTGTGGTGTGCTGTGATTGGGTGCTGAGTTCCACCGTTTCATCTGCTCCATCATGGCAAAATTAGCACCAGTGCTATTTCTCC
Source organism: Podarcis liolepis (assembly GCF_965112155.1). Taxonomy (NCBI): domain Eukaryota; kingdom Metazoa; phylum Chordata; class Lepidosauria; order Squamata; family Lacertidae; genus Podarcis; species Podarcis liolepis. The sequence goes on along the minus strand of NC_139564.1, from coordinate 47,471,776 downwards.
TCTTCTCTCATTGAAATTATTGGGAGGGAAATTCTTGGTGTCATCAATGGAAGGTATCTCTGTGGATTGAAGGAGCACAGGATGTGTTCCTCCACCGGGGTGTCAAGTATAGGAGGTGGAAGGGGTTTTGGTTCCCTCAATATGTGTGTGCAGAGAGCCAAGCACCCACAATATTGAGGGGGCCACCATGTCCTGCCACTGCTGGGAGAGCGCACACGCACTAGGCAGGGGTGAGATGTATCTTGTGACCTTGGGCCCCCTCATTGTGGGAGGCAGGTCAGTGACCCTGTCCTTCACTTTGCTGCCCACATCCTTCCCATTACTCCACCCCATTCCAGCCCCTTTGCCAGTATATCTGTGGTGTTCTGCCAGGATATATGTGTTGGCCATGGCTTATCTGCCGTTATATTGTGGATACATTTGGCTTCAGGTCGTGTTTTTCTCTTATAAAAGCTGATGAGCTTCATTCCACCTGATCCATTTATATTGAAGTAATTTGTGCAGATCCTTTTATTGTGAGCCATATTGGAAAGTTTTTACTTACAAATAAATAAATATGTGAGATTAAAACAAACAAATAAATTATAAAATTTCTTCCTTGTTCTATGACTGGCAGGTTCTTTTGGGAAAGAAAATAGTCTAAAATATTCTTCAGGTTTCTGTCTCACTCTTTTCTTATTTGTTACAGTTTATCATGCTGACATATATCTTCATGCTGGCCTGGCTGGGTGTTACAGCGTTCACCTCTCTGCCTGTTTACATGTACTTCAACATGTGGACTATTTGCAAAAACACCACCCTAGTGGAAGGGGCAAACCTCTGCTTGGACCTCCGTCAATTTGGTAAGTGAATGACTTGTGGATTAGTTTTATCAATTCCCCCCCCCCACCTCATGAAAATGCTTGCGTCACTTTTAGAAATACTAGATCAAACATCTAGTCAACAAATGTCAATGAATAAAATGAACACATTTTAGTCAGCCTTGCTTGCAGGTGCAGGAGATAGTATTTGTGGACATGATGATGACAGCTTGTAAATTGTACACATAGTCCCTTTTCAGATTTCATGCTAAGCCAAATTGTAGCACTATGTGCATTAGTAGCAATGAGCCTTGAGCTTGCATGCTCCCTATCTTCTCTTACTGTGCAAGGATAAACTTAAAATTTATTGCAGTTTTAAATGAGCTACAGCTTCTTTTTACATCCAAACAAACCATAGTTTAATGAGAGTTTTAAAACTTCTAATATCTTGCCCACGGTCACAGCAGTGCAGCGGCAGGAGGGGAGGAGTACATGAATCCAAGGCTCGTTCTTGCTTGTACACATAACGCTAAGTCATGATTTAGTCTTACAGCCAAACTGGGCCACAATCTTTCTAACTAGTGAGTGCCAGACAATTATGGTCAGGCCTTTATTAGCTGAGATTATTAGTGCATCATTCATGAAGGACACGAAGCTGGATGGTCCCAGATTGGTAGTGGTGGTTTGGCCACCACTGATGATACCCACTTCTTCATCTTCTCATTCTTATCTTGGTACTGACTTGGTGTCTTCTGGACATAATTCCTGATAATGCTGTTTTTCATTTGCCAAGTCCAAATGGCTTGAGCCATACATATAGTCTATGTTCTTCCTTATGTTCAAGTGCATCCTTTAGAGAAAGTGAGACCACATGGTGAGTTTGATTAGTATGTGGAGAGACATGCATGATGGCTTCCTGCCAACTATTATACTTGCTTCCAGCTAATGAACCATCAAAATCTGAGCCTGGCTGGGCTGACTTTTAGTGGTCAGAGTTAAGCTAAGCTCATATAATGTTTCATAATATTTTAGATATTAATGCATTATTTTATATTGCTGGTTAATTGTTTAGCCATTTTATTAGCATAGGCTGGGACACCAGCTATGACCCTATCTGGAGAGAGTTTGCCTTGCTTCAGTTATCTTTGCCAGGGTAATCTCATGTTCAGACTACTGTAATGGGTTGTACATGGCACTGCCTTTGAAAACAGCCCCCAAAGATCAAGTAAGTTTTTATTATGTCTGAGTGACTGAGGGAGTGGTGTTATATGAGCACATCATACTGCTGCCTTACCATCTTCACTGGCTCTTAGCCTATTTCCAGGTCCAGTTTGAAGTTCTGGTTTTGACCTGTGTGCTTATATGTTTCATGACAAGGACCATAAGATCTTCTCAAAGCAAGGTGTGCTGGGTGGCTTTGGGAAGCAGAGCCTTTTTAGCAAGAGTAGTCCACCTGTGCAATCTGCTCAAGAAAGAGGCTGGTCTGGTACTTAGGTTGCTGTGATTACGATACCAAGCAAAGGCATCCTTGTTGTGAGCCATTCTGACAACTTCATTACAGAATGGCCTAAAATACCATAAATAAATGTGTTTACAAACCCGTATTGTGTGCCTATGATACATAAAAAATGTATTTAGGGTTGCTGGAGCCAAGGGCACCCAATTTAAGGGCACAGAAACAAGCTGACTCTGAATTGTTCTCATAGTTCCATGTTACCAAGTAGTTGATTATCCTTTCATCTTAAAAACAATCTGAGCCCATGTATGAGTGCATTAAATGTGTGTCAACAGCTCACCGAGTCTTTAATCCATTACAGGAATTGTAACAATTGGAGAAGAAAAGAAGATTTGCACACTGTCTGAAAATTTCCTCAGGATGTGTGAATCTACTGAGGTAAGCGAAAGTATGAAAAGTTTGGTCATTGTGGAAAGAAGGAGCTCACACATTTCCACTCCTTTCACACTTTAAGGGAATAATTTCATGCTTTAATCTGGAATGCTCTCTTGTCATGAGCCTAGTTTACTTGCAGTTTATAGCAGTTTAAGGTTCACAGATACCACCATTGCTCCATCCATAGAAGTCCAGTTGATTTCTTCAGAATACCAATATCAAGAAAATAATTTACATTACTTTAACGTGTAATGCATGGTGCTGCCTCAGAAAAAAGAAACTGTAGTCTGTATACAGAATTTGGCTGCAGGTGTACTAACTGGCATTGAGTGCTATTAGCATTGGAGGCCAATACTTCATCACCTTCATTGGTGACAGTCTGTTTCCAGGCCCAATTCAAAAAGGTTTTTTTGACCCTTAAAGCTCTTCAATGATTTGGAATGACCTTGGAGCTTCCTTCCTGTGAAGAAAATGGCACCTCAAAATGATGAAACAGGCATTTGGAAGAGGTCTATGAGTGGGAATGGCCATTTTTGACCCTGCTTCTGGGTGGATTTTTTTATTTTAAAAAAACAGTTTAATATGATTACAATGATCAAAGTCCTTGTCCTATTATGTGTGTTCACTGCCCTGGGTGGGTTATAAATATCAATAATAAATAAATACCTGAAAGACCACCTCTTCCCATATGTACCTACCTGAGCCCTGAGGTAATCAATGGAGGCTCTTTTCCAAGTTCCCTCACAAGCTGAGATAGGTTGACCAAGCAAGAAAGAGCCATCTCAGCAGTGGCCTCTCAGTTAAGAAATGCTCTCCCCAGCAAGGCGTGTCTAGCACCTCCATTAATACATTTCTAGCACCAAGCAAATACCTTTTACCCTCACATCCTTTTTAATGGCTTGATGTGGCTGGTCTTCCTGGAACTTCTACATAGGGTTTCCCTCCTTTATTTATTGTTTTTATGATCTTGTAGCTCTCCTCTCTGTTTTATCCTGATGTTTTCGCACTGTGGTATTTAATTGTATCGTTCTCAGCTTTGTGGTTTTATATTGTTTTAAAAGTTGCCCAGCGAACGGCAAGTATGGGGCGACACAGAGAGATAATTAACAGATAAATAAATACTGAGATGGTACTTGCAGAGTAGTACTTGCAAAATGTGACCTTACTATTGGTATTATTTGAACGTCACCCCTAGAGCAACGGTTATGGAGTGGCACAGAAATAAAATGAATGAATGAATATTGGGCTGCTTAATCCATGCATGGCAGTGCAGCAGAACCTGGGCTTTATTATTAGCATCCTCAATTTGCAACTTGTTTCCCTTGTTCCATTTGCAGCTGAACATGACATTCCATTTGTTTATTGTGGCACTTGCTGGGGCTGGAGCCGCAGTCATCGCTATGGTAAGATATAGAAACCTTTCCCTTGGTGGTAAAAATCACAATGAATATAAGAGATGCTTGTTCTCTAAATCGAATAATATTAAATGCAATGTGCAAGAGCTTTAAGTCCTATCATCCAAGTATTTTTTGAAAGCGAAGAGCATATCCCACCTCATTTTATCCTCACAACAACATGTGAAGTAGCTTAGGATGAAAGCATAACTGACCCAACTTGATCCAATAAGCTTCATGGCTAAGTAGGGATTAGAACCCAAGTCACTTTGGTCCTAGTGGGACACTCTGATCTGCTAAATTTCTATGGCTTTTTGGAATTCAGAGATCATCTGTAGTATCTCTTCTTCAGTATGCATATGGACCCTCTTGCATTTTTCTGAACAAACAAGCAAACAAAAATACAAGGGTAACAGATGTACAAAATAAAATATGAAAAATCTGTTCTGATGACTGACAAACAAATTCCAATTTGGTACCTCACACCATTTTAATACTGCCAAAATGTAACCATTAAAAAGAAGAAGTTAGGCATGCTTATAGTTTTGCAGAAGTGCATGGCTATTGTTTGGTACAGGAATAGAAACCAAAAGACTTCTGACTTTTTTCAACCTGGGAAACATAATGGTTATCAGCATTTGTACAGCCCTTGTTGTATTGAAATAACAAGTCTGGAATAAGAAGAAAAACCAATATAGGAAGGACATGTTCCTAGTGGAACCAGAGGTCCCCAGCTGACTGCTAGCTCTATGAAACTTAATGTGTTATGATGTGGTTGTGGTATCTTATAGGCCAGCCATACCCAACCTGGTTCACTCCAGGCACTTTGACTACAACCCTCATCTATTCCAGGCAGTATATGGGAATGGCTGATGGGAATTGTAGTCCAAAATGTCTGGAGGGCTCCAAATTTGCACATGCTGTGAAACCCTGAGTTTTGAGGGGTGTTTTTTTCTGTCTTCCCACTTTTTCCCTTTTCCATTGTGTGTTGTTTGTTTATTTGCTTCAGTGCAAGCCTGTGGATAGGGAGTGTCTTGTTTTGATTTCATGTAAGCCGCTCTGGGAGCCTTTTTGGCTGAAAGGTGGGGATACAAATGCTCCAATTAATTAATTCATTCATTAATATCAATCTCCAATTGTTCATCTGCCAACTGTACACAGATTATATCTGGATTCAGTTTAATTTCTGAAATCGCTTCTTCTAACAGTGAAATAATGTGGGGTCTGTTGCGAAGCAAAGCGGTACTGCGTTATGCCCCTGCAACAAATGCACCAGAACTATCTTTCATTTTCCAAAATATAGTGATAAAGCTCTTGCATGTTTTATATAAATGTGAACTTGTCCAGTTCTTTAGTTTCCATAGTGATAAGATTGGCTTTTCAGTGTCCTCTTGTCAAAAATGGCTGTCTTCCTGTTCTCTGGCTGTTGAATGTGTCTCGGTCATTGTTTAGACAGCAAATAGACAGCAGCATGGTTGGTTGGACAGAACTTGGAGCTTTGGAACACACATTAATCTTTCTTGCTCAAGTCTCCATACTTGATTTAGCTATCTCTGCAGACCAGAACAAAGATTAATTAACACTTCAAAGCAGCTCCTTCTTTGAATGTGCAAAGCTGTGCAAATTCTTCTATCCATTATATGATATATTTAATTCATTTCCTCTTGGCTCTCCCAAAAGCAAGGCTGGTCAATACACCATAAACCCTGAAATATAAGACAACATTTTCACTGTTTAATTTATCAAAGTGTGTTCTCTCAACAAGTACTTTGGCACAGAGAAATACTCCAAATCGTTCAGCTGACTGTGAGTACAGAGACTTGCCAATTGCAAGTAATTTCCAAAGGCTGCATTAAAAATGAATATTTTGGTTTGTATCCAATGTTATGCCTACTCAGAGCAGACCCATTTAAATTAATAAACATGTGTCTGTGGAGCTATGCAGTGCTTGAACTAAGCAACAGGCCGCAACTCAGAAAAGCAGCTAAGCCATCACAGAAGGCAGCTGCCTTGACCTTATCTAACAAAGGTTGAGGTGGCTTCATGATCCTCCAGAAAAAAGCAGAGTCCCTTTCATATAGCCTTTCTTATCACCCCGTATAAAGAAGCAGTGCCAGGGACACTGATAAGACAGGACTGTCACTGTCACACAACTCCTGTCACACTGTGTGGGAGTTTATACCACAAGGATGGAGTACCTTTGGTCGTCCTGATGTTGTTGGGATCTAATTCCCATCAGCCTTAGTCAACATGCCCAGTGACTCCATAACAGGTTTTATCTCAGTCAGGTAGGACAGCATCCTGAACTTTGTTGGAAAGGCTCAAGAGCTGCAGAGCTTGCTGGTTTCCAAAGCTTAGGAGGAGTTACTTATTTGGACTTTGACAACAAAGCAATGAAACCCTACGATGGTTTTTTGCAGTTTGTTTAACTTTTGGATTTATGCACTGAACTGCCCTGAGATATACGGGTATAGGACCTCATACAAATTTAATGAAAAGATAAAATAAAATCCAATGTGCAGATTTCAGCATGGAAACTGAACCCCACCCAATTCAGTTCTAATTTGTGTCCTACATGCCTCCTTTGAGTGACAGAGCCTGCCTTCTGGTACATGGCAGGTTTTTGTGTACAAACACTCTACAGACTTTTAACACTTGTAGTCATGCAAGTAGAGAAAAGAATGCTGTGGGAAGTGACTTAGACTCAAATTCTACTAGCCCAGAAGATTAAATCAGTTTCTCATACAAAAAAACAAAAACAAAACTCAGGCATCAACAATGTCTAAAAATAAGGAAAAGTGCCTTGTATATATCCAGAAAGCCTTGACATGACACACTTAAGCTTTAGGGCAAGCTGCTCATAAAAGTGTAAAATTCAATTACACAGGAGCCTTTTAGTGACGGTGTTGTCCAGTGAATTGTTAACAGATGGAAGAGAAAACCCCACAAACCTCAAACTACCTGCTTGAAAGAAAAGGAGAGCTCAATCTTCTGCACATGGGCTTCCATCATCCTGAAATTGACAGTCATTTCAGAACTAATTAGTGTAGATATGAGAATAAGTCTACATAGTAGGATAAAGTTGCCTTGATTATGTGCCTGGCTTGTGGAGCATCACCTTCCTTCATGAAACCAAATGTACACTAGATGGATGTCATTCAGCATATAAGCATCTTTTCAAAATGCCTTGGCATTGTTTTAACTTCTGTCAAGCAGGAGGGTAGACTTTTCAATAAGAGCAGGGATAAGAAATGAGGAGCAATGGCAAGGGATACCATTGCACGGACAGGCGGAGTCCCCAGATCCTGCACGGTCCCCCCTTCATGTGGAATAACGACTCAAGACAACGTGCTATGGGATTAAATTGGCCACAACTTTATTAAATTTCAAATGTGGGTAGACCTTGGCTCAGGCATTGGGCGTTCTCCCTCCCTGGTCCCCAGACGGGGACCTAGGGAGCATCAGGGTTATCCAGTGTGTGTGTGGGGGATGGGCCGGCTCTGGAGAACATATGTTCAAGCAGAGATGGCCGCCCCCGTAACGCCGCCGCCGCAGGAGAGAGCAATGACGACCTTTCGGTGTACGGCCAAAGCCTCCCTTCAGAAAACCCCTTTAACGGGGAACCCTGGTATCGCTGCCGCAAGAGGAAGATGGACAAAAGGATTCCGCCCAAGGCCTGATACCGCCAAAGTTGTGACGTTTTGCTACGGGAAAGGCGAAACCTGCCAATGCAGGGAAATTCCTTTCCGGCCCTTTAACAGCGACCTTAACGTAGCAGCGCCCGCATACCTGTGAAGAAACGTTAACCTGCAAAACCTGTGAAGAAAAGTTAACCTGCAAAATAAGACATTAACTGAGGGTGGGTAGGGTGGAAGAAGCTCTGGAGCAAAGTGAGGATTCCTAGGTAAGATCCTCCCTCTATTGTGTGGGCAGGTAATCCCTCCCCTACCTGGCCAGGTCTCCTTGGCAACGCTTTCCCCAGGTGGGATTGGACAACTGACTGAGGTAGGCGGAGACCTCCAGGTATCCCACCTGAGGGAAGGCAAAGCCAAGCCTATGCTGTTGGGGCCGCTCCAGATCTAGGGGCTGCACGCGCCCGCGCAAAGGGCGCCCCCCGTTTTAAGTGGGGAGCGGTCATTATGGGAAGCAGAAAGACGATGACTAGGGCTGCATGAAATAGTTGGAAGTAGCATGCTGAAAATAAATTAACCTTGCCAAAGATTAATGCTGTTCGGCTGCTTTTTGAAATCTGATTGTGCCTACAGCAGCTTCTTCCTCCTCTTCCTTGACTTTATTTGTCCAACTGGCTATAATGACCAGATGAACAGATATTGTCTGTTGTAGCGCTGTGACATCATGAGCAAAATTGTTTGGATAACCACAGCCATTTGAATCAAAGAAAGGTGTGCAAATGAGGGTGAGCATAGTGGAGGCAAAGAAGGACACTGGTAAACAACATGGAAACAGATTGAATGTATTTGCAAGAAGTCACAGAAAACAGAGACTTGTGCAAACAAGCACAAAATAAAGCATGGTCAATGCCTCCAGCTTCTCTTCTGCCTGCAATATCATTTTGCCTGGTGAATACCATTGTCCCAGCCCAGCCTTTCAACTCTCATCAGCCCCAGCCAGTCAGAGAAGTTTTGTAGGTATCAGGAAGGCAACAAGTTGGCAAAGGCTGTTCTAGCCAATTCTTCTCTTTTTAGGTAAGGGCTGGAATGTGGCAGAGTCCAATAGAATCTGGCTTGGTGTGATGAAATGTGAAAAAAATGTGATGAAATTCCATGGTGTCTCTCTCTCTCTCTCTCTCTCTCTCTCTCTCTCTCTCTCTCTCCCCCCTCCCTCTCCCTCTCCCTCTCTCAGGTTCACTACCTTATGGTTCTTTCCGCCAACTGGGCCTATGTGAAAGATGCTTGCAGAATGCAGAAATATGAGGATATTAAGTCAAAGGAAGAGCAAGAGCTCCACGACATTCATTCTACCCGCTCTAAAGAGCGACTCAATGCATACACATAAGAAAAAACCTTGTCTTACTTTCTACCATTGAATGATTTGTTGTTTAACTAAAGGCCATCCATCTATCCATTAAAAAAACAAAACAAAATGAAAAGTGCTTCTCACAAAAGATAGCTAGGGTGACATCTACATCACCCCTGTACAATTCTTGGTTGTCTAGCACTTGGTTTTCCTAATTAGTTAATAGCTTGTGTGATCAGTCTCTACTACAAAGCTCCCGAAACAGCCCTTTCCCAAATCCTAAAGTGATTATTTTCTGTTAGATCAAGAATACTAACTACTGTCAAATACGGAGATGTGTTTGATTTTTTTTAAATCACTTTGTATGTGTTATGCATAACACCTTTTTGCATTGTTTCTTATATGTTTTTGAAAAGGAAAAAAAAAAAGCTTTTTATACTTTTTAGTTTGGATTTTGGTAAGTACTTTAACTACAGGTATACTTCAAAGGGACCACGGTACATCACGTACAATTTCTAGAGGAGGCACACTGCTGACATTCCTTCAGATTTGGAAATCTCGCCAGGTGGACCGGTGGGCATCTTGACAGAGGGGTCCTGAGAACATTTTAAACAATCAAAGGTGCAATTTCTAAATTTGTAAGAGTAGGTAAAAAACAAAACAAAAAGAAGTGCTTCTTATCTTTGTTAACATTGTATGATTCTTCTTCATGTACTTAACAGAGTATTCTTCTCTCTTATCAAAGTTCCATTGGTGGCTATTCATGTTTATATTGTGAGCATGCAGACCGTGGTGCTTGTAATGCATGGCCATTTGTCTTTTTCAAAGCGTATTACCTTCCGCGGTTACCTTCCAAGAGTCGCAGTGTATAGAACCAATGTTACATACAGCTATGCGTAGGTTTCTGCAGAATGATCGCTGTAATCCCACAATGGTTATGCTGAATTGAAGCTGTTCATGTGCCGATGTGAGCAATCGCTGCTTAGCTACATTTATGAAAGTGATATATCTATAATACAGCAACCTCTTAAAGAGTCAGAAGTCTTTTTACCTGCTTTAAAAATTTAAGTGGATTGCACCTGTCTGAACTATACATATACTGTATGTGATATATTTAAAGGAGGCTTCCATAAATGTAATAGCTTGGCTTGTAGCTTTCCTACACACATACTGGTTTACCTGTCTTATGTTAAAGTGAGGTTAATGGCTGCTACTGGACCTATTGTTTGGAAGTGTTAGTAATATATTTGAACCTTTATTTTGAGTAAGAAAATATTAAGAGAAAAGTCAGTAATGTTAATCTGAAAGAAGTACCTGTATTAAAAAGAAAAAAAGAAAAACCATACAAAAAAAGGGGGGACATCAGTATTATTGGACCAAAATTGGTGTTTTTAATTTTCTTTTTTCTTTTGCCTATTTCTAATGCTACAAGAATGCTGTAAAGTGTCTTTTAAAGTGATGTATCCTGACAAGACATTTTTGTCAGCGTTAAAAAAAATCCTAGCTAGTTTTGTGCACTTATTGGACCATTGTGAATTCTCTCTCAGTGTAAGTGCATTTCTAATAAAAGTTCTTGAGTAAAACTCTTCTTTGTACTATTACTAGTCATGCATCATCAGTAATTTTTAACAATTCTTGTAGTAGGTAGAGGGTAATACTATAGTTACTTGTGGCATGTTTATGCATCAAGTAGTATTAGTTAATTTTGATTTTTTTTAATTATAATTTTTTAACATTTTTTTTTACACTTTACTGTCTTACGGGGTCAACATTTTCTGATATGTGCAGTACCAGTATTTACAGTTCTGCAGAAACTATTATGAACCTCTTTCAATTCTATATTGTAGTGTTTCAGTTTTGTGTCTTAAAACAGTGTGATGATTTTTAAAACAGTGTCTTTTAAACTCCTGTAATGATGTTGATGCTTTTGGCTTTTCTCTGGTATTAGAGTTTGTATTTTCACAAAGAATGCTTTGTAGCAGGCATTACAATTAATCTGTTTTGTACATAAATGTGCCAACAGCTTGATGGTGGCGTTTTTGAAATGTAGAACCAAGTGCTTGCAAAAATGTAATAAATACACTTGTGTACTTTGTGTACTTATTAGTTGTCCGTGCTTCATTTTTCACCTTTTGATATAAAATTTTATGTATTGGAAATTTCAGAGGGGAAATGTTATTAAACGTGCTCTTGATAAGTTACTGTTTTCTTGTTTTTCAGAAGGAACATTTCCCAACCTGATTGTTCTGTCAAGAGTGTATTAAATCTATTTTTTTTTTTATAATAGTTTTTTTATTTGCTTTTTTCCAGGGTAAAAATACAACATCATTAACACTACAAAAGCAGTTTTTACAGAAAAGAAAAAGAATTATAAAAAGAAATAAGAGAAAAGAAAAAAAAAGAGAGAAAAAAGATTCACTTTTCCAAATCAATTTTCATAATCAACCAGACTTCCCCACATCCCCCATCCCCTGCTTTCTTTACAATAAAATAAACAGCAAATTAATACCTTATTTCAGTTGTTTTTGTGTTTTCATTTAGTTATATTATCCATAATTTATACATTTCTAAGTCTTAAACTTTAATTCTCTCATTTACCAATTTCAATACTGAGGCATATTTTTCCAAAGTACTTAGCAAATTGTCAACATTCATATAACTTATAATGTTTTTGTAAATAGTCCTTAAATTTTTTCCAGTCCTCTTCCACTGCCTCTTCTCCCAAATCTCGAATTCTGCCCGTCATTTCAGCCAGTTCCATGTAGTCAATCAGCTGCGAATGCCATTCTTCCAGCGTGGGTAACTCCTGTGCCTTCCAGTATTTAGCTATAAGGATTCTTGCTGCTGTGGTTGCATATAAAAAGAAAGTTCTATCTTTCTTTGGCACTCTCTGGCCCACAATGCCCAGGAGGAAGGCCTCTGGTTTCTTGTGAAAGGTGTATTTCAACACCTTTTTCAATTCGTTATAAATCATTTCCCAAAAAGCCTTCACCCTCGGGCATGTCCACCAGAGGTGAAAGAAAGTACCTTCAACCTCCTTACATTTCCAACATTTATTGTCAGACAAATGATATATCTTTGCAAGTTTGACTGGGGTCATGTACCACCTGTATACCATTTTCATAATGTTTTCCTTTAAGGCACTACATGCCGTAAATTTCATACTGGTGGTCCACAACCTTTCCCAGTCTTCAGACATAATGTTGTACCCTATGTCCTGTGCCCATTTTATCATTGCTGATTTGACAATCTCATCTTGGGTATTCCACTTAAGCAGCAGATTATACATTCTTGAAAGCACTTTCGTCTTAGGTTCAAGTAATTCTGTTTCTAATTTTGATTTTTCCACCTGGAAACCAATTCTTTTATCTTTTTTAAAAGTCTCTAAGATTTGGGCATAGTGAAACCAGTCTCGCACCTTTCCTTTCAATTTTTCAAAACTCTGCAACCTCCAGTTATCACCATCTCTTTCAATTATCTCGCAATATTTCAACCAGCCACTCTCCATGTTACGTAGTTTTATAGCCTTAGCCTCAACCGGTGATAACCACCTCGGGGTCTTACTTTCAAATAAGTCCTTGTATTTAGTCCAGACAATGAGTAGAGCTTTCCTGACAACATGGTTTTTAAACAGTTTATGAGACTTTGCAAGAGTGTATTAAATCTAAAGGCTTTGCTTTAAGGTTTTAATGGAGCTTCGTCAGAGCTCCAGTACTGGTCAGGTTTCCACCATTCACTTTAATATCAGGGACAACTTTGCATATACATCCTCAGGAGAGATTCCACAGGATTTAGGATTGGACTTAGGATCCTGAAGTATCACCTTTGAGGTGGGATTGTGTTGTTCCTGCATTTCTTCTCCTTCCTACTTCTCTCAGGCACTTGTAGTTGGGGCAGAGCATCCTGTTTCACCATTTGAGGCAAAACGGGCAATGCTCCCCTGCCTCTGCCACCACCTCTGCCAGCTGCAGAGAAGCTGGTGAAATTTCGCACGCTCCGCAAGATCTCACATGATTTTGGTGAGATCTCATTGGAAATCAGTATTAATGCTGGTGACATTTCTCTGCCTGTGGCAGAGGCAGTGGGGCAGGTGTGGGTGCCACCTTGGAGGCTTCTGCTCCCTGAGGCAGTGGCCTCATCCCACCTAATGGCTGTGCTTATAGTGCCAGCCTGTAGGCCATGCCAAGCAACTATGTCAAGTCCTTCAGAGGAGTCTGCCTTTGGCTGAGATACCTCTTAACCAGTTGCTTTGAACTGCAAGTGGGGGAGTGTTGTTGTACTCAGGTCCTGCTTTCAGATTTCCTATGGGGGGGACCTTTGGCCCTCCAGTTCTTTCAGAACTACAGCTCCCATCATCCCTGGCCATTGTCTATGTTTGTTGGGACTGATGGGAGTTGTAGTTCAGAAACTTCTGGAGGACCACAGGTTTCCTACACCTTCCATAGGTCACTGTGAAACAGGATGGTGGACTAGATGGGCCTTTAGCCTGACGAATCAGGACTCTTCTCTTGTATTTAGGTATTTCCTTTTCAATGGGTTGTGGCTGGGTTCTCAGTGCTTATGTGACATAAATCCTAACTGTCAGCTCCAATTCTACCCTTCCTCGCATTGGAATGCTTCATATTTGTTTCAGCAGGGAATACTGAGAATACAAACAGGCTCTTTTCAATAAGCTAAAATCAAAGCTTTGGCAGTTATATTTCCCTCTCGTCATTTTATGGGCTGTGTGTGCAAGTTTTGAACCATGATTTATTTTAGCGCACTGACAGAATAAGCAGCTTCCTCTGAGCAATGAATGGAATCTTTGAGACTCCAGCAGGAACCTTAAAATTGTTCTGGTAAGTTCAGATATTGGGTGTACAAGTAGACCTGCAACAAAATGCTGCCATAGTATGCAGTGCTCTTGTTTACTGTGGCAGGCTCCCAGCCTGCCAGCCATGCCTTCATTCAGAACACTCCATTCCATCTACCAGCCACCCCAATAGGCACTGAGCAATCTTTGACCATTGAATTTATACTGAGTTTATACTGAGTGTATGACTGCAAAGCTATCTTAATTTTGGTATCTGAAGAAGTGTGCATGCACACGAAAGCTCATACCAAGAACTAACTTAGTTGGTCTTTAAGGTGCTACTGGAAGGATTTTTTTTTATTTTGACTATGGCAGACCAACACGGCTACCTACCTGTAACTTTGACCACTGAGTATTCTCAATCGTTTTGGGGGTGTTGTGGGCATTTTCTCCACTTACAATTTTTTTTCAAAAATATTTTGTTTGTTACTTCTATTAACCTTGGGGACCCCACAAACCTCTTGATACCTGCCTTTTGCACATGGCTAGTATCATTTTGGTTTCACAAGCAATAGCACTCACAGCCCAAACATCAGAAATACAGGGCACCTACAGAAGTGCTTGAGGAAGGAATCCGTATTCTAATTACAACATGTACTTCTATCATGTTACACTTTTGTCTGTTTGTCAGTGATTGGCTAATAGGAGCATTGTTTTCTAGAAAATGTGAGATGCAGTATTTGAAATTGATTCTTTTTTTTAAAGGAACATTTTTCAGCACCTTGCCTTTGGAGTCAATTTATTATTTTATGAATCTGTCATGGATTCTCTAAAAGCTGTCTTATGTGTCAGAAGCCCACAATATAAGAATTGACCTTGGTTCAGAATAACATCAGATCAAAGATAATTGATATTCTATTTCTTATGCCATAAATAAACATTATTTTGGAGTGGGTATCTTCTTTGCTGAAAAGATCAAGAAATTGGAATGACAGTGTCTCATTAGTTCTTAGCCTTGGGTGTTACTGATATCCATATAGTTGGATGATTATGCACATATGATAATACAGTTTATACTGAATGTATGACTGCAAAGCTATCTTAATTTTTTATGAGCAATCTATGGCTACTGTGTATCCTCAGTCCTAAAGAAAGGTAGTAATGAGTATCATTATTTCAACAGTTTTTCCACCACCATATTGTTGATATATTCTGTGCGTTCAGGTTGATTGGACCACTATTCATCTGAGCTTTTTTGAATGCTATCCTATACCTGCTTATCTGGGAGTAAGCCTCACTCAGTGGGGCTTACTTTTGAAAACTGATGTAAAAATTGGGGTTTGGCTTTTGCTGCCAAACAGACAAATAAATAATTAAACAGCCTTGCTTTTCACTGGATCCGGTCTCCATCCATTTTTCTCTGACCGATCATGGACTTAGATCATGGGCAGAGTCATATGGGGAGTTGGGCAGCAAAAGCCATTTCTGTCACGTCACACACACAAGATTTCATTTGCTCTACTCGCTGTCTCTCTCTTGTAAACAGTCCTTTGGTGGTGAATCAAACGAGACTTGAATCCACAATATTTGTTAACAATTGGATGGTTTTTTCCCTTGGAATTGGTAGGGTAGAAGGCAGGGAGGTCAACAGTAGCCAGATCCAATGAAAGGAGCTAGAAGCAATGATGGACAGAGCTTATTGTGTCTGTCCTCGCCCCAGCTGAGTTTTACAAAGGCAACCCTGAGATTAAGGAGGAGAAGTCTGACAGCCACTGCCACCCACTGGACTGGATGCAAGCAAGGAGGCAGGCAGGTGGGGCTGGCTGAGGACAGACTGAGCTTGGTGGGGCAATGTCCCATCTGCCCCAATGCATCAGCCTCTACTGTTCATTAATGTTGTTACAGGCCACCCCAATCTCCACCAAACAGGAGCAAGATTCCAGGGGTCTTGGCACTTAACCAGGGATTGTGTTCCTTTGGAATGAGGCATGGTGGAGACTGTAGTGTCTTTAAGAAATATGATTTAATTACACATATTTACACCTATGTTTAGGCATAAGAGACACCCCAATAGTGTCTCTTGTTCCTCCCATAGCTTCAGCCAGCAATTAGGCTTGAAATAAGTGTTTTTGATTATCCCAACCCACCCCAAGCCTAACAGCTTTTCTCATAGACACCAAATCCAGGGGGCCCTGGATGGTTGGGCACCCACAAAATTTTCAGTGTGGGTGTTTGGCCAAGTGACTCAAAGCACTGTAGCAGGGTGCTCTGTTGGGCCCTCCCACTGCAGCGGCGACATGTGGCATGTACTTCACATGATGTCACACACACGTGCTGAGCACCCACAGTGTTGGATGGAATCCTGCACGCTTGGTTTCCCCTCTCTAACTGCAATCTCCAGGAAGATCACTCCCTTCCTCAACAATTAAGCTTGCAAATCCTTGTCCCGGAGCCAGTAGAAGACTCTTTTGAAACCTAATTACAGTGTCAGGTGCTGTTAGAGTTCACAGCTGTAGGTGAGAGGGACAACATTTCCCTTTCCCGCATTGACTGTTCTTCCCTGAAATTGCCTCTCCTTAGTTGAAATTGGGCTTTAAGGGTGCTAAGAAAAGTCTTCTTTGGAATCTAATTGTGGCACAAGGGTATTTTTTGGAAGTGGGAGTCACAGTGGGGAAATGAAGAGTTAACTTTCCTCTTTCTAGTTGCAAACCCCCAGATTTTCTCCCATGTCACAATTAGGGTTGAATAGAAGACTTCTTTCAAGCTAAATTGTAGCTGGAGGACAGTGGGGGGGGGGGGGAGGCTGTGGCTGCATGTGCACCCATGGGTGCTTCATTGATGACCTATGAGCTGCAGTTAAGTAAGATGCAAGGCATGTATAGAAACTTATTAGCTCTTCTAAAAGGTATTTGCCTTGTTACCTTCCAGCTCTCAGACAGCTTGAAGTAATGGGAGTGCAGTCAAAGCTATTCAAGGATTAATAGTGCATGTCCTAGCTTTGCACATTAGTCAAAGCTAGCTAGGAGAATGTTTACTAGTAATGGCAAAGGATTTCCTGACTTGGAAAGGCTTATTTTGACAGAAGCTAAGAAATTATATTAGCATTGCAAGAAAATAAGCCCATTTGTTATTTAAGTTTGCATAATATAAAAGGAAATGGAATACAGGAAATGCGTTATATATAAAATGGGAGAAAGCATTTCATTAACCAGTCCTTGGGAAAGTGATGGTAGTTAAGCTTAGTGCGCTGGAAATAGGCAAGCGTGTTCCCAATGTAGGACCACACGAATACTCTATTTGTTAATGTAATTGTGGCTAATTATCATTGTTTTAAAGCTAATACTTCTGAGTTCAGTTCATTTCGTTCAGAGGGAATCATTTTTATTTCATTTTAGTGGATGCTTAGTGTTGTTCACAAGATTCACATATAAATTTATTAACTTATTTAGAGTATTTATACAGTAAAGACTATCCTATAAGAAAGCCTCAGTGTGGACATAAGAAGAAATAAAAAAAAATTAAAGTGTAATCTCTTTCTTTCTCTCTGTCACACACACATAGACAGACATGGAGCAGCATCAGTCACACAGAGAGAGGTTAAAGCTAAAACAGATTAAAAGTTCATGGAAAATTTTAAAAATTGCCTGGCACTGAAATTAGCCCAGATAAGCCACAGCTTGGGAATCATGACTGAAAAGGCCCTTGCTGTATCTCATGCATAGGCAAACTCAGCCCTCCAGATATTTTTGGGGACTACAACTCCCATCATACCTGACCACTTGTCCTGTTAGCTAGGGATGATGGGAGTTGTAGTCCCAAGACACCTGGATGGCTGAGTTTGCCTATGCCTGCTCTATCTCATTTGTTGGGTGCATTTGGAGAAACAGCTTCAAAGATCTGATCAAAGGTCTGAGTAGGCACATGTGCAGGGAGGTGATCTTTCAGGTCCCCTGGTTCCAAAAATTGAAGGGACATAATTAAAAGTCAAAACCAGAATTTTGCATTTGACCTGGAACGGTCTGGAGCTAATGAAAATTGTGAAACACCAGCATGGTGCATTCACATAAGTGAGCCCTTCTTAGCAATCTTGCAGCCTTAGTTTGAATTAACTGAAGTTCTTGGACCATTTTCAAAGTTACCCCATGCACAATGCATTGCAGTAGTCCAAGAATGAAGTTATCTGGGCAGCAACATCTCAAGCAAGGCTCTCCTTGCTCAGAGAAGACTGTATCTGGCATACCAGCCGAAACTGCAGACAAGCACTCCAGAGAGACAGCACACACATCCAGTAGCCAAGACGAATCAATGAGCACTGAGAACCTGGTTCTTTAAGGCAGAAGTAGGGAGCCTCTTCCAGCCTGGGGGCCATGTGTCCTTGTTGGCAATCTATTGGAGGATGCATGCCTGTGAGATAGCTGATTATGCTTTCAGTTAATTGGTAGATGTTTCAGTGTCTATTAGCTGCTACACTGCTCACAATTGATGCATTCCCATGTTATGAAAGACCAGCACAGGCAAATCCAGCCCTCCAGATGTTTTTGGACTACAACTCCCATCATTCCTGACCACTGGTCCTGTTAGCTAGGGATGGTGGGAGTTGTAGTCCCAAAACATCTGGAGGGCTGAGTTTGCCTAGGCCTATTAAAGACTATAGTAAGAAAAAGGCTCCTAAGCAGTTTGCAAAACATAGAAAGCAATTATAGAACAATGTTCCTGTAGTCAATAATTAAAAATGCACCATAATTGAAATACACAAGGAAACAATCCCATTAAGCCATTAAAACATGGGTGTCCATAATTAAAATATGCAATAAAGCGATCTCATTAAAACAACTCAGCAATTAAGACAGGAGAGTCAAGTTGAAAGATCAGGGGAAGAGCTGGTGTAAACAGGTGCACCTACAAAAGCTGACGGGATGCCAGTCCACATGGGATCTCTCTCGTTTCATCAGGGAGTGCATTCCACCACACTGGTAGCATCAGTGGAAAAAGTCCACCTATGGGTCACTACAAGCTGATACTCGCCAAACTGAGGTCAGACTAACTGGGTTCCATTTATTGATCTTAATGTCGTTACTGGGCAACAGAGGGGAAGTTGGTTTTGCAGGTAAGCTTGTCCAGAGTTTTTCAGGGCCTTATATGGAAATAACAAGACCTTAACTCTGGCTCAGTGCCTAATTGGCAGCCAATGGAGATCCCTTATGTGGTACTCAATCCTCAGTCCAGGGCATTCTGCGCTAACTGCAACCTCTGGACCATCCATACAGAAAGTCGGTTGTTGTCTCCTCCATGAATTTGTCAAATCCTCTTTTTAAAGTCATCCAAGCTGGTGGTCACCATTGCCTCCTGTGAGAGTGAGTTCAATAGTTTTGTGCTGTGTGAAAAAGTACTTTCTTTTATCTGTCTGGAATCTTCCAACATTCAGCTTCATTAAATGTCCATGTGTGTTACGAGAGAAGAAGCAACACTTTTCCAACTCTACAATATTCTCTTTAACGCAAGGCAACCAGAACTTTAAACAGTATTCCAAAGGCTTACATGAGGGGCAGGTAGTAAATAAATAAATAATGCAGTTACACCATAGATTTGTATAATGGCATTATGATGTTGATAGTCTGATTTCCAGTTCCTTTCTCAGCATTCCATCGTTGCCTTTTTTTACAGCTTCCATGCACTGGGTCAATCTCTTTTTTGAACTGTCTGTTATGACTTTAATATCTCATTCCTCATCAGCCACCACCAGTTCAGACCCCAACTGTGCTTAAGGACCATCCCAAACTTTTGAAACTTTCTACCCTTAAGCAACTTTCAGAAGAATGGGAGGACTTTTTGTTTTTTAAGGCTGTTACTGTATAGAAAAAGATATTTTAATATTCCACAAATGGAGAAAGTTAAACGCAGTTTAATTTGTCATTTTTATGTTGTTTTCAAATTGTTGCTTTTCAAATTACTATAGAGATTTCTGTTTCTACAAGGCAGAAAAGTCAAGCAGCATTTATCTAAACAGGGAAGTATTTTTTCATCAATGAATGTTTGCAAACTCTTTCATTCTCATTCAGGTCTTTTTGGAACTTATTTATCAATCCCCTTTACATTCCTTTTGAAGCAACCTCCTCCTCTCTCCCTACCACGAGCCATAAAACTTCTAATATCCAAATATCACAAGAACACTGTAGGGCTATGGTGAAACTATAGCAGCAATGCATTCTGTTGAGAGAAGTCCTGAATAAAATGCTCTCTCCTGTGCCATCCTAGAAAAACAGGTCTTTATTTTGTTTTGTGGAGTTGCAATGTTCTGGAATACTCTGCCCAGCTGTGACACTCATAATGGTTTTTTCTTAAAATTGGGTGACTTTGAGCAACCATTCTAGGCATTCTGATGTTGGACATGGCTTCCATCTGCCCACCACTCCTCTTTCTAAGGAATCACAAAAATAAAATAAAATGCAGAAGTAACTACTCCATGCTCATGTCCACATTATTTCTGTAGGGAGTTAAGACACCAAATTAAATGCTGGACTTGAAAAACCACTCCAAGGAAAGCCTCAAAATAACACACTTTGTTTGAAAATGGGGATGGTGAGCCCACAGGCTGGAACAGGTCCACCAAGCCATTTTAAGTAGCCCTTCTCCTACCCATAAGCCCTTCTCCTACCCATCACAGTGCTGAGCAGAGGTTCCTTTTCCAGCCAATGATTGTGATGGGTAAACCACCCCATGGCAGCACTGGGCTGAGAGGAGGGGTTTAAACGTCACTTAACCTACTGCTGTGAAGCAGCAATTTGGATTGCCATCATAGCACTGGATGGGTGGAGATGAAACCTCTCTTCTCTATCCGGCACTGCAATGGGGGTGAGAGTGCTGTGCACCTGCATGTGGGAGAGTTGAATCTAAGAAACAAAGACAAAATGAATCAGCAGAAGTACTCAAGGAAGTCATGTTTCTTCTGACCAGACTAGTACCTGCCCCCACCCAAACTAATTACCTTTTAATATCTTACTTAGAAAAAATATTTTTCCGAGGAAACCAGACAACTGGATGCCTGCTTCCAAAACCCTCTATACCATAAGAACGGCCAACACAGCAGCATTTAGCCTGCTGTGAGTAAACTGAACCCCTTCTAAGGATATGTGAAACCAAAGGTTTGGCAGAGAATGAGATGGATCCATCTTTTACTTCAACAAAATTCTGAAATGGGTTGCAGAGTCTGGAAGAGATTCCAAAATCCATTCCAGTCTCTTGGAACCTCCACAGCTCAGAGCACATGAAATGGAGAAGCACCTCTGAGGTGTTTTGGGATGCGACCTGGTGCCTGGAATGATAGCGTTTGGTGTAACCTGAAGGTGGTGCCTTCAAACAACTAAGGCATGCTTTTATGCAGCCCCAGTATCTGCTGGGGTTGGAACACCTGAGTCCTAGCACAGCTCAAGGATGTCCCGGGCCATCCATAGAAGGTCCTCTCTCATGCTCAAGCCTCTGGTGATGTTTAAACCACCCACAGGTCATGCAAGGTGCAATGGGCACATTTCTGAAGAGGTCAAACTGCACTGCAGTGTTGTTGGTTCTGTTCCATCTCCTTGGATTTCCTCTGTGGTAGAATTCTGGAATAACTTGAATCCCTTCTTGAATTCTCCTTCCTTTCCCTTTCTCTAGAGCTAATGCTACAAACTGCCTCCCCACCAATCATGCATAGCAGTTAAATTGGTTTTCAGTGGGTGAGAGTTAAGCAAATGCTGAAGTCATCCACTGAAATAGACATCCTTAACTTTTGTGGATCATCTTTGCCCCTGTGTGAGGATCAGGCCCAGAGCTTGAATTCAGTTTCTTTCTATTGTCACAGCAACGGCTTACAACTGAAGAACGTGCTCGTTAGAGTCAAATGTATTTATAGCAGCCAAAATAACATTTCAGCCCACAGCATATAGTTGTTTATAGATACCATGTACCAAATGTGTTTTTCTCTTACCTAAGTGGGGAGAAATGCTATTGTGTCCTCTGCAGCATTAAATTACCAATTGGGTCTGATAAACTGAGATCCTCAGCCTGTTCTGTGAGTGATGCTCGTCTGGGTTTTAATTATCATTCAGGACATGTTTTGCCCGCAAATTTATTCTGTGTTGGCTTTCTCTTTTGGGAAGAAAAGCTAGCAGAAGTGAATGTGTGTGTTTCCAAGCCTTCCTGGATATAAGTCACTGCAGAAAGGCTTTACTAAAATGCTAGATAGCTGTGGTGCTTAATCAGTAAAGAGGGCGTTTAGTCTGAAAGAATCTCAAACCTACTGAAGAAAGGATGCCCTCTTCCTGTCTCCATAGAGCCTGATTTTCTGAATTTTAATGAAGACGGGAAAATGGCTGAACAACAGAATGAAGCAGAAGAGGAAGACTGGGAGGGATGTGCTTCTTTGAAACTTGCAAAATACTGACATCTAGTGACCACAAACGTGGATCACAAATTCAAGCATGGATTTAGGGAATACCTTGGTGGATTACGTAATCAGTTGGGTTGAACTGAATTGACACTGTACCTAGTAAGACACCAAAATCCGTCTCCACTTTTTCTAATATTTGAACTATTTTATCTTGCCTGTCCTAAGACTTACATAGCTTTGATGAGACGTGCTGGTGTGTTGCGATGTTTCAACAGTCAATATTTTTCATGCACAGCTTTGTATCTGACTTCTTCACCCTATGTTCTTTGAGCAAAGCCTAATTATAACCTAATTAGCAAAATGTGCTTTGCCGTCCTGCTGCCTTTTTTCCCGGAAGAACAGATTTGTTCAAATCATAGCAGCAGAGGAATGTAGCGGCAGCTTCTTTTATTTTTGCTCTGAGCTAAAATAAAGGATGTAAAATTCAATCATGCTTGCTTATAGTATGTTACAACCTGTTTTATGGACTACAGAATCTCTCTCCCCCCCCCCCCCCAGAAATCAGAGATGGTGGTGTCAGATGAGGGGGCACTGTATGTGTAAAACATTTTTAATAACTTAAACTGCACACACCGGGACACTGAAGTAAGCATATCTAGGATCAAACTATTGATGGCCCAGTCAAAGACATTACTTCTATATAACGGGGGGGGGGGGGGGGGTTATATAAAAAAATTACTAGTGAGCAAACTGAGACTTTTAGTTTAATTTTGGCCTTAAAAACACTCCTTTGAACATTAATAATGAGAAGCCTGCAAGAAGGACCTCAGCACAATAGCACTCTCCCTACTTGAGATTCCTCAAAACCGATATATAGCTATTGATAGACCATCCTCCATGTATTTCTCTAACCCACTTCTAAAGTAATCTGAATCACTATATCCTTTGGGATCAAATTCCATAGTTTAACTATGTGCTGTGCAAAGAAGTGTTTACTTTTGGCTATGGCCTTTGAAGCTCTCAATGAAAAGTCGCATCTTCAGCAAAGGAAGCAAAATTTTTCTTGGCTGGGAAAAGTCCTCACAGAAGCTTTGGAACAGGAGATGCTAAGGAGAGACACAGTTCTAAAATTTGTGTATTTATTTATATTCTTACATTTGTGCCCCACCTTTCTTCCAAGGTGTCATGCATGTGGTTTCCAGGCAATCACCCATCCAGGCCTTGAGCAGACCTAGGTCTGTTTACCTTCAGCAAGTTGGTGGCCTTGTGTCCCTTCTGACTGCACTCCGGGTCAGGAGCTGGGAAATGATGGGAAATTAGCAAGGAAGGAGCTCAGGGGCCAGGTGGTTTATGATGAGGCACCAGAAGTAAAAGCAGGAGCCTGAAGGAAAAGACATAAAGGTGAACAAGATCAAAAGGGGAAATAAACAAAACCCTGAAATGCTGAGGAAATAACTCAGGTCTGGGGGCTTAATATGGTCCCCCAGGTCTCTCTGTCTGGCCCCCAGAATGCTCACCAGGCTGTACCCCTCACTAGTCTTGCATATCTTCCCAAATACTTTTGCTAGGCAGGGATGCATCCTTGAACTCTAATAATGTGTCTTGCTTGCCTAGATGGAGAGCAGAGTGTGTAGAAACTAGTGCAGTGTAAAAAGGTAAAATGTACATTTTATTTTTATTGTTTGCACTACCCACTGCAGTCTAGTCCCCTACTGGCTCTTGGAGAGTTGCCATAAAGGTATTTGGCCCTCAAACTGAAAAAGGGTCCCCATCTCTAGGTCTGTGAAAAACTATTGCAATATAACAGGAAGATATTGCAAATACATTACTGATGGGAAGAAGGTGAGCAAAAGAAAGAAGAATGCTCTGGGATAGTATTGGCTGAGTGACAGTGCAAGCAAAGGTTGAAAGGGGCAGTGTGGAGAAATAGTGCGACCTGAGAGGGGAAATGGATGCTGGAGGTATAGAACTGAATAAAGACATGCCTGAAACACAGTGGAGCTCAGCAGTTAGCTAAATAAGCCTTACAATATCCCATTCTCCTGCACTTATAGTTCAGCAATATCTTGAGGGCCATAGCACCCTCCTGTGGTAAGCACTATTTTATTTAGCTACACATCCCTGAATAATTATTCATCCGAGTGTCGTCCCAATAAAAGGTCCATGAGAGAGTTGCCATGTGATTTTGTTGTTGTTGCAAATTTGCCAAGCCTTCAAAAGAAAGAAAGAATCCTTCTTTCAATGTTCTCTCGCACCATATATGTAACATTCCGTGTAAACCAGAGCCTGATCATTTAAATGCCCATTGAGCAATTTGCACTGATACCTACCTTAGTCCACTGCAGCAAAGACAAAAGAGCCTTGGGACACCTTAAGGACTAAAAAGAATTATTATGACATAAATCTGGAGTTGCCAGTATGATTTCTCCAGATGTTATTGGAATAGGCTCTGACCTATGAAAGTTTGTGCCATAATCAATGTGGGTTAAGACTCCAACTCTTTTGATCAAGAAGAAAAGGAAAATATGAATTGTGCACACGTGTACACAAGACTCTTGTTTACAACAAAATGATATTTGTGGCTATACAAAGTTTAGGATGTGATGATCATAAGGACTATTTGGTTTAGGTTTTGGAGTGGAGGCAATGAAGAATTTTTGAAGAGTTGCGGCTCTGGAAGGGTTAGCCTCTCCCCTAAGCATCATTTTCTCTATTTCAATTTTAAAACAAACAACTTGCATAACAAGACTTAATTCGCCAAGGCTGATCAGTGTAGTGCACAATGGCCACAAGATGTCATCATAAGCCTGCTGTGAGGAGCAAGAGCCTCTGCGAATTCGTAACGTACATGTTATTATGTGAGGTATGATGCAGTTCTCACATGACTGCAATTAATGGCAAAAAAATATGAATTTCATCCATAGTATAGATTTGTGGAGACTCTTGAGAGTCCCATGGACTGCAAGAAGATCAAACCTCTCCAGGAAATCAGCCCTGAGTGCTCACTGGAAGGACAGATCCTAAAGCTGAGGCTCCAATACTTTGGCCACCTCATGAGAAGAGAAGACTCCCTGGGAAAGACCCTGATGTTGGGAAAGATGGAGGGCACAAGGAGAAGGGGACAACAGAGGACAAGATGGTTGGATAGTGTTCTCGAAGCTACCAGCATGAGTTTGACCAAACTGCAGAAGACAGTGGAAGACAGAAGTGCCTGGCATGCTCTGGTCCATGGGGTCATGAAGAGTCGGACACGATTAAACGACTAAACAACAACAACAACAATATGCTGTGGCTCATGTGGGTTGGACAGAAAATGTGTAAAAGCACCAGGCATAAAGAAGGACCCTGTTGAACCAGGCCAAAGGCCCGTTGAGTCCAACATCCTGTTCACCACAGTGACTAAACAGGTGTGTCTGAGACATCCATGAGCAGGACATGAAGAAATCACCCTCTCCCAGCGTTCTGCTGTGACTGGTATTCAGAGGCATGGTGCCTCAAATTCTGACCCTTTCCACGAATTTGTGTAATCCAGTTTTAATGGGATTTAAATTGGCGCTATTACTGTAATGTCCACCACCAATGGGACGTCATGAGGCATGGAGACTGTGAAAATTAACAGCAGGAACACAGTTCAACAATATGCGATAGTGGAGGATGTGTGTTTTTCACACATGTGTGAATGTACGCAGTGTCCAAATAGAGAAGATGCACAGGGACGGGCACTTTCTATGAAAGATCCCACTTATCCCAGGAAATTGTGCACATTCCCTATCTGAGGAAAACAGTGTGACTGCTCATAGCTCAGTTGCTAGGGCACAAGACTCTTAATCTCAGGGTTGTGGGTTCAAGCCCCAAGTTGGGCAAAAGATTCCCACATTGCAGGGGTTGGACTATATGAGGCCTGTGGTCTCTTCTAACACCACAGTTCCTACGATTCTGTTATTCTAATGCATGTTGAGTACGCAGTGTTCAAAATTCTGTGTTATGTTCTTTATATGTCCATATTTCCCACATTGCTCAGTAGCTGTTTTTACACACATTCTTCATTAAACTCTCAAAACGTATAGTCCTCAATTACTTAGATGAGCCTTTGAGAACCCTGTAAAATCAGTGTTGTAAAGCAGACTGGGAGCCTCCACTAAATTCCCTGCTTTACAAGAATGTGATGGTGATGGAGTGGCAAGATAAATTATTTGGCTAGATTGACAGAAGCCATTAGGGGTCAGCCCAAGCAAAAATTTCAAAAAGAATGGGGAAAATATAGATAAAAAGCAGTGCCCTCAAATTAATACTTGGACTTGTTTCAATTAATTTCTGCGAAATAAATTATGGTATAAAAGTTAAAAACAGAAAGAAAATGGGGTAATAATGAACTAAGGAGGAGGCACTTTACCAAAAACGAAAAGAGAACCGTGTTGAGGATGAAGGAAGTCAATTGGAAGAAAAGAATTGAAATATGATATATATATATATTGTTGACTATTTGATCTGTGTAAGTTTCCGTATGTTATTATGTTTTATTTGTATTTCTTTGTTTTTTGTTTCTTGATTGTGTATTATTACTTTTATGTTTAGTTTTAAGAGTGTGTGTGTATGTATTGTAAAATAAACTTAATAAAAATATTTTTTTTAAAAAAGAATGTGATGGTGATGGAAATGATGACATGGATGGAGCTAGCATGTTATTCCCCACCCCGAACCTTTGTTTACATCTTAATTTAATTTTAATTATTTTTATGAATTGAATTTCTATACTGCCTTTCATCCAAGGATCAGTTTACAATATAAAACCCCCAAAATACATAGTATAGAAACAAACAAAATCAATAACCCACCCACAGTTTAAAAGGCCTGGGAGGAGAGGAATGTTTCACCTGGCACCTTAAGGTAAGTAACGTCCCTGTGGAGAGCATTGCAGCAGCGGGGAGTCACTGCAGAAAAGGCCTGCTGTTGTGTTACTGCCCTCTCATAGAGAAGGCACACAAAGAAGAGTGTCATATAATGATTGCAGGGTCTAGTTCAGTTCACATGGGGAGAGGTGGTCCTTGAACGTTTAATGCAAAGAGAGGGCTGCTCTGGTAGCTTTTGGCAATCACAATATGAATTTGATGACTGAAAGATACTGTTCCCAGCAACTTCAAAATTATTAGATGTGAAGATATGCAGCTGTTTTTAAATGTTCTTAATGGGTTTTTTCCCCCATGTTTTACCGCAGTTCTAGAAGGGAGGTTCCAATAAAATAGCAAAGAGATGGATGGAATGGTTTTATTTTTAATTGCATTACCTTGTTTCTTTGAAAGGAAGGGAAAGTTAGAAATGGCATAAATGATATTGGTAATAAATATAATGAACCATAGCTATCACTTTCGTGCTTTCAGGGGCATCTGCCTCCAGTGTTGAAAACATAATACTGGACTGGATCATCATTTGACCTGATTCAGTGTGAAAAGTGAAGTACCTAAGATGACATATCTACTCAGAAGTGAGTCCCATTAAGTTCAATAGGGCTTATTCCTGGGTATGTGGCTGCAGAGTCACATTATAAATGTTAGTTAGATAACATCCAGTAATGATTATACTGTATACTTTTTTTCTAATATGTTTGAAGATTCTTCTCCCTAAATATCACACCCACATACCCACACACCCACACATCCAAATATAACTTCAGGAGATCTAATAGAAAAGAAATGTTAATAAAACATTTTATACCATGCTCTCCTGAACTAAAAATTATGAGTTTGGAGCTGTTGTTGTTGATGTATCTTTTGGCCTTGGGCACAGTGAGATGGTGAATCGATCACTACTTATTAGTTTGTTTTTTACTTTATGGCAAAGCTTTCATGTGTCTGAAACAGCAATAAATTCTACTATTTGTTTATGCATTTGTGTGTGTCTTACAGTGGCAAAGTAAGGAATGTACTTGTTTTTTGAGCTTCTGTATGAAGAAAGCAAGGGAAAACCTAAGTTCTCTTGAGAAAATCCTTTTGAACTGAATGAGACCATCTCAAGGGACAGCATAGCTTTGTCCATTCAGATACAACTCTTCTCCAGGAGTCTTACCCTGTGTCTTATTTAGGTCTGAATCTTCTACTTTATCTTTTTGTTTCAGCTCCACTCACCCTAAGAATACGGAGGAATCAGCTTTTAAAATGTTTGCTTTGTATACAGTTTATGAGAGTTAACTGTGTATGTGGGGTTATGTAAAATGTTAAGCTGAAAATACTAAGTATCCCTTGCTGGCTGGCAATTGGCTGTTACTTAGTTGCATAAGACTGGTCAGGGAAAAACTGGGTTATTTTTATACTAAGTTAGAGGAGTGTAAAATTTCACTTCCAGTTGGGTTGCTGGATAGCAATTCTTGGTCACTCATTGGATGGAGAAAGCAGAGTGATGGAGGAGAATTATATACCACTCAAATCTGATTGGATGAAGGGCAGGCTGGCCCAAGACATTTTGCCACCTAAGGCAAAACAGAAAGTGGCACCCAAAACCCCATTCCGCCTCTTCCTCCACTGCTACCCTGCAATGGCTAATAATAAGTGGCATATAAATATGGAATATGAACTACGCTTTACAGTCAGGTAGGTAGTTGTATTGGTCGACGCAGTCGAAATAAAAAAATTTAAAAGGTGCTACTGGACTATTTTTTACACTTTACAGTGTTATGTATTTAAGTTACTGTATTTGGTAGCAATTGCCATTTATAATAACAATAATCTTATAACTTATTTGTTGATAAATGCTTCATTTGACAATTCTGAAAGATGGTAACTCTCAGAATGGAATTTATGTGGGCCTGTCTGAATATTCATGTATAACTTTGCTTTTAATTGCATATATCTCTGCCCTGTGATATTTGGGTGAAGGGAAAACTAGAAATACGGTAGGAAAATAAGTAAATAAAAAAACCAATAATCTTATAAAAGCAAGCATAAATCCTAATGAAACAGTAACAAATTTAAGGATAATATTAACCTCATTTTACCTTTATAGTTAATAATAAAGAACATGTTGTTATTTTTAATTACTTATAATATGTGTCTGGCTGTTTTTGTGCCATGTTTAAAGTACTACAACAGCCACTAAATTAGTAAACAGCAAAGTGTAGATATTTGGTGGCAGAGATTAGAAGGTTTAGAACTGCTAATTTAATAAATGAGGTCACATTTAGTTTGGCCCTCAGAGTTAGGAAACAAGTTGTGCAAAGACTCCTTCAGAAGGCACAACAATGATATCTAGTAGCCATTAGAAGAGAGACTTGGTTAAGGTTGATGAATGTATTGGCTTTGTGCAGTTTGTCTAACATTAATGTGATAGATCTTTTGAAATATTTGTTGAAGGTCCTGCTGTTGGGCCAAATGTCATCACAAGTAAGTTTCCATACAGTGCATTCATTAACCTGATCAATATACATTATTTGACAACCAATTGACATAAATTCATAGCATGTCCCATTCTTTTGCACTGTTTATGCAAAACAATAACCTGATTTCTTTCCCCCCGATTAGCACCATGATGCAGTTTCTCCAGTGCTGAGCGCGGCATATATCTCTGTGCACAGTTAAGTGTTTGCTCATGCAAAGTGTCTAGGAAGCAAAGCATTCTGGCAGGAAACTCCATCAAAGATATTGTTCTGCAAATTTTCAGACTCTCTGAGACACTAATGAACAGTTAGATGCAAGGAGTATATAATTTATACATCACCATGTTTGCTTATTTGTCAAGTGTGGCTTAATTAAGTCTGTACTTTCTGCCACATTCTGCTTAATCTTGTGCTATAAAATTATGGAACATTACCTCTGACTGTAACGGCTGCAGTGTGGGGTTCTATTCAGAGCCCTAGTTAACTAAGCAATGAAAAGCTCTTCATCAAAACTTCCATTAATGAAAGAACATCTACCCCAGAGCTCGGAGCAGAGCTATTCATACAGTTGTACACGTTCAGTCAGTAGGTGGGCTAGGAACTACCACTGTATAGTCTTAAAGTTATAAATATATTCCAGCGGAGGCTATTTCATTTAAATGCTTTCATCTAATTTTCTTTTCACTTCACCATCATTTTGCCCATACTGATGCTTAATCCTTTCCATTGCCCAGTGAGCTTTTAATCATGCACCTTCCTCTATGCGCTCTCTCCCTCTCCCCAGTTACTTTTTTTAAAAAAGAAAATCATCTTCTAATTGTAAGATGCATTGACTTGCAACATTCCTAAGAAATCCAATTTATTATTCTAATAATCTGAACCCAATAAATTGATCCCCACTGCCAAGCCTAGTGGCACATGAGTAGAATGTTTGCATGTAGCCACCATCATCTATAGAATATCATCACAGGTGTGCCTCTTTCCCCATCTCACTTGCACTTCCCCTACCCATCTACTGTACTGTCAGGGCCTTTTCTGTGTGTGACAGTACTCACTGCTATGGGCAGGAATGAGGAGGAGGAGGAGAGTTGTTGCTGTTCCCTGGCAGCCATTTTGTTCTGGCACCCATGACACTTTTATCAAAATATGAGTATATATGAGTACCTTATTATTTATCTACCAACCTCCTTCTCTCTCCGCCCCAACTACTGTATGTCGTGCAGGGATCCTTGAATGATTAAGTCCAGTCAAAGGCGACGATAGGGTGCAGCACTCATTTTGCTTTTCAGGCGAGGGAGCCACCGTTTGTCCACAGACAGCTTTGTGGGTCATGTGGCCAGCACGACTAAACCACTTCTGGCACAATGGAACACCGTGATGGAAGCCAGAGTGCACGGAAATGTTGCTTACCTTCCCACTGCAGTGATACCTGTTTATCTACTTGCACTGGTGTGCTTTCAAACTGCTAGGTTGGCAGAAGCTGGGACAGAGCAACAGGAGCTTACCCTGTCGCATGGATTCGAACCACCTTCTGATCGGCAAGCCCAAGAGGCTCAGTGGTTTAGACGACAACGCCACCCGCATCCCTGTATATACAATCCATTTGACGCAATAGAAGGGTGATTAGCATCACATGAACCATCTGGATGACCAATCAGACAACAGTAGAGAGGTGGGTGCATGTGGTGTTTACTCCCCTATCTAGAATAGAACCATGTTGTCTGTCTGTCCTGCCTGTTTGTACTGGGGTGACAGAGAAGGGAGAATGGGGACCTAGGAAATATGCATAGACCTCCAATGGCTACTAGGGGCTTGTCCCTCTGGTGAATTATTTATAACTGAGTGAAGGGTATCTAGGGCTCTGTTGAGCCTATGGGAATCCTCCATGTATGGCTTCTGTCCCCACAGCTGACTGGATCTTCCTCCCTGTATTTGCTCTACCTTATTTCTACGCTCGATGACATTCAGGTATTGTGTCAAATAAAATAGATGGATCATCATGCAGTGATTGACACTGAAGAAGATTCTCGATTGTGAGTTGCCTATTATGGCAATTTATCACTATTTATGCTTGTGGAGTTAAAATAAGGCCATGTGTACAGCCATACAAATGCACCTCATCGCCATAGGATTGAACAGGGCAAAAGCGGAACATGTATTAAATTTGCTGCAGACCTTCATTCATTTTGCACCCATAACATAACAGCTCAGGAGACAGTATGCATTTGTGCATGAATAAAAAATACAGCTTTCTAAAACTGACTTATGCCCACTGTAGAAAGCCACTTAGAAAATTCAGTCTGAAGGTATCCACACACTGATGTAGTTCAGGTTGGAAAAAGTATGCTATTACCGCTTCAGCTTCCACTTACTTTTAAACAAAAGGGGATAACAAAATACTGCCTTTGTCATGAATCTAGTGTGTTCTTATCTAGTATTAAGCAAGATGTAATATTTATCAGATATTAGCCCAGACTTACCTTTGATTTTGCACAATTAATATGTAAGTGGTTTGACATTTTATAAATGCATATGCCCTTTTCTGAGAACAAGAAGGATATAAAATTTATTTAATGTACTTCAGAGTTCAGCCATCCACCTTGCAACTGCCGGAGTAGTCAATTTGGAAAGTTGGTTTTTTAAAAGAAAATAGTTCTTTTCTTGTTTTAGGGATTGTGAAGAAGTGGCTAGGGTAGCTAACTTCTTAAGGGCTCAACCAGACACCCACGCTTTCAGGCACAGGTTTGGGCTTTTGAGGTCTGTGTCTCAGTGTTGCTGCTGCTGCTGCTGTTTTATCCTACCACTTTCTTTGGGAAAATCCACTGTTTACCACTTAATCAGAACAAATGGCAATTGGGTTTTCCATGGATTGCTATGTTTCAAATAGTGGTAGATAGCAGGTTTTCCCACTTTTATGATAACACTAACTACACCTAATGGGTGAGATATCATATTCAATTATGTCTGCCCACTGGCACAAAAGGAGCTTATATAATAGGACAATTTTGACCTCGCTCAGCACGCCATATTACCAAAGTTGGCCCCCAGCTGGATCTTGCCAATGATTCTTTAAATTAATCTTTGAAACAACTTCTTTTTCAACTCAGCTAAGCAAACTAATATATAACCATCCCAACAGGACATAAGTTCTCCATTAACTCAGCTGTTTTGACCTAAGCTGAATTCAAGACACCTAGCAACAGCTCCAACTTTTAAGTTATGACTCTGATGTGATTAAATATAGCCACACCCACAATGGTTGAATATTGTACAGATTATGAGATATAGTTTGTTATTTTTGGTGTTTTGTCCTTTTAGAGCGGATCATTTCGTAATCTTATTTTTTCAGAGGGCATATTTTTGTATTTTTAAATACCTTGACAAAACAGCCTTTTTTTTAAAAAAAAACTGTGCTGGAAACTTACATCACCTTTAGCTTTTTTTTATCTGACAGGTTTCCATCCTCTCTTGTCTGGCATGCTTTTATGTAATTCGCAAGACTCTTTCATATGCACCATTTGCTTCAGTCAGTTATGAAGTATCTCGTATACTTGGCTCGTAATAAAATCAATGACTTAGTAACAGATTTAAAGAAAAATAATGATGGTCTTTAAGAATATTAGTTGTTTAGAGTCTCTTCAATCACCCAAGGTGTTTGTGAGTGGAGCCTCTACTGACTTTGAAGGCCATGAAAATTCACATTAAGGGAGCCACTTGCTATGACATGCCAGGAGTAGATTGTATGAGGCCTTGAGGATATTATCACATATACAGTGGTACCTCAGGTTACAGACACTTCAGGTTACAGACACTTCAGGTTACAGACTCCACTAACCCAGAAATAGTACCTCGGGTTAAGAACTTTGCTTCAAGATGAGAACAGAAATCGCACGCCAGCGGTGTGGTGGCAGCAGGAGGCCCCATTAGCTAAAGTGGTACCTCAGGTTAAGAACAGTTTCAGGTTAAGAACGGACCTCCGGAACGAATTAAGTTCTTAACCCAAGGTACCACTGTATGATTACAATACTTGTGAACTGGGTGATCCAAGTCACTACTCAGCTGTGTAGAATTCACAATCTCACCCTTTTCTTAGAGGGAGGCAAACATGTGACTCTGTCTCCACCCAATTCGGAGTTCCTGAGCCCTGTTCAGGAGAGCTTGAAGTTATGCATCTCCAGAACGAATTAAGTTCTTAACCTGAGGTACCCCTGTAATCTTAAAAAATGAATGCAAAGAGACAAAAAATAGTAGAAATGCAATGAATGTAACATGATCCTAATGGAACAAATGCTGAACTGTGCCTTGTTCTTCTTAGATATAGTACTAAAGGTCTTATGCTGACAGAATGCTGACAGAACTCAATTTGAGGAGTGGCCTTTTTATGTCATGTGAAGTTAGGGGGCCTGCAAGGAGATTGAAATTCACAATACGCTTGGACACCTTCCTTATTGTGTGTTTTCACCCTTGATCCTGTCTCATGCGGTGATCTACATTTCAACAAAAAGTAAGGGGTGAATATATTTAAATGCAGAGTTCTGGAAAAAAGATATACTGTAATGCAGTTCCCACCTCCAAATGTTTTGGGCTACAACCTCCCATCATCCCCAGGCCGTGGTGGGCACCAGGTTGGGGGCAGGTTGGCAGGTATCTTTCTGAGACTAGGTGGGAGGCCCTTTGCATCTGTGATCCTGTCTCCCGCCTCCACCACCCCATGGATTTTGTTTCTGAACTCTACTTTCCCACAGACCCCTCCCATTAACTATATAAATAGAAAGTCCCAAACTCTGGTAGTGGGGAAAAACAACAACAATTTCTTGGGGAAGATTTCAATAGCATGAATGGGCCAGGGGTAGAATGGACAAATTTATTCAGGGTTTTTAATTTATTCTTAAAAAAACAACAACAACTGGACCTGAAGATTGATTTAATGCCTGGTTCATCTCTGAGGCAATTAACTTTATAATGGGATCTAAAGAGGCTCACAAGAGTTTCTTGCTAAATGTATCTGCTGAATGAGAGCAGCAAATGTGTCCAGTTCACAAATTGACATTAGGCAAGACTTGTCTTTGGCTTACTCTTGTATTTCTACTACTGACTAATGTGCAATGGACGGGAGCTGGTTCTATGGAGAAGGGCAATAGCTTAGTGGTAGGGTATCTGCTTTGCATGCAGAGGTCCCGGGTTCAATCCCTGGCAACTGCAGGAAGAGTTGGGAATGCCATCTGTCTGCAAGTCCAGAGAACTGCTGCCAATCAGTGAAGACCATATTGAGCAAGATGGACCACTGGCCTGATTAGTTATAAGGTGGAATTCAATGTCCACACTATGATGCTCATTCCACGTGCACCAGCATTTCTGCTTGCCAGGTGAAACTCTCTCTCCCCACCCCCTGCATACTGTTGAAGATGTTCCCTCTGCTCTCCAGAGTGGATTTGGGGAAGGCATAGTGGTCATGCAGGGGGAGAAGATGGGGGAAATCCCCTTACACTAGTAGGAGTCCTTGCTTCTGCTAGCAAGACGACTGAGCTGAATTGAGACTTATTATGAGCCACTGAGGTCAATTTCATCAGATCTACAGCTTCATATTTGATAATGTCTCCGGGTTTCTTGACTTTTTTTTGTGTAAGCTACAGACAAAACTGACATTAGTTTACGTGCACTTTGTTCAAAACTTTGACAAGTCAATATTTTTGTTTTACTTGAATGACTTTAGAATACTGCATTATTATATTTTTAATTACTTGGGATATGGATTTTCCTTTCACCGAGGAACTGAATATTGGCTTGCACAGTGCATTTTATTGGTATTAATGAGTCATGAAGCTGGTATGACTATCATTTTCCCAAGTAATTCTTGGGACTGAAATTCTGGTGACAACTTCTATACTGGCAATCTTACAAATTTTACAACTGAACAAACCATGACATTCTGAAAACCAAATCAAACCATTGGTGCATCTAGATCCGTATAACCTCCATTGACTCCAGAGTTTCTGACAGGAATCTTTTCCAACCCTATATGGAGACGGCAGGGATTGGACCTGGGAATTTCTGCATGCAATACACATGCCCTTCCCCTCAGCCAGGGATGGGCAACCTTCAGTTGTTGGAACCTCATCAGTTCCAGTCAGCATGACCAATGGTCAAGGGTGATGAGAGCTGTAGTCCATCAACATCTTGAGGGTCACAGGTTTCCAATCTCTGTCCTAAGCTCTGCTCAACAAGATTTGCCCCAATTGCTCCCACCTGCACTCCAGATAACTTCCCTGTGACTAGGGAATGTACAAATTTGACCATTTTGGTTCTCTAAGTGTCTCAGTTTTCCATGATAATGGGGTTATTTGCATTAAAAAAAAAATCTTAATGAAAAATTGTCAGCATTTTGGTGCAAATTTCTCCCAATAAACATTTCAGTATGTAATTTCGATGGATGAACATATAATTTCCACATATGTAATATAATTTTGCTTATACTGTATATGCATTTTTGCACACATCACTTGGCTAGAGAACTGCATTGCAAAATGGAAAGAATTGAGAATTTTGAAGGATAGCTGTGTTTTAGTTCACATAATGTTTCAAAAAGTGTGAATTTGACAGGTTTGCCCCTCAGTGCAAACTGAATCAAATTTCTACCTCATCCCTACCTGCAACTTCATCTGTATATCAAAGTCATAGAGGAAACTAAGAAGTCATTACTGGGTAGAGGTGGCATCTAGGTGAAACTTTGTCAAGACTTTGAGAAACATTTTTATTCCATTGATTTATCATACTGGTGATAATAGTAAGGCTGGCAGCCAGTTGGATTCCCCTGGTCTTCAGAGTTGAATAATTAAAGATGGCTCACAAGGAGCACTCCACTCGGTGCTCTGCCTAGCCCTTTTGAATATTTTGGGGAAACTGCCCAGACGGAATGGTTTTTATTGAACTGTGGATTGTGTTTTTAACTTTTAACTAGTTTATGTGTTCTGCATTTTACTTGCTGTATCCTTCCCGGGAGTCCTGTGATGAAAGGCAGGATATAAATGATACATGTCATCTTGTAAAGAGATCTCAACCTGCATTTGTATTAGAAAGAGGGAACAAAGGAAACTTTCAAATGTTCCTGGAGTTTCACACGCTAGCTAATTAGAGATATGAAACACATACATTTAAATAAGTATTGGAGACAGCCTGAGATTTGAGAAATCAGAAGTGCCTGTCAAAAACAAAGCATATCAGTGACATGTTCAGCAAAAAGACACAGGCATGCACTCAAAATGCAAACATGGAAATAAAAAAAACTTATCTTCACAGTTGTTGCAAGATAGATCGCGTCTTTTTCCTTCTGCATAGCAATACCTGATTTAGACGGAGATTAGACAGAGATTTTACATTATACATGGAGATTAAACCTTAGCTGAAGTTAGCAGAAATGGAGGAAGGAGGCAAAGAATTTTAAGTAGAGCTTGATAGTGCATACTCTGTGGTTACATGGAAGATTTGCCATCTCTTATGAATAATGCATACAATATGCTTCTCTTTGCAGAATAATAAGCCATCTAGTGAAATGTTTGAAAGAGGCTGCAATTTACCTGGCCAGAGAGGAGACAACACAGATATTAGTTGGCTCATTATCAGTCAAAATGACTTTGCTTCAGGCAGTTTACAATTCCAAACCCCACATCTGGATCCTATGGATCCCTTTTGTTGTAATCATGCATAGCTGGGCACTGCATGCTTGGGAAATCCACAATGCTATTCTGCCTATCAGTTGTAATCTGAATTTAAAAAGTCATTACCAAATGTTAGGGAAGTTTACATCAATGTATTTTGACCAAGCATCAGCACTGGGTGGTGGACAGCTCAAAGCATGCATCTCAGCAGGATTGGGAGTGGATTTCAGATGGAGGTGGACCATTGGGACAGATCCTGTAGATCAGTGGCTCAAAAACAGAGGCAATCTGGAGGCAATTGGTCATACAGGTCAGGGTCCAAGCCAAGGTAGCCTGGAAAGGGATGAAGGAAGTAACAAGCTGGAAGGTAGGCAGGCAGACAGAAAGGGACAGAATGAAGACAGGAAGACTAGGAAGCTACACAAAGCTGAAAAGTGACTGTTGACCAGGACCAAGCCTTCACCTTTCTAGTCAGGTCAGATTAGAAGGAATCAACAGTATCCAGGAGGACAGAACCATGGTGGAACCTGGAAGACATGTCTACTCTTTCTTCCTCTATTGTGCAGTGTTAGGAAGGACCACAGCTCAGGAATAGAGCACATGCTTTGGATGCAGAGGTTTCAGGTTCAATGAGCTGCTGGTGAGGCTGGAAACATCCACTGTCTGAAACCCAGGAAATACACTGCCAGTCATTGTGCCAGTCAGGATTCTTCAGTCTTGAGTCTCCAGATGTTTGACTATAACTGCCATCATCTCCAGCTAGCTACACCAACCAGTCGTTTAACCTAATTGTAAGGTGTGGTTTGCATTCTCCATAGTTTAGATCTCCAGCCTTGGTTTGAATTTCCAAATATACAAGCAAACCATTGCTAAAAGCTGCTTGTTAATTTCCCATCTGCTCACCACTCCAGTATCTAAGAGTGGTGGCCACTGGAAGTGGAACACTGGACTTGATTATTTGTCAATTCAGACATCATGCTAAACCATGGTTTACAACCCTGCTTCAATACAGTGTACCTGGATCTGGTTTGCTGACTGATTTCATGTCAATATTTGTTGAGGCCCCACACTAAAGCATAGTGAATCTTTGTTAACTGTGGCCTGAGGTGCTGCCTGAACTGAGTCTGTGTGTTCACATTAGTTTTGGACCATAACTGCTGCATTGAGAAACTGAGTAATATCTCTCTTCATCAACTTTACAAGTTGTGTTGTATGAGAAAAATAAACATAAACATTTCCTGCTATATGGCGTAACGAATTGTGAAGATGATAGACAATGTGCCATAACAATAATGGCACCAGCATATCATTTTGATATGCTACTTATCTGAAGTGTAAAAGAGCACAGACTTTCCTTTGCCTTCTTCCACATTAACTTTCAAAGTGGGGAA
Source organism: Podarcis liolepis (assembly GCF_965112155.1). Lineage (NCBI taxonomy): Eukaryota > Metazoa > Chordata > Lepidosauria > Squamata > Lacertidae > Podarcis > Podarcis liolepis. The sequence continues at coordinate 47,433,142 of NC_139564.1, read as the reverse complement.
GCTTTTGCACAATGTATGTGCAGTTCCACATTGTGTTTGACAAGAATATTATGCATTCCGCAAAAACAATGTACTTGTCACTAAAGAAAAATTGAGCAGCATTGAACTATCCATGGAGCTTCAGTGTGAAGATTTACATTCATCTATGTCAAGATGAAGGATTCATTACCTACATATATCTTGCTGGCTTTAGAAAACAAACACAATCTGTAATTCCACAGCACATTTGCCAAAAGGGCTAGACTGCAGCAGATTGCTTCAGTAGGTCAAAAGAACTTCAACATATGTATGAGTCAGAACCAACTTTTCTGATATAGGTGTGAGTTAGTTTCATGAATGGTTTAACACTATATGATGGACAAACTTGCCTCAATCCATCCTGATATTTATTTGCAATTTCATTCCTGGTATTTTCTGTTCCATTACAATAGATTTATTTTTTTTACAAATCTTTCTTCTCTTTCACCATCCACTGATGCAGAAATACATATTTTTATGCATGTCCATCATGTGCTATTATATACATACCTCAGCCATCAACAGATATGTACACACTTATTCCTGGATTTGAACAGGATCCTCATTTCACTCAAGTCACTTTACAGAGTTTGAAAGCAATGATTATACAACTGGTAACTACAGCTTAACAGCATCCTTGGGATGCCATAAAGAGTTGACTGAAAACTGAAAGCAAATCAAATAGAAGAAAAGAACGTTTGAAGCCAACATATGTTCCTATAAAATTTAATGTGGTTTTTTTGCAGAGGCTTTTTGTGAGTGTGTGGGTGTGAGTGCAATAAAGGCAATTCATTAAGCTCAACGGTGCACATTACATGACATTCAAAGTTAAGCATTAGCATTTCAAGGAACAAATAAAAAACACTGGATTATAAAACAAACTTTCATTTTATAGTGGGGGGAGGGCAGAAAGCAAAATAATTTTGGTAATTAGAAATGCTACTCAATTTACTGAACACATGTCGTCTGCAATCGACCATAACATCCTTCTGGACCATCTGGAGGAGCTAGGAGCATTGTTATACAGTGGTTCTGCTCCTTCCTCCTGGGACGTGTCCAGAAAGTGGTGGTGGGGGATGAGTATTCAGACCCCTGGGCTCTCACTTGTGGGGTTCCGTCCTCTCCCACATGCTTTTTAACATCTACATGAAGCCGCTGGGAGAGATCATCAGCGGGTTTGGGCTGGGTGTCCATCAATATGCTGATGATACCCAGCTCTACCTCTCTTTTAAATCAGAACCAGTGAAGGCGGTGAAGGTCCTGTGTGAGTGCCTGGAGGCGGTTGGAGGATGGATGGTGGCTAATGGATTGCGATTGATCCTGACAAGACAGAAGTACTGTTCTTGGGAGACAGGGGGCAGGCTGGTGTGGAGAACTCCCTGGTTCTGAATGGGGCAACTGTGCCCCTGAAGGACCAGGTACACAGCCTGGGAGTCATTTTGGACTCACAGCTGTCCATGGAGACGCAGGTCAATTCTGTATCCAGGTCCGCAGGCTGTACCAGCTCCACCTGGTACGCAGGCTGAGACCCTACCTGCCCTCGGACTGTCTTGCCAGAGTGGTGCATGCTCTGGTTATCTCCTGCTTGGATTACTGCAATGCGCCCTATGTGGGGCTACCTTTGAAGGTGACCCGGAAACTACAACTAATCCAGAATGCGGCAGCTAGACTGGTGACTGGGAGCAGACGTTGAGACCATATAACACCAGGCCTGAAAGACCTACATTGGCTCCCAGTACGTTTCCGAGCACAATTCAAAGTTTTGGTGCTGACCTTTAAAGCCCTAAACGGCCTCGGCCCAGTATACCTGAAGGAGTGTCTCCACTCCCACCGTTCAGCCTGGACACTGAGGTCCAGCTCCAAGGGCCTTCTGGCGGTTTTCTCACTGCGAGAAGCAAAGCTACAGGGAACCAGGCAAAGGGCCTTCTCGGTAGTGGCACCCGCCCTGTGGAACGCCCTCTCATCAGGTGTCAAAGAGATAAACAACTACCTGACATTTAGAAGACATCTGAAGGCAGCCTTGTTTAGGGAAATTTTTTAACATCTGACATTTTAATGTATTTTTAATTTTTGTTGGAAGCTGCCCAGAGTGGCTGTTGAAAGCCAGCCAGATGGGCGGGGTACAAATAAATTATTATTATTATTATTATTATTATTATTATTATTAGATAGATAATACCATGTCATCCATTGTAGCACAGATTATTATAAATACAATGAAAAGATACTATTGTTCCCATTCTCGTAGCAGGAGCACATTTCCTGTAAGAAGATTCAGGAGCTCAAATCTTAGAGAGAGAGGTGGAGAGAAGGACAATGTGGGGGGCCTGATGGCTGATGGGAAGAGTGCGGCTTTGTAAGCCTGCTCCTCCGCTGAGCTCTTCTTTCTTACATGTGCTTTTTTGCTGTACTCTCCCCTCCTTGCTAGTTGCCTGTTAGAAGGGGCTGAGTAGGACTGTTTCTTGAGAGAGGTCTTAATTGGCTGTATAAGCCCTTCCTACTTCACACTGTTGGATTAAATTAGATTTGCATTTTTGAGTGGATTGGTTGAGTTGCTCTTTGAGGTATTGAGCCCAGGCAAGTGAGGGAGTTGAGGAGAGCAACTTTAGGTACTGAGGCATGATTGGGTTAAGGACACCCATTAGGGATCTGCACCACAGTGGGACTTGCAGGGGTTCCCTTTAGGCATGGCATGCACATTTTGGTTGAATGCATTTGGGACCTTGGTGTGTGTGTGTTGGGTTCATAACCAAGGCTCATCTAGCAAGGAGGGAGTAATTTCCTCCCCTTCCTTTACTGGAGAGCCATAGCCTGTGCCTGTATCACAAGCCCAGGGGTCTTGAGAGATGCTTGCCTACCAGAATTAGATAAATTCTTCACCTGCCTGTACTTTTCGTTGATTTGGTTTGCTTGTCTTAAGAGTTTTCTTTGTGGTGGTTGAGGACAGTTGAAAACATTTTTATGTATTATTTTATTGTGTTATTTATGAGAATGACCAGAAAATATTTATTTATCAGCTATTTCAGACCTCTATCCTTATGCCACACTTCTGGGCAGGCAGAGCTGGTGGGGAAGACATTGGCCGGGCTCCTCCTCACACAGGTGACTGGGTGGGCTCACTTTCCAGTGGCCATTTGGGGCCTCGCTTCCCTTCAGCTATGTCCCTCTCAAGTCCTACTTCACTGAGTGCCCTGCCCTCCTTGAGCATTTTGCCGGACAAGAATGTGCTTTTCGACTATTATTGCTCAACCAGTGTTGATGAATGAGATGTTTTTTCTTTATGTTTGTTCATGTTGAATAAAGGGACCTGGAGGCATTTTCCATCCAAATGTTATCATATTCAGTGGACAGGATAAATAGTTTTTGGGATGACTGTGTATGCATGCATGTATATAAGACCTACTGTTTCAGTTGGCTACTTAGTACAGTGGTACCTCTGGTTATGAACTTAATCCATTCCGGAGGTCCGTTCTTAACCTGAAACTGTTCTTAACCTGAGGTACCACTTTAGCTAATGGGGCCTCCCACTGCTGCCACGCCATCGCTGCACAATTTCTGTTCTCATCCTGAGGTAAAGTTCTTAACCCAAGGTACTGCTTCCGTGTTAGTGGAGTCTGTAACCCGAAGCATTTGTAACCCAAGGTGTTTGTAACCCTAGGTACTGCTGTAGTATGCTTACACAGAGTGTGTTGAATGGATTAAGTGACATCCTGGGATCCCACCTAGTCAGGGCACATGGTGTCATATCCAGTGTAAATGGATTCACCTGTCCCAATGGTATTTTTGAGCACCAAGCAGAGCCTGTTTTCTTCTGCACATTTCTTTCAACACCTTGTGCTTTTCTTTCTGATTTTCATGACTAAAACCTTTCAGCCCTTGGGTCATAATGTTAAATAGCTGTTTCAGGACCATTATGCCAACATTCCAGGATCCACCACTGACTAAAATGTTTGGGCCAAGGTGCCAGTCTGTGTTTAGTTAAAATTCCATAATGAGAAAATAGTATTTACATAGTGTAGTTGGGTCAAGGGAGAGAGCCAAGAATGAATCTTACCTGCTAGAGCTGAGCTTCTTGGCACACATCATGTTCCATATTCAAAGAAAATATCTTGATGGTGATATTTACTTAAAGCAATTGTTCAGCAATCAGAAAAGTTCTTTTTGAAAAGTGTCCAGAATAATTTTAATTTCAAACTAGCTGATAGGAACGGAGTGCCATATTGATTTATTTTTGACAATAGGAATGGTTCTTACATTATTATTTTTCTTTATATGAATGAAACATAGTTTGCCATTTCCCCTCAACAACCCAAATATAAACAAGGAAGCAAATATTAACAGATAAGGTACAAAAAGGTAGTATCTTTCTGAGTGTGATTCTTTCTTTCTTATTCAATCTCCACAGTTATAATCAGTTAATATGAAAAATGTAACTTGGTTCCTAACATTCTCACAACTTCCTGCACTCCCGTTGGTATTACTCCTCTGGGACTGATGGAAGTATAGAAAGGAATAGAGCTCTGTGGCTTGTGGAGGTAGCACTGATCTCAGCTAGATACTGAGGTCCAGCTTCGAGGGCCTTCTGGTGGTTCCTTCGCTGTGAGAGGTGAGGTTACAGGGAACCAGGCAGAAGGCCTTCTCGGTATTGGCGCTCACCCTGTGGAATGCCCTCCCATCATATGTCAAGGAAATAAACAACTATCTGACTTTTAGAAGACATCTGAAGGCAGCTCTGTTTAGGGAAGTTTTTAATGTCTAATGTTTTACAATTTTTTATGTGCTGTAAGCCACCCAGAGTGGCTGGGGTATAAATAAACAACAGCATCATCATCATCAACAACAACATCTGTACTATACATTTAAGCAGTACCACTATAAACAGTAATGACTTCCCCCCAGTAATCCTGGGAGTGCTGAAAGTTGTTAGGGAACATTCTCCTCAAACAGCTACAATTCTCAGTGTTTCCTGTGAAGAAGGATTGATAGGGGTGATCAGTGAGCTGGTCAGATTTCCTGACATCAAAGTACCGTATTTTTCGTTCTATAAGATGCACCAGACCATAAGACGCACTTAGTTTTTGGAAGAGGAAAGCAAGAAAAAAGATATTTCTGGGATTTTCTGAATCCCAGAAGCCAGGACAGCAAGCGGGATTGTTGCGCAGCGATTCCGCTTGCTGTCCTGGTTTATGGGATAGCTGCATGCAGACTCTCCCGGCCGGGGAGGCTGTGCAGCTAAGCAAGTAGGGATCGCTGTGATCCCGCTGGCTGTCGTGGCTTATGGGATAGCCTCGCATAGCCTCTCCCGGGCAAGGAGAGCCTTCATCCCCTGCCCAGGAGAGGCTGCACACGGCTAAGGCTCCCCCAAGAGCCACGCTTCCTTTAAAGAGCTGCACACATGCTCCACACGGCTCTTTAAAGGGAGCGCTGAGCATTCGCTCCATAAGACGCACACACATCTCCCCTTACTTTTTAGGAGGGGGAAAGTGTGTCTTATAGAGCGAAAAATACAGTATTTAGATTGGCAAAACCAAAATGGGATAGCAAACAGCTTTGGGTGGCATACTCTAATTCAAATGGCACACAAATGGCAAATGCAGTTTAATGTAAGAAAGTGTAAAGTGATTCATATTGGAGCAAAAGTCCCAATCTCACATATCCAGACCAAAGTTGAAGATCAGAGAGATGAATGAAGCCCAAAACATCTCACAAAAGGAGCAAACACAAATTCAAAGTTCATGTTGATGTGTTGGCTAGATACACATTGGTTTGTCTCTTTGTCAGAAGCTGGAGCATGGTGTTCATGAAAGTTAGGGAGAAAACTTCCTTCTTTACCAGTTCTCACCTCCTTTTTGCTTTGAGAGAAGTATGCTATTTAAAGATTTCACTGAGCTTTGCATATCCCAACTTAGAAATATGAATCTTGGCATTTCATAATGCTGACCTCAAATGCAAGGGAGCAATTATCACTGTGAGTGCTCTCCAGCTTGCAAGAAAAAGAAAGAGTTTCTGCGCATGGGTAGAGAAGTTTATAACAAATGAAGTTTTGGTCAAAATCCTTGCCACCAATCAATGATCATGGTTATTGGGCTGGGTGTCCACCAGTATGCACCTCTACCTCTCCTTCAAATCAGAACCAGTGAGGGTGGTAAAGGTCCAGTGTGAATGTCTGGAGGCGGTTGGTTGGTGGATGGATGGTGGCTAACAGATTGAGGATGAATCCTGACAAGACAGAAATACTGTTCTTTGGGGACAGGGGCTGGGTGGGTGTGGGGGACTCCTTGGTCCTGAATGGGGTAACTCTGCCCCTGAAGGATCAGGTGCACAACCTGGAAGTCATTTTGGACTCCCAGCTTTCCATGGAGGTGCAGGTCAATTCTGTAGGACAGCTGTCTACTATCTCCATCTGTTACGCAGGCTGAGACCCTACCTGCCTGCGGACTATCTCGCCAGAGTGGTGCATGATCTAGTTTTCTCCCACTTGGACTACTGCAATGTGCTCTATGTGGGGCTACCTTTGAAAGTGACCCAGAAACTGAGACTAATCCAGAATGTGGCAGCTAGACTGGTGACTGGGAGTGGCTGCTGAGACCGTATAACACCGGTCCTGAAAGACCTACATTGGCTCCCAGTATGCAGAGGCAGAGCTACCTGCTCCAGCACCTGGAGTGGCATGGGGCTGGGGCTGGCGTGGGGGGGCCTAGCATGGGGGCGCTCCTAGCCGTCTGTGCAGTGAGTGTCCCTAGCCGTCTGCTGTTCATGCAGCGAGAATGGGGGGGGGGCGCTGCTAGCTGCCAGCATAGCAAGCGTCCGGGGTGGTGGCAAACATTGGGGGGGGCAGCATGGTGATGTCACCCCACCTCAGGGATGGCACCCGGGGTGTACCGCCCCCCCTTCCCCCACCATTGCCAGTATGTTTCCGAGCACAATTCAAAGTGTTGGTGCTGATCTTTAAAGCCCTAAACTACCTTGGCCCAGTTGAAGGAGGTGAAGGAGCATCTCCACCCCCATCGCTCAGCCTGGACACTGAGGTCCTCCTCTGAGGGTATTCTGTTGGTTCCCTCACTGTGAGAAGCGAAGTTACAGGAACCAGGCAGTGGGCCTTCTAGGTAGTAGCTCCTGTGAAATGTCAGATTTCTCCCTGTGAAATGTCAGACCCTTCAGATGTCAAGGAAATAAACAACTATCTTACTTTCAGAAGACATCTGAAGGCAGCCCTGTTTAGGGAGGTTTTTAAGGAATGATGCTTTTACAGTGGTACCTTGGGTTACAAATGCTTCAGGTTACATATGCTTCAGGTTACACACTCCGCTAATCCAGAAATAGTGCTTCAGGTTAAGAACTTTGCTTCAGGATAAGAACAGAAATCGGGCTCCGGCGGCGCAGCAGCAGCAGGAGGCCCCATTAGCTAAAGTGGTGCTTCAGGTTAAGAACAGTTTCAGGTTAAGAATGGACCTCCGGAACAAATTAAGTACTTAACCCGAGGTACCACTGTATTATGTTTTTAGCTATGTTGTAAGCCACCCAGAGTGGCTGGGGAAGCCAGGCCAGATGAGTGGGGTATAAATAATAAAATTATTATTATTGCTGCTGCTGTTGTTGTTATGCCTTCTGCTTATTTATTCCAGGCCTTAATGCCCTAGAGCTTGAGTGCAGCAACAAATACAAATAATTTCTCAAATATATTTGCAAGGATCACAGTGCTTTCTACATTCGTCTTTGTGAATGTTACTGCCAGCCTAGTGATTGTAACCACTCACTTTTTGTTTACTATTACACTTTATGCATTTAGGTGCTGGTTCTTTGATTTTTGTACCTTGCAAAAATGACTTTAGCACTCAGGAAAATGTAGGAGAAAATGGAAAAGCAGCAGCCGTATTTGATTGACTCTGAAGTGTTCATGCACTTGTAATCATGTCACTACCTTCACAGCAATGAGGATAAGGTTTCTAAAGCTTCACATGACTAGCAAATATTTTTTCATCTCACACATTCCACACCACTGGTTTCCAGTTAGTCACTTTCATTACTAGAAGTTACTCACTTTCCCAGATTAGAGCCATATATCTGCATTAACATCACGTCCCTCTCAGGTTTCAAAATATCATTACAAGGCAATGACTCTCACCAAAATATATCAGAAACAAGTCTGATATCGTGGGCATACAGCGTGCTGCAAGGTATGTTTTAGAAGATGTTTGCCATGCAAAAATTATGAATCATGGTGAACTGCTGACTTCAAGTACAAATGATGTCAGAAGTCATGACATATAGCAGCACTTTGTGTTCCGCATAACTCTAAAATGCAAGCAAAACTGGCCTTGATTCACGGAGAGGCTCATTGGGGGGTAATGGTAATAGCCTTACCCATTATATACTCAACCAATTACCATACTCCACTGGAGAGGGCTACCTGCAGACACCTTCTCAATAGGAGGTCTTATGATGCATGTATTGGGTCTTTAGCATGACTGTGTATACTCTTTGGAACTTCCACCCATTACAAATCAGTGCTCTTTGAACTATTGTCCTTTTGGTGCCTACTGAGGACCTTCTTTCTTCAATAGGCCATGTAAGTGGGGATTCTTATCCTACTATGTATCTGAATTTGAAATGGTTTTTACATGGGCTTTTATTGCTTATGGTTTTTAAATGAACAATTGTTTTGGAATGTCTCCTGAGGGAAGTGACTCATAAATGAAACAAATAACCAAAAGAAATAAGTAAATGGGCAGTCTTGTTGACTTATGGACTAAGGATGTGTGGGTGCCACCTTGTGCCTTGCATCAGATGGCCAAGTGTCTTGGTCTGGCCTTGATTGGCCATTGACTAGCAGTGCCTCTCTAGGCTTCAGGCAGCAGCCTTTCCCATCACTACCTGGAGATGCCAGGGTTGGAACCTGGGGCCTTTTGCATGTAAGCCATGTGCTCTATCACAGAGCCACAGCCCCTCCCAAAAGGGGGTTCTGTACGTGCACCAATAGATACAAAACGTTCTGCTGCACTTGCGGTTCTCTAAAGCCAGGAGTCTTTTTTTCCACTTCTTTGTTCTCCGTTGAGGCTCCTGCTGGTATCGGTTACATTACTTTGGCTGATGGCTTTTCTGAGCAATTCTTTTAAAGCAAATTACAGGACCGCAATTTTTAGAACTAACAAAAGTAATGATTTCTACAACATATAATCAGCGTGTATATTGCCGTAGGAGATTTGTCAGGAGAAATATGCTGTTGGTTTTTTGTTTTTTATAATACTGGAAAACGTACATTGGAACTGCCCTGTTCAAACCTTCTGTAGCTAAAAGCAGACAAGGATGCAGTGAAAGGAACATCCATACGTTATGGATGCAGAAATAATTTCCTCTACGTATTTGAGTAAATATTAATATAGAATTTTATAGAATTCCATATTTATTTCAACTGGCAGTCATGTGTGTTTTAAGTTCTTACCTATTATTTATTTACAGAACTCTGAAAATTACCATAGATGGATAAATAATAAGAATAATACTAATTAAATAAAAAGCAATCACCTTATTCTTTCAACATTACTTTAAGTGAGGGGGAAAACAGGCATGACTTGGAAGAGATATATTTAAGTAGGAGTGAGAAGGCCCTTTCATAGGTCAGTGTCAACCAGAGAGCATCCAGCAGCCACCTAACAGTCCTCCCTTGTCAGTTGTAGTGCCCAGTATGCTAGATATCTTTCATTTTTGTATTTTTAAACAAAAACAGAAGTGTCAGATGATCTGCACTCCTAAGAGATCAGAGTACTTTGCTTGATGATGACCCTGGGAACTACTGGTGCTTTTCTTCAAATACTCTGTAACAGCCTAAATAGACCATTTCCTCCTAGTTGGTTGACAGCCCTGGCACAATTGTTAAAGACACAGAAAATCCACCTTTCTTTGCACTGTTGTACAAAGACATGTGAAACATTTTCATCAACTCTGGCTTCTGTTAAACATGGGAATATTTTCAGTGTACATATGTCAGAATTTCTAAATGGTGGCCATATTGCCAATAAATGAATAATATTCCTATTATTCTGCAGATAGTGTTTCATTTCCACTGCTTTTTAAGTGTAATAATCTGAATCCATGTTTATTTTGGTGTTTTAATACTTTATAAATGAAGTTTTAAAGCATACTATACATGTTTTTGGGACGCGGGTGGCGCTGTGGGTAAAACCTCAGTGTCTAGGACTTGCTGATCGTAAGGTCGGCGGTTCAAATCCCCACGGTGGGGTGAGCTCCCATCTTTCGGTCCCAGCTCCTGCCCACCCAGCAGTTCGAAAGCACCCCTAAGTACAAGTAGATAAACAGGTACCACTTTATAGTGGGAAGGTAAACGGTGTTTCCGTGTGCGGCACTGGTGCTGGCTCGCCAGAGCAGCTTCGTCACGCTGGCCACGTGACCTGGAAGTGTCTCCGGACGGCACCGGCTCCCGGCCTCTTGAGCGAGATGAGCGTGCAACCCTAGAGTCGGTCACAACTGGCCCGTATGGGCAGGGGTACCTTTACCTTTATGCATGTTTTACACATTTATTTTTGTTTGTGTCTGTGGGAAACATCTTAAAATCAAGGAACAAATGCTTCTTGAAGAAACTGAAAAAAAAGGATAGAAAAGAAACTGCCAATCAATTCTAGTTGCTAGGAGCCACTATTTGTTTGCGTGTCGTTTTTCTTGGTTCCCCAAAGAGAGGCATCTGATCTTCAGAACCTTCAGTGAAAATAAGTATTATTTAAATTAAATGCGTTTGACCATCATTATAGGTAAGAGAATCATAATGTGGCTTTTTTTGGTATGCTGGAGGGAGAAAAATCAATTGGATTGTTATTTTTTCCACTTTTTTGTGATCGCTGTAACATTTTTTTCCTGGAAGGGTGGCCTTTATTGATAGCCTGAAAGGCATTTGGTAGAGCTGCAGACAAATTTTGCCTACAGTAAGATTTGAAACAAGTATTTTGAACTAAGTGAAAAGACTGCTTATCGAATTAGTGCAATTCTCAGGGCTTTCACACAGCTGTATTGATTGAGCTTGCCATTCATTTATTTTTTTAAAAAAAAGTTTAAAAAATCTTTAAAAATTATCCCAATTATAATGCCTGCCAGACTCATAACATTTTGGCAGCACAGGGCATGTGAGCTGAGGTGCTCAGTAAGTGCCATGGTGTTGCTATCCTCCATATTTGCCGAGAGCTTTCCGATATTCTTTTGGTGTGCTGCAGTGGTGACTATTGGATTGGAATTGGGGAGCTCACTGAGTGATCTTGGGGCATTTGCTCCAGTGCCTAAAGTGGCAGCATGGGTACAAAGGTGTTGTCTGGCTGTTCCTCTGGTCTGATCCTGACCACATATGACGCTACTTTGCCCCACAACCCATGCACATAACTTTCCCAGTTCCTGCAAATCTAAGTGATTGGTATTCCAGGATGAGGGGTGTGCCCGGAGCTCAGCCTACACTCGAGTAGGACCCCAGAAGAGACACATGCCAGACTGGCATGTTCTCTCCTTCTGGTCAATCGTTCGGGAGCTTCATAAGCTTTCTTCAGCCCAAACATCACAGCGACCGAATCCAACCGACACCAGCACGCTTAGGGATTGGCAGAGTTTTCGCATCTCGTGTGACAGACCCCAGCAACTCAGCATTTTGGCTAATCTACTTTATTTACATATAAACACACATGGAGCACTGCAACATGGCTCCCTCTTTCTCTAGCATCTGACAGCAAAGAGAAAAAGAACAAAGACAATAGTCCCACTCCACAGAACACAGTAACACAATCATCCTGTCTTTGTCACTTCCCACTCTGTGGAGTCAAAACATATAGCGTCACGTGATAGACAAAAGTCCCATGACTGCAATCATGGATCAGGAATTCTAACAGGGTGTGTGTGTGTGTGTTGAGGTTGCTACAAGGATGCCATTTCTATAAGCAGAAGCATAAAGCCTCCTCACCTCTTAGGGATCATTTCCACATGAAAAATGAATACGCAAATGATGGGCAATGGTAGGCTCTGCTCTCTGTACAATGAAACACAGGCTTGCAATGTGCCTGTGCTTTGGGGACATCTGATTTTGAGGGGGTTCTTGACTGTCTGGAGCCTGGCCTGCACACTGGATATTTGTACGGGTGGGTTCAGGTTACAGAAGTTTACTTTAATGTAGGAATGATGGGGAGAAAAGCTGCCACTGGCTGCCACCATTCACAGGTTTATACAGAGCCCTAAAGTGTCAAAAGAAGGTTCCTGCTCATACAGTATTATTTAGTAGCATAGGGAATCAGGCTGAAAGACTGTTGTGTGCTACTCAGTGACAGGTTCCAATAAGAAATGTATTCCAATGTGTGCCAGTCAAGAACAACTCCATTTTTAATAAAGCTAGCTGGAGGATTGATGTTCTCCAAAATATAGGGCCCATTCATATGAACGTGATGGAATACAGTGGTACCTCAGGTTAAGTACTTAATTCATTCCGGAGGGCTGTACTTAACCTGAAACTGTTCTTAACCTGAAGCACCACTTTAGCTAATGGGGCCTCCTCCTGCTGCCGTGCCGCCAGAGCATGATTTCTGTTCTCATCCTGAAGCAAAGTGCTTAACCTGAAGCACTATTTCTGGGTTAACAGAGTCTGTAACCTGAAGCGTATGTAACCCGAGGTACCACTGTATCTAATATCTATTAAGGTGGGGTGGAGCGACGTGGATCACATGTAAATCCTTCTTGCTCCCTGCCAGCTAGTTGTGTATATCCAACGACCAGTTTAGAATCCAACTCTCAACACCCCATTCACATTGGAGCTGGCAGGTGCAGATTGTTCAAGTACCTGGAGATCTCTTGCTGGGATTAAGCATCTTTTAACAGCATCCAGGGTCAGCTAGTGCATTGGTGGAATATACTTTTATGACTTTGTGCACAGTAGATTGGTGTAAAGGCTCTGTGGGTTTTCTTTTATCCCATCTAAACTGGAGAGAATTTTTTAACTGAACTGTTTGTGTGCAGCTCCTGCAAACCACTGTCAGTAAGCATTTGCGTATTCTCATGAGAATTCATTATTGGCATGAAGCAGAACCAAACATTTGTCTGTAGGGGTTTTCTTGTGTATTTCATACTGCTACTGAATTGGAGGAAAATAGAAACAGAGATAGAGACAGAATCTTTAGATACTGAACAGCCAACAACAACAACAAAAAAAGAAATAAATTATTTCATTTAGACCTTCAAGGATCTCAGGATTCTCCTTCAGTACCCAATTCAGTCTTTACAACAACCTGGTGAATCCCTTTTCATACATTTCTTTCATGAATGGACAATGTGGAGTTGAAAGATGCTGCAGGCCCCTCAGGGATGCTCAGCGCCCTGTCCACACTCCAGCCCTACTGTCCTCACAGTAGCATAGGCATCTGAAGGCATCTCCATAGACCTCAACACACATAGACTTCCCCTGATCCTGGAATTGTGATGCGTGTATGGTCATTAGCGAACAGGCACTCCGCAGTTCTGTTTCTTCTGCAAATCCTATATACCTCTAGCATGATAGCATGATGTGGTTTGAAATATGAGTTAACAGCAAGAAAAATATGCACAGGCTGCTTAAATAGCTGAGCATTAAAAAAAAAAAGTCAATCATGGTATCTTACGTCGTCAGTAAATTTTATTGGCTTATTATGCAGTGCCATAACAATGCTAATTGTCTCCTATGGGATTGTTAATAGGACACAGTTACACAGAAGCCATCTCAGCATCAATAATGCTGATATCTTGCATTAAAAAGCCTATTAATATGCAACAGAAGAAACATATTGGTCATGAAATAAAACTCTATGTACTGTACCACTAACAGATCACAGAGTTCTGGGGATGAATAAATTTCACTTCTTCAGCGCATGAGTTACATTTGAAAAGAGGTCTGAGTCTGGCCAGTGGTTAGATAGGAGACCAACTGGAAACTACCATGTATGCCATGTATGAGTTCCCTGATGGGAAAAGGTGGGAGAGACACGTACTAAAGAAATGAAAATTCATGGTCTTTGCTAGTTTCATCAAAGTAAACCTTTTCTGCTGAAGGAAATGCTTTGGGTACTGGATGCAGCACAAGGGAAGAAAACTTGCAGAACACTGCTTGGGGAGAGAGATTTACTGTCTGTACTGGATGCGGCAATCCCCTCCCTCCAAAAACCCCCTCAAAGCTGCTATTTCCAATGGAATGACTGCAATTGGTGCTAGTTTTAGCTTCTTTCCTGGGGCAAACACTATATAAGGGGAGGTTTTTGTAAGGACTACAGCACATGGGAAAGGTTTCAGCCATACATTGTTGTCCCGATTCTGCTGTATAAGGTTGCACTCCCAGCCCCACATACCTGGGAGTGCTCCCCACTGAATTCTCTGGGACTTGTATCTGAGTAGAGAAAGGCATGTAGCCAATGCTGCATCCCCTTCCTCTCCCCCACCATGATGTGCCCCAAAAACCTTCTCCAGAGGGTCCATCAGTCCTCTGGATTAAATTTTGAGGGCACATGGGGTGGCATCTGGAGGGGACGTAGGGGAATTGATGCACAAGTGGAAGTATGCTCTGTGAGCAGAACAGCAGGGCTGGATACAACCTGTGGTTAGGATTGCACTGTAAGTAACATCCGTGAGATATGTTCTATGCATTCACAGCACAATCCTATCCAGATCCGGCACCCCCATGAGGCAGGGTGAAGCAGCTGCCTCAGGCAGCAGGAACAAAAGAGGTGGTGTCCACAAGGGTGAGCTGCCTGCCCCACCACAGCTGCCACAACAAGTCAAACAAGGGGGGCAGCGGTAGCAGCAGAGCGTTCCACTGCACAGCTTCTCTTCCACTCATAGGGACAGAGAGGGATGGGTGGCAAAGCACTGAGGAACACATCAAGTCAGTGAGAGGGGAGGTGTTCTGCCTCCCAGCTTTGCTGTCCAACAGCATTTCACGTCAGGGTTTGAAATAGCTCAGGCTGCTTCTGATCCTATTATGTCAATTCAGAAGTACGTCCTATTATTTTCAATGGAGGGTTATTCCGTGGTAAGAGTGTGTAGGGTTGTGGCATGAATACATCATCTGGTTGGGCCTAAGATTCTGCGCTAAGCTGTGGTCAGACAATAGCTTCCCCACCCATGCAGTACCAAGAGAGTCGAGGCTGATTTCGAAGAAGAATTGCTACAGGTATGTTGATTCACTTTTGTCCCTGGTAAATGATTCTGCAGAATTTTGTATAATTTCAGAAACCTCTTTCTTTTAGCTATAGAGATTGTTGACCATGGTGAAAGAAAAACTCTGATGAATAGAAGGCTGAGATTCCTGATTCACAATAGAGTTTGTTGCTATGCAGCTAGATTTCTTGGATCTGTTAAGGGCATTTTTGTTAGATGCTATGTATCAGCCTCTGTATCTATTTCTCAAAGTCTCTCTATTCATAAGGGATCGGTCAAGGTTGAGAAAGGTCGGTCCTTTGGGCAAATTCATTTAATTCTGTGTCTTTGGAAGAACTAAAAATGGCTTGCACTTTCACCTGCATAAAAGTGAAGCTGAGTTGTGGCTCATATGTATGCCTCTGTGCATTACAACTTAATTGTACTTAGAGATAGACAAATCCAGCAATTTCAGTTTCTCTTTGTTTCCCACAGTTGCAATTTTAAGTTTAGTTCCCTGTATGTCTATGAGTATTTGCATTGCTTTTTTCAGAATGAATTTCTTCTAATATGCACATTTTGTATGCTTTTGTTTGATACTTATACAATTTTTCCAGGCAATTTTGTAGGTATACTGTATTTTTGTTTGTTATTTTCAGTAATAGATGCATTTTAATGCACACTTTCCCCTAATATACACATTTTTGTTTAATAAAAATTGGTTGGAGGACTGCATTACAAAATTTAGAGAAGTGTGAATTTTGAAGGAAAGCTACATTTCAGTACAGGCATTGGTTCCAGAAATGTGAATTAGGGAGTCTTGTATCAAAATGTGAATCAAACTGGATTTCTTCCCCATCCCTAAGAATGCAAAGTTGGTCACAGGAGCTTCCTGATTCTCCTTGCCAAGTGTATTTTCTTATGTAGTTCTGCTTCAGCAGTTTACTAAAGAATCTGTAGACCAGGCACTCTTCATATTCACTGTTTTGGCCCTTGAGTTGAATACATACAGACTATTTCCTTTCCCCAGCTAGCTCCTGAACCACAGCCACCCCAGGGAATTATTAAATGTCCCAGATGTCTTCCATCCTTGAAAAAGAAACTGTGAGATAACAAACCCATTTATAATCACCCAAAGGCATCAGTCAAATTGTTATTAATCTGAACTATAATGAGAAAGTAGCGACTGGCTGAGCCATGTCTGCGATCACCCTGGAGAAAGTGCATTTTGCTATTAACCTAATGAGGCCATACTTATGACACAGGCAAAGAACATAAGCAACGGGCGCAAGCCACCGGGATGATCTCCCAGTCAAACCCTATTGCAGTGAATGGGATTTGTGGACAAAGTTTATCATGGCAGGGCTGATCACATGCCTGTGCCTATGAGCTGCTAACCTATAAGGGTAAGACACAAGCACAAATCTACTTAGAATGAAATTCAACATTGCTGTAAGATGAACACTCCATCTGTGCAAGCATTTCAGCTCACTAAATGCAATGATCCCCCTATGCACTGTTCTGGGGGTTCCTCTGACCTTCCCCATGAAGGGGGCCATGAGAGCATGCAGGAAAAGGACGGGGGGGTGTGCAAAGCAATATTGTGCAAATGAAAGTCCTTGCACAAGGTTTCGGCTGATGGTGCTTGTTGGGTGAATTCCACCCTTAACTTTTAATAATGCAGGTAGTATTAAGGCTGCAGTCTCAAAGAGGCTGCTTAAGTTTCATCGAAGCAGATGGGCTTCAAGCATGTCTGGTATGCATTACTGCTAATCCACATTCTGTCATTGTTCAGTATCACTTGCCTCTGTCTAATTCCCATTTCTATATTCTGACAACTGTTTTTAGGTGAGCAATAGTTATTTTGGATTGGAAAGGGGGCATGTACAGAGCAAGCAGCGAGACAGAGATTGATGGACCGTTTCATGCGTTCTGGTTTTATAACCTTGTTCACGTTCTGTAACAGGTCTAGAGGTTATACATTTGCTAGAGATAAGGGCAAAGGAGGTTATGTTTGCGTCAGTAGCCTGTAAACATGAGAAATGCTGGGGAAGAAAAGTAGTTTTGCTTACTTGTTTTAATGGAACAGAACTTCCCAGATGAAAACTTAAAAAATATATATTTTAGGAATGGTAAATAGCTTGTGGATTGCTGGGTACCATGAGGCCTTTATTTTGTTCTGCACTAATATATACAGCAAACATATTTCTCTTCTATAGATAGAACTTGAGTAGTTTTCATGAGCACCATGGGGCATAAGAATAACATGGCATATTTTGCTGCTGTTTTTCTGCATCTCCTTAGCCCTAACTTCCCTCCCTGTACTAGCATTATGCATTTCTGCAAGGTCAACATCACAACGCTGCATTGTCTAGACACTGCTGAACAGCAGTTGCTGCAAACTGCAAGATGGGAGACTTCTGTTGCATTCAGGTCCTGCTTGCAGGTTTCCCACTGGTAGATTTCAGCACTTTTTATCTTTTGTACCTGCCCAACTTGCTCAAAGACTGCTCTTTCCCACATGCCAAAGGCACTTCTGAAATCATCATTCCATATGATCATCATACACTACTGCCACCTTTCCAATTGCCATTTCCAATTTCACCTATTGCCAGCCTTTTGCCAAGTCAAGAGGCTGTCTTTTATATAATGAGGCTCATAGGATCTGTATTTAACTTGGTCATAGGTCCAACACTTCTGGGGTAAGGAGCATGAGACCATCAACATGGTGTCAAGAAGAGGGCTGTGATGCAGCTCACTTACCATTATTACCGTATTTTTTGCTCTATAAGACTCACTTTTTCCCTCCTAAAAAGTAAGGGGAAATGTGTGTGTGTATTATGGAGCGAATGCAGGCTGCGCAGCTATCACAGAAGCCAGAACAGCAAGAGGGATTGCTGCTTTCACTGCATAGTGATCCCTCTTGCTGTTCTGGGTTCTGAAATTCAGAATTTTTTTTTCTTGTTTTCCTCCTCCAAAAACTAGGTGCGTCTTGTGGTTTGGTGCATCTTATAGAGCGAAAAATACGGTAAATGTGCTTTTCTAGGGACTGTGAAGTTTTCTTCCCTGAAAGAACACCACCACTGGTAAAATTCCACTTTCTTGCAAAATGTCTTTCTTCTACATCACATGCTGAGACTATGATTTGGTTGGAACTAAATGTCAGCTTTGAAACTTGTACATTTCCCATATCATCCTATGCAAGTCATCATTCCAATATAAGCTCATTCTCTGCTCATTCTCTCTCCTCTCATTTCCCTAGGCTTCTGTCAATGATATATGTAGCACACATCAGTGTCCATATTACTTGTGAGTCCCTCAGATGGTTGTTTCATAGCATGCATCTCTGCCATGCTGTACAAGAGGAATGATTGACTGCCTAAGAAGAGCAATTCAAATGAATGTAGAGGTAACAAAAGACCAACATTTAAATAATACACTCCAGTTTTGAAAGGCCCTTTCAAGGTGAGAAATGTCCATGTGTTCATTTTCTGGCTTATGTTAGACATCCTAGTCAATAATAAGCCTTCCACCCACTACCCTATTTTTAGCAGAGCCTGCTATTATTTCACACAAACACAGGAAATGAATTCCATCTGTAAATATCTTTTATATTCTTTTCTTACTTAACCACTGACATCTCAGAGTCTCTATATGGCAGCATATTAGATATATTATTTATTATTATTATTCTGCAACTCAATCTTACACAGGCACTGCGAGGTTTGTATAGGAAATCTACTTATCCTCGAGTGGGACCCAATCCCATTTTGGGGGCCTTTAGCACTGCTGCATAGTCCACATTCCCACCACACTTTCACCCCAGTTGCAATATATCTGTACTATAGAGAAGTTTTCACTCTGAGAAGTAATTAGAAATGTGGATGAAAGGAATGATTGGGAAATAAGTACGAATGGTTAGGCATTTGTGATTGGCGAGCATGAATCTGCTATGAATAAGCAGGGTTGTACTAATCTTTGATATCTTCAGCTGTTTGTGTCTAACATTAAGAGGGGCAAAAATGAGGAAAGAGGGAAAATTGAAGTGTTATCTTGTTTTCCTTCAAGTAGCTTGTTTGTTGTTGTTTTTTGAAATTTGCAAACAAGGGAGGAAATTGGTTAGGTTAGATTTTCTACTCAGATGCAAGACAAATCTGAAGGGCTACATGGCAACATTCACAACATGCATCCTGATTGGCTGGGACGATTTATTTCAGCAACAATTTTATATTGCTTTGCTTCTTAAAAACATAATTGCTCAGAGAAGCAAACAGGCAACAAAGGGGGGGGGGGACCACAAGGAGGAAGAAACTAGGTGAACATTTTGCCCTGTCCAGAAAGTCCTTCTCAAAAATTGTTCACTTCCTTAAATACATTTGTTGCAGCTCTATCTAAACCTGTCAACTAAAATTAGTTGTCTTGAGAGGTCATAGATTAAAATGTTTAAGTAACTATATTGCACAACCAATTCTTGCTTCCTTTTTCTTTATGGTACCTTGGTATGGACTGGTAATTTGACATGGCAATTTTGAGACAAAGCAGAATTGGTTATCTTGTTTCCTTACTTCTCCATCCTTCTTCTGACTCTACCTCTTTGTCTTTCTCAATTTTCTCATCTCTACACCTGACTGTTTCTGCCTTCAGGACCCACCTGTTTTCTTTTAAATGAGCTGAACAGAACAATTGCCTCCTGGAATTGAAATCTAATATTGAAGCAGTATTCAGTTAGCTTCAGACCTACTCAGAAACCAAATTTGCAGTTCTCTTCTACTAACATCTCACTGGAGAATAATGTTTGCAGGAGAAAGAAAACAAGTCATTTTAAACTAGCAAAATTATTTGCTGACTGGAAGTTCAGCTAGTCACCACTTAAAGCCTACTTACCTTGAAATAGATTTTTCTTCCATTTTAATCAACTCTCTAACAATTGCTCTTCCAAAGAGTGAAAAGATAAGAATGTAACTGCCGCTTTCAACTAAATAAAATAGTTTCCTGTCACTGTGTTTTCTGTATCTTCTTTCCCATGTGTTTTATAATGTCTTGACTCTCAGACATATAATATATAAAGTATGCAGTGCTAATTTACTCTCTCTGGTTCTGAGAGATATGTAAACAAAATTTCAAATGGTATTAGATCTTCAAGTCATACATATTTATAACATTTCTGGCTAATGTTCAGAACATCATAGTTTAGAATTGCCATTATCAGGGAATGTTTTGACAGGATCATGTATCAGCTGGGACTCTGACCTATAGTATATTCTTACGTTAGGACTTCACAACAGAGGGGTATGTGAAACTAAATATAAACTTTAAATTTATAAGCATTTTCCCTTTTAAAATAATTTCTGTATAGTCACTCAGCTTTCTGCATTATATTTATAGTTAAACACATGCATAAGGAGAATTTTCCCTCCAGTGTCTACTATCGATCACTTTCTTCAAGTAAAGTTTGATGACAGTGACAGTCTTTCTTACATAGCAATTTGTTGGGGACAATCATGTCAAGTAGTTCTTTCTTGAAAGACCCATAAGGCAATGAAGAACCTATAGCAAACTATCACCAACTCTTTTTCCTAAAAGAACTAACAGAAGTGGATTGAATATATCTAAAAGATTTATAGATAATAATGGCTTGCTTGAAAGAATATAATTTTGAAAATACTATTCCCTTCTTGATGACCTTTTTCTGAGCATTCATTCTGACTTGTTCATACAAATTTTGTGGGGCGGGTATACAATGTATACAGAAGCCATCCCAGTTTCTGATTTGACCCCAGAATGTCCCACTTTTCCTTAGAACATATATATCTTCATTGGAGAAATGGGGGAGGGTATGGTAGGATGTCCCTATTTTCATTGGAGAAATGTTGGAGGGTACGGAGTTATTCGACCCCTGAGCCATCTGAAAGCAGTCTTGTATAGGGAGATTTTCAATGTTTATTGTTTTATTATGCTTTTATATATGTTGGAAGCCACCTAGAGTGGCTGTGGGAATGCAGTCAGATGGGCACGTAATAATAATAATAACAACAATAATAATAACAATAATAATAATAATAATAGAATAGGACGTCCCTATTTTCATCAGAGAAATGTTGGAAGGTATGAAAATTTAATTTTTACCCTTAATTCATACAAACTGCAGCTGATGAAATATTTAACCTGAAAATGTTCAAATTTAGGCTGCAATTGTATACACCGGGTGAAGGGGGAAATTTTTTTAGCTAGAGGACCACATGACTTCATGGGTAGCCTCCCAGGGAACCACATGTGAGTGGTGGGTAGGGCCAAAGGCAAAAGTGAGTAGATCAACAGATATGATTAATAGAATCATAGAGTTGTAGAGGTGAAAGAGACCATGAGGTTCATCTGGTCCAGCCCTCTGCAAGGCAGGACTCTTTTGCCCAATGTGGGGCAAGAACCCACGATCCTGAGATTAAGGGTTTTTCACCAACATGCCCATCTGAAGGACCACACGATGTGCTCTTGTGAATACTGGGATCAACTCTAATTAAGAAACCGAATGTAACCATCCCTATTATTTGGCAAGGCTAGCAGAGGTCATCCTACAATAGTTATTGTAGGATGGGGGGATCTGGGTGGAGTGGGAATTTGACTGGAAATGAGATAGATCTGTAATAGATGAATACATAAATGATTTATACTATCCTCTTCTACTAAAAATATCCAGAGCACTATTCAGCACAATCATAAAACCATATACAGTGGTACCTTGGGTTAAGTACTTAATTCGTTCTGGAGGTCCATTCTTAACTTGAAACTGTTCTTAACTTGAAGCACCACTTTAGCTAATGGGGCCACCTGCTGCTGCCGCGCCGCCGGAGCACGAGTTCTGTTCTCATCCTGAAGCAAAGATCTTAACCTGAAGCACTATTTCTGGGTTAGCGGAGTCTGTAACCTGAAGCGTCTGTAACCTGAGGTACCACTGTAGTATCGTCAGTGGCGGAGCATATGCCCGCGCTGCCCAGGGCGGGCGCGCTCCCAAGAGGGGGGAATGGCATGGAGTGTGCCCTCCCAGGCACGGGATAGCCAATCAGGTGCCCAGAGTGGCACACATGCCCACAGGGACAGAGTGAGCTGCTCATGGGGGCGGAGCAAGCTGCCAATGGTGGACATTTGGCACGCTGCATGCCCGTGACTTCCAAGCCTATGCCAGGCTGTCAAAACAAAGGGGGAAGCGGGTGGGAATACCACCAGCAAAGTGGCACAGCTCCCCCCTTATGCCGATGGCTTGGGGTAGGCTTGGGAGTCGTGGGAAGGCAGTGCGCCGAATGTCACCCCCCTCAGTGAGGGCACCCAGGGTGGACCGCCCTGCCCCCCTTTCCTATGCCCCTGAGTATCGTATAGAGACCTACAATATTAACAGGAGTATGAGAACAACTAACAAACATTTTAAAAAAGCAATTAGTTTGTGTGTGGTGCTGATAATGCCAAGGTTGCAGGTTCAATCCCCGTATGGGACAGCTGCATATTTCTGCCTTGCAAGGGGTTGGACTAGATGATCCTCAGGGTCCCTTCCAACTCTATGATGATGAACATTTAATGCAACTAATGAAGAGAGAAACATATGTACATTAACAGCAAAGTCTTGAAGTATATTTTTTCAAAAACGAACAGCACAAGCAGCTCATCAAGAGAACAAAGGCTTTATTGCCATCTCTTTCATTCTTAAATTCCTGTCTGCTCTCTTCCTAATCTTAGATGTACCATGTTTCCCCTATTCCACCAGATGACAAATGAGCACAGGAAGATCAGTGCTAGCAGTGACAAGTCAAGGATGGCAGTGAAAAGTCAAGATTCTTCTCTTAGAAATAGCTGATTAACAGCATAATTCTAGACATGTCTACTCAGAAGTAAATTCCATTGAGTTCAGTGAGACTTCCTTCTGTTAGGCTGCATTCTTATACCCACTTCAATGGAACTTACTTCTGAGCAGACGTATACAGAATGGCACTGTTTATCACTAAAAATGTGAAATAAATTCTGGTGTTCTTGGTTGTGTGAAGGGGCTATCAATCAATAACTTCTGCAGGAATATGTCTGATATAACGGATGTTATGAACCAGCTCACAGATGTCAAGAAAAAAACAATTACAAGCTTAAGGATGATTAATTTTCAACAGTGAAGTATTCATCTTGTTGTTTGCTTTCTTCTGCTACATAGTTCATAAGGCGATCGTGGGAGGAAGTGTTCATGTTGTTGGACTCCAGCTCCCAGTGGTACCAGCCAGCATGGTCAATGGTGAGGGATGATGGGAATTGTAGTCCAGCAACATTCAGAGAGCCAGATTCCCCATCCCTGTTTTAAAGCATGCAGCTTAGCACTAAAATAATGAGCAAATACCTTGATGAGCATTTGAAAACTGCATAGCCAAATCAAGTAACATCCAATACTATTAGGATTACTATGATTATTAGTTTATTCCTGTATGTTATAGAAAATAAACCTGAATGAATCAGGACAGGGCTTTCCTGTTGGCCTAGCTTTAAGATAAAAAGGTAAGGTAAAGGACCCCTGGACGGTTATGTCCAGTCAAAGGCGACTATGGGGTGTGGGGCTCCTCTTGCTTTCAGGCTGAGAGAGCCGGCATTTGTCCACAAACAGCTTTAGGTCATAGCAGGCTCTATAGATATTGCTAGACGTTAAATATACTGGTTTGTCCACCAGACCAACATTTACATTGATGTTTGGTCTATGAGCAATCCTTTCATTTGATGTTTGAGAGAAAATGATATTATGGTTTTTCCCAGAATTGAATTTTATTTCTGAAATAGATTTAAAAATGCAGACAACAACAACAACACACATAGCAACAAAATAAGTTCATGGAAAGGAGTAAAGAAACTCTCTGATCGCAAAGCAGAAATTCATGGCTTTACTTCTGACCCTCAGTAGCACTTTGATAACACTGGGCAACAATTTTTTACTTTTTGAATGTTGTCTAGATTTCTACAACTGATTTAGGGTATTTTTGCACTGCTGAATCAGGAAATGGCATCTGTTTCTCTCCATCAGCTCAGGTTTTTGTGCTATGTTTATTTGAAAAAAATCAGATCTTGTGACAAAATCGATTACATTTTTGTGGCATTATCAGCTGATTTTTGTCAGCACATATCATCCTAAATATGTTTTTAAGAGAAAAAAAATGTTTTTCCAACAACATATATTGATTACCTGATAGAAACATCGATTACTATAAACGGAATGGTGGGCACTGATAAAGGTAAGTACACGTAAATTGCATGTTGCTTCACCATTTTTCAAACTTCAGGGCTTGAACTTCTGTTTCTTGGAACTCCTGGAATGCTCAGCGGCAGGGAGGTCTCTCTTCAGAGTCCAACAGTAGTCAGTCATCATGACTGCATCCCAGCGACCCTGATACCTGGTTTCCATCTCTTTCATGTCCTGATGGAATCTCTCCCCCTGCTCGTCACTCATTGAACCCAGGTTCTCAGGAAACCGGTCCATATGTGAAAATAGGTAGTGTATCTTGACGCTCATGTTGCAGCCTAGGTTTCTGAAAGCAGTCAGCATGTTGTTGACAAGTTCTGCATAGTTTCTGGCCTTATTGTTGCCAAGAAAGTTATTCACTACCAGAACAAATGCCTTCCATGCTTCCAGTTCCAATTCGTTCATTGAGTTTCCGAACTCTGGATCTCTGATGAGCTGACAGATCTCAGGACCATCAAAGATGCCAGCTTTCAACTTCTCCATGGTCAATCCTGGAAAAGCCTGGCACAAGTAAGTGAAGCAGTCACCATCCTTGACCAGAGCCTTGGTGAACTGCTTGATTAAGCCGAGCTTGATGTGCAGCGGTGGGAAGAGTATTCTGTCTCTGTCCACCAGAGGGTCGTTGATGACGTTCCTTTCTTTGCAAGGCACCAATTCCTCCCGCACAGGCCAGTCCTTCTTTGTGTAATGCGGAGCACGGTCCCTACTATCCCACATGCACAGAAAACATGGGTACTTGGTGAAGCCAGACTGTTGTCCCAACAAAAAGTTGACCATCTTCAGGTCAACACAAATAAACCACTTATGCTGATCATAACCAATTTTCTCCAGCACATACTTCACCGCTTCATAGTTCTCCTTCAGTGTAGTTGACTGAGCCAGGGGCATAGAGGCAAACTGGTTGCCATTGTGTAGCACAACACATTTCAATGATCGCTTGCTGCTGTCAAGAACAGTCTCCAATCTTTGGGTACGTACTGTGGCACTCCAAGCTTGAGCAGAAGTTGTGCAATATCTGCACAGTACACCAAGTCCTTCTCTTCCAAGAAAAAACAGAGGTACTCTTGATGCCTGTTGCGGAAGAAGCTGATGCGAGCACTGTCAGAGAGGAGGTTTTTTTCCTTCAATCTGGATGGCAACAGTTCGGCAGAGTCCTTTGACAAGCTGAGGTCGCAAACCAGATCATTCAACTCCTTTTGGGAAAATGGATGTGGAGCATCATCTTCAAGAACCACTTCTTCTTCTTCATGTCCTTCAACATTGGAGGCATCTTCATCACTAATGTCAGGAAGTTCTCCGAAGATAGGCACTGGAATTTCATCACAATGAGCTACAGGACAACGTGCTGATTGAAGATCAGGATACTTGAGTCTGTTCCGGTTCTTTCTGTTGATCCCAGTCACATCAACAGCGCAGAAGTAGCAGTCAGTGACATGGTTTGTCGGCTCCCTCCAAACCATGGGAATTCCAAAGTTCAGACTCCTCTTGCCGTTGGTCCACCCACATAGAGTCTCGGTGCATGGCTTGCACACCATGTGTGGCACCCAAGCTTTATCCTGGTCACCAAGTTTAATACCAAAATAAGCATGGTAAGCAACTTTATGCTTTGCCGCACCAATTTATGGAAGATTTCAAGGTTTTATGATTTCAAACTGATCCCTTTTCGACATAATCACCCAGAACTATTGGACCTGAATACTTCTTGTCATTAAAATAATCATTTCCAATCAAAACAATTATTTGACATGGCATTTTACCCCCATCAACTTCTTCTAAAATGCTCCACACAAGCGTACATGTGAACAAAAACGTAAAAAAAGACATGTGGCCATAGCTCAAAAACTTGACCTGATTGAGCAAAACCAATGTGATTTTTGGATTCAGTGCATCAGATTCGTCCCAAAAAATGCAGACAACCAATTTGTTGTTGACCAGTGTAATGCATTGGGTGACATTTGCAAGGGCATAGCCAGCCATTCTGCACATAGCTCCTTTCCTTATTTCTGTCAGAAACATAATTTTAATAGATGTCAAGCCAGAAATTATCTCTTACCCATGGAAAGCTTTCCCCTTCAGCAACTATCCTTTAGAATGACCTGATATAAAAATCTGGCACAATTTTTTTCTTGCTGTTAAGTGATCCGTATGACAAAATTTAGAACCTAACAAGGATATGATGTCCAAACTGTGGAACTTGTTGGGGTGGGATAAAAAACCACAAGAGTAGAATATCCCACCATCCAAAAATGGAACACATTTGAAATATTGTTTTTCTTGCAACCATGAGATCTAGAAGCTTAGTACTTAAACAAAGAAGAAGAGCCCATTGAAATGTGTGAGATAATGTTCAGTTCTTAATGACCAGGGATGGCCCACTCATGAGGCAAGGTGAGGGAACCACTTCTGGCAGCAAGATCCACAGGGGCATCAATCTCGCCTTCAAGGAATGCGTTGCCTTCTGCCGCTGCTGCCATGGCAGTGAAGGCTGTGGCGCACTCCTCGGAGGCCGAATCTGCTGCCTTCTCAGCAGCTCTCCCCCAAGGCCACCTCTAAAGCTAAATGAGATGGAGCGAATGTTAAAAATGCTTAGAAAAAGCAATAGCAATGACTTTTGTCCATTTGTTGTTCTTGTTGTTGTAGCAGTTACTGTAGACCAAAGCGCCTGTTTCCATTTTTAGAAACAAACTGCTCCCATTCTGACAGCTGCAAACTCTACAAATATAGTGAGATAATGATGTTCTTGAGTACTTGATCGATATCTATACTAGGCCAGAGACTGTATCGCCGAAAAGCTTTAGGGGAGAAATAGTTTATTTATTTCAAGCTAAGGGAAACTGCTCTCCTTGGCACTTTCATATATTTTATTTTTTTTACTTAGGACAGGCATAGCAATATCAGAAAGAGATGCAAGCAAATCCTATGCATAGAAACCAGGAAATGTGTTTTGTAGATGTTGTCGGTAAGAAAAATAGTCAAGTGGAAATGTGCTGGGAGCCAAAACTTCCATGCTGGAGATTAGAATCCTCTTTAGAGCAACAGCGACATGTAATCTCACCCAGGAAAAGAAGGGTAATTTGTTTGCGGAAGAAAACAGAAATAGTTTTGAGCGCCTGTATGCTTCTGCTATGAGTAGAGCTTTGCTCCAAATTTCACATTTCCCCTTGTAACACAGCATGCCGCAGTCACAACAAATAGCAGAAATTTATTGTTATGGTTAATGGAATCCATTTGTGTGTGTGTTTTTCCCTGCAGTTAAAGCATTAAAAACTTCAGGAACCCTATGAAATAACCCAGCTGAAGTAGTTTGAACAAAAAGGAGATGCATTATGAAATTACTAAAATCAGTCCACACTCAGTTTAATAGCTTTGATTCTTTCACTGACAAAACTCTCAGTGAAATCAAGGAAGTGTTTGTGCGTGTGCCTTTAAAGCCCTAAGTGGTTTCTGCCCAGTATACCTGAAGGAGTGTCTCCACCCCCATCATTCAGCTCAGACACTGAGGTCCAGCTCGGAGGGCAGTTCCCTCACTGTGAGACATGAAGCTACAGGGAACCAGGCAGAGGGCCTTCTCGGTAGTGGCGCCCGCCCTGTGGAACACCTTCCCATCAAACGCCAAGGAAATAAACAACTATCTGCTTTTAGAAGACATCTGAAGGCAGCCCTGTTTAGGGAAGTTCTTAATGTTTGATGTTTTATCGTATTCTGTTGGGAGCTGCCCAGAGTGGCTGGGGAAACCCAGCCAGATGGGTGAGGTATATTATTATTATCAGCCAAGTCCATGTACATTCATCCACAAGCAACATTGTCTTCAGTTTTCAGGATGGATGCCAATAAACAAACACTGACTGCCTCTGAGCGACAGTGCCCATTCCGACAGTCAGGAGGAGGGGGGGTTGCGGGATTCCGACACCGCCCACTCACTCTCGCGAGGCGAGTGCCAGCCTCGCGGGAGGCCCCGGGATTCCCCTAATTTGCATACACCCCGCGTTGCCAGCCAATCGGCTGGCAGCAGGGGCGGGCCTTAGAAAGGCCACTTAAGGTCGGGGCAGCCCTCGGCTCGCCCCTTTTCGCCCGGGAGACCACGCGGTTTCCCACCCACCCGCCCTTTAGGTCCTGCCACCGATTTTGCTATGGGCTTCGGCTGGTCGCCGCAAGGGGCCTGGTAGGAGTTTTTCCATTTGGCTAATTGGCTGGTTTTGTGAGCCACTTGGTTTTTTCGCCTACCTCGTAGCAAATCGTCACAACTCACTTGGTTTTTGGCGGTAGGCATTGGCCGGGGTATTGTCATGCAGATGAGGTTGGGGGGGAGGAGCGCCATCACCTCCCCCAATGCTTGAAGGGTAGTTCGTTAAAGGACTCCGAGGGGCGACGCCTCGTCCGAAACCTACGGAGGCTAGGGCCTAAAGCGCGCCCCCGAGCGGTAACCCCTCGGGGAGCGCCTAGGGATACGCATCTCGGGTGGCTCCCCCTGTTGGTGTTTAACCCTTCCCGGTTAGACCGGATAGTCAGTTAGGGGCCAATGCCTAAAGCCAATACCCTTCTATCCTGTAATCAATAAAGTTGTGGCCATTTTCGCCCATTAACCTAAATCGCTGCGTCCGTTGTCTTTATTTATTCCACCAGTGGGGGGGAGGGAATAGCCACGCAATGAGCCTTTTACGTGCTTAGGTGCACCATTTCCAGCTACTCTAACTAGGAAACAGCTTCTTATCACTTAACACATTAGCATTCTGAAAACTGGAGCAAAGAGACCCACTTCATTCTGAGCCAGGCCATTGGGTCCATCTAATTCGGGTTTGTCTATGCTGGGCAGCAGCTCTGCAAGCTTCCGGACGGGGATATTTTCCAACCTACCTGGAGATGCCAGAGACTCAACCTGGGACCATTAGAATGCAGTGCATGTGCTCCACACACAGCCCTTCCATATGAAGATGAGTGAGTAAGTATTGAGACTAAAATGGGGATTTTAAAGAAAAACAAGATGGTGTGTTTCTTCTCCGTGCTCTTAGGAAAACGTCAAAATGTTTTATTAATGGGTAATATAAATGTGCATAGTTGTTTTATTTTCTTTCACATTATTTTTTTCCTGTGGAAAAATAAAGCGAGATTACACATGCACACATTGTTACTTATCCCCTGCTCACAAACCATATCTGCTGCAAATGTGACATGCAGAGGGTTAGACTGATGGCTTTACCTGAAGAAAAACAAGACACAAGGAGCTCTACTCCTATGAGAGCAAACCAAGGGTGCCACTATTTCCGCACTCTGGCCACTTTCATACCTACCTTTACAGCACCAAGGTACCACTTGAAAAAGGGCTTTCTCCTAGGAATTCTGGGAGGGGTTTAACAATCAATCTCTCCTCCTGGGGAACTCTGGAAGTTGTTGATTGCTCCATGAGGAGAATAGGGGCCTCCCCACAAATAACAGTTCCCAAAGTTCTTTCAGAGACGTTAGGACTGTTTAAAGTGGGATCATAGTGCTTTATATGTATGGTTTGATTTTGGCCTTAGCATAATAAGAAGGCAACATCCCAACTCTGTTCTATGTCTTCAGCATTGGTATCTGGAGATATTCCACTCCTAAACATGGATGTTCCATTTAATTATCATGCCAAATAACCATGGATAGACCTTTCAGGGAGTTGGACCAGATGATCCTTGAGGTCGCTTCCAACTCTATTCCACATAGACTTGTGTTTTAAATGAGCGATGGGGAACCAATGGCTCTTGAAATGTTGCTGGGGTTCAACTTCCATCAGCCTCACCCAGGGAAGATGGGAATTCCAGTTCAACAGCATCTGGAGGGACCATAGGTTCCTCCATCCTGGCTTTTAAAAGCTGTGTAAGAGAATGACCATCACTACAACTTCTAGAGATCTGTGAGCAACTGAAGCTGAGACTCACTCTTCATTTGCTATTTCTGAGGTGTAATATCATTTTGCAATAGTGTTGTCTTGTCATGACTACATTCAAGCATTGTTGGCCTTTTTGGCACTTTTCACACCATGGTTTCTTTACTCCATTATTTAAAGGCACTTGCCAGGACACAGGAAGATTTATCTTGACAGACGTCTGAGTTACAGACCAATCACAAAAGGAGGCTGCCACAGCTTTCATGCTGTCACAAATTGATGCTTGTGCAGAAAATTGGTTCAAACAGGCTTCCTTCAAAAACGGAACTTGATTGATCGTTGTGCAGCAATTGACTATAAATGGACTGCAGGCAGGTTGAAAGGAGAGAATTTTCTATATCAACTTAAGCAACCCCCCCCCAACTCCAGTGTGTTTTGGGGGGGTGTCTAATAACCAGATCACTTAGGCCTATATGATTGTTTCAGCTAAAAATTAAGGAGGAGCATTAACCGCAGGCTAAGAAAGGTTTCCCAGCCTTGCAGTACCGCATACAACTCAATGAGATTTACTTCTCAGTAGACATGTGTAGGATTCTGCTGCCATTCTAAACCAAGTTATTAGGGACTAAGCCCTATTGAACATGGTGGGATTTATGTAATGAGGAGGTTCAAAAACATTTTTTCATACAGGAGAAAGGTCCTGAATTTCTTTTTTTAAAGGATAAATATAATTCCATGACTGTGCTATTGGGCCTGCCTACTTTTAAAAACCGTTTTATTATGATTTATATTTTTATTTGTTAGTCACCATGTGGTTTTATCCTAGAAAGGTGGGATATTAAAGTTCAGATAGATATATGAATAAAACAGCTCTTTTGTGTCTCAGCCATAAGCAACCAATTGTTGTGACCAAACCGTATGTAATTCTAAACTGTGGGAAATGTTTGAAAGTGACCTGAAGCAATTTGGTAAAATCAGTAATAATCTAAACTAGCCAGCAAAGACTTTAGATCTGAGGGGAAAATATCAAGCCCAGATCAAGAGACTCATTTGCATTGAATGTGGGCTGAAGCCCGAATATCAATATTATGTAACTCTAAGGGAGAGTGACTTCAAAGCCTCTTTGAAAGATCGCCTTGTTTCTATGCGAATGTCAAGGGCGTTTCCCAGCCAAAGGAATGCACACAGCAGATAGTTAAGTATTTATCCTCACAGATAACACTTACAGTCACTTGTATAACTCTGGATACTTATGCATACTAATCTAATGGCTAGGCAGTTATCCCATGGAGCAGTTGCAGCAACAGCAGACTACTATCCCTCCCCTAGTTTATGTTATATCCTGTGAGATTAGGCTACTACTATTAGATTTGTTGCTGGCATCTAATGCTTGAACTGGTATTCTAAATTATTAAACATCTTTAACTTCCGATGAAGTTTTTTAAAAAGCCAGATGTGGAAGGAATATTAGAATCGCTGGAAGGAATGTCAATAGTTATATGATGCTTGTGACTGCAACATGTTACATTTTATCTTAACGATCAAAATCTGTCGGCTATTTGGTTTCTTGTTAACTTAGCACTTCATTTGATAATTTGCATTTCATACAAATTTATCTATCCCAGAGTCTTCATGGGAGAATGTTTAATTGGCCCCCTCCTTCCGCCACCCGCTTTTTAGCATAATTGATAAGACCTTGAAAAGGTGCACAATGGGAACCTCTCTTTTAACTCTTATTTGCTTTTCAAAATGTATTTGTATTTTCATATTTTCTACAGTGAGCGGAAAAAGAAGGCACAGCCATAAGGCTAAATTAATCCCTGATGAAATTCTAGTAAATATATCAAAGCTATCGTATGGATTTAGCCTTCAGTGATATTTTAAAGATGAAACGCTATACTCTTTAAGATTCGAATCAGGATGTTTGGGAACACTTTTTTATGATTTGCTCATCATAGGGCTGCATCTTCCATAACCAGTGTTTGATTTTACACTAATCTGTCCCCAAGTGCACAACAGCATTATTTGTAATACAAACATAATAGAAATATTGACCAGCTGGGTTTCATTGACAAGTGTTTAGCAATTCAGTAGGAATAAGGCTGAAATTCCTATACATATCAACACAGGAGTAAGGTCACTGTGGTCTAAACCACTGAGCCTCTTGGGCTTGCCGATCAGAAGGTCGGCGGTTCAAATCTCCAGGACGGGGTGAGCTCCCATTGCTCCGTCCCAGCTCCTGCCAACTTAGCAGTTCGAAAGCATGCCAGTGCAAGTAGATAAATAGGTACTGCTGCAGTGGGAAGGTAAACAGCATTTCCATGCGCTCTGGTTTCCATTATGGTGTCCTGCCAGAAGCGGTTTAGTCATGCTGGCCACATGTCCCGGACAGCTGTCTGTGGACAGATGCCAGCTCCCAGTGGCATCACAGGGGGTGGGCGGTGTGTGTGCCCTGGGTGACATGTCTGGGGGGGGTGGCAAGAAGGCACCCCATGGAGTACTCATCCCGCTGTTCCTGGGTGCGGCAGCACGAGTAGCCATTGCGCCGCTGCAGCCATATGTGGAGGAACCTCTGTTCATAGCTGCAAATGCAAGCGGAGGATCCTGCCACCGTCCACATGGCGCTCAAGCAGCGCGGGCGGCAAACTGCTATGTACAACGCATGTGCGGTGTTGCACGTATGCAGTGAATATGGCAACGTCGCACATGCACTGTACATAGCTGTTTGCCGCCGGTGCCACTCAAGCGCCATACGGACAGTAGTGGGATCTAGTGGTGCCACTACAGCCGCAAGCAGAGGATTCCTCCACCATCGCTGCAGCTGTGAGCAGAGGATTCTGCCACCGTCCGTACAGCGCTTGAGCGGCGCCAGCAGCAAACCACTATGTACGGCACATGAGCGGCATCGCCGCGCATGCATTGTACGTAGTGGTGCCACGCATGCGCAGCTGGCGGTTTGCCCCACCCCAGGTGTGGGTTAACCTTTGTTCGCCCCTGCCGGCTCCCTCGGTCTGAAAGTGAGATGAGCGCTGCAACTCCATAGCTGCCTTTGACTGGACATAACCGTCCAGGGGTCCTTTACCTTTACCTTTTACCTAAGGCCAGTTGAACTCAGTTAGGGGGACTTACTTCTGATTAGGCATGCATAACATTGTGAAGTTACACACACTTCAGGAGCAATCCAAACCCATGATCTGTGGGATGAGGGGAGTTTGGGATAGGCAGATCTCTGAAAAAGGAGCATGGTGTGTCATGGCAGGGGTGGGAAGAGGCAGAGGAAGACTGACTCCTGTTCCATATTTTGTTCTTCTCAGTCACGTGATCTAGCAACCCAGCGGAAGTTACACTGACAAAAAGGTTGGTGTAAGTCAAACTTACCCCACTGTAAATTGCACTGGTTTCCCAAGACCTCTGCCATTCAATTAGATTTACTTCTGAGTAGAGTTGCATAGGATTGTACTACTTGACACCATCTGGACTCCTGTGCACTGCCAGCGTTTTTGCTGGGTTGAAAGGGATACAAAAAGCACAGCAACCTGTTTGCAATTTCTGTGGCATACATAAGTTAGCTAGCAGTGAATTAACACTAGCGCAATAACCACATCAATTATCTCTTTATCCAAGTCCAATACAGCACAGTGATTTATAGGCAGACATGCAGAAAGGTTCGTTGACCTCCAGTCTATTTTATTGTTTGATTAAGCTTCTGCCTTCATTCACTGCTATCTACCATTCCACAGTTACATGCTAACTTGGCCATGATGAATTGCAAAAGGGATATAAACGATGCTGTGATCACCAGCTGAGTAATTGCTCCAGATGACACACAAGGTAAGGATGGTGCTCTGCAAAGGAATCCCAGTCGGGCTTCTACACACTTTCCCATTTATATGAGAAGCAGTGGTAGCTGTTGTGTTAAAGGTAAAGGGACCCCTGACCATTAGGTCCAGTTGTGACCGACTCTGGGGTTGTGGCGCTCGTCTTGCTTTATTGGCTCAGGGAGCCGGCGTACAGCTTCTGGGTCATGTGGCCAGCATGACTAAGCTGCTTCTGGCGAACCAGAGCAGTGCACAGAAACGCGTTTATCTTCCCGCTGGAGTGGTACCTATTTATCTACTTGCACTTTGATGTGCTTTCGAACTGCTAGGTTGGCAGGAGCAGGGACTGAGCAATGGGAGCTCACCCCGTTGCGAGGATTCGAACCACCGACCTTCTCATCGGCAAGTCCTAGGCTCTGTGGTTTAACTCACAGCACCACCTGCGTCCCCCAAGCTGTTGTGGTAGAATGTGCTAAAAGACTGAGATACTAGTATTAGACAGCCATCAAGGAAGAAAATAGCTGGGTGAAAATGGCATGAACTGTCTGTGATCTTTCTACTTCTCTCCCCCCATCCATATATGTGTTTACATATGTATATGTGAATATACAGTAACAAGGGAGAGAGAAAGTTTAATTTGCTGCATATATTACTAGAGCATGCTTAGCAACCTAAGGAGATGACAGAAAAGGGGCTATTAGCAACCTAAGGAGATGACCGATAAAGGGCTTATTTATTTATATATCTTGGCTTATTTAATTATTTTATATTATATCCCGCCTTTCTCCAAGTCAGGACCCAAGGAGGCTCACAGCAGGAATTAAGGCAAACAAAGCTAAAACACACTATCAATATAAATATTAAAACCAATTAAATAAGTAACTATTAAAAACAGTATCGGAAATACTAAAAACCACTTTAAAAGGGAAAAAAATTATATAAATAATATATAATTAATTAATTAATAAAAACAGCAAAGTTGGGGTTTTTTTGGCTCATCACAGCTATTTCTTAAGCTAAAACTGCCATGGGCAACCAAATAAGGTGCCCTGAAAGAAATAATTCACACAATTTCTTGAACTAGAACCAATCCCTTATTACTTTATAGAAGCATTAGAATAACTTTTCAAATAATGCATTAGAAGGCAGCAATCTAAAACTCCAGGATTATTTTTACCTGTTCTGATTTTCTTGATTTTAATAAGCTGGAGCTGCTTGTTGTTTGTTTATTCTTAGATCACGAGCAACAACAAAAAAAGCGCAAATCGTTTTACCTGATAGATCAGTTAATCCCTTCCAAAACTGGAGCAGCCTTTGCAGATTTAAGAAAACATTCATTTGTCATTTAAGGAGGACTGTGGGGATTGGCAAATTTTCATAGCTGAATGACTCCCATGAAAATATTAGCATTATTAAGCACATATTCCCCAAGGCAGTTTAGAAATGATGAATTTCCCTTTGGTGCTTTGTATATGTTGCTTTTCAATCCCTTCCCATTTGCCTTCTGAGATTAAATTCCTGCCACAATAATGTCCTAAAATTATTCATTTGAAAAGCAGCATTCAGACACCAATAGTTTCCTTATGTACTTTGCGATCCGAAGCCTTCAGTTGCTGGAGAATTCCAGTGGAAATGGAAAGGGGTGTGGAGATTGCACTCTAGGCATGGAATGAATAAGTAGACATCAGCAATCTGTATTCACTGCTTTGGTTTTCAGTAATTTCTGTTTGCGTGATGTTACCTTTGCACTAAATAAGGGAGGTGGAATAAGGTAATAATGACCTAATCAATTTATTATGTAAACTTCCACCGCAGTGGATGAACTGCAGCAGACTGGAAACAGCACTGCATGCAACAAACAAGGGTCAGAATGAAAACTGGTGGCTTCTGACATCCCCAGCCTGGGACCAAAGGATGCAACAGATTGGAGACAGGTATCAAATATCAGATTCTTCCTTCCTACCATGAAAACTTCAGCAGTCTTGCCCTACCAATGATGGAGCACCGAAGCCAGAAGAGCCAAAAAGGTGTCTATTATGGTCAGATGAGTGTGTGCGCGCTAGGGGTACGTAAAGGGTGTGTCCAATGCTTTTCCCAGTGTCAACACCCACACACCCCAAATTGGGAAGGAGACTATATGAGCCCAGGTGCTGGTGTAGTTTATTTCCTTCTTTCATTGTTTTGAGTGGGAGGGCAAAATAACCCCAGAAAAAAATGCAAGAGCAAAAGAGCTTGGCTCCACTTTTCCTCCTGCCTGAAATATGAGGCTTTCTTTTGTTTTGTTTCTTTTCTTTTTGTGGAGAGGAGAGAATGTTAAAGTGCACTCTGTTCATCTTAATGGTAAAGTACTTTATCAGGAAATCCACTTAATGAGGACATCTTGAAGAAAACCCACCTAAGCCCAATTACAGCTAATAAGGACTGACATTTAAAGGTGACAGTAATTCAATTAATGTGGGTTTTGTAAAAGCGATTTAATGACACTTAGATTTTTTAAAAAACAAACAAACCAAAAAACCATGCAAAACAAAACAAAAATCCACAGTCTCATAAAGTTTAGTCTCTCATATCGGCAGTTACTGCTGAAAATCAAGAACTGCTGTAGAATATTTTCAGTCATTGATTACTGCCCACTCTGATGTTTATCTGACTCTTGAGTTTGATTTGGTCTCAGTGCACATGCGTCCCCGGGGATGTGGATGATTTACAAGCTATTTAGACCTACTAAGACTGGTGAACCTCTGTAGGAATCAATTGGGGGGAAAGAGGGGAAGTTAACTGGTGAATTTTGTCTAGGAAAAGGAATATTGTAGCTAGCCTTTTTGTATTATTTGGTATTGCCCTTCCAAAATGACTGAAACCCCCAATGGCAAGCCAAACAGCCAACAAAGTTTAGTTTCACCTTTGCTGTGGATGGGTGATGGTTGCTTGTTAATGGGACCAGAAAAAGATTTTTACTCATGGTCCAAACTAGCCTGGGACAATGAGGTCCTTGCCTCCCTCATAGCAAGGCTGGATTTATATGACAGTTCTCTCCCCCCCCCCCTTTGCCAGGGAAGACATTGAGCAAGATCCATTAGAGTGGATCCTCATAAAATGTCTTGGGTTGAGCATGGTAAGTCTTAGCTCAGAGGATGAGATGCCTCATACCCAGATTGCTTCAGGACCCACCAGAGTAGCCTGTACTATCATGGGAGCTTCTTGTTCACAATTTATTCAGCTTACTCAGTAGATCAGCTGGGTCTAGATATCAGGCTAGAGTGGATGGATCCTCGCCTAAACCCCAATCTGTAATCAATTAATGTTGTGGCTATGTTTAGCGCACATTCAACCACTGTTATTGCTCCCTCATGGCTCCCTCTCTGTGCACTGTGTGCCAGTAGAAAAGCCATTCTGATGTAAGGTTGTGCTTGGCAAAAATACATGTGTTCTATCACCACCACCACCATTATAATCACCATCAGCCAGCATGTAACAACCAAGTCGGTGCACCACTGTTTCAGCATAGAGCTGAAACAGAAAGGCAGATCACTGTTTGACATAATTTGCTAAGTGTCGCAATTGTCCTTGTCTCAGCAATATTCATTGCCCCTAGCTTCTGCACTGACAGCATCATTAACAGGAATAAGACCATTTAGCATTGCTATTCAAGACTTAGTTGGAAATTCAGCAAACTCTGTGTCAGAATTGGATACTCTTAAAAAAAGAAAGAAAAAAACTTTGCATGTTCTTCCAATACCAGGTTGGGAGGTCAAGGAACAAGGACTCTTGTCTGCAGTAAGAAATACAAAATCTGCCTAAAGTTCACATTCCTTGGATTAATAGGGATGATGACTGTAAATTGTTATAGCAAAGAAAGTGGTGGTGGAAAAGCAGAAATTTATACCAAGCCGCTAGTCATAAAGAAATTAATAAAATAAACGTTGGAAAGCTTTGCAATAATGAAGAGAGAAAATGAATAGTAGTATTTATACTTTCTATGTGTGTTGGGTGAATATGGAAATAGTTTCTTTGGGGAAATGTTACAGAAGAATATAATGTTCCAGAACAAATGTTGCATTTATATCCAACTATATTGCCACATGCCTCTTTGAAGAAGAGCTGCCATTTCTTCAATGACAATTCCTGATATTTCATATGTTCAGCTTAATGTTATAAATACACCACAAATTGATCAAGAAATGGAAAGAGATTATTCATGATCAGAGCATTCAATAGAAATCCATGGCTCCTCCAGAATGCTCTTGTTTCTAGCTTGTTGGTTGAAGCAACCTGTTTGGCAGGAAATATCCTTTTTGTTGGAAATATCCTGCAACATTTAAGTATGATATGAAACTTCAAGACATAGTTCAAAAACTACTTAAGGTCATCTCCACATTTTTAAAAGGAAGTTTAAACATGCAGAGCACAGTCACTGCCCACTCCAAAACTTAGAAAATAAAACAAATCACACTATAAGAGGCAAGTAATAAGAGTGTTTAGTTTAAGGTTACCAGATGTCCCCGTTTCCCGGGGACAGTCCCCAGGATTTACAAATCAGTCCCCATACAAAATCCATTGAAGGTGAAAAGTGTCCCTGGATTCACTGAAAAATATCTGGTAACCTTAATTTAGTTGGCTAGGCAGTTTGAAAATATATCAACTGAAAAGTGGGACAGTCAAATAAAATAAATTAACATAGCACATAAACCAATGAGATAACTGTTATATAAAAGAATAATCTTACTCGATGATAATATGTTGTTATTTGTGGTATGAGACTCTAGGATGCAGGAGTACAACAGAAGTGTGGCTTTGCCTGGATGATATATGAAATTCTTTACCAAGTCTGCAAAAGATTGCCAGTTTTTCTCCATTATTATGTAGACTCTCTCTCTCACACACATATAATCTCCTTCCAAAATCCTTAGGTCAGAGTGGCCGAAAACAAGGCTTTGGGTCCAAGCTTACATAAGTTAAAATACCAAATACCGTGAAGTAGAAACATAAATCCTACTTGGACACAAACATTTTTTTTGGAATGGGACTATGTTCAGCTCATATGATCAGAATTTTCTTTTATGTCTTGTCTTCTACCTCCAGTTTTCCTGCTTTCCCCACCCTGTAAAATCTGCTGTGAAGGGTTGGGGTGGCACTTGATTTAGAGCTGAAAATAACCTTATCAATGAGTAATATTTTTTTCAGACCGAACAAGCTATGAGCATCTCTTTCTAGTTTGACTGAAACATGATCACTCTGGCAGCATCACCAAGAACCAGTCCACTCCCGAGGCAGATCATCTTTCCAAGGCTACAAAGGACCCCATTTGTTACTGTGCTGAATACTGATTATAGTGGGATTTTTGCTTCCCTACACTGATAAATGTGTTAGAATGAGCAGCACAAAATTTTATTTGCCTATGAGGGTGGAATTAAATTAGCATGGAAAAGATACTTTCTGCACCATGAAGGAACAAGAGGAGAAAGGTTTTTGCTTTTAAATACCTTTGATGTTTCAGTGTACCAAAAAGCCCTTTATTCTTGCTTTCAAAAACCACACATTTGATTGATATAAGACACTGATCTGCAATGACCTTGCTACCATGATGAATTAATACCCTTCATTCCAGATGCTTGCATAATATTACAAAATCTCACCTAGAGTTCTATCAGCAATCCATGAAAATCAATGAAATGATTAGCACATTTAATTCAGGGGCTGAGATACAACTTATATTAAATTACCTCATTAGGCTTCTGTAGCAGATGTTTACACATATCAAAGAAGTCCTAGTCTTCTCCTCTGCCCTGCCCCCATGGTGAATCTTCTAGCACAGGTAATACTGTTTAACTATCCTAAATATTTTCTTAGCATAGTTATAGTTATAGCATGAAATTTTGCTAGTGTTTCTGTTGCTTCCACCTTTTTTAAAAAATAGCTATTTAAAAATAGTATTTCTAACATGTTGTATATTGACATTTTATCATGTGTGTGTGTGTGAAAGTTTCTTTGGCAGGAACACTCCCGAGAAATTGTGACAGCAAATCTCAGCTGAGGTCAGATGTTAAGTATTTAGACACCTGCAGTGTTGAAGGTGTCCACTGTTTCTTTGCAAAGGGAGAGGATAGGGAAAGACTCAGAACAGGGGGAGGCCACAGAACTTTTATCTGAGCAGAGAAACAGCTGAGGTTGCAAGGATGCCTCTGAATGGTTAGACTAAGGTTACCAGATGCCCCCGTTTCCTGGGGACAGTCCCTGGATTTACAAATGAGTCTTCATACAAAATCCATTGAAGTTGAAAAGTGTCCCCGGATTCATTGAAAAAAATCTGGCAACCTTAGGTTAGAATTTCTTCAGCCTCATTGGCCATATCTCCATGACTTCCTAACAATCCTACATGGTCCAGGGGACACCATCTACCACTCTTTGATTGACAGCATCAACAGCCTTGAATGCCTTTGTGATTTTGCACCAAAAAAAAAAAAAAAAGCAAGCAAGCAAGCAAGCAAACAAAACCCACCAATTCAGCAAGTATTGTCCCTCTTTTAGAAGCTGGCCATAACATTTCCACCCTAGCTTTTGTTTCCTAATACAACAATTACTTTTGGACCCCTGAACTCAGTGCACCTTCAGGCAGAGTGCTTTTTGAAGTATGACCCTGCTGGCATCCACATTGCTCACAACTCTCTTTTGAAGCACCTAGCCTGACTCTTGTTTGGCATCTCGATCCTCTTGGTTCTGCCCAACAGAACCTATGTTGCTGCCTAGGAGTGCCTGGTTCCCCTCTTTTTCTGGACTGTTGTGTGTACTTTCTGGGAGTAGTCCTAGGCAGACCCTCTGCCTGCCTTGTTGCTTGAAGCCAGTGGCTTTGATGCTGACCCTTACAGCTATGCTACATATGCTGTTGCCCAGCAAAAAGCTCTGGAACTGCCTGCCTTCCCCATCACTTTCAATCTTTATCCTGCCACTGACGATTTCTCTCCCTGTCCCTTGCTTTAATTGTCTCAGCAGATAAATGACAGGCAATAAAACCCCTTCTCTCCACTGATGCAGCTAAGTAATTATAGAACCTGGACTTAATTGTCTTACAGGGGCCTCCCTTTAGATAGTCATGTGTTTTGCCTCCGATGTGAAACACAAAATCAACATTTCTTCTCTCTTCTTTCTCTCTCCCTGCCTGCCCAATTGCAAAATGCATGTTTTACAACTTCTGAATTCCTAACACAGAGCAAAACAGCAAACCAAAACCAGCTTGCCGCCAGTATTTTTTAAAAAAGAAATACTTATGTATGTGGAGTTTCACATTTTAAAATCACTAAAATGATCTCAACTCCATCAGATCTATACAAATAAAAAGGAGTTTGCATCTGTTGCCCTGTTGCTAAACACATTTACTTTAAAATAAGTATTTTGTTGGGGGGAAAGATGATGTGTTTGTAAAATAAAACAATAAAATGAGCAGGTGTATATGCCTGGACAGCTGCCACCTTAACTATAAAATATTTGGATGAAGGTTTCAAGACAACACCATCATTTCTAGTAAGCCCTAACATGTCCATGTTGGTCCAGGTGCTGATGTGAGACTTGTTTATTACTGTTCTCATCATCTGCCACTCTCTGGGTGGTCATTGGCAGGAGGGTTCAGGTGTGGGGCCCTGGATTTGCCCCCAAGACCCACTCCTATTGCAACACTGGTGAAGGATATGACTGGAAACTATGATGCTATGTTCTATCTTCACAGCTGAAGACAGTATGTCACTGTATACTGGTTGCTAGGTGTCACAAATGTGGAAAATACTGTTGCATTCAGGTCCTGCTTGTAGGCTACTGTCAAAATGGATGACTGGATTAGAAGGGCCTTTGGCCTGTTCCAGCAGAGCTCTTCTTGTGTTATGTCCACTGTTTATCTTTCTCATTTAGGTACAACTACCCAACTGCCTTTGGCTGGAGCCTATTGCCCCCCTCAATCTCCTCCATCTTCTGAGATAACCCAGAAAGCCATTTGAAGTCATGGGCCTTCTTTGCCTTCTTCAGAATCCTATGAAGATGCTCCAATATCCAGATCAAAGACCTAGTCTTATTCTCACTTAGCTAATTTGCAATTCATGTTAATTTCTAGTTCAGATCTCAGAACTGGCAGTAACAGGATTAGGGTTGAGAACAGAGGAGGAAGACAACACACCCTAGACATTCCCAAGGAGTTATCTTTTGAACACAGAAATTGATTCAGGTTTTCACAGGGGGGTGTGTCTTATGCAAGCATGGCATGGTTACATATATGATAAAGTATTTTCTCCTGTGCAAAAATAAGTACTTCTGCTGTCCTTGAACAAAGCACAGTGGGCACTATAAGGAGAGTTTAAAACAATATGTTGCATGCCATGAATATTTTATGAAACCATAGGGACCCTACATCTTTACTCATAAAAGTTTAAGTGCTTACAATTTTCTACTCTACTGATTTAAAATGGGGGGGGGGATACCTTTATAGAAAGTTACTTTTAATGGTGAAATTAAACCTTAAGGACTCAGTAAAGGTATCTTAAATCTGCCTCCTGCTGGGGGCTAGACTGATGTCTGTGTAATAGTCCAGTTTAATGCATATGAATTGCAGGCTGGGCAGGAGGGAGTTAAAGTGAGACTTGAAACAAACAACCAAAAAAACCTGGATTATAGTTTTGAACAAGTTTCACATTCATCGTTTGAGTGCAAACGTTTTATTTCAAAATAGCTGAAATTTGAATGCTTTCATGGAAAGATTACCAGAATCAAAACTTGAAATATGAATTTTCAAAAGGTTATTGTAAAATACTAAATAGCATTGTATGTTACCTATCAAAAACTTGTCACATGCCAAAGACTGTTGGGTGTTATTTATTCATTACTGTCAGATATTAATGCTACAAATATTAAGCCTTGTCAATTAAGATATGTAAACAGTTTTTGAATGGTTTCCTGGGCAAGTATAGGTTCTTCAGAAGTTTATTAGGGCTTCCTCAAGATAGATTTTTTGGGGGGTTGGGGTGGGGAGCACTAACCCACTAGCTATAATAAAGGGTGGAATGACCTACTGTTGTGATCTTGGAATCTCAGTATTTAACCCTTT
Organism: Podarcis liolepis; assembly: GCF_965112155.1. NCBI lineage: Eukaryota > Metazoa > Chordata > Lepidosauria > Squamata > Lacertidae > Podarcis > Podarcis liolepis. Next base: position 47,389,967 of record NC_139564.1, on the reverse strand, counting down.
AATTTGTATTAAAGATATGAATGTGTGTATTTGCATACACATTGCTAGTTAGATGATTGGTAGAATGAAACCAAGGGCTTTCACAAACACTCCTTGGCAACCACAGAACCCTTCACCAAAAAATCCTCTCCCCTTGAATAATTTTCTAATAGAATTTCTTTTTTCCTTCACTGATGGAGAACAACAACAAACCCCGGGAGAAATCTTGCAACTGCAACATGATAGATGACCATTCATCTCTATGTTTAAATACATCTAGAAAAAGATAGCCCCTCCAGCCCCCAAGACAACAGTCTCTGCAGTGCTCTCTCTCTCTCTCTCTCTCTCTCTCTCTCTCTCTCTCTGACAATCTTATATGGTACAGCTCATACAAAGGCTGCACCTGCTCTTTGTGAGAAATAAACCCAAGGCCATTAATTTCAATGGCATTAACTGTCATGTCAATATGCTCAACCTGATTCTAAATACATGCTTTTGGAAGCAATTCCTACAAATTTCAAAAGATTTCCTTCCAACTCTGTAAGCTGAGGATCATAGCCTTACTCGTCCTCTCTGGTCTGGGGGCCTGCTTCATGTCTTACGTACATGTCATGAATTTGTCTTTTTGCAAAAAAAAATATTGTCAGGACACCTAATTCTGGGTCATAAGATTTTTGATGACTTTAATAATGAATTTGTTCATGTATTCTAAGGGTAGTAATTTATACTGTTATTATACGCTATATATAAGGTTTTCTGTACATTAGCCACAAGCTGAAAACTATAATTGATGGCTGTTTTGCATTTTCCTAACTTGGGATGTGATGATCAAACACAAAACCTGTCAACTTTAACTATTTTTGTGGGTAATGTGAAGCTGAGCATTAGTCTTTCTCAGGCTGACAGATCAATGCTGGAATACTATTTAAGAGGTAGAACATAGGATGAAAAGTAGACAACTGAAGAAAATAATGAGCCCCAAAATAATTCCAAGCACGCAATTATGGTTTAAATTTGTTTATATAATGATGTTTTCTGGGTCTTGCTAATTGCTCAGAGCAAAATGTTAATTAATCACTTTATAGCATTAACTAGAACAGTGAAATTTCTACCCTCAAGGTAAATGCTTTCCCAAAAAGCATATAAAATCAGCATTTTAAAACAAGTTATTTTGCCCCAAAGACACAATATATCTATACTTATTTCTAAAGAAACCAAACTTGTTTCTCATTGTATGAGCATTATGTTATGTTAAGAGGCATCTCTTGGAGATGGTTGCCCTTTTCACCAAATGAAACAGGAAAGACTGTGGTTGGGCAGGATTATTGCAGTAGACTTTGCTTCTGACCCCCACACCTTCATTGACTTTTCTGCACATAGTGGGAAAGGCACAATTCTGTAAGGGCTTACAGAATGAGCACAGTGCTTTTTCGAGTTTATAGAGTTGACTAATCTACTTGACCATGTGTTTTGCTGTCTTATTATTCCACTGTGGTCCACACAGAGCTTCTGTAGCAGCCCAGAGCATTCCAAGATACATACAGTCATACCTCGTGTTGTGTTTGCTTCAGGTTGAGTGTTTTCAGATTGCATCCCACAGCGACCCGGAAGTACCGGAAAGGGTTACTTCCGGGTTACACTGCTCGCACATGCACAGACTCGCAAAATGACGTCACGCACATGTGAAGAAGTGGCGAATCGCGACCCACGCATGCACAGACACACAGACGTGGGTTACATTCTGCTCATGTTGTGAATGGGCCTCTGGAACGGATCCCATTTGCAACCAGAGGTACTACTGTAATTGTTTGGAAATAGAGGCTTCACAGGCAGTAGTGTGTATTGGTCAGTGCATGAAGAAGAGTACGGGAGGAGGAGGAAATAGTCAGCTGAAGGAACAGCTGGAGCCAAACAGATGGTATTGAGGCACTGCAGAACTGAAATCATTGGCTGAAGCTGAGGAGGCTTACAAGAACCTTTGAGCTTAGCAATCAGGAGTAAGCGTGGTTCCTGAGTGCTTGAGACAGCAGAGGTTGCTGGAGCAGGGCAGAGATTGCAGCAGAGGTCCTGATAGAAGCCTGGCAGTTTGCAGAGGGAAGAAGTCAGACTATAACTGAGAAAAGAATACAAGTGTGGCCCTCAGTCCCTAGCTCAGAGCTTTCCAAGCACTGTGTCACAACACCTTGGTGTGTCAGCTGGATGAGAGTTACCTGGGTAGGAGTAGTTTAGGGAAGATGGCAATAGATGTACAGGAGAATAAACTGAATCCTTTGAAACTGTCTTCTTAAAGAAATTGTAACCCTTCTGAGTCAAAGAAACAGTAACCAAGTGAAGTTCAACACATAGTAACCACATAAGTGAACATCACTGTTTTATGATACTGTAAAATAAAATGTAATTCACTATGCTTTTCACTTTGAAGTTGAGTCTGTGCTGCTTTGTCTCAGTTAGCCATACCTCCTTGTAGGGAAACTGAAGCATAAAATTGATCTGGTATTTAGATACAGTCATATCTCATGTTACGGACGCTTCAGGTTACGTGTTTTCGGGTTACGGACCGCGGGAAACCCGGAAGTACTGGAACGGGTTAACTTCCGGGTTTCGCTGCTCACGCATGCACAGAAGCACTAAATCACACTTTGTGCATGCGCAGAAGCGCCGAATCGCACCTGCGCAGATGCGGCGCTTCAAGATGAGAACACTGCGGGTTGTGGACGTGCCTCAGTCACGGATTACATCATTTAGGGCAATCTAGCAGATGCCCTAAAATAAATGAATAATTCTGGGGAATAGCATTCCCAACAACTGGCATCAAAACATTTTGTGCTTGGAGCATGCACATGCGCTAATGCGGCTAATAAAATTGGCCCAGTCTGTGGTGGCCCCAACTTTGCAGAAATCTTCCTGAATAGAAAGGATTCTCTGCTGGGAGTGTAACATTTGCACTAGACCGTCAGTAAGGCAAATTAAAAGGAATCTGTCCATTCCCTCTTTACAGGAAATGCTCTCTTTAAGACTGTAGCTATCTTTAAAAAGAAATAGAGAAAATTGTTTGTGTGTGTGTTTAGTCAATTGGAGTGAACCACATCTGTTCCTGTTTAGCTGGAGGGAGTTCCTTTGCAGCTTGCACTGACAAAGCAGCTGCCCGAACAGATTTCTGCTGTGGTACCTTGCTACGAATAAGTGGTCAAAAGGGAAACATCCTAAATGTGCATGTTTTGATCTTCACTCCCCCCCCCCCCCCCGCGCTTCTAGAACAGCAGAATAAATGCCATGCTAATAGATACTTTTGAGTATCAAATAGAAAAGCACCTGATAATTCCCATTAAAATGAGATAGCAACACTCTTGCTTTTAGTACTAAGTATCCCTAGGGTATGATTATAACATAAAATCCTTAGGTCTATTATCTAATTAAAGCATAATTGGTAACAGCTGAATTGATATTAGAAGCTGGGTCTTTCTCTTTCCATAAGGAACAGAATACACTTGCATCTTGGGACAGAGGAACTTAGGATTTGATAGTTTCCTTAGAGGTTAAAGAATTATTAACTGCTTTTGAAGTAGCTTAAATAGGGAAAGATGCATTTTAACACTATAGGGTTTTTCAACTTTATCTCAATGCTTCTTATTTGAGTTTGTAAAATAATTCTCTGATGTAACTTTAATACAAAAGAGTATTATGCTATGGTGTGTCTTACAAAATAAACATTTTTTTGGTCCTATAGGAAAAAAGAATACACAATATTAAAAATGGTCTTTTTATTTTTAAACTTGCTCATGTGAAATTAATAAATATAATAATCAAGGGATGCCCATGGAGTGGTTGGGTTATGATAAGGCAAATGATTATTTTCCTTCCTAACCCTCCTCAGACACAGGTGGATCACAGCACACTGGCCAATATCTAGAAAGGGAAGCCAGTGGGCACGTCCCTTGTGATAATCCCACACTTTCTTTTCCCCTCCAGTACTATGAGCATCAAATTACTCTTGCTCTGTCTGGACTGTGCTCTAAATCTTTCCAGAAGAAGAGAAGAGTTTGGATTTGATATCCCGCTTTATCACTACCCTAAGGAGTCTCAAAGTGGCTCACAATCTCCTTTCCCTTCCTTCCCCACAACAAACACTCTGTGAGGTGAATGGGGCTGAGGGACCTCAGAGAAGTGTGACTAGCCCAAGGTAACCCAGCAGCTGCATGTGGAGGAGTGGGGAAGCGAACCCGGTTCCCCAGATTACGAGTCCACCGCTCTTAACCACTACACCACACTGGCTCTATTTCCATGCAGGATTTGATACCATCCGAAAGGTTCCTTGTGTAAATTTCTGCATTCACTTCAGTGGTAGAACTTGGCAAACTGTTCCTGAACAGGAATGCAAGTGTGGAAACACTGAGAAGTGTATTCATGCTCCTGTTTCTGTAAGGAGTCAGTGGCTGATAGCCTTCAGTGAAAGTTGTTCTCTTGCGAGTTCTTTGCATTTGGATCCAAGACATCAAATGAGATATTACCAAATCATTAGCGTCTAGATTATAATATAGAATATTTTTTAAAATAAATAATAGATCACAGAGAGGAGTCTTCTCTGCTAGGATGGTGCATGGAAGAAGCTTCTGGGTATGGCTTGGAAAGAGGAATAACTTAGAAGCCCTAGACAACAGCCCTAGTCTGTGGGCCTCCTAGCTTCTAAGCCCATATACTCTTCTCTCTGCTAAGCTGCACCTCACCTTGGGCTCTCACCATCTCAAGGGCGTTAATCAGTTGTTGCCACTTCCCTGCTTACCTCTTGTGCAATTCTATTTTGAAACAGAGTTAGCAATATAAGCAGAAACAACAAACACAACTTATCAGTAAGACTAGATCCCTGAAGGGATCAAGAAGCACACTGATGACAATCTGTAGTATGTCATGCCTCCTTCATCCATGAAGAGGCTCATCTGTATTGGTACTAGATTCAGGTAGCCGTGTTGATCTGATGCAGTAGAAATATATATAAAATTGTCCAGTAGCACCTTAGACACCAACTAAGTTTGTTCTTGGTATGAGCTTTCATGTGCATGCACACTTCTTCAGATACCAGATATCATCTGTATTGGTAGTCCATCTTCAGATATCATCTGTAGTGGTAGTTCACAAACTTTTGATGACACATCTGTTTATACTGGCATTCGCTTGACCCAATTCTCCTGTTTTAATGGGATTGTTTTCTAGTGTATTTTAGTTATGGCCATTTATCTTCCATTGTTTATGTAACTGGTTTTAACAAGGCATAAAACGGCTTAGAAGCCTATTTTGGCATTATGTGGTATATAAATTCTACTGCTAGAATACCACACTGCTGCTTTCTTCTCATTAGCAAAACTGGCTGCAAAGTAGCATACTTGAAGGATTGTAAGAGGGGTTCCAACATCTGCTCAAATGGCACCCCAAAGAAACCCCGACTGCCAATTCTGAGGGCTGTTTCACATCCCTCAAGTAGACTCAGAACAGGGTCCCTCCCCCAATAACTCCTAACCTTAATTTAGTCTGAGATTTTCACCGTGGTACAGAAAAAGAGACTATGTAGTGGAAATGTGAATACATAAGTTGAACCAGTGGATCAGCTGTCTGTCCCTAGGAATTAAAAAGTGATCATTGCCATGTTATCCAAGTGCCCTCTAGGTTGCTTTCATCTGGAACATATCTGTTGCTAATTAGCAGCTTTGAACCATGTAGAGAAACAGGATGAAAGTACTTTGCTTCAGTTTGGCTTACGTTATCCACTCCACCACCCACCACTAAAGGCACTACCCCAGGTTCTCTACTGATGGATCAGCTGCTGACAATAGCAGCACCAGGATGACGTTGGCAATATCTGTTCAAAAGATGGTTGCCAGCAGGATGCATTTGAGAAGGAAAATGCAAACAATCAGATGTCTTATATTTTGACAGTGTATGTGCTGCTGTAACACCAGCTTTAGAGGTTGCCATAGTTTTACTGCACTGCTTTCATGGCCACAGCTGGCAGCTACCACATTAAATACTGTTGCAATTCCTACAACAGAAGATTACGAGCAATGCTGCTAGTACAATAGTTTCCTCTATGCAACATACAAAATATGTCCAGTTGTTTATGGGGATTTGTATAACTCAGGCAAATAAAAAATGCATGCATGCATGAATATTTCATATAAAGTCCTGAGAATTTTGCCCTAGCCCTTCATCTACATTTCACTGTACTTTGCTATAAGGGGCAAAATTCCATTTCAGAAATTAATACAGTATATGTATCTGAGAAAAGTTCATTGACTTTTTCAGACTAGACTATACTCTGAGTATAGATATTGCCCCAAGTCTTTATTTTATCCATTCTGGTTCTTGTTTACAACTAGGAAGAAAGGAAGTAACAAAGACTAGAAGTGTGAGAGGTCATGCCAAGATTAAGGGTTTCCTGGTTATTCTTATTATTACTACTACTACAATATTTATTGAATTTGCATAGGGAACTATGGCAAGAAATTGTGCAGGAGACACAAAGGTCACTTCCCAGGGAGCAGGGGAATGATTGTGACCAGACCACAACTGTCATTTTCTTGCCACCTCAACACCTGGAAGTATGGGGTTTTGAGGCCTAGCCATAGCCATCTGCCCTGTCCTCTCAGGGAATTGAAGCAAGGTCTGCCACAAGTCTTGCAGGATAGCTGCACTGCCCAGGTTAGTCCTGACTGTGGTGCCCACTTCTGAGGAGGGGAGAGCTCTTTCCTCCTATCTGGTTCTGAAATGAGAATGGGGTGGCTTCCTCCAACACCCCCCCCAACCCTGAATTTTGGACGCATCGTCTTCTTGGAAGGTACCGACACGGTAAATATGTGAAACCTTGAAGCCTTGAAGCAATGATCTCAAAGAAACACAGGAATGAATGGGAATACAGGAACAAGAAAGCTGCCTTGGAAGTGCCTTGAAAGTGTCCCAACTCATTCTATCTACCTCAGAACTGACCTCACTGTTTGAGAGCATATCTCAGGAGTTTGGGGCAGTGGTCTTTTCCAACCCTATTTGGAGATGTTGGGGAGTGAATCTAGTACCTTCTGCATGCAAAGAAAGCACTTTACCACTGTGCTATGGCCTGGGACCACTCCCCACCTTGCTTGGGAATGAGAAGGTTTGTGCCAGACCCAGGGCAACCATCAGACAAATTCCTAGGTTTGTTTCATGGCTGAGTGGAGGGCCACAGCCAAAGGCCCTTAAAATCCTGGCTGGGCATAGCTGCTGCTAACCCTGGCTGGTCAGTCTCCGCTCCTTTAGGTACTTGGTTCCCTTATCAAACTGCTCTTATTGGTAAAAAAATGTGTCACCCCCCCCATCTTCAACCAAACTCTGCCTTCCTGTAACTTAAGTCTATTAGAAGAAATCTTTGTCCTCTGCCATGTGACAAGTCTTCAAGTATGCTTTCTCAATTTGATTCCTTAAATGAATGACCATTTTCCTGTTGTGCTTTAAGCTAGATGTTTTATAGTTCTGCTGAAAATCACTCTGTGTACAGCAATAAATTCAGATCCCAAGCTGGTTGCAAATCATAGGGACTTGAATGGAAGAGGTAAATTCTCAAAAAATGTATGCTTTGTTGACAATATGGTTGTTTATGGGGATTTGAAAATGCCAAAAAGAACAACTTTGTGAAGAAAACCCAAGGTGTATTGACCAGCTCATAAATGCCTAGGAAGTGATCTGAACTGTCAGGGTATACATTTTGACTTTGAAGTTTACTAATTGGGGGCATTTTCAGAGAGCAAAGTAACAGGAAACATATTTACCTCAAGAGGTAGCTACTGGCAAAAACGCCTCAAGAACTGGCATGTGATGGGTTATTCTTGTTGCTCAGCCAGCCTGCAATTTGACTGACGATTTGTAGTAGGTGGCATAGCTCTGAAAGACCAAGAGCAGGCTTCTCACCATTCCATCTCCTGAGGGAAACAGACAAGAAGAAAGACTAGAACATATGCAGAGAGAGGGTTTGTGTGTTAAAAACTGGGTCTTCATTTATTTACCAGGATCAGAAGAACTGTGGCTTAAGTAAGCCACAAAATACACAAATGAGAAGCGTCTTTGAATAAAAGAACATTAGTTTTGCATAATAATAAACAACATTTTAAATAATGCACCCAGTGCTAATGGTGTTTATTTATAATTTATTAAAGAAACATGTCTGTCTTTCATTTCAGCTCCACAATAGAGTCACCCAAAGCAGCCGACAACTTCAATTGAGAACCCATTATATTAAAAGAACAACCACATCAATATTGCTCAAGAGAAATGAGCAGCACCAACGACAAATAATTAGGCATAGCTGTCTGCAAGTAATAAAAATAGATTTTTTTAAAAAAGGTTTTCAAGAGGAGATGTGGTAAAATGTTGGCATCTTGTTTATTTATAAAAATATTTATATACTGCTATGCATTAAAAATTCAGATCAGTTTACAACAATTAGACATAGTGCCATACAACAGCATTGTGACATGATCCAAAAATTGGCTCTGGCCTGCAATACAACAGCACTGAAGTAGTAGCTAATAGCAGACTAATGGCTAGACAAAGTATCTCAATTCTTTCTCTCATTGTCTTTTGATGGCAAGCTCTGAAATAATTTTGAAATGGTAATGTGAGTAGTACGCAGGGCCTGCATTTTTCTTCCTGGGTACAAATATTAAATACAGTAAATTACCTGCTTACAATCCTTAACCTGATAAAACATGGGACTCATTAGTGAAGTTTGCAGTGCTTTCTGTAACAAGGGCATTGCACAGTAATGTCTTTTATAGCAAGTTAGTTATAGCTACCTTACAGGCCTAATTATCAGATAATGGGAAATGAGTGATTCTCACTACTGTTAATGTAGGAATTGAACACTAATTGGTATCTAGACTGTTTTTCAAGTCAGTTCAATAGCTCTGACTGAAATGGTCTTTTCCAACAAATGATATTTTTGTGTGTGTCTGATCTAAGGTGGCTGTGGGTGAGAAGATTTTCTTTATCTTATTAAAGATAATGAACCCTCACTACTCACATCTATCATTTATCTCAAAATGCAGTACTTTCTCTCCCCGCAGTGTCTGTTTATTTAACATAATCAGAACTGCTAATGATTTAAAACTGCTGAATGATTGTACTCCTTTGCATGGCACAGCTATAATTGGCTTGAACCAAAGTTTCAACTGCTTGAAGTTGGTTCATCAAATAGATTGATGAAATATATTTGAGATTAACAAATTCTGGATGTATTTGAAAGGAAAAAAAGAAAGCATTTTCAATAGCATTACCAATTCTTGGAGAAAAGGATTAAGAAAACTGGAAGATCAACATTATTATTATTATTTTAGATTTTAAATTCTTGAGATTTTATACTTTGGAGGCTTAACTTATGTTTAAAACTCAAAGTCTATTTTTTTAAAGAAGTAAATGAACATAAGAAGAACATGCCATACTGGATCAAACCAGAGTCCACAGCATCTCAGAAGTGGCCAATGAAAACCACCTTTGCATATACCTCCTTATCCTCACAATAAAAGCAGGGATAAAATGTAGGTGGATAACAGATGGATTTGTTTTCCTTCTATATTTCTATATTGGAGGGGTTTCTTGCTCAGGTCCTGAAAATACCAGAACAGTCCCCAAAGCATTAGACTCCTGCCCCATAGTAAGTCAGAGCAGAGATTTCAGTGTGGCTTTTCTGTTTTGTGGAAACAAGAGAATTACCATTGAGCTCTGACAGGTATCTCCTAATCCGTACTTTCTGGAAACAGCTGGAGACATCTTTGCTTCAAGTAGCTTTTCCAGCTAGGTAGGTGAAGAAGTCTCTGCATTAGGTGTTCGTTTTCTTTTGCTTTAAAAATTGTACTTATTTTGTACAGTTTTAAAAACTCTTTCTGTAGCTTTTTATGGAGTGTTTGTAAATCACCTCGAGATGCATGTAAAAGGTGGTTCATAAATCAGGCGATGATTATAAATAAATAATATAAATTACCTCTTTTGGTTTGCCCTTCATTCTACCATTAATTGGATTGTGAGCCCTTTAAGAACAAGACTATATTTTTCTCCTCCAACTTGCCCTCAGTACTTTAGAAATAAAGGGTAGACAACAAATCAAAATAAATAAAGGAATACACATCTGTTCTTTCTCCCAAATCTCGGTAAAGTACATTTCTTGGCCTTTGCTTCTCTCATACTGATTTGATGTATTTCTTCTTTGATTTTTCTTTTCTTTTCGCAATTAAAATATGTTAAAGAGAGTTAACGCTACGACTGATTTTTTTAAAAAAAAGTTTATAAAAACCCTCTTTTTAACACTGAACTCACAGAAAGAAGAGCAGGACATCACTTCTCATCAGCTGGAGAAGGAAGGCTTAGTAGGAGGAATATTTTCAAGCTTCTAATAAAAATCTAATGAAGAAAGATGGACCAGACTGTCAGAACGTGTTTGGCAGAAAGCGAAAAAGCGAGTCGCAGACATGCAATCACAGCCTTGCTGCAGATACAAAGAAGCTGCAATAAAAGCAAATGTAGATGTTTGTGCCTAAAAAGAAAGTTGCACTTAACAATGGTAATAAAAATTAATGAGCCGGGTTCCAAGGAAGGGACACAGCCATACAGGGAAGAACTATGCATACAAGCAGCCATAGGTTTGCACTATTTTGAAAGCAGGGCTTCTCACTGCCCCAGGGACAAATTGGCAGCAGTTTTTTGCCCCTCAGTTCTGCACCTCACATAGGAAATTGTTGCCTATATCCATCCAGTGTTGAAAGTTATTGAGAATCAAGCTGCATGCAGGTGCTCTAGTTTGTTTTTGTAAACTTTGTTCTGAGTTCAAAGACGTTTGACGAAATGAAGATTCACATACAGGAGATATGTTTGGGATGGTTGGCCCTGGCAGGGATTGATAGCCTGAGTTGCTGGGGTAATTTTGATGTTGCCATTTTGGGGGTGGGAACAGAGGTTTTTTAAGCAGTGCACATAGCGATCTGCTTTCTCTTTCGCTGTGTGCGCCCACCCTCCCTTGATTTGGGTCTTATGCGTTGACCTTGCTATGCCTGTCATGGGGTCGTCTGCCATTGGGGCAGGGGCCTGGTAGGAATTTTGTCCATTTGGCTGATTGGCAAATCGTCACAACCTGTAAGGTTGGCGGTTAGGCATTGGATAAAATTGGTTGGAGGAGGGGTAAGGATTGGCTGGGCCTGCCCCTCCAATGCTGCTGCTGCAAGGGAATTCTGTTAAAGGAATTCAGGGGCTTGTCATCCTTTCATCCAAACCCCTGGAATCGGGTTTGGGCCGCGTAAGCCCCTGGGAGCATGTGGGGAGAAGCTGAGGGCCTGTGTCGCAGCTCCAGTTCTCCCCAATATTGTTTCCCCTCACTGACTGTCGCTGGAATCCGGAAGTCAGTTCTGTCCCCAAGGCGGGGGGACAGATAGTCCTAACCAATGCCTAAGCAACCACTCATATCCATGTATGTTAATAAAGTTGTGGCCAAAATTATGCCAAAAACCTTAAACAAAAATTCTGTGTGATGTGTGAGTTATTGGTGTAGGGGTGTCTTGGGGACCTCAACACGCAATAGATTTGATGGTGCATAAGATTCGACTGCAAACTTGAAAACTTGAAAAACATCACTGACCTAGCAAATACTTTTTTGGTTTCAAGGTTCTGAAAATTGAGGTGCACATTACGGTAGATTTGATGGTGCATTAGATTCGTGCAAATGCAGTAGTTTTCAAGGCGCTTGTTTTGACCTATCAGTTCTTATGCAGGTCAGGACCCCAATACCTCAAGGACCGTTTCTCCCTGCATCTGGAACCTGTGTTTGGCACCCGAGGTCCTTCTCCATGTGACTCAGTCGAGGGAAGTTTAGTGGGTGGCAGCATGAGAAGGGGCCTTTTTGTAATGGCTCCCTGATAATGCAATGCTCCCTTCAAGGAGGTAGGTACACTTGGCATCATCACTATCTACTTTTAGGTGCCAGGCAACAATGTTTCTCTTTGCTCAGGATTTTGGTCTTTGTTTGGAAGGTTTTATAAATTTGTGGCTTCTTTCAGTGGGTGGGATGTGTCAGACCTTTCATTGATATGTATGACTGTTAGGTTTTTAGTCTGTTTTTGTTTTGGAATTAGATCTTTACACTATTTGTGTTACCTTTTCTTAAAAAAAGTGACTAATGTGAAATTAATAATAATAAAAATGATATAGAGTGTGTGAGATTTAAGCATTACAGTGGAGAGTGCAGTTCTAGGTTGCGGCTTTTTAAAGATTAAATTTAGGAAATGTATAAGAGGGTGGAATTGAACAAATTCAGTTCCTTTTCACTAATGTTATGGCAGTGCATTAAGGAAAGAGGAGGATGTGCTCTGTTATCCAAGAGGTTCCTGAAGAAACGAGGTACTTTATAGCAATTAATTTATACTGGAACCACGTTGTATGAAAATGAAGAATAGTAGAAAAATATATAGGAGCTAAGTGGAACTGAAAATTTGCTAGCTGAAATCCAGCGACTATAATATGCATTCTTTGAATGCAAAGGAGCTTCTTGTTATTTTGTATGCATAGGAGAGACTCTAAGTGCATCATGAAAAATCAATGTGCATTTGACTTTCTGAAATACAAAACTTCCACCTGTCCAAATTTCAGGATTACGGTCGCTGAACTGGAAACTAATTAGAATAGATTGAGTGGTTTCAGATATTTGTCTGTTGTTACGGAGGCAGCATGCTTTCTCATTGGTCTAATGCAGGCGTGATAAACCTTTTTTACCTGTTGATGGCTGCATTCCTTTGAGAGGGCAGCATATGGTGACTGTGGTTGAAACCAGGACTGATGACAAAGGTTGCTATGGATTAACTGATCTGGACCTCCCTGCAACAGTTTTCACTACTTTGAGTCCATCAGAACATAAGAGCCCCGGCCAGCAGCAAGAATGAAGAGGAAATGAGAAGGAAGGAAGGAAGGAAGGAAGGAAGGAAGGAAGGAAGGAAGGAACGAGCTCTGGTGGAAAAGAAGAATAAGGCAGGAGTGGTAGAGAAACACACACACAAAATGAGACTGGGGGCCACAGCTTGCTCACCTGTGGTTTGATTAATCAAAGCAAGTTGCTTTCATTAGGCTACGAAAACTGAAATGTGTTCCTGGGATACTTCCTTCCAGTTGTAAATAATCTTCAAATTCAATTGCAGGTTTAAAAGGCTAGATATGAAAGAAAGGACTGCAGTCTTTTATGTGTGCTAAATTAACCAGGACTCATGGCTAATGTTAAGGACACTGCTAACAGCATATAAAAATTCAATTTCCACAGCAAAGTGCATTCATGAGTATCTCACTTTCTTTTACAGCAGAAGGTTAAGGACAACTGATGCATTTGAAAAGCAGCATCATGAAAAATAGATCCCTCCACTGCCCATTATCTCATCACACCAGTTTGTGCTGCTTACCTGGACTCTGCTTCAGCCTTCTTGGAACAGAAGAGGCTCAATTGTTGAGGTGGTGATTTTTTCTGGAGCAAAGCATGGGATAACGTCTTGTGGTGTTGCCTTCTCTGCTTTCTTTTATCCACATATGGTGAGAACTTTGAATCAGCTGATTTCCCACCCCTGCTTATTGGTTGTCAGGGTGGTGATTACCCAGCATTATTGGTCTGGTGGCTTCAGCTTTGCTTGCCACATTTCTGCACCTTGAATTTGGGCCTACTTTTCATTAGCGGTTCGAATCCTTGCAATGGGGTGAGCTCCCGTTGTTCGGTCCCAGCTTCTGCCAACCTAGCAGTTTGAAAGCACGTCAAAGTGCAAGTAGATAAATAGGTACTACTCCAGCGGGAAGGTAAACATCGTTTCCGTTCGCTGCTCTGGTTCGCCAGAAACGGCTTAGTCATGCTGGCCACATGACCCGGAAGCTGTATGCCAGCTCCCTTAGCCAATAAAGCAAGATGAGTGCCGCAACCCCAGAGTCGGCCACGACTAGACCTAATGGTCAGGGGTCCCTTTACCTTTAGATGTATTCTTTTTAATTACATAAATAAATAAAGAATTCCATTTTTAGGGCCAGTTATGCTCTTTGGAATTCTGTATGATACATACCATACTACCCATGCATGGAAATTTGGCCTTCATAACATGCCTGTTCAATTTCTTTTTGATATATCTCATCTTCCTTTTTTAAAAAGCTGTGTGTTCTTTCAAAATTATGCGTGATTATGTTAGATTTCTGGGCAATTTCCTACTTTACACACACACACACACACACACACACACACACACACACACAGCATTAGAGAACAAGTCATTGCCCTCTAGCGAGTGTAACACGTGTTCAGTCTTCTTCAATCCACCATCAATTTTTCCTCATTTCATTTGCTTCCTTTCTGGGGCAACAATATTATGGATCAATAATAGTATGAAGGTTTTCTTCCTTTTTTTGAGAAATTGCAGGAATAGGTGTAGGAGCAATAGGAGTGTGCAGTTGGCATACTTTACAGGAAAAGTTGTGATTAGTAGAATTTCTCAAGCTACAGCTATCCCTTCTGTGGTTATGTGATCTGCAAATGGAGACTTCATATTGTACAAGATCTGAACCAGGCTAACATTTGTATAATATTAGGAATGGTTGGTGCAGAGCCTCCCCCCGCTCCGGCATGCTGCCTACAAGCATCAATTGTTGAAAAGCTATGTAATAAATGTTGTCAACATAATTTACATTTTGCTGGTTAAACTGATGAACTGTAAATAGATACATTCATGAAAATAACTGTAAATCCTTGTTTGTTATGCTTTTGCATTAATGCCAAAGAAACACAGCATATTAGTATTAGTTTAACTAAAGGAAAAACAAACAAGGATTTTGGTTTTCAAAATTAAATGAGATACTGCTTTTTATTTCCCTATTTCCAACTAAATTAAACTGTCTGGCCTTTCAAATGAGAGGAACCAAAGCAGCTTAATGTATTATTGTAGAATCAAAAAGCTTTTTCTGAATGTTAATAAGTTCTGGGTTAGATTTACACATTCTTTGTATCAGGCTCTGTATTTGTATATCAGGTGGTGGAATGCTTAAGAAGAAGTGGGAAAAATATACAACAATGTTCACATTTTTATGATACTTACAAGTGAAGAAGCCACAACCTATTTGGCCACAGAATACTTGTTATTATTTATTTTTCTAGAGTTTGAAAAGGTAGGCATGTTAAGAGTATTAGCTTTTGCCTTTTAGAAATTGATTAACATGTAAGTAGCTTCAGGGATGGGACGCGAGTGGCGCTGTGGGTAAAACCTCAGTGCCTAGGACTTGCCGATCGTATGGTCGGCGGTTCGAATCCCTGCAGCGGGGTGAGCTCCCATCTTTCGGTCTCACCTCCTGCCCACCTAGCAGTTTGAAAGCACCCCTAAGTGCAAGTAGATAAATAGGTACCGCTTTCTAGCGGGAAGGTAAACGGTGTTTCCGTGTGCTGCGCTGGTGCTGGCTCGCCAGAGCAGCTTCGTCACGCTGGCCACGTGACCCGGAAGTGTCTCCGGACAGCACTGGCCCCCGGCCTCTTAAGTGAGATGGGCACACAACCCTAGAGTCAGACACGACTGGCCCGTACGGGCAGGGGTACCTTTACCTTTACCTAGCTTCAGGGATAGAGGGCACAAGGAGAAGGGGATGACAGAGGACGAGATGGTTGGGCGGTGTTCTTGAGGCTACCAGCATGAGTTTGACCAAGCTGCGGGAGGCGGTGGAGGACAAGGGTGCCTGGCGTGCTCTGGTCCATGGGGTCACGAAGAGTCGGACACGACTAAACGACTAAACAACAACAGCTTCAGGGAAGTGAGTAGCATTCAAAACACAATAGATAGGGACTCTGCCCCTCCAGCTGTGGTTCAGATTAACAATAACAATAACAATAACAACAATAATAATATACCACGCCCATCTGGCTGGGTTTCCCCCAGATGCAACGCCCCCCCCAGCTGCTTTTTTAATACTTGTTTTATTTACAAATTAATATGGAATCAGAACTGGTAGACTTCAAGAAGGAGCAGATCTTCCAGAATCACTATGAACTGATGTTGTAGCTTTGGTCATTTGACCAAAGAATTTTTTTTTGGAGGGGTGGCTATCCCTCCACAAAATTGTATGTATCTGGTTAAATAGGAGCACATAAGTTTCAACACACACACGGCTATTTTAAAGCAATAGAAATACGTTGATATGTCCAAAACAGGGAGGTGGCGGAAAATCTAGGAAATCTGAAGAATAAACCTTTTCCTCAATATTCAATTAGGAAGAGTAAAAAATAAAAATTCCACTGGGAGACCAAAAGAAGCAATCTATGAGAAAATGAACAAAACAGATCAATATTAAGTTTTACAGAATGTTATTGAAACCTTCTTCAAAAAGGAAGACTGTTCCTTCCATAGAAAGCTTTCGAATGAGGCACAATCTGCTTTAACGATTTCAACAATGGACAGCTTTATTTTATTTTTTTAAAAAAATGTTTCTAAGAGTGAGAGGAATGATGCATCTGAATCAATAATGCATTTTAAAATGGAGTGAAAATGGTCTAGAAGGGCTCTTTAAACCTTCAGAATCTATATTATCCACACAATTCATACAAAGCTTTTTTTTTCATGCATCATTGTATAGGCTACCTTAAAACAATCTCACTGAAACCAGAGCTTTAGAAACTTTAAATTTGGCTGGGTGATTATGCCATTGTTGTTGTTTAGTTGTTTAGTCATGTCCAACTCTTCGTGACCTGATGGACCAGAGCACGCCAGGCACTCCTGTCTTACACTGCCTCCCGCAGTTTGGTCAAACTCATGTTGGTAGCTTTGAGAACACTGTCCAGCCATCTCGTCCTCTGTCGTCCCCTTCTCCTTGTGCCCTCCATCTTTCCCAACATCAGGGTCTTTTCCAGGGAGTCTTCTCTTCTCATGAGGTGGCCAAAGTATTGGAGTCTCAGCTTCAGGATCTGTCCTTCCAGTGAGCACTCAGGGCTAATTTCCTTAAGAATGGATAGGTTTGATCTTCTTGCAGTCCATGGGACTCTCAAGAGTCTCCTCCAGCACCATAATTCAAAAGCATCAATTCTTCGGCAATCAGCCTTCCTTATGGTCCAGCTCTCACTTCCATACATCACTACTGGGAAAACCATAACTTTAACAATATGGACCTTTGTAGTTCAGGGTAGCCCTCCAGATGCCATGGACTGCAACTCCCATCAGCTCCAGCCAGCAAGTTCAGTGGTCAGGGATGACAGGAGCTGAAGTCCAGAACATGTGATGGGCACCAGGCTCCCCAAACCTGCCTTAGACATTTATTGAGCTCAATGCAATGCAAACACATGTATGTTCAATGTCAACCAAGTTCTTTCTCTCTTGCACACACACACACACACACACACACACACACACACACACACACTGTCTCTACTGTGTTCTCCCCCCAGCCCTTCCCATACAATAAAATACAATACAATGACGGTAGGATTTCACTTCCTTTCCTTTGGGAGGACACTTCTGAAAGATACTTGGCCTCATTTAGATTGTCTAATTGAAATGCATTGTTAGAAGATTTCCCCATAGGGCTGCAGGAAAGTTTCAACAACATAATACTCCAACCTCATATAAGACGTTTGAGCAAAGCAAACACTTGAAAGCTGAGGCCTTAACATCTTTCATTTTGTGTCTCTGAGATGCTCTTGAAGACAAAGAGGAAGAATTCACAGAGAAGCTTTTCATATTTATATAAGCAGCAACAGGTTGTTGTTTTTTTAAGATGCCAGAAAATGGGTTCTTTTCAAAGGTCATATCCACATTAAAGGGCAGGGGGTAGATATAGTGTTCTCCTGTCTTCAATAGTACTGCCATGCATGTGGCAGCAGAAATCAACAAGAATACAGTGGTACCTCAGGTTACAGACTCTTCAGGTTACTGACGCTTCAGGTTACAGACACCGCTAACCCAGAAATAGTACCTCGGGTTAAAAACTTTGCTTCAGGATGAAAACAGAAATTGCATGGCGGCGGTGTGGCAGCAGTGGGATTGGGTTAGTATTCTATCTTTGTGTAAATGAGACATTTGTTTGCCTAGTATCCTTGTGTAAAGGAGGCATTGTATCCATGTGTAAAAGAGGCTTTGTTGTTTGCCTGGTATCCTTGTGTAAAGCAGGGCCTGGTATTCTTGTGTCTATTCTTGAGCAAAGGAGGGATTACGTATCCTTGTGTATGAGAAATCTGCTGCTCAATAAATTCCAGACTTCCTTCGCTATTTGTGTTTTGAGTTTGCTTCAGAGACCCTTAACAAAGAACCCTTTTTGCCTTTGACAAAACACTCAGGGTTAAACAAACTAAATTAGTGCCTTTGCCTTATGCAAAGTCCTCTTCTTGTTATAACTATAGTAGAGGATTTTCTAATCCATGGCTGGTTATCAGCTACCAATCACAAACCGCTGCCAGTACCACTGGCAAGATAAATCCATGCACCTACTGTGGAAATCCAAAAAACAATTTACAGTACTTGGAAGCCATTGTATCGCATATTGATGATTACTTTGAAATAGTAGTTTCAAGGAGCCAGCTGATGTGTCTGTTTTACTTTAGTAAAAGTTGCTGAAGCAGATTAAGTGAAGTTGAGGATGCCAAAGAGAATTCTTTGGAGGAAAGATTTTGAGGAGGGTGAACTGTGATTTGAGTATTTGTCAGAGCAAATAAACTCTTGAACTGGTTTAGTGGATTTGAAAAGTGATATTTGTTTCACTTCTACAGCATGGGTGAGAACTCATTTTGCTTTCACTTTTAATCCACATTGCTTTCAACACTTGCATAAGTACAAATAGTACTTATTTTGACACAGCTCTTTGCCAGTCTTATGCTTGCAATAACAAGCATAATTGTTTACAAAAGTGAATCTCTCTCCCATTTAAATCAGTGGGACTTAAAGGTGCTCAACTTTGGCAGGGCTGTGTACAGACCACATTATCTATTCTCAATCTCAGCAACAGCCACCATTTCACTCTTTATGTCAAAATGTTTGTTGTTTTGTGACACCGAATAACATACTGGACCCAAATGCAACTGGAATTAACTGGGCTATTTTCCAATACGTATTTTAAAAACATCTCATTTTTTTCCAAGCCCAGTCCTGAACCAAAATAGAGAATACAGTGGTACCTCAGGTTAAGAACTTAATTCGTTCCAGAGGTCCATTCTTAACCTGAAACTGTTCTTAACCTGAGGTAACACTTTAGCTAATGGGGCCGCCTGCTGCCACTGCGCTGCCGCCGTGCGATTTCTATTCTCATCCTGAAGCAAAGTTCTTAACTTGAGGTACTATATATAGTCATCTTTCTGATTTTCACTGCTAGTTGATTCCAGAGTGCTGGAGCTGCTACACAAAAAGCTTGGCTTTCAAAACAGGTGAACAGCATTTATTTTTATTTAGAGTATAGACCACGTTATTCATGGAATTCCCTCCTAGGACAGATTTCTCCCTAGCTATCCCACACCCTCCATTTCCCCTACATGGCCCCCTTTCCTCATTTCTGCTTCATTTTCAGTTACAATTAGGAAATAGGAAACCTTCTGCCCTCACTTAAAGCCATTTTCCAACCTTTTATCAGATTGGGAAGGCTCAAAAAGAACCCAGGTTGCTTCCTTGGGACCTACATTGTGCAGGGCTCAATGGGAACCTACAAAAACTTATGTAACTTTGGTTCCCCACTGCCCCATCATAGTCTTTTTTTCCTGGATGCCTCTATGATGAGAGGTGTCCCATGTCTGGAAGCCTGAGCTTATTTGACCGCACAGGAATTTGTACCTAACTCTAGACTCTCAAATCACCGCAAATACCCAGGAGCAGCTCCTGCTCATTTTCCCTACTTTGAAACAGTACTTATTAGCTGTTCGACCCTTCTGTTAATCTTTCACTTCTATTTTTTTTCTGATTCACTGTGTTTCCTATCCTTATGTGGCCCAATGTGTTGTCATTTATGTTCCAAGTTGCCCCAATGTGCTTAGGCCTCCATCTCACCCTGCCCACTCCCTACTGCCCTTTCACTATGGCCCTTCATAGAGCTAGCAAGCCAGGTAAGGGGATGTGCAATCTTTGCATCTGTATTATACTTATTAACTACCCTTCTGTTTTGTAATAAACAATACTTCTGATTTCCATCCAAGTTCAACTCTGTGATCTTCTGGTAATTCACCCCCTCCCCTTGTAACTGGTATGCAAGGCAGAGTTCCCATAGTGTGTCATGGATCGTGACTCTAGGCCCATGATTCTGAAAACCACACCTTCATTCATGACATGGGTACACTGGCATGTGGTAATAAAGGATGAGTGTTAGCTTCCACCCATGTGGTAGATCTTAGAATTTGTGGTGTTTGTGTGCTCATTAAAGTTCCCACCAACTTTAATTCCAGAAGAGATTGGTGGGGGAAATGATTGATTAAATATATCTGGAATACTTTTCACTACCATAATAATGTTACAATATACATGCATACTAGGTTATTCCAATTGCACACTTTTATGTCACAATGCTTTATTGGTAGAAAGTTACGTTTTTCCAACAAGAGTATGAGATACTATCTTTTTTCTAATCCTTGTTTGTAGAATCCTGTATCTTCTGACATTTATTTTTCCCTACTGGGTTTATACTAACTCAAGTTCACTTCTGCTCCTTTTTCATTATTATTATTCCTCTGTAGTTTTC
Organism: Podarcis liolepis; assembly: GCF_965112155.1. Lineage (NCBI taxonomy): Eukaryota > Metazoa > Chordata > Lepidosauria > Squamata > Lacertidae > Podarcis > Podarcis liolepis. The sequence continues at coordinate 47,369,285 of NC_139564.1, read as the reverse complement.
TCTCCTGTCTTGCCAACTGTGTGTTAGTTCAGGTGATTCAGTGTTATGCATGTATATGCGGTCTGGCCTCTAGCTTTGATTTCAACACCACCTCAGTCTCTTTGGCTGCCAGGTTTTCTTGAAAACCTCTGGGGCTCAAAGTGTGACCTACAACCCAAAGTCATGATTTCTTGAGGTTTGAAAACTCTTGTAGGTTTAAATTAGGGATTGTTAAATCTCAAAAGGTGCAGAGTTCAGCTGCAGTACTGTGAAGCTAGACATACAATTTCAATAGCTCTGAGTTACTTAGAGGTTTTTATTCTACTTGCCCACAAAATTATCACTAAATGGCAGGCTTTTGGACGGAAGCTTTAATGAGGTGATTGTCAAAAGGTGCTATGAGCCACCCTGGCGTGGAAGGAGAGGATGGCAAGCATGGCAGGAAGATTTAAGGCCTATCAAAGAAACATTTAAATATTTCAATATAGTATATTATCAAAGTAACTTTTCTAAATCTGCGGAATATGGATAGATGCCATTTCAAAATGAAAGCAGGAGCATCAAGTGATACTGAGGACAATCCTCGTTGTGATCCAGAATCGCCATTCAAACAGAGAAGTCTCATTTATAATGATGTTTTGGGAATGATTCATGTTCTTATGTAGTTGCATAAGATGTCCCATGATCATATTATAAAGTAGTTGTGTTCTATATTATAAATCAAGCACTGCTTATTGTTGTTTTTCCTCCCAATGTATTTCTTATCAATAAAAAAATTAGGTGTGGTGCAAACAAATTTTTATTCTGAAAATGTGGCCCAAAGAAAAATATTTGAGAACCACTGCTTTAATGCATTGCCCCATTGAAGGACAAGGCCATTCATGCTGCAATATACATGCAGTGCTTGTTCAGAGGGAGCCTTTCCCCTTTATCTTTATGTGATAGCCTTAGCTAATGATTTTAGAAATAAGGGGTTGGATGATTTGGCTAAAATTGTGGGAGAGTCAAGGGTTGGGAATTGCGGATTTCACAAGGATGTTTAGCTCTGGGAGTAGGGATGGAAAGATCTGTCAATTTTCTGTTTGCTACTGGATAATATTTTTTTCTCCCATGTACTTTCTTATGCTATCTTTCCCCAACAGCCTCCTCCTCTCCATTCCACACTGTTGAGGAAGACCCCTTGATCCAGCTTTCCAAGAGAAAACTGGACTACATGGGACTACTTGGTAAACATGCTTAAGATTCTATTTGAAGGAAGAGGAAAGTAACGGAAGGGTAGAGCACCTGGTGCCTTTTCTGTCAGTCATCAAATAGCTTGACTGAAGATGGTAGTATTTCAGTAGTAAAAGTTGCAGTCAAGGACAGAATGACCATATGGCAGTTGCTATGAGTAGTAAATTAGAATATATAAAATTTATACTCAGCTTCACAGAACATTAACTCCCAGTGCAAAACAAATTTAACATGTAGGCAAAGTGAGTTTTCAACATACCTTTAGTATTTCCTTGTGATGCATCACCAACATAATTGCTACAGCAGCTGCAATGACAATTATGAACTCATTTACAACACCAGATACAACTTTATTTGCAATAATAGCTGTCTGTAAATTCAGGCGTATGTTTTACTATGTCAAATATTGTGAATTTGTGCAGTGGATGTCCATTTAAACCCTCCAAAAGGCAGGACTATGGTGATGAAAAAGGACTTTATATTATCCAAGATTAGAAGTAATATTCAAATTATATATACGACCCTGGGTGGGACTCATCTAATGTGCCCTGCACAATGACTTCTGCAATGGACCTTGCCTCCCTCTTCCACCCCCCCATACTCCCCGTCCCCACAAAATAGGCTTTGAGAGTCAGGAGAGCCCCCAGAGGGGTGATCATTCCATGGGGCAAGCTGCAGTGCTCACACAAACAGAATGTTTGTAATAGCACATTGAAATCTACCCAGCACTGTATATTCATCTACATAGTGTCTAAAATATAGTGGTGATCTTGGGTTTTATGTATTCATTTTATTCTCTGTTTACCACATAGGTTTAAGGTTGCAGACTGTCACTTAAATTGTTTGGTATGATGAAGCACACAAACATTGCATCATGTACACCAAATCAGTTCATTAGAAGTCTGCTATCTCCCTGGAACACAGCTGCTACTGCTGGAACATTCACCCTGTGCAAGACTGGGTTGCATAATTTTGTAGAGATCTCATGCTTTAGCAGTCATGCCTGGCCCAATCTTTCCTCCACAAATAGCTCACTAGTATTTTCTGGGTTTGTTGTAAAACGGATATTGTAATAGAGAACTGTCTGGCTTCCACTAGCACAGACACAGCTTCTTATGAATGAACTTAAGCCATTTTAGCAGGGGAAATAATAATCCTAGCAGAAGCAGCAGCAACAGCAGCAAAGGTTCTTCTTCTGACACTGCCCCTAAGAAATAGATAACTTCCCCTCCTCCAAGTATTAAATCTGCACTCACCACAGATAGGCAAATAGTATCTAGGTTAGCCTTGATTCCTTCAGCTCAGGATAGCCATGTATAGAACACTAACTCCTCTTGGCTTATCTCAAAATTGACTCTTATTGTTTTCCTTTTATTTTTGGGAGAGGAGAGGGCGCACCTATGTTTATTTATAATGTTTCCTTGATACAACTGTAAATCACCTATGTGTAAAGTGCCCCCCACCAGTCCCTCCATCCTTTTCCCAAACAACGTCTCCCCATGGATTTAATCAAGAAAAGTTGTGGTGGCACAGCATAAGGGCAGGAAAAGTTGTGGTGGCACATCATAAGGGCATGTGATGCAGCCACCTGATTGAAGGAAGGGAGGTCTGCTTCTGTTCAGTAGCTAGAATGGGAGATTGTTGAGAAGCTCACATACCTAGCTTTCACTTTATATAACAAGGTGAACTAAGTTGTAACATGAGCTGTAATGGTTTACAACTCATGGTTTGTCCAGAACACTAAACCATCATCCTGGGTTTGGATGATACACTAAGTCAAACCATGGCTTCACTCAGCACAGCAGCTTAATGACTAGGGAGGAGCAAAGGATCTCTTATCTGTGGGCCTGTGCAGTAGAGCTAAGCTATGGTTTGGGTAAGTGTGACACATGAACGAGACCAATGTTTCTGATGGGCATTGTCTTGACTTGCTTTGCAGCTGTTCTCACTATGTATAAGCACTAATTGGAGAACTATGGCTCGATGCCATCTGACTGGGAGTCATATCCTGGTTATCAGAGAGACTTAAAACCATCCTGGCACTGTGGACCCAGGTGTTGACAATGTGTGAGAAGTGATACAAGCTCCTGGAAGCACAATGTGTCCAGAGGGTGCTTCAAAACAGCCACTAAGGATTGTGGAACTTCAGAGTCTATCAAGCTCATGTAGGCCTTTGGAAATTAACTATCCATTGCTGAATTATATTATTCTCATAACTGAGGCAAAGAGAGCCAAAAATAGCTTAGCAAATGTGCTTCTCTATCTAGATGAATAGTAAGTGACCCATTGCGATTTCCTGTTTTGTTTCTAATTATCTTTTTGTGTGTGTGTGTGCTAGATGGCATGCATCTGTGTCCTACAACCCTAGGCTTTTTGTTAATGCGACCAATGAAACCTGACATTTCCTGTATGACCAGATTAGCCTTAGCATTCCACAATGTTGGAAGCCCCCATACTTGCTTTAAATACTTTATACTAGGTTTATGTCTGACTATATGATTGGATTTAGATGCTGAAGTACAGAAGCATGAGTCCAAATGATGAGCTTTATGGTCCCCAGCTATGCACATTCTGAGGGGGAATTTCAAATGTCCTGCTTTCACCTCAGATCCAGCTGAGCTAGGTTTTGGTCTACCACACAAAATTCTCTAAAGCTGTTTTTAAAATACAGTTTGAGGGGTAACTTAAACATGCTGTTAAAGTTAACAGAAAGTTTTCATTTTAAAAAAATAGAGTGAAATTCCAAGGCAAATGTAAGTTGCCAGCCAGTGTTACAATTTCCTCCAGAGAAACGGATAAGACAATCACGTCTATGGCCCTTGAATCTTTGGCCTTCCATCTATCTGTCAGAGGAACTGGGGGGACTTCACACACAGTGTGCCACACCCCAAACTGTCGCAGCAGGCCCTCACACCATCTTGCCCAGGTCTCATAATTGTGGCGATTAAGCTTTGGGCATGGAGCAGCAACTAAGGCTTATAAAAACTCCATTCCAGCTCTTCACTTGAGCCATGAGTCTTATTTCCTTCAAAGACTCCTTATCTTGGCTACTCATAAATCATGAGGCCTGCTTGGCTCATCTCCCAGGCTAATTAGCCGGCCAGACTTCAAAGACTCTGCCGCGGCAATGAAAAGTCTTGACTTTTCCTCACATATCTCTCGCAGTCTTTCGCAGTCTTACTCTCCTGTAAGTGTCATGAATCTGGGCCCATAACCTGTTGTTGGGATACTGCCAGGGACACAAAGGCCATCGTGCCTCCACGTCGTCTCCCGGTCTCCCGTGGAAACAGTATCAGTCAATTAGCGACACAAGCCTCGGAAATAGCTGTCCACATTTCAGGACTCATGCACGCCCTTTTCGCAGAGCTTCCACAACGAAAGATTCACCCAGGAGAGCATATCTTACAGATTTATTCAGCGTTGGTCAGAACAAAGGAAAAACATGACTGACTGCCTGCATGTCGAGGCAACAGAGTGAAAACAAAAGCTATATACAAAACAGAAACTTCCTGTGAGCAGGAAGTACGCAGGCTGTGACTCACAACAGCCTGTCCCCTTTTTAAGGTGGAACGGAAATATCCTAACAGGGCAGACCACTTGATTTCAGGAAAGCACAAAAAATATATATTTTAAAAATGAGGGGGGTTGCATAGCATACATGTCATCACCAGGCTCATAATTTAGCAGCATTTGGATTTTCCTAAATTAATATAGCGCACAACAATAACTATGGTTTGTTCAACAAACCATGTGTGCATCTCAGGCAAGCAAATAAGCCATGGCTTGTTTCTCTAAAACTTTGTTTTCCATCTGCTCTTGACTTGTGTCATTGTAGCTTGGTGAGTGTCTAGAATGGGATGGCCCAACAAATCATGGTAAAATCAAAGGGAAGTTTCCTCTCTCTTTTTTGCCTTGGGTCATACTAAACATTCTCTGGGTGGTTTTAGAAAAGAGATTTGTGAACAGAGATATGTGAACAGAGACAGCAAATCATTACAGAATATTTCTGGTGCCAATGGCTATAGACACTGATATTTTATATTCAGGATTACAAGGAATTCTGTGAAACAAATTCAAGTGAATAAAGAGATCTAACATCAAACAACCCAATAAAAGTGCTGTTTTACTATTTCAAGGCAAGGATTTTCTCTTTTTTACACAATTCCCCATATATGAATCCATTAAAACAAGAACAAACAACTTTTGAATGTCATGTTTACCTCTAAAATGTATTAGCCAAATCCATTTGACAAACAATGTTTAGCTTTTAGTTCATACGCACTGTTTGCTTATGACAGACACATTGTGCTGGAGCCTACTTTGTGCTAGGACGGTCACTTTGTATCACCCAGCTGCTTGTGGTTTAATGGTTTGTGAATTTTTCTAAGGCACTTATATTTTTATATTCCTCTATAATTAATGTCTTGGCTCCTGAGAAAACAGCACAAGGTACAGACATGACATAACACACTGTGGCATGTTGAAAAGCTTCTAAGGTGAAGATGAAAACTTGCAGAACTGCATTGTCAAGGTGGCAAAAATAGGAGTCCAAATCATGTGTGTCAAACATAAATTTCAGTTTCTTCATGTTGGTGGAGGATGTAGCAGAATGATTATCATACATGGCCACTGATGATCTTGCAATGGAATTAGTTTCTTCCCGCCACCTGCATTCCCACACATGCTCTTAACTCCAAACACTTCTTTTTTATATAAGTTTATTTATAATTTTCATTTATAGCAAACATTGCAGCAACAAAAATTTAATCAATTCTCACATATCAAACCTCGAATTCCCTTCCCCTCTTTCAGAGGTTCCCCTCTGAATTTACCCTCTTTCCCCACCTTCTGCATAAACCAATTAACCATATTTATTCTTTTCCTCATCTATTTCATATATGTCTTAGAAACACCAAATTTTTACAATAATCCTGCTAATGTCTTAATTTCTTTATAATTTGTTTGTAAATATTCAATAAACAATTTCCATTCCTTAATAAAAAAGTTTGTTGTCTTGATTTCTTATTTTTCTGGTAGTTTCGCCATTTCTGCATAGTCCATTAATTTCTGTAATCATTCTTCTTTCATCAGGACTTATTTCCATTTTGGGGCGAATGTCATTCTTGTGGCAATAGTTACATATATAAATAAATTTATATATTGTTTAGGTCACTCTGATCCCATAATTTCCAAAAGAAAAGTTTCCAGGTGGGTTGTTTTTTTTTTAACAAATGTTGTCTTAAACATCTTTTTCAGTTCCTTATATATCATTTCCTAGTAAGCTTTAACCTGGTTACATGACCACCACATATGGAAAAATGTACCCTCTTTCTTTTTGCATTTCCAACACATCCATGATTTTGATTTATACATTTTTGCCAATCTACTTAGTGTTAGATACCATCTGTATAACATTTTCTTATAGTTTTCTCTTAAACTACAACATGCTGCAAATTTTATGTCCATGTTCCACAGTCTTTCCCATGCCTCCATTTCTATGTTATGACCAATATCTATTGCCCCGTGTATCACTGAAGATTTCACTTGTTCATCTTTTGTCTCCCATTCCAATAACATCTTATATATTTTAGACATTACTTTAACATTACTATTTAGCAGATCTCTCTTTAGTTGAGATACTTGTTTCCTAAACCCTCGTTTCCTATCCCTTTTGAATACTTCATTCAAATGATAATATTATGTCCATGTTAACATTCCTGATAAATCCTTAAACTCTTAATTTAAGTTCTCCACCTTCTTCTTTTAACTAATTTCTATAAGTTATCCAGTTTTCTATCATGTTCTTCTCTGCTATAGCTTCTACTGGTGAAAGTCATAGTGGCATTTTGGTCTCCAATAAATTTTTATATTTATCCCATACTCTATACAAATTTTTCCTAATTATATGGTTTGTAAATCCCTTTTCATAACACAAATACACGTGTCAGCCATATATGTTATCATATCCTTCTAAAACTAAAATATACTAATTCTTCAATAACAATTCCTTCAAACATTTCAATAAACAATCTCCCATATTGTATAAAGACTGACTTACCCATGCTGAACAATTTGCCCGTGAAAATCACATAGCTTCCACAATTTTCCTGGTAACAGGAAAGCTCCTATGACCATGTGGGAAGCAAGGGCCATAGAGTTCAGATTATAAGAGCATTATTAATAAAATATAGAGCGAATAACTTCCAATGACCAAAGTATGCTCAACTGTAGAATACAGGGCAAGTCAAAACCACAAAACACATGCAGCGTACATACGTTAAAGTGATTGGATTAAGATACCATGGAATTAAAAACCCATTCACAGGTACACTTAGCATGCAAATGATTGCTTTTATGGGCAGCTGTTCTGCTGGTGTGCTAATGCTACATGTGGTGAATGCATTGGGCCATACAGTGTGCACTTGTAAGTGGAAGCACTTTGCCCATCAGTTCTGCTTTGGCCCTTATCAAAGCATTTTTTGGTGAACGAACAGTGACATGAGAAAGAAAAACACAATATCCTACTCCTGCTAAACACTGTTAGAAGCTTAGCAGCACTTTGCAGCACCTTTTCTGTTCTCTTGGCTAGGGAAACGTAGCTCAGCAGCAGTGCATCTGCGTTTGCAGTCAGTGTGTGACAATACTGAACTAGATGGACCAATGGTCTTATTTGGTATAAGGCAGCTTCCAAGGTTCCTAGAAAGGTGATGCTAATCACTCTGAAAAGTTAACATGCATTTTAACAGTCTCAAGATAGATGGCCATGTCACAGCTAATCTTCCCATGCAATTAAACTTTAAGCCTGCTTGTGAAAAGATAAAGGAAACCTAATCTTTAATGCTGCCATATCCAGTCTGCTGAACTTGCTCTATTGCAAGTCAGGAACCTCCATTCCCATCAAGCTAAGACAGTTTTGGTTTCATTCGACTTTGCATTCCAGACCCTTCAAGTGTTGCTATTTTCCAGGGATGTCCCTGATTTAGAGAAGCCACTCTGGTTTCTGATTTGATCCCTGAATATCCCACTTTTCCTTAGGATGTTGCTATCTTCATTGGAGAAATGTTGGAGGGTATGTTCTTGCCAAGCACATTGTCCCCACATAAGCATTTTTTCATGGATGTATGGTAAACAATGTGTACAGGCCCTCCAAGTGCCCCTTTTTTCCAGGGACAGTCCCAGATTACAGAAGCCATTCCAGTTTCTGATCTGATCCCAGAATCTCCCACTTTTCTTGAGGATGTCCCTATTTTCATTGAAGAAATGTTGCAGGGTATGGAATTCTGCCTCATGTGCATGCAATATTTTAGCCACCTAAGCAACTGTACTCATGCCTGGACATTGGAAATAAAGGGAATGAATGTGCCAATGTTAAATGATTCCCATCTGTACATCCTTGAATTTGTAGCCTGAGGTATGGATTGGCAGTACATTTTGGATAATGTTATTGGTAAACCAGGACAGTTTAAGAGTGAGAAACATGCAGGACCTTAAAAAAAAATACTTTAATTTTAACAAAATAAAGAACATGCATATACCACTGCAATAAGAAAATCTATGTTGTGAATTAGTGTAATACACATGAATATAAATCATTCAACTACTAAGAGATACAGTGAAGTGCAATTAAAGCTCATACCAGTACATCAATGGATAGCCTTCCAATCCCTTGCATAATTAAAATGAACATTTGATATGAAAATTTGTAGTTATGATCCACTGCCTGGGTAATGAAGCATCCTCCTCTGGGAACCACTCATGAGTGTACATTTCCTGATTCTTATAAACATTTTCTACACTAATGAGCCTTAAAGATTTCTCATCAAATGGTTGTTAACTAAAATGCTCCTGGTTTTATCTATTCTAGCAATATATTCCTAATAGGGCTCTCAACCTGAAGATTAGAAATAAGTATGCACTGAATAGCGCAAAGCTTGTTTCTGAAAGGGGACTCTAATCTGTGAAAGTGTGATGGAGAGGGCAGACAAGAAACAAAATAGACATCCATATATTTGTTCTAATTAATAAAATTGTTCACTTAACCATGTGATATGATCTTATTTTGTAAGAGACACATTACACAGGTGGTCAGTTTAATTTGGGCAAAGTCCTGTTGACTAATTTAGCCTTGATCTAATTCATAAAATGTATTGTATTTCACAGCAGGCCTCAACTAGGCACTGTGACTGTGCTGGGTTTTTTTAATATTAACACTTTCTTCTGGCACACCAGTGGATCTAGTCCTGAAAAAAACCTTCCTGCTCACTCTGTTGGTGATTGCTGCTTCCTTTGTGTCCTGTGGTTGGGAGACAGAGTGCCCACAGTTAGTGTCAAAGAGGAAAGTACCGTACATCTTCTGTCTCAAACACGTGGCAGCAGGAGGCTTTCTCAATGGAGGAGGTGATTGTGGTGAAAAACTTACCTGTCAGTCCTCCACTCCCCACTCCTACATGTCTGGGAGGGGGCATCTTTCCTGAACATCTAGAATATGAACCTCCGCTGGAGGTGGAAAGGATAGGAGAGTCTCATAGCCCAAGCATGCGCCTCCGAGAGTCAGATCCAAATTAAGACCTCATCCACACTATACATTAATAGCAATATCATACCACTTTTAACTGCTATTGCTTCCCCCAAAGAATCCTGAGAAGTCCAGTGGCGTAGCGTGGGGGGTGCCAGGGGTGCCGGCCGCACCGGGCGCAACTTCTGGGGGGGGGCGCGAGTCCAGAGGGAAGGGGAACGCCCCTCGCTCAGCCCGCGCATCCCTCGCCCGCCGGCAGCTTCCCCTCCTCGCCTCGCTCAGCGCCGCCGCCGCGGATGCCGCCCAGACCCCCCAGCGCCCAGGGCCATTTCCCGGGGAGCCTCCTCTGGCACATGCCCCGCGCAGGAGGAGGAGGAGGCGGCTCCGGGATGCTCCCTCCCGCCCCGGGAGGCAGAACGCAACGCACAACACACACACCCCCTGTCGCCCCCGCGGCAGAGCAAGGCAGCCAGACGCGGAGCAGGGAGAAAGGCTCGGGCTCACCTTGGGGCAGCCTCCGTAGGAGGAGGAGGAGAAGCCGCCGCTGCCGCTGCCGCTGCCGCTGCCACCGCCTCCGTGCACCCCCAGCACCGGGAGAGAGGCCGCTGGCCGCCCGGCGGGCCGTGGTTCCTTCCTCCGCCGGGCGCCCAAGGGGAGGGGGCTTCGGCTGCCTCGGCCCGCGGGGGCTCCACAAATAATAAATTTAATAAATTCCTTTTTTTAATAAGATATTTATTAAAGTTTTCAATTTTATACAAAGAGAAAAATGCAAAAAATATATATTAAAAACACATAAAATTCACAACTTATTTTTCAATAACATATTTCCCTGACCTCCTCATACCTCCCCTTCTTGTTTTCTAGTTCAAATTATTTGTTCAGCAAATCCTTATCTCATAGCATTACCGCTAAATAACACCTTATTTTCTATCCAAGTTCTTGAAACTTAAACTTTTACTTTAAAAAACCATTTTTTCATAACCTTTTATACCATTACAGCTAGAAACCACTTAATTTCAATCCAACATCATTCAACATTCCTTAATATTGCAGTATTTCTGTAAATAGTCCTTAAATTTCTTCCAATCTTCTTCTGCCGACTCTTCTCCCTGGTTGTGGATTCTGCCAGTCATTTCTGCCAATCCCATGCAGTCAATCAACTTCATCTGCCATTCTTCCTGTGTGGGTAAATCTTGCGTCTTCCAATACTTTGCAATGAGTATTCTTGCTGCTGTTGTAGCATACATAAAAAAGTTCTATCTTTTTTTAACACCAACTAGCCAACCCAGTGGCGTAGCGTGGGGGGTGCAGGGGGGGCCGGCCGCACCGGGCACAACATCTGGGGTTAGGGCAAATCCATGGGTTAGGGGGCGCAAATCCATGGGTTAGGGGGCGCAAATTACTTGCCTTGCCCCGGGTGCTGACAACCCACGCTACGCCACTGCTGAGAACTAGTTTGCTAAGGGTGCTGAGAGTTGTTAAGAGCCCCTTATTCCCCTCACAGAGCTACAGTTTCAGAGTAGTTTATCAATCAATCCCTCTTCCCAAGGAACTCTGAACATTGCAGCTCTGTGAAGAGAATGGAGGAATTTTCACTCTGTGAGGGGAATAGGGATATCCTAGCATCTTTCAGCAGCATTAGAAAAAAAAAATACAGTTTCCAGGTTTCTTTGGGAGAAGCCAGGACTGTTTAAAATGGTATGATACTGCTGGGGCCTGAGTCATAATAAAAGCAGACCCAATGAAATCAGCAGGACTTGCCAAATTGAATTTAGTGGGTCTGCTTTAAGCATGCCTAAGTCTGGATCCAACCTACGGAGTTTTGTTTTTATGATGTAAACGTTCTTTGACTAGCACCCACTTTGTAATATTCATGAAGTGTTACCTTTTTCTATGATGCTGGAGTCCCAGGGCATTTTCACAAGAACTACTAGTTACCTCCTTGTTATTCTAGACCAATCAACCTTTAATCCAAAAATTGACCCTTTATGATTAAAAAAATGAAGAATTTATGTGGCAAACATGAAGCAAATTGGAATGGACCTCCTACAGCCTGATACCAGACAACTTTTATGCTATGTTAGTGACATTATAATTACATTATCAAAATGGAGGCTGTAATGCAGATAAGATGCACCTGAATTAAATTAAGCTAACAGGTTACAAGCTGTAATGACATTAAACTTGCAATAAATCAGTCAGAGATTAAACATTATTCTATTGTCCTCCACCTAGGAGTAAGCTAAAACTTCTACTATAATTAAATCAGTTGCACTGCAGTATTTGACTAAACATCTGATTTAATCTGGACCTATAATTATTTTAAGTGATTTTAATTAGTACCATCTGCAATACAATTTGCAAACAAGTTACTTCTGTAAATAAGCACATGAGAGCAGTGGCGTAGCGTGGGTTGTCAGCACCCGGGGCAAGGCAAGTAATTTGCGCCCCCTAACCCGTGGATTTTAGCACCCCCCCGATGTTGCACCCGGCCCCCCTGCACCCCCCACGCTACGCCACTGGGGCTGGGGGCGAGCGAAGGAACCAAGGACCCCCCCAAAGGCTCAGCAGGAATTTATTAAATTTATTATTTGCGGAGCCCCCGCGGGCCGAGGCAGCCGAAGCCCCCTCCCCTCGGGCGCCTCCCCGCCCCCTCCTCTCCTTGGGCTGTAGGTGGAGCTCCAGATCCGGGCTTGGCGAGCGCCTCTCCTCCTCCCGGCCGGGTCCAGGGGCTTCCAGCCGTGCTCCGTCCTCGCCCCCCCCCCCGCGGCTGAGACTTGCGCTGAGAGCCAGAGCCAGCGGCGCCCCCTTCTGCCGGGAGACCCTCGACCGCCCGCCGGCTTCCTCTCGGAGGGTTTTTGGGAGCGCAGGGCGCGGCAAGGCCCCTCGGAGCTCTCCTCCCTCCCAGTCGGCAGAAGCAGCCGTCGCCTGTGGCTGGGCCGAGGGGATGGCGTCGGCGTCGGGGTGTGGAGGCTGCCCGTGCCCGGCCAGGCGTCGGTGGCGGCGTTGGCGCTGCTGCAGCGGCTGCTCCTGCGAGCAGTGAGTGGAGCGCAGCCGCAGCGGCGGCGGCGGGGCGCGCGCGCGCTAGGGCGGAAGGCTGGCGGTGGCGGCGGGGAGCCCGGCGGAGGAAGGAACTTGTCCCTTCCCTCTGGACTCGCGCCCCCCCCAGATGTTGCGCCCGGTGCGGCCGGCACCCCTGGCACCCCCCACGCTACACCACTGCATGAGAGAAGTATATTGCAAATGAATTTAAAAGTTCTGAATTCTCTGATGCTTTCAATATATATATATTTAAGCTATATAGTGTCATAGCTTAAAGGAACATTGTGAAAAAAGTCATGTGCAAAAAGAGGGAGAATTGCTACAATATAATTTTTCATTAAGGACTGGCCCTACAATTTGACAGTGTGAGGCTACCGTCTCTGACAGTCTCTGGCTCCTCCTCCTGAGCCCCCTGGTTTGAACCCTTCTATTGGAGGACAGAGTGGTGTCTGCCACATAACCTTTCCATCACACCCATAACATAAGAAGAGCCTTGGATCAGCCCAAAGATCCATTTAGTCCAACATCCTGTTCTCAGTGTCCAGCAAATTGCCTATGGGAAGCCTGAGAACAGGACCTCCCCCACTTGTAAGAACAGAACATAAGAACATAAGAATAACCTGCTGGTTCTGGCCAATGGGCCAGCTAGTCCAGCATCATGTTCTCACAGTGGTGAGCCAGACGCCTATGGGAAACCTATGGCAGAACTGATGTTCAGGAGCATTGCTTCCTCCAACTGTGGGGCTGCTCCCCAGCAGCTGTTACTCACAAACATGGTGGAAGACACTATTCTATTGCCAGTGCTGAAAGAAAAGCCAGCAGCCTGTCTAGCCTGGGTGTGGAATTGGGGTGTCCTCTTGTCCTTTGTCTCAATCAGGAAAATGTTTTGGACCATTTGTATCACATTTTTTTTGGAGGCACCCTCCTTCACATAGTAATGTAAAAAGAAAACAGTGGGATAATTTAAATAAAAACAACATGATCCAAGCATAGGGCAGAAGACCAAATTTTTGGCTTCCTTTGCTTGCTTCCGGTAGTAATATATAAATTGGTTATAATGTATGAACTACAGCTCTCTGTTTGTTTTTCATTTGGAAAACAAATGGGTCAGTTCTTGCTCTTCAGTATGCAAAAATGCCCTGATTCATAGGCTTTGGATCTCTGGACCGTGCTGGCATAACTGTATTTATGTTTAAAACAGAAAACGTGTCAGTTTAATTTGCCCGAGGGAGAAAATCTGTTATTATGCTTGAATGATCCGAATCCTGATTTAAGCATGTACAATGAAGTCACGTCCAGATCCTAACATTGTCCCTCCCACGCAGGATTTCATTACTTCAGTGTCTCTGTACAGAAGCACAGAAGTCCACCCACACAGAGCAATTTGAAAGCATGAGACCTAATTGTCAGCTCAATGTGTGTGGCGGTGGAGAATCAATAAATAGCTAGCGCTAGCTGAAATGCTTGAATACAGTCCTGGGCAATGTTTGCATGACCCCAATGCTACTATTTTAATTAAAACTCAGAAAGATAAATAAATAAATAACCTTGAAATTGGGTTTAAGTTTGGAAAGTAAATAAGGAACATGTGGCGTAACATTTTAAAGGATTAATTACCACTATCCTGATGTTACAGGGTAATTCCTGTAATTATTCCACTTAAAGGGAACTATTTGGAATTTAGACTGAAAGCACATTTTCTTGTGCAGCCACCAGGCCTTTCATTACCCCATCAAGCAAAATGTGCTTAGATTTAATTAATTACATTGCTTGTAAACATTATGCTAATTAGTAAACTGGAGAAGACTTCTGAGTAGATGATGTAGGGATAATGACCATATGAAAACTTATGCAGGGTATCTGCATAAGTTATACCTGTATGTATGTATGTATGGGTTATACCTGTTTTGAATGTATCTTCCTCAAGTTTTATACTATTGAACATTCAGGGCTGGATTCAAATAACCCATTCCACTAGAGTTTGATGCAAATCCGTGACACTTGTGCCTGTAGAGGCACACTGTAGCTTGGACAGCTTATCCCATTGTTTTAGCAGAAGATTTTAGAGTTATTGTGATTTGAAACAAAGAATCCCAAAATGAATCTGCTGCAACTGATGCCACGGAAGAGGTATTTCACTTACAAATGTTGCACCTTTTCTTTTCCCTTTCAGAACAGTAGAGCTTATGCTTTGTTTCTATGGCAATCATAGTCCAGAGCAGAGATACGCAACATTTCCTTGGTATCAACCACAAGTTTCAGAGGAAGCAGGAGCTACAATTATCACATTAAAACTTATTCCATATCTGGAACAAATTCTCTCTCTCTCTCTCTCTTGCACTCTCTTTTTTACTCTCCGTACAAGCAAAGAGACACAAATGCAGAGGAAGTCTTGTGTTACCCGGGATCAAATATATGTATATTTTTTTATTGCTGTGCTGAAGAATAATACTAGAACTTGGGGTCAACCAATGAAATTAATTGGTCGGAGATTCAAGGAAGGACCAAGTATAATTAATTGATAGGGCTGCTAAGTTGGGTGGCTTTAAAGGGGGTGAGACAAATCCATGAAGAAGTCTATTGATGGCTAAAAGTTAGAATGATGATATGCCGCCTCCAGGTTCAGAGACAATATGCCACTGAGTTCCATCTGCTATTGCATTTGTCTCCTGGTTACAGTGGAGGAGAATGGAAACTAGACCTGGTGGGGTGCCAATAAGGTCACATGGGTCCCTATCCTTCTCCCTTACAAGTAAACCTTTCTGTTGTGTCCTACTTTGTGAGCCGTAATTTGGCCTTCTTGCTCCACATTCAAACTGCTTGCTGGCTTGTGGCAGCTCAGTTCATGTAAGAACTTCCTCCTGCAAACATATTCAGAGCAGAGACATCAGGGCTGCTTAGGAATGTTGTATCACTGGACAGAAATAACCTAAAGGCATTCCTATCCCAGTTCCCTTCCAAAAACAGGAGACAAATGGTTCCAGTGCCTACAGTGATTTTCTCAGTATGGGTCTCCATGGATTGTTGGGACATGGAGCCATTTGGAACAGTAGACAAAGGTTAATATTTAGACTTGAAAGAGAAGTTGCTGAATTACAACTTATTACTAAAGAGAAAACTATGGAGAGACCTGGTCTGAATAGAGATATTGGATTCTTGTCTCATTACATATGCTAAAGCTATTTTTGGTCATCTGCTTACTATCCCTTGCTTTTTCCTGGAGGACTAATTGCAGTCGTTAACTGTCGTCAACAGGTTTACCATACCCATTGAGTCAATTACCCATCTCCTATGACCCTTCTGAGAAAAACCCCACCCCAACCTCCCACTATATATAAGGGTCTGGTGGCTTTTGTTTCAGTGTATCTGAAGAAGTGTGCATGCACATGAAAGCTTATACACCCAGAACAAACTTAGTTGGTCTCTAAGGTGCTACTAGACATTTTTAAAATTATTTTATTTATTTTGACTGTGTCAAACCAACACAGCTACCTCCCTGAAGTTAATATTTATAGTTAGCTTTTCCACTCAAAACCATCCAAGCATTTTATCCCTACTAATACCTTCTGCGATGCAGGATAAGAAGATAAGAGGAAGCCTATGACATCAGATATGTATGTGCATATCAAGATAGGACTGCAAAGTGCACATACTACCATGCCATGCCTTCCACTCTTTCAACTGAAGAAACCATTAACTAAGACCTTTTCTGTTGGCAGTTGTTTGCAGAATTCCACAATCGGAACTGTCAAAACACAATGGTTGCTGTTAGAGTAGAGCACACTGTTAACATGCATAGGTCTTGAGAGACCATGTAATTGCAACAATATAAGTTTACCAGTTGAATTTTTAGTTTTTCAGATCTTCAGCTTGTTAGAAGACCATCCTCCACTGGAATGTGGTGGCAAGTTGATGTATGTTTGTGTCCACCTGCCTGGGTGGGTGAGACTGAAGCATTAAGTTCTGGAGCTCTGATCTGGCCAAAGAAAGAAAAAGGCCTGAATTTTGTAGCTGGCTGATAACCTGGGAGAATTTCAAGAGAATGTTGTTGCTGTTTCGAGAATTGTACTACTAGCTGTCTTAAGTCTTTTCCTTTCCTCTACTTCATATTTGTATGTTGGAACGTATAATTTCTCTTTAAATGCAAGTGTAACATAAGCACCATTTGTTCACTGTGTTGCTCTCTTGACTTTTACAAGATCCTTAGCACATGTAGTGTCTGATGAATTAAACTCAATGTGTTTTGCTAAGCGAGAAAGCAAGAAAGCATGATAATTATTTAGAAAATGAGATTCTGATGAAATGTTATAACTTCCGCAGCAGTAGCTATGTTAATCTGTAGCAGCAAAACAAGAGGCTTATGACACTTTTAAAGGCTGAATTATTGGTTATTAGCAGCCTTGGTTATTAGCAGACTATAAAGAAGGCTGATCGCCGAAGAATTGATGCTTTTGAATTATGGAGACTCTTGAGAGTCCCATGGACTGCAAGAAGATCAAACCTATCCATTCTTAAGGAAATCAGCCCTGAGTGCTCACTGGAAGGACAGATCCTGAAGCTGAGGCTCCAATACTTTGGCCACCTCATGAGAAGAGAAGACTCCCTGGAAAAGACCCTGATGTTGGGAAAGATGGAGGGCACAAGGAGAAGGGGACGACAGAGGACAAGATGGTTGGACAGTGTTCTCGAAGCTACCAGCATGAGTTTGACTAAACTGCGGGAGGCAGTGGAAGACAGAAGTGCCTGGCGTGCTCTGGTCCATAGGGGTCACGAAGAGTCAGACACAACTAAACGACTAAAAACAACAACAGCAGCAGCAGAGCAGCAGCAGAGCAGCAGCCTTGTACCCAGTGTTGTGGAAATCAGTCACTGAAATCAGTGCAGGTTTGAAAGATTCACTTCACCATCTTGATTCAAAATGGTACCCAGTGATATCCAAACACAGAGGAAAACCCTGCTCCTTGATCTCAGTAACCATCACACAATATTTGATCATGTTATCTTAAGATGTGTCCAAATGCACACACGCACACACACACGTCCCAATCCAGAGAAAGTTAATCATGGCTGAATTCCAATAAAGTTAATGGAATGAGGTAGTCATCATAAGAAAGTAAACTTTCAATAAATTTAAAATAAATGTGGATTGAAGTCAAAGATTACATTTCATTCAGTGTGGTGACAATGGGTTATCCTTTTTTATCATATTGGTCTATAGTTTTCGACTTCCTTCCCAAGCAAATACTGAAAGCTTCCTAATATGGGTTGCCCAATGGAGAAGGTCAGACTCCTCCAAATTGTCTTTCTGTTATGCCAAAAGCAGAGGAACTCTTTGTTTCTGTTTGCTATCTCTTTCTGAAAAAAAGGATGTCCTCATGACATAATCCATTATGAAACATGTTGTGAAGAGTACCATCAGCTTTCATCAGTCACAATGCATTACACTGCATGTCTGGAATTAAGCACCACACTGTGGAAAACCAACTGAGAAACAAAGACAGAAAATCATGGTTTCCATTTGTGAATATTTTCCCATCTTAGTAAGGTATAATTTATACATTATGGTAGATTTCCTTTCCTTTCCTTTTTTAAGTTATTCTATGAGAGTCATCAGGCAAAAGAAAAAGGATAGCAAATCAAACAAAGCAGTGAACCTCAAGATTGACCCACACATGTATCTGTTGTAATACCACACACTGAAGAGTAATTCCTTAAGGTACAAGCATCAACTACCAATAGTAGATAACACGAGACTGCAGGCTTCATTTGGCCATGTTGCTGCTGCTTAGCAAAAGGTAGAGGGGGAAGAGCAAAGTGGTGAGATCAGCATTGTGCAAAAGAACTGGCAAGAGCAACAGATTGGTTCCACCAGTGCCTCCCCCTCCACATCCCAGTAAGAAGCAGCAACTGGAGGTCAGGTGAGCAGCACTGCTTCACTGCACCATCTGCTTCTAGGTACCACACAGAACAGTTTCAATTATATACGCTAAAGAACTATTTTCATTGGCAGGTAGGTATGGGAAGTTGTACCCTGGTTAAGGTTTGCTGAGCACCCTTAGGCACCTTTAAAGATGAAACATGTAGTCCTGAGACCTGCCTCCAGGGCTTTGGGACTCGCTGGCATGGTTAGGAGGCACATTTTGGGCCAACCTGTCACACCTGCCTGGAGTTCTGTGGCCCCAGGAGGGATCTGAGCAGAAATGCCTTTCTACTCACCTGAAAGTGTTGAACATTTTGAACTTGCCCAAAATGGGGTTATTTGTTAGATCACACCCATTGGTTCCCTTTTACAGATCTGGTTTGGGTTAAAGAAATACATATATAAATGTGGCTCAATTCACCCAGCCCTTGTGTCTTGCCTCTATATTTCACGGTGAGGTCTCAATTGTCCCTGTTATTAAGATCCATAATGTTTGTTTTAGGCATATGGGACTGCTAAGGCAGTAATTGCCATGGAAACATCCATGAAGCTCCAGTACTGCTCTCACAAATTGCCACCTATACTTGACTTTAAGTAAATGGTACTTGAGCATTATTAAATGGTGCAATTTAACTTTCCACAAAGCATTTTGGGGGAAAACCCAAGCTGCCTAGCTTTCTTGATCTCCCCCAATTGTGAATATCTTTCTCTGGAAATGCAAATGACAATGTATGCTATATAAATGTCAAGACAACAGTGAAGGAAATGTTCTGCTTACATGTGATTTTTCATAGCTGTTGCTGAAGTAGATTACAAAACAGGAAAAGATCTGAATACATATAATAAACAGCTACATTTTTTTTATAAGTTGCGTAAAACAATGGCTGTCTTAGTCACAGGTCTGGCCAGTACGCAGACCTGTTATAGCTTCTGGGGTTGACAAGGCATGTGAGCCTCACCTGTCCTGAGCCTACTCCAGCCAAGGAATCAGGCAACTCCTCCCCAAGCTAGTGAGTCCCATCTGGGCTGTGGGTCCTTGCATTCCTTCCCTCCGAACTGACAACTGTTAGTTCTGGAATCCTGAGGTCAGGGGTGGTACGTCCCATTTTGCCGCTTGAGGCAAAACAGGAAGTGCCACCCTGCTCTGCCACACTGAGACACTCTGGACACTCATCAGCCACCTGCCAGTGGCACTACAGCTGTACCACCGGCTGTGTCATCTCTACCGCTTGTGGAGAAGCAATGCCTGCACTGGTGTCCCCGAATGAGCTTGCAATATCTCTCCCAAATATCAATATATATTTTTAAATTACGAGTTTCTCAGTCTACCAGATTTGCACAAAACAGCAGGTGTGTGTGTGTGTGTGTGTGTGTGTGTGTGCGCGCGCGCTGCTCCAAGCCAGGAAAGCTGAGATCCATGGATAGGTGCTTACATGTGCACATATACCTTTTGTGATCTACCACGCTTGCACAAAAGAGCAGTCCAAAAATAAAAATAAGCAATGTGAAAATTGGGATTTGGCTTTTGCTGCCCAACTCCCCAATGGGTCTCTGAGTCCCCTGAGTCCATGATCAGTCAGAAAAAAATGGATGGAGATTGGATCCAGTGGAAAGAAAGGCACTTGCTTTCTGTTGCAACAGAGTTCCCTCCCCTCCTTTTAAGGAGGGAGAGACCCTGAACAAAAGTGTGCAGGAACCTTTGAAGACTTTTGATATTGCCCAACCCCCTTAGCCAAGGACCACCCCAAAATCATCATACATACATCATAGGAGGCGGTCTACAGCAGAAATCCTGTCTGCCAGGATACCTGGTCACTGATTGCATTACCTGGGCAGCCTGGCCATTCTTTAGTGATGGTTAATACTTTAGTTCCTGAATCCCGGTCACAGGCTCACCCTATTCATACCCCAACCAAAGAAAATTGGGAACTAGATGCCTCCTTTATCGACAGGGGATTGGGATAAAGATGCAGGCCTGGCCAGGATGCAAGCTCTGAAGACTCTGAAGCCGTTCTTGTTCACTACCATTGTGGCTCTGTTCCTTCAGGCTGCTTATCATTATAGCGAGGGGAAGAACAGTGTATGTAGAGTGTTTCGGCTAACGTAATTGGAGTGGGTGGAACTGTTTGAGCCACTGCTGCTATTCACAATGCCCTTGGGATCAAAATGCAAAGATTACATTTAATTAGATGCCATCTGATGTACATGCATAGAACAGATTTGTGGATGGTGCTTTTCAGGGCATTGTTTACTCCTGGAGAAATATACCAAAAATATATATATGCAGGAGCAACGTTTTAAATTCCCATGTTAATTCCTGCAGGGCTTATTATGCATAATTTGAAGGACACAAAAACACTCTATTTTCTTTCCCAATGGACTACATCGCCTATCATTCCTGGGCACGCTGGCTGAAGCTAAGAGCTTCAATAACGTCTAGAGTATGGTTACCAGATTTTTTTCAATGAGTCCGGGGACCCTTTTTTTTTGGAAGCTGAGTAGCAACAGGGAGTCAGTAGTGGGGATGCTGAGGCAAAAGACCCTGGGCCCAAGCACACATGCATATTGTATAAAGGTGCAAAGCCCTTCTTTCGCACCCTGTGAAACATAAATGTGCAGAGGTTTTTAAAAAACTGGGCAATGGCTGCCAGCCTGCTGCTCCCGAGCCTCTCCCAATCTGTCCAAACAAAGGGGGAAGGGGGCAGGAGATTGGGGGAGGCTTGGGAATAATGGGCACCAGTTTAAAAAACTGTGCATTTATGTTTCACAGGATGAAAGAAGGGCTTTGCACCTTGCCCGGCAGAGAAACTGTGCACCTTGCACCCCTCCTGGGCAATGCCTGCCTGCCTGAGCCTCCCCCGATCTGCCAAAACAAAGGGGGAAGGGAGCAGGAGATTTGTACCACCGGACGTCCCCGGTTCATGCAGTGGCCGGTGGCAGTGAGCAGCTCCTTAAGCCATCCAGAGCCAACTGCGCTACCAGGCTGCTGAGGCTGCTGCTGCCATGTTTCCTGGGGACAGATTTGCAAATCTGAGGATATTCCAGGGACAGAATTTGTCTGGGGACAGATTTGCAAATCCGGGGACTGTCCCCGGGAACCAGGGACGTCTGGTAACCCTTGTCTAGAGGGCCACAGCTCCTCCACTTCTGCATTAGACAATTTGACATCAGGATAAGTGAAGGCCCCTGGTTTCATATGTACAGAAATACATGATAGGTATGTAGCCTTGAAAACACTAGCCACTTCTCATGTTCAGAAATGTTGAAGTACTTATACATAGTGCATGATCACTGCTGCTGCATGATTATATGTGTATATAATATGTAAATGTTTTTAAAGCATTTTGAGGCAAGTCAGTTGTCTCATTCAAATGAGTGGATCAGATCTTCCTTTGTCAGTGTGTTCAGTTTTAATGCAGATTGATTTCTTCCACTGGAACGAACAGAAAAGCAGCACCTGTGAGCGAGGAAATCAATGATCCCCATTTTTTAAAAAAACACTGTCCATAAGAAATTATGGGTTAGGCTATTTTACTTGGATGTTAGTTTCAGCAATTATTTTGATTTAATGTGATTACATTCAGAGTGAGAAACTGGATAGGAAGTGCTTTGGCAAATTATTTTGCGGAAGTTCATTTGTTTGAATTTTGGCTGCTTCCTCTTTTTTCCCTCCTATTCTTTCTTCTTTGGTACCTATTTAACAACATAGTGGGGTTTTTGTTGTTGTTGTTTTTTAAAAAAAGATTGTCCAATAATACAAAGCTTGATTTGAGACTAAGTGGGTAACAAATTAAACGGACAAAGAGAGAAATATAAAAAGAATGTGAGTGTGGGTGTATCTAAAGTTGCTAGCGTTCATTTCCCCACTACCATGTTTAGCCCTTCACATTTCTAATTCAATGCTTTTTTAAAAGTCTTCATGAAAATTCATCAACATCTTAGTGTGAATTTCTCCTAATAATACACATCGTTGTGCCATTTTGCCTTGTATACTCATTTTTGCAAAGCAGTTTTCTCTAATATACAGCATTTTCACTAATATATTTCTAATTCAATGCTTTTTTAAAAGTCTTCATGAAAATTCATCTTCTTAGTGTGAATTTCTCCTAATAATACACATCGTTGTGCCATTTTGCCTTGTATACTCATTTTTGCAAAGCAGTTTTCTCTAATATACAGCATTTTCACTAATATATGTGCTTTTATGCACACTTTACCCAATTATACATATATATTATAGTATACATTACTGGGCTGAAGAACTGCATTGCAAAATTCAGAGAAGTGCAGATTTCAAAGGATGGCTCTGTTCTGGTTCATGTATTGTTTCAGCAGGTGCAAATCAGGTAGGTTCACTTTTAAATAAGAAAATAAATCTAATCCACCATTGAGTTAAAATGTAGAATACGGATTTAGGTTTATTTTGTCCTCTTTTCTTGAAGGCAGTGAATCAGTTTAAACTCCATTTGTGGATTAAGGAGTAGAACAATCAATATAAGTTAAGTTTATGTTAGCTTTACTTTCCTGCTAACTTTGCTATTACATGCAGATTAAGGATTAGTTCCCTAAAATAATATTTGTGGAACCAGATGCTTAACAGTGTCACATTCATTGGACACGAAACTCTGTTTTACATCTGAAAGCCTAAAATTAATATTGGCATATTGCATGAGTTGGCAAGCCTTTTAAAATCATCCTCCAGCTTCTGCACAATTTAATAGAAATATTCTCATCAACTTTGAGCTCTACTTACCTCCCAAATGTTTACAACAATAGCCAATCCAGTCTTCCACTTTTGCCAGCCAACATTGTTTTCCATATTTTTGCTGCTTCGCAAGCAAGCGTAACTCTCACTACTGAGTTTCTAAATGTTGTTTCACACTAAAGAGAAGACTAAATGTTATGCAGGCTTACACATGGTACTACAGCTGAAGGAGAAAAACACCACTGTCAGGGTTTTAATAAATCCATTTCAGACCAGCAGGTTCTTTAATTAAAAATCAGATTGGTTCCACTTGAGTTTCTTACTTTTGTGCTGATATTTGCACTCTCTGCACAACAATACATACTAAAATATCTGTGTCCAACTTAATTGATTTTCAAGCACCCAGACTAATACTGTGTAGAAATTTAGACGTGTCATTTAAACACACAAAAAAGACAATCTGATATGGTGTTGCCTCTTAAATAAGAAGGATTATGCAGGGATGGAGTATGTAGGGCAAGAGCCCCAAAACACTCTGAAACTCTTTCTATTTAAATAGAGGCAAGTGTCATCTTGCAAACTGTTTAGGAATTCTGAAATATGGCAGGTCCTGGTCATGAAAACTCTTAAATACATGAGAATGCAGAATACCAGTACAGTGGTACCGCGGGTTACATACGCTTCAGGTTACAGACTCCGCTAACCCAGAAATAGTACCTTGGGTTAAGAACTTTGCTTCAGGATGAGAACAGAAATCGTGCTTTGGCGGCGCGGCAGCAGCAGGAGGCCCCATTAGCTAAAGTGGTGCTTCAGGTTAAGAACAGTTTCAGGTTAAGAACAGACTTCTGGAATGAATTAAGTACTTAACCCGAGGTACCACTGTACCTACAAATGAGCATTGTGGCTTGGCCCCATGTTGTATTTTTATTCCTATTTATCTCCCGTTCAGTCAGTACAAAATGTCCAGTCCTTTTACTGGAATGCATGCTACAGAAGACTGGAACTCAGTGAGACTAATACATCATAGAAGTAATTCTATAGTGTCCAAACACACTGGCCTACTTCTCTTAGCTTTTGCCTTCAAGTTATTGCATGACCATTCAAAAATTAGACTGCCTCAATAGAGGTGTTGTCCTAACATTAGGCTGGAAAAAGCTGCCCCCACTCTTCCTAACTATCTTTCAAAATAGTTCTCTTCACCGCCAAAATAAGAAATTGCTTCTCTCTCTCTCTCTCTCTCTCTCTCTCTCTCTCTATTTGCAAACTTAAAAGAAAAATTAAAGAAATTCTCTTGCAAATTACTAAAAAAAAAAAAAAAAAAAGCCTATCAGCCACCATCCTGCATGAATCTAAGGCTACAATGTGAGAATAGTAAATGTTATGTGTGCAAGGGTGATATTTGTGAAATTGCTTAATTCATTGAATACTCTAATTATAGCATTCAAGGAACAGCCAGAGCCTTGATTAATTCTTAAAGTAACCCCCTTCTGCCCTCCCCCCAATTCATGAAGTTTAAAATACTTCTTTCTGGTTTATGAATGAAACACACAATTTCTTTATTCACCAGCCATTCCATAATCTGAATGGAATAATCTTTATCCAGTTAATTAAAGCAGAAATAGTTTTATCCACTGCATGAAATGTTCAGAATATGATAAAGTGCTTCCTCTTAGTTCAGGAAGGGCTTTGCTAATTACACCATTTAAGTGGAAGTATTTCTGTTTCATACAGTAGGCAGATGCCCTGCTTCATTTGTGCAGTTTCAAAAAGTGAGCAATGGCTTTGCTCTTTTGTATTTGGGATAGAACTGTTGCCTAGATTATGAATGAAGAGGAGACTTTTTTTAAAAAAAAGCAAAGAAAAAAGCAAAGCAGTTTCATGAATTATGCAAAGGTATCCCTGATTTAGGCAAACAATTTGCTTGCTTTGTAACTCATGCAATAGGCAGGATGCTTGCTTAATTCATGTATAAGACAAAGGCATTGTATGTTTCGTGAATGGGGTAACAGCTTGCTTACTTCACAAATAAACAGGTTTTCCTAATTTCCTGGCACATGTTGAGTGAAAAGCCTGATGTGAAGAAGGATGCATATTAAAAAAGCTACTGGTGAAGGGAGAGAAAAGGATGCCAGGAGATAGTGAGGTCAAGAAGAGATGATTCTCTGATGAACTCTTGTGTCATGTTTCATTATAATAAAATGTAAAATATTCACAGCTGCAGTTGTGTCTCTGTTGTACCAGGTTCTTGATGATTTGATTAGTTTCAGATTGAAGTCTTTTTTTAAAGTTGCCGTTTTTTGAAGGCATGCCGTTATGAACACAGAGAAACAGGTTAGTTCAATTCAGATGGGCCAAAATATTAAGTCTACGGCTATCCTTTCCCCTAGGATAGGAGCAGGTGACCATCAGTTGTTCTGGACAATAAATTTCCCATCAGTCATAGCCAGAATAGCAAATAGATAGATAGGGATGGTAGGAGTTGTCATCCATAATTCAGGCTTGCCTTATATGCGTCTGAGGAAGTGGACTGTGGTCCACAAAAGCTTATACTATAATCAGGGCTTTTTTCCCCAGCCAGAAGTCACTGGAACTCAGTTTCGGCATCTCAGGTGGGTGCCATTGCCATTGCCATTCTAAGAGTACAAGGAAGACATTTGTGGTGAGTCCCAGCACCTTTTTTTTCTAGAAAAATAGCACTGACTATAATAAATACATGATTTGTTAAGTTCCCACAGCAGGTCCCAACAGGCCATTAAACTTTACAGCTGTTTTTTTTTTACATAAAATTAAACTTCATTGTCTGCAGAGGCATTTAAGCCTGGGTTTCCCCACCCTGGGCTACCTTGGCTCTTCTCAAGAAATAAAATAAAGGTAATGGAATATTTGTCAATAATAATGGTTATTTGAATAGTCTGAAGAAACTAATTTGCTGCTTGGCATTCTAGACTGAGATCAGGAGATACTGAAGAGTCTTCACTCAACAATGATGACAAGATTAATGACAGGTTGGAGATTAATGGAGTTGTTGGTCTGCCTGAACTCTGTGGTGCTTGTTGGTATCTGAAGCTTTCTATTGGGTTCTACCGGAGCTTTAGCTGTATGCAATGTGAACTTGCTCAGATCTTCTGACCAACTGTATGAGTTGTTTTATGATTCAGAATTCTGAGCCTTCACTGGAATCTGTCTCTATGTTGTAGATGTAAAGAGAAATATTTTGCACAAGATGCCTTCACTTCCCAAGGACATGGAGCAATGGATCCAAACTACAAGAAAGAAGATTCCACCTAAACATTAGGAAGAACTTCCTGACAGTAAGAGCTGTTCGACAGTGGAATTTGCTGCCAAGGAGTGTGGTGGAGTCTCCTTCTCTGGAGGTCTTTAAGCAGAGGCTTGACAACCATATGTCAGGAGTTTCCTGCTTGGCAGGGGGTTGGACTCGATGGCCCTTGTGGTCTCTTCCAACTCTATGATTCTATGATTCTATGAATTGCTTTGGCTCCCGTCAACATTTGGTTTCTGTCAACTTCTTCGGCACTGACATACTTACAGCTGAATCATCAACTTTCCTGAGGGATGGTGTACTTCAGAATTGTATCTAAAAATATGACTTCGTCTGGAAGATTTATTTTTCATGCAAATGCTTAAAAAGAAGGGAGTAGATGACAATAAATATTTTATTCATCAAGACATGACTAGCCTTGGATCCTGGGGTCAGGTTAAAATTAGATGAACTGTTTCAAGGTGCTCGAGCGCATGACTTATTAACTGAATATAAGAAAAGGTCAGGAAGGAAGAGATCCAGGCTTTTAAAATCAGTGCCTATGTTTTACAAACCCATCTAAATCCTGCACTAAACCTTCCCATGCTGTGTGTATTGTCTGAATCTTAAAAAAAATACCTAACTTCTGCGATTAGGAATCCTACCCTTTAAGCAGATATAGTTTGATCTGCTGTGGTGAGCTGCTTATGATGTTGCCTTATGTATTACTTTATATGTCTTGCATTTATTTGAATCACGAGCACATATTTTTATACACAGGAGTACGTAATTGCATTGCAGTCAGCTAAGTTGGAATCAGTTTAAAAAACATTAGTTCTCAGGAAAGAGAATTCTCCTCTGAACTACGTACTTTCAGGAAAGATCTGATTATCTGGTTGCTAAAAGGTAGGATTATATTTTAACGTTTTGGTGTTAAACAGTTCCTCACGCCACATTGCTTTGAAACCTGCACCGTTCCATGCTTCTGCAGTGATTTCCATGGCTAGGCCAAATTGGCCTTTCAATCATGTCCCTATCTGCCTGTCAAATCCAAATCACAAGGGCAAGTTAAGTGGCATTCTCAGCTGCTGCTGTCCAGGTTCTGGACACACTTACTTACTTAATAATTGGATCGTCAGATGCAAAAAGAGACACAATGAGTTGCACAGAGAAGCTATGCCTGCTGAAATTCCCACTTCTACACAGCTATCAGAAGTGGCTTGCCAGGTCACACAGAGTCGTTCTGCTACCTTCCTGGCATGTGGGTCAATGCTGCTTATAGGGAGGAAGAGAAGCAAGGCAGTGAGGAATGTTGGTGCAGTGCAAACACACAAGCAGGAGTGTTGGATTGGTTCCACTAGTAAGTTGCACTGTGCTGACCTAACCACCACCACATCCCTCCATCTTGGTAAGCAACTATTAAAGGTTACTCTCCAACATTTCTCCGATGAAAATAGGGACGTTCCATTCCATAACAACAATTTTCCTATTTATACCCCACACATTTTACTGGGTCACCGCTGCCAATCTGGTCAGCTTCCAACATATATAAAAACATAATAAAACATTAAACATAAAAAACCCTTCCCTATGCAGGATAGCCCTCAGACAGCTTGGGAGTTGAATAACTCCATACCCTCCAACATTTCTCCAAAGAAAGTAGGGACGTCTTAAAGAAAAGTGGGACATTCCAGTATCAAATCAGAAACCAGGATGGCTTCTCTAAATCAGGGACGTCCCTGGAAAATAGGGGCACTTGGAGCGTCTGGTCCAGTTCTCTTTTGCATATGGCCATCCTAGTCCATAAAACCAGAACTTAAAGTCCACGCGAGATAGTATGGTATAGGAACAGCTGCTGCTCAAAAGAGCTGCTGCATGTTTCTATTTCTACTTCACTGCTATAACTTGTGTTAAAAGTTTACTTTGTATTGTAATGTCACAGTAGTCCATTTCCTCCCACCGGAGAACTGCAGAACACTATAAATTTTAAGAACGAGATATGATGCAAGGAAAGGGGCAGCTAGAAGCACATGATAGCTGTGTTCAGCCTATTCTTCAGACACTTACAACACAGTTCTATGCCTAATTACAGTGGTACCTCGGGTTACAGATGTTTCAGGTTACAGATGCTTCAGGTTACAGATTCCGCTAGCCCAGAAATAGTACCTTGGGTTAAGAACTTTGCTTCAGGATGAGAACAGAAATTGCATGGCGGCAGCACATCAGCCGCGGGAGGCCCCATTAGCTAAAGTGGTTCCTTACGTTAAGAACAGTTTCGGGTTAAGAATGGACCTCCAGAACGAATTAAGTTCTTAACCAGAGGTACCACTGTACTCAGATGATAGACCCACTAAGTTCAATGTAGCTTACTTTCAGCTTTGAGTGTACACAGAATTGCAGCTTTACAGTACAATCCTACACGCAACTACTCAGAAGTAACTCCAATTGAGTTCCATGAGCCTGCCAGAAAAGTTTATTTATTTAACGAAATGTTCCTGGCCATGGATGAGAAAGGCAAATGCTGGTAGCTAGTTTTAAAAATATAGGTAGCTAGTTTTAAAAATATATGGCCATGGATGAGAAAGGCAAATGCTGGTAGCTAGTTTTAAAAATATAGAGCTATAATTTAAGCAATAGTATATCCGTATTTTTTTTTTACTTGTTATTCATGCAAGCTGAAAAAATAAATAAATTGAAATAAATAAATTTTACATATGAAATAGCTATTTCCACCCATCTGTTCCATTCAAATGGATGAAATCCTTTGAGAAATAAATGTATTTGTCTGCATGCACTACATTGTGAATGTCAAATAACCCAGGCAAGTTTAAATGAGGAAACTGTTATTCTTCACCACCAGCAGCCATGTCCTGGTTGAAGCTGCCATAGAATGTGTGTCATTTGTTAGTCATGCTCTTTGGAGACATGGGCTGTGCTGATGCCTAACCTGGCATTGCTCTGTGACTGACTTTTCTCCATGGAATAGAACATATGCCGAAACAGCAGCTGCAATATGTTGCACGGACAGAATGAGACTGATGGTAGAAGGTGAAGCAGGAAAGCCATCAATGCACCATCAAAAATATGACATGCAAATATATGCCAGCCTTTAAATATGCATAACAGAGAAACACCTGCCCCTATCCTTTTCACCAACCTCCCATCTCTTCACCTCTGCTGAAACAAAGCAATGGAAATTAGCTAATGGCTTTCTATATTTTAATTCCTTTAGAAAGTATTTATAAATGCATGCAAAAGAATATACAACTTAACAGCCCCAAGTGTGCTGTTATCCCATGATATTGGTTCTTCTGGACTGCACTGATTAAATTAAACACTATTGGGGTATTTGAAGGTACTTTTGAGAATCAGAATTTTGAGAATTTCAAGCACAGTATCTTATTCCATATGCATATCTCAAGAACTTCCCATGAGGATGTAATTACAGAGGTAGCTAACATGGTGCCTGCCAGATATTGTTGGACTCTTCGCTACCCAGTCAAGTACAATGGTTTGTGGTTGACCTGTAAAGCTCTGTTCTGTACCTAGCAGATTCCCCGGTACAGAACAAGCTAATCTTTTAAGATTTCCCAAAGAGACCCTGCTGGCTGCTCCAAAACCAATGGATGGACACTTGGCAATAAGGCAAAAGCAGGCTTTGTCACTCATAGCATCTACCCTCTGGAACACCTTCCTTGGTTAATTTGTGAAGCAAGGACAGAAATGTAAATGACTATGAAAAAACATGCATTTACTCAAACTTTTCAGGACTTCAAATCTTAAGTTTTAATTCTTTGATCTGCTCAGTTTTATGATACATAGTTTTGTTTTTTGCTAGACATTTATCTGAATGTTAATGTTATATTTTTATTACTTTTATGTAAACAGCTTTTTATTACATTTGGTGATATTTAAAAACATAAATAAACTCTCATCGTCCCTGGCCATTGGTCAGGCTGGCTATGGCAGCCACCTCACTCTGGCTAATATACATCTGCCTGCTTCCCTCCCCATTTAGCTTGCAGTACTGGTGACTGGGAGATTTTTCTTCCATGGCATCTTGAATGTTGAAAGAGGAGTGTCCCAGGCAAAGGGCCCTTGGGGAAATGTTTTTCTTCCAGGGCACCCAAGTATTTAACACAGACATGAACTGGCCTAGAAATTAATTGTCCCAGAGCTCCTTGTTCCTGAATGTCTTTGCAGCAGTCAAGGTGATGTAGAGAAAATGAAGAGGGAGGAACAGGCACTCACATAAATATCTGAGCCAAAGAAGAACTTTTGGAGGAAATGTTGTTTGATTTGCAGTACTGGTAAGCACTGCAAGGAGGACAATTTCATATTCTGAGTGTGGTTAGTTCAAACTTTAAACACGCCACTAGCAAATCAATCAATCAATCTAAGGGAGAAGTCAGTCAAAATTAACATTCAGAGAATGCCTTATAGATGAACAGTTCTGTCTCTCCTGAATTCATGAGCTGTATTCACAAGAATTTGCAAGCATATCATGATTTGATTAATTAAGCATGATGTATGCTTAATTAGAATTATGTTCTAATGTTGGACTTTTGGCAATTAGTGCTTTCCTTGTTGAGCACAAGAAATTTCAATATGCAAATCCACATACATGCAAGGGCAAGAACTATTTTAAGGACATTAATTTCAATAAGGCAGAGTGAGATGATAAATTTTATCTAATGCATGCTAATTTTGTAGATATCATTGTTTCTCTCTAATAGGGGGTCAAAGATTAATTATACATATAGAAAGAATGGTTTAATAAATGTGTTAATCTTCTTGCCTGCTGGCATAAATCAGGTAGTAACCTTTTACTGCCCAGCTTTTAGTGCATTAACCTGCAGTAGGAAAGAGGAGTGCATATAAGTTAACAGCAAAATTGCTTTTCATCTAAGAAACGGCTTGGTGCATCTTGCTCACTATTGTCTACATCAGGGGTGTCCCACATTGCACCTGCAGGTGTCTATTCTGGTGCCCATAGTGTCTCCTCCCCTCACATTCTGTTTTGGCCTATGGAGTTGGTTGTGGTGTGGTGCCCATACCAGGGTTTTTTCTGGTTTGCAAATGTGCTCATGTGCCCAAACATATTGGTGACCCCTGGTCTACAGGAAGTTCAGAGTTTGAAGCAGGGTTTGTTTCCAGCACTAGTTGGAGTTTCTGGGGACTGAACTGAGGATACAATGCATATGCTCTACGACTGAGCTGCATGTCCTTTTCTAGAGTATCATCTTCCCACATAGACAACAGATCATACCAGGAGAGAGACTGAGGAGGCAAATAACAGAATTCTTGGAACATATGCTGGTGAATTGACTTGTGCCCAAGAGATGCTGTGCTGTGATTTTTAAGTAAGGAGAATTGCCCCAGAAGAATGGTTTGATATCTGAAATGTATTGGGTTTTAATCAATAAACCATTGAGTTTTCTGCCATTTGTTTCTTGGCCTACTTTACAATATGGCCAGATGCAACCAGTAATTTGTTTTCCTTAAAACTGAAGCCCCCCCCCTAGTTTGTTCACAAGCAGCTATAATTTCAGATACAATACTCTGACTCCAACCCATGACATTGAATTTCTGGAATTCTTCTACATTAAAAAGAACAACACCTTCTTAAGCTACACACACAACAACTGGAGGGCCACAGTTTAGACAGTCCCTGGTTTAAAAACAGAATAGCCATTTTCTGCTTTGTTTTCATTTTCTTCTGATGTTACTAAAACATATATTTCAAGAAACATCTCTGTGCTTTCTGATTACTAAGATGCTCTAAATCCTGTTTGAGCATAAATGTTCTGACTATAAGTAAGGCAAAAGTAATTAAGTGTCTAATTATTCAATTCACTCTGCAAAGGGATGCAGTAGGTATAATAATAATAATAATAATAAATTTTATTTATATCCCGCCCTCCCCAGCCGAAGCCGGGCTCAGGGCGGCTAACAACACTAAAATAGTGCAACATTATAAAACATCATAAGGATTAATTAAAATCAAAATTGGTGGCAACCATAAACTAAAGTATTGTAAAGATTGCCAAAGGAGGGAGTCAGGCTGTGCCCTAACCAAAGGCCTGGTGGAACAGCTCTGTCTTGCAGGCCCTGCGGAAAGATGTCAAGTCCTGCAGGGCCCTTGTCTCTTGTGACAGAGCGTTCCACCAGGTTGGAGCCGCAGCCGAAAAAGCCCTGGCTCTAGTTGAGGCCAGCCTAACCTCTCTGTGGCCTGGGACCTTCAAGATGTTTTTATTTGAGGACCGTAAGTTCCTCTGTGGGGCATACCAGGAGAGGCGGTCCCGTAGATACGAGGGTCCTAGGCCGTGTAGGGCTTTGAAGGTTAAAACCAGCACCTTAAACCTGATCCTGTACTCCACCGGGAGCCAGTGCAGCTGGTATAGCACCGGATGAATGTGATCCCGCAGCGAAGACCCCGTAAGGAGTCTCGCTGCGGCATTCTGCACCCGCTGGAGTTTCTGGGTCAGTCTCAAGGGCAGCCCCACGTAGAGCGAGTTACAATAATCCAGTCTGGAGGTGACCGTCGCGTGGATCACAGTGGCTAGGTCAGGGCGAGAGAGGTAAGGAGCCAACTGCTTAGCTTGGCGGAGATGAAAGAATGCCGCCTTTGTTATAGCTGCAATCTGCGCCTCCATGGAGAGGGAGGTATCGAAGATTACACCCAAACTCTTAACGGACGGTGCTGGCACTAATTGCACCCCCGCAAGAGATGGGAGTTGCCCCCTCAATCCCATATCGTCCCGTCCCAGCCAGAGGACCTCTGTCTTCGAAGGATTTAACTTCAACCGGCTCCCACGTAACCATCCAGCCACAGCTTCCAAGCATCTGATCAGTGTGTCTGGGGCCGAGTCAGGATGGCCATCCATCAACAGATAGAGTTGGGTATCATCAGCATACTGATGGCAGCCCAGCCCAAAACTCCGGACAAGCTGGGCGAGGGGGCGCATAAAGATGTTAAAAAGCATCGGGGAGAGAATCGCACCCTGAGGCACTCCACACACCAAGGAGTGGCGGGATGACAGTTCCCCCCCAAGCGCCACCCTCTGTCCCCGACCAGAGAGAAACGAGCGCAGCCATTGAAGGACTGTGCCCTGGATCCCCACGTCGGCGAGGCGGTGGTCCAGAAGTTCATGATCAACCATGTCGAAAGCTGCTGACAGATCTAGAAGAATCAGCAGCCCCGACCCGCCTCGATCCAGCTGTCTACGAAGATCATCTGTTAGGGCGACCAGAGCCGTCTCGGTCCCATGACCGAGTTACTATGGCATAGTAACTTAGGAAATGAACTGTAATTAGTATTGACCTCTTGGCTGTTAACATGACTATGATTAGGATTTGCAAGCAGTTTGCTGCAACAAAAAATGTTTTACAAAAAGTGCACAGTGCACTTGCATCAAAAGCTCTGTTGGTATCTAACAAACATGAATTCTAGAGTCACAGCCATGTTAAGTCTGCAGCAGTGAGAAGACAAAAAAGAGCCTTAGAGAGTGATTTATTGTGGCATGAGAGTTTGCACGCAGTGGCTAGCTTCTTCAGATACCAGAGGCTGGTAAATATATACTGGTACATGTGGACTGAGATACATAGGAGGATAAAGCAATCAAACCAGGTGCAGACTAAATCTAGCAGGAATACACAACACAGCCCAGTAGATGGATGACTAAATGCATCTTGAATACAGAAGCATATTGACTCATTCAAATCCCGAGACCCACAATAATATTTGTTAAATCACAACTACAACTACAACTCTTAGGATTAGATGGCTAATCAAAAAGCTTTTTTGTTCCTCCCTGAGTTTCACAAGCATTTGAGCTAGTTTTTAGGGCTGTGCCTGATCATTAAATGGTTATCAAAGCAATAATAACAATACTAATGTCCTATAACTTTTATTCTTCAAGATCAGGGTGGCCAAAGGCTGCACGTGGCCCTTAGCCTAACTTCATGTGAGTGGGTGCAGCCAAGAGGAAGGGGAAGGAACAGAAAACATAGAGGGAAAGCAATGGAGAGGGGGAGAGTCCTCTGTTGGTTATCAGTTCAAATATCTGGCAAAAGCAATATGTTCCTCACATAACAGATCCAATAGTGGGCACACTCACTTTTCTTTGGGCATGCCCACCTCTTGCTTCATTTGTGCCCACTACCTGCATGTAGCCCCTAAGGGATAAACTCGGAAGGAATGCATCCTTCCATGAAAATAGGTTCCTTTCCCCACAACTCTTGAATAAAGTTATCCAGGCAATAATAATCTCCTGCATTTAGAACTCGTGAGTAGATGGGGTTGTTCATTCCAAGGAAGTTATTCTCTCCCCAAACAGAAACAAGAAAAACCGACAAGCAGGATGTACAAGCTTCTGCAGCTATGATCTTCCTAGCTGACAGATATGAACAAGCTAATGAACTGGCAACTGTGTATTCATTTTCCAGGAACTTCAGAACTTGAGCCCAGGAAGAAAGCATTTTAAAATGATTCACCTATTTGAAAGTCAGCCTCTTGACATGTATTTTTCTCAGGAACAGAGTTATAATGCAATTGACATTGAAAAATGGAGAACGAGTCAAAAGCTCTTCATTTAGATACTCATGGGCGACACCACACTTGTGGTCCATTGCTCTGGTCCATTGGTTAGTGCCATTTTATTTCAAATAAATAACTGAGTGACTTAGTTATTATAATTTAGGTGCATGTCAAAGACAATATAGTGGATTGCTATGAATGTTTTAATTCATTACAACATATTGCATTTACAGTGTGTCCAAGGATTTCAAGGTAGCAGGGATGAAGTCTGGTCCTCTCTCTCCAAAATCAGTCAGAATTGAATGCTCAAAAACTTCTGAATTTTTTCCCCAAGTGTTCAAAAGGAAGACACAATCAGCCTGATTGTTGCCTACTCCCTGTTCCCCATTCCCTTTTATTTTATTTATTAAAATTATATACCACCCTTCATCTCACTTGCTCAGCTGCCCTGCTTTCTCTTCTCTTTCTGCCCCCCCCCCCATGGTGATCCCATCACACTGTGGCCTGGCTTCCCCTGCCCACTTTCTCTCTCCCTGCTAGCTTTCTCCATTGCCCTGGGCTTCCCAGGCTTCACCACCTCCTGCTAGAGTGGTGTCTCAGCAGCCTGCATGCAGGCCTTGGCTTCACCCACAGCAACCTCTGTTCGAGAGGAAGAGCAATGGCACGGCCGTGTCAGGGATGGCGGGGTGCGGAGGAGGAAAGAAGAGAAGGACGGTTATTGGTTCTGGAGTTGGTTCATGCCTGGGCTCAGCACTAGGAGTTGTGGTTCAGGGGCTCTGATTCAGAGAATATGTGGCAATGAGATGATGGTAATAAGAAAAATCTGCCAGAAAAAAAGCACCGGTCACAACCTGTGCATTATTTCTACAAATGACCCTTCTATTCCACTTATTTATTCTCATGAAAGAGTATTTCAACCCAATTAAAAATGTGTGCTCTGCTTTCTCACATTTTTATTGGATCCCACCCCTGCTTTTATTCTTTAGCTGACACTGTTATTTTCCTGCTATTATCTTTTAGCAGGTGGAAAACCTGAACTTAACATCTGTGAGCTCTGTTGGTATTTATAGTAGTGACACTTTATAACTGACTAACTTCATTTTGGATTTTCCAACCACCACAGTGTATTGAACAGATGTTTCCATGAAACTGGAGGGTATCAATCCTGTTCCCTCTGGATTAATTAATGTATCAAGGTGTATGAATTGTTCAATTTCCTTTCTAAAGGACATAACACTTATAAAACTGTGTTCAGATTGAGAGCCATAAAGGCGGACGCTCTAATTAAACTGAAATCAGTGTTGATTTTCAGGTGTTTTTATTTTGTGCTAGACAGCAGCTATTAGCAATATAATGAACTGAACCTCATAAACCCCAAATTGATTATGTGATTAATGAAGCACTACCAAGAGTGATGGCTCACCGTGAGTTAGAGAAAGAAAGTAAACCTCTTATAAAGCCAGACTAGTAGGCCATTCCATGAACATAAGAAAAGCTTACTGGATCAAGTCAACGACCCACCTCATCCAGCATTCTGTTCTCACAGTGGCCAACCAGATGCGTTTGGGAAGCCTGAAAGCAAGACCTGAGCACAACTGCACTCTTGCGATTTCTATCAACTGGCATTCAGAGGCGTACTCCTTCTGACAGAGGAGACAGCAGCTCCATAAGACTGGAGCATTAGACTCCACTTACATATTCCTGTTATTAAGATCACTGGGACTATGAACTGTGGAACTATGAAATTATAATACTCTTTTGCCCCTTCCGTTGAAGCTATTAAGATTAAATCAGTGGTGAATGAAATTGTCTTGAAAGCTAGCTGATCTGTGGGCTTTTTCTGTTTAGGTTTTAAGGTGAAATGTCTTGAGTATTGTCCTAAATGGTGTTTTCTGTTGGTGGACAACTACAAAAAAAAAT
This sequence comes from Podarcis liolepis, assembly GCF_965112155.1. NCBI lineage: Eukaryota > Metazoa > Chordata > Lepidosauria > Squamata > Lacertidae > Podarcis > Podarcis liolepis. Next base: position 47,332,173 of record NC_139564.1, on the reverse strand, counting down.
AATGGGAAAATAGCAGCCCGTTTGCTCAGATGGGACACATGCCGGGTAATGCAGAGAAGTGAAATCCTAGTTATATACTGAGCTCTGGCAGCCCCTCTGGACTGGGCAGAAGGGCACTAGGCAAGGAAATGTTAAATATCTCATGGGAATATTAACAAGGCATTGGGTATTTTCATGACTAAGGCATATACTGTAGTAGCATGATATGACATCCTGGTCTTCTTTCTTCTTTGGTGATCACTCGTACCTGAGTAAGATTATCTTCCATGAACATGGTCTTAATGGCATGTCCGTGAGTGACTGTGGAGGCCAATTCTGGATCCACACATCCTTCCACAGTGGGGACATAGATTTATGAGTGGGAGGTGATCATGGTGAGGGTTTGCCAAATGTGCCTTCCACTTAGCTCGTTTCTCCCTTTCGTCCTGAGTCTGAGTGTCTTCAAAGTTCATGACACCTTTGGTAAAGGCTGTTCTCCAATTGGAGCGCTCGCAGGCCAGTGTTTCCCAATTGTCAGTGTTTATATTATATTTTTAAATATTTGCCTTGAGAGAGTCTTTAAACCTCTTTTGTTGACCACCAGCATTACACTTTCCATTTTTAAGTTTGGAACAGAGTAGTTGCTTTGGAAGATGATAATCAGACATCCAAACAACATGACCAGTCCAACGAAGTTGGTGTTGAAGAATCACTGCTTCGACACTGGTGATCTTTGCTTCTTCCAGTATACTAGCATTAGTTCACCTGCCTTCCCAAGTGATATGTAAAAATTTTCTAAGACACCATTGATGGAATTTTTTGAGGAGTTGGAGATGGTGTTTATAAGTGGTCCATGTTTCATAAGCATACAGTAAGGCTGGTAGGACAATAGCTTTATAAAGAAGCATTTTGGTTTCCCTGCAAATATCCCAGTCCTCAGAAACTCTGCACTTCAGTTGGGAGAAAGCTGCACTCGCAGAGCTCAGGCAAAGCTGTATTTTGGCATCAATGTGGAAAGACAACTGCCCATGCACCGGTTCATGACTAGGATCTTCTAGATTTCATGGTCCTGCCCCCGTTACCATTTGCTGATTGCCATGGTACTTTTTGGGGGGGTTGGGATGAGTTTTTGGAAGATGCCTGTGCGTGAAATTGTTTTATGTGTAGATCAATGCAAGCACAGTCTTCACAGTAAGGTTCTATTCCAATGGCATGAGTATCACAGCGGCCAGTACCTTCTTATCTGCTGTAGCCTTCATCTACCTTCACACCTGTTGTAACATACCACTTGTTATCTTCCACCTGTTCTGCCATAGAGGACTTCTTGGATCATTCTTTGTCTAGCTCCTCCCCCTTGACCTTACCACCTTGGGTAACCCTACTGGGAGTACGAGACTCCCAACGGCTTCATTCACAAGGATCATGGGAAAGTTCAAGCCCACTCACCACAAATACAAGTGGCAATACAAATTCACCCTGGATCTTTTGGGGGGCAGATGGTGTTCACCTGTAAGAAGGCAACAAAGACAATTGGCTTGAGGTTGAGTATGCTAGAACTGTTTAGGGTTCTTTTGCTTTGGTGGTGGTGTTCGGCACGCTCTAGATCTATTTGCTTCTAAGGGGTGTTGATTCAAGCAGGGTCTTGAATTTTGGAATAAGTGTGTTTGGGCAACTCAGAATATCCTCTAGAATGGTCTCCAATTGGTCCAGCAATTGGAATTGGTTCTGCCATGCACACATAATGGCAGAACTGAGAAAACTGTGGCCTATGTATGACTTATAAAGTTGTATCCTTTTTAGCCATCCAGCTCTCCAGGTTGGCTCTCGTTCTTTCTTCCAGAGCTCCCAGTGCAGACACAATTACTCTTCTGTTAAAAAGTGTAGTGGGGCCTTACATGATGAATGACTATCCCATACTACATCTAGAGAACATTCTTCCTAAGCTAAATTTCCCTTGGTTGAGCTACACAGGCGATCTAGGTGTACTGGCAGATTGTGACAGATGTCGAGAGAGTAGAGAGAGCAAGAGAACAGATGCCCGGCTTTCATGGTACGTCTGTCTGCTTACAATGCACAAACATTTGATATCACAAAATATGGCAGAGCTGAAGGACAAGAGAGATTTATTTGTATGCAGAGCTTCACATGCAAAATTCTAATTCTCTGAGCCTCTCTCAAATAACAAACAAGCTGACTTATATGCTGGTTGATTGAAGATGAAGACAAAATTTATGGAATGAATAACTGCCTCTTATACTATATTTTCTAACACATGTTTTGAAGAAGTGTCTCTGAAAATAAGGACAATGACAAAACACCTATAATTGGTTTTAAACTGTTTTAATGTTGCATAGTTAAATTGCTGTAACCTGGCCTGAGACCTTACGGAGAAGGGTGGCTATGAAATTGAATAATAAATAATAATTTAGGTAGACATATCTCAGGTTTGCATGAGGCTGACCAGCTTCTGGGAGCTTATAAAACCAAATGCATGCTTAAAACCTACATCTACATATCTTTATAAAGACACTTAGACTGCAATCAAAGGATTCAGGGTGGATACTGTAAAAAGATTGTTGCATTTTTAAAGGTATTTCTGCATCAGGATCTCTTTCTTGCAGCTTGTTACTTCTTGTGCTATAGTGATTATTCTGCTTACCACTTTTGAATTTATAGCATTGTCATTTGAAATACTGAATTGCCAGTAATATTTAATTAATTAGTATTTGCAGATTAAGAAAGCTAGCCATATTAATTTCATTTACTATCTTTAATTTGCTGGATATTTTAAGAGGTTCATGGCTTGATCAACTGACAATACTGTACTTTATGTACATTGTCTGTGTCAGTGTAGAAAATTGCCTGCCTAATATTATTGCCTTGAATTGCTAATATAACTTGTTTTACTTCCTACACAATGCTGGAGTGAAATCACGTTTTCTAATTGAGTTGCACATATTTGAAGTGACGCCAGCAGAACTCAATAGGCCTTTGTAAAGTTTAAATTCAGCAGAATCCACGTGGTTTTGTGGCTTTTTAGAGCATTTTGCCTTGCAAATGCTCTTTGTCATACAATAATAACTAAACTCTGGCACATCCATCTTCATTGCTCAAACAAAACTTTGGTCCATTGAAGCATTTCCCATGAAAATATCATTCAATGTTTTTCCCCCCCTACATGAAAATTCAAACAGGATCTCAAGACATAGAAGCCACAGGGGTTCTTCCTGCTCTAAATTTGAAATAATTGCAGTTGGTTGTTATTGTCATTTTGTACTCACAAATATTAGATATAGAAGGGAAACTTTCATCTGTTATGGGTAAAATTTAGCAAAAGCTAGTCAAAGCTCTCATTTATAAATGTGATTTAAATTGATTGTGGCTACTTTTACTGGGGATTAGTAAAAATAAAAAATTCCTTCCAGTAGCACCTTAAAGACCAACTAAGTTAGTTCTTGGTATGAGCTTTCGTGTGCATGCACACTTCTTCAGATACACTTCTTCAGTGTGTATCTGAAGAAGTGTGCATGCACACGAAAGCTCATACCAAGAACTAACTTAGTTGGTCTTTAAGGTGCTACTGGAAGGAATTTTTTATTTTGACTATGGCAGACCAACACGGCTACCTATCTACTACTGGGGATTAGTAAGGTAGAATTTGTTGACTTCTGCCCTTTGTGATCTACAAGCAGTACACATATTTTCAGTCTTTCCACACAGAAGATACCAATTAGTATCAGCACATTATTTTTATGGGAATCTCATAACTGGCATGATTATCTCTTATTAGGAGATCAAATAGGCACAGATTAGTTTAATAGATACTTCCACAATTTAAGAAGAATATTGACAAGCTAGAATGAGGGCAACCAAGATGATCAAGGGTCTGGAAACCAAGCCTTCTGAGGAACAGTTGGAGCTGGATATGATTAGCTTTGAAAAGAGGAGACTGAGAGGAGATATGTTGTTGTTGTTGTTTAGTTGTTTAGTCGTGTCTGGTTCTTCATGACCCCATGGACCAGAGCACGCCAAGCATTCCTGTCTTCCACTGCCTCCCGCAGTTTGGTCAAACTCATGCTGGTAGCTTCGAGAACACTATCCAACCATCTTGTCCTCTGTTGTCCCCTTCTCCTTGTGCCCTCAATCTTTCCCAACATCAAGGTCTTTTCCAGGGAGTCTTCTCTTCTCATGAGGTGGCCAAAGTATTGGAGCCTCAACTTCACGATCTGTCCTTCCAGTGAGCACTCAGGGCTAATTTCCTTAAGAATGGATGCGTTTGATCTTCTTGCATTCCATGGGACTCGCAAGAGTCTCCTCCAGCACCATAATTCAAAAGCATCAATTCTTCGGGGATCAGCCTTCTTTATGGTCCAGCTCTCACTCCATACATCACTACCGGGAAAACCATGGCTTTAACTATACGGACCTTTGTTGGCAAGGTGATGTCTCTGCTTTTTAAGATGCTGTCTAGAAGATATGATAGCCATCTGCAAATATATTAAGGGATGTCACATGGAAGGTGAAGCAAGCTTGTTTTCTCCTGCTCTGGAAAGTGGTAAAGGAGTAAACATCTAAACCCACCTTAACATCAGGAAGAACTGTTTGACAGTGAATTGCTGTTTGATAGCGGAACAGACTCCCATGAGAGGTGGTGGACTCTCCTTCCTTTGAGGTTTTTAAGGAGTTTCTTTCAAAAGTCTCAAATCTCTAAAAATGTGGGGACTAACTTTTGACTTTGACATTGTTTCTGGTCATTAGGTATATCCTCAGGCGTCACTTTAGAAAATACGTTGCATTAGTATGGGAAATCTGAGTGGTTGAGATCCTTGGAGATTAACCTGCAGCAACTGTGATGTTGAAATCCAACTTCCATCAGTCCCTGCAAGCATGACCAATGCTCAGGGATAATGAGAAGTGACAACATTTTGAAGGGCCACAGGTTTCCTACCCCTGTTTTCAAAAGTATGGTAGATCACAGTCCTGGGTGAAAGGAAATCCTTTGATCCTTACAAGTCTTCTTCATTCTGCTCCTAACAGTCATGATTTATTCTGAAACAAAGTAGACAGCACTAAAATATACATCATGTTGCTCAGCTGCATATGAAATGGACCTTCCCAGCAAGAGGTGGAACTCAAGGAGGTAGAGAGCTATTTTTATATGTATAATCCAGCTCAATTCCTCTCTTATTTGGTTTTAGTCATAAGGGGTTTGGGGATTGGGAGCAGTCTTTTGGGCCTCAGCCACAACCCACACAAGGCAACCTCCTAATCCTAATATACCAAGGCTTTTCAAACTTCCATTGCTCCATACATTAATATCAAGTAGCATGTAAATTCAAGCTCCCTTGCAAAGCAGGTACTTTAAAAGGCTAATAATTGTGTCTAAGCAAAATATTGTCAATTGGGGCAAGAAGCAGACACATCTCTCTCTCGCTCCTCTAAAGCCACATTGATTAGAAAGCCTTCAGCTCTAAATCAGCACAGCTCACAAAAAGTAAGACAGCATTTTTTCCCCAAAACCACTTAAATAGCTACGCAGTTCTACTCAGAAGTAAGTCTATCTGAGTGTAATGGGACTTATTCCCAGGTACATATGTATATGATTGCAGCCCGCCTGACTGAAGAAAGAAAAACCAAGTTTAGTGGTGTTATAGGCAACAGCTGGTTATAAAGCAAATAGATGGCCTTTCCCCTAAGGCTGATCACACAACACATGTACAAATGCAAGATTCATATGGCTTCTCTGATGTTATTTTTCCTCTTGTTCAAAACAGGCTTCTAAAAAGCCGGGGGGTAAGAAGGATGTTGCTGCCATTCATTATTGCAAGCAGGAAGAAAATTATCCATTCTCAAGCTCCCAATTGACCTTCACTAAGGTGAACAGTACCAAGTAGGAGCCTTCAACCGCCACACTCATATGAAAATGTCACTGTCTGAAGCTGAGAATAAGGGGACGGGGTCGGAGGCCTTTGGAGAACATTCTAGTAATGTGTGAGGTGAGCTAATATAGAGATTTTTGTGGGAACCAAGGGGGTATTTTGGAACAAAGAGAGAACTGAGCTGTGTACTCAAAAGACATTCAAAGCACATTCTTCCCTTCAAAAAATTCAGGACATTGTAGTTTGATAAGGGCTGGGAATTTTAACTCTGTGAGGGGTAAACTACAGTGCCCAGAATTATTTAAGGGTAAGAATATGTTTTGAATGTCCATTAAAGGTAAACTGCATACATAGCTTTGCTGGCCCAGCTGAGCTAGACTATTGCTATGCCCCTTTTGAATTTTTTTTTACAGTACTTAATCCTGACTTTAAGATCTGTTTTATAATATTTATATCTTGGATAAGTCAGCCTGCTTCTCCTAGAATAGAACTGTACAGTAAATCATTGATAATGTAGCAGAGCATAAAGCATTTTATACATAAGATATCACTGGTCCAAGATCAGAGTGCTAGCAAATGATTTATGATGCCAAGAAGCAAATATTGTGTCTCATTACATCTAAGCTTTAAAAAGGAATTAGTTAAATTAAGGACTGCTATATAAAACAGGAATTTCACTTACCTGTCAGTCAAAAACATTTCTTCAGTTTAATGCTGATAGATTGTTATGACTTTAAAATCTGACATTACTTTCACAGCATATTTGCTAGTCAAAACCATAAATAAACATTCATTAAAATGCATTATTGTAGGTATATATCAGATGAAAATATCACTGAGATCAGAGGTCTGTTTCTTGCATTTCTGAGCTGGAAAGGTACAGGCTCTGTTCAAGGAATAGGTTTATTATGGAAAATTCAAGAAGTTGTCCCATCACCCATTTCTGCCAGTACAATGGGCCTCCCTCATACTCTCTTCTCCTGTCACCTCCCCTCCCTGCACTCCACTAAATCTACTCCAAAGGGTGTGGTGAAATCTGAAACATATTTGGGGCAATGTGATGCAAGTCCTGATGCACAACTGGAAATCCTTGCACTAAAAGGAGACAGCTTTGTTTGATGCATCCCTGAATATTTAGAAATCATGGCTGTTAGTATAGGGCAGTGATTTTCAACCAGACTGCTGTGGCTCGCTGGGGAGCCTTGAACGATTGTCAGGGGAGCCACAGGTAGCACCCTCCCTCCTGCTTGTTTGGCGAGCAGCTTGGAAGAGCGATCGAAGGAGCAAGCTGAAGGCAGGCGGCATGTCTGGAGCCATTTCCCTGAGCCAAATACTGCCTGTTCCTCAGTGGTGAGTGGTTAGGCTGCTTCCGCTATGTGCAGCTGCCCCCTTCCTCTCCTTATTTTTAAAAATAATATTTTATTAATTTCCCCAAAATAACAAAAATAGAAAACAACAATAAAGAATACAAAAACAAAACAGAACCCTCTAATCCCTTCCTTGGTTCAATAATTCATCAAGATACTGCATGTCCATTGTTAAGTTTATAACATGTTTAAGTTTATAACCATCTATTGCCCATTCATAATAAAATTACAAGTAATCTTAAAACCTTGCTAATGTATTAACCTGTGTACATTGCTTCTGTATATATGCAATAAACATCTTCCATTCTTCCTTAAATTCGTTATCGTTTCTTCCTCTTAATTTCATCATCAGTTTTGCCATTTCAGCATATTTTGTTAGTTTAACTTACCGATCTTCTTTAGATGGGACACCTTCTTCTTTCCAGTATTGGGCTAATAAAGTCCGTGCGGCTGTGTTGCATACATAAACAAATTCTTTTGTGCTTTTCATAAATCCACTCCTATAATACCTAATAAGAAGGCTTCTGGTTTTTTTAAAAAAACAAAGGTTATTTTAAACATTTTCTTCATTTCTCCTTTCTCATCCCTTCCTCCTCCCTCCCCTCCTGCTCTCGCTCTCTCTCTCTCTCTCTCTCTTTCCCCCCCTTCCCCACCATACCACCCACAGTTCGCGTAGATGCAGCTATGTACAATCCTTGCCACTCCCTAGCTATAAACAGACTTCACTTGAAGGTATTACCAAGTAAATAAGTTAATGCTCACTGATAGAAGGTATTCCATTATCTGATCCCAAAACTGAATTTTTACTTTTGCCATTTTCAAAAAAGAAGAAAGAAAGAATTTCACTATATTTTGCATAGGAACCAACATGATGGATATTTGTTATGCATCCAACATTTGTGTAATTTCTTACCTTCAGACAGGCAAACAGTACTTATTTTCTGGCAACCTCTTTTCTGAAGTCCTAGTGTCACTTTTCTAACCTTTATCCTGCTTTTCTTTTGCTTACCTGTACTTTCAGCTTCAGCAACAGAAACCCAAGCCAACTTACAAAGCACATATTCACAAGGGCTGGGCAAGGTCTGTTTGATATTTGTTTTCAGATGAGTTAGCTGTACGGAGCTGGCACCATAATGCCCATGCATTGACAACCAGTGAAAAATGCTTATGAAATATTTTTGGACATTGCACTCTGAATGTAGTGATGTAAGCACCAAATAATTACATGCACATTCATAACTACAGGGACTTTCTTCAAAATGGAAATATAGAAAAAAGGTGTTATTTGGAATACATGATGATGATGATGATGAATCGAATGACCAGAACTGATGAGTTAAAGACTATTAGTTCTATGCAGAGATCCCAAAAGTGGAAGGCCATTTGTTGAATGCTCTTATTCACAGTACAGTGGTACCTCGGGTTACATACGCTTCAGGTTACATACGCTTCAGGTTACAGACTCCGCTAACCCAGAAATATTACCTCGCGTTAAGAACTTTGCTTCAGGATGAGAACAGAAATCGTGCAGTGGTGGTGCAGCGGCAGCAGGGGGCCTCATTAGCTAAAGTGGTGCTTCAGGTTAAGAACAGTTTCAGTTTAAGAACAGACCTCCAGAACGAATTATGTTCTTAACCTGAGGTACCACTGTATAAGCCACTTCTACCCTCATTCAGAGAGAAGCTTGTTACACCTTTCCTCTTTTCATAATATATGGCAGAATGGGCATCTGAGCCTGGCATCCCATGTGGGCAAATTTAAGAAGGCGTATTCAGTATAAAAATGGCTGTGTCAGCACATACAGGAACTGCACAGGAAGAGCTATCAGAATCCCATTGGAGATAGATTTAGGGGAGCACAACTGGTTTGGTCACACCGGGTGCAGAGCCTTGGGGTCACCACAACTGTGATATAGAATGGAAGTCAAGAGGTGGAGGGGGCACGGAGCGCATCTGAAATTTGAGACCCTAAGGTCTGACATTGCTCTCATGTATTATGTATTATTCAGGGGATATTTCCTGAGAGTTTTGTGGGTGCCATAGGTGGTTCTGGCAGGTACACCAGAGCCTACAGGCTTCACCAGTGCTAGTTTTCTGGAAAAAGAGGTGCCGGAACTCACCATGAATTCCTCCTTTGTTCTCTTATAATGGCAACAGCACCTACCTGAGAGATGCTGGAACTGAGTTTCATGGAGTTCCAGCTGAATAAAAGCGATGGGCACCACAGTAGCAAAACCTGCATTAACCAGTTTAAAACATGCAAAAGGTTCATTCCTGATTAATCAGACAGCAGATTCTGTATCTTGAAAATGGTTTTAAACGCAAGTAGTTCTTTAAAAAATACAGATAGCAAGTAGCATCTCAAATGGCTCTCAAATGTGCTTCTACCAAGACAGTGGCTCCTGAGACATATGGGTACATCATCTATAAATAATAATAAATATGACTGCTAGGGAACACAGTGTCCTTGTAACTGAGGACACTCAACTGAGAAAAAAAAGTCAAGACTCAACCAGCAGAGGGAGGCGATATGCAAATTCTCTCTTCCTGCTGTCTCTGCTGCCACCTATTGTCTATGCACATTTAATCAAATAACTGATTAACCGATTAATTGATCAAAACGCTAAGATGAATTTGTCAAGATTTCTTTCCTATGGAAAACATAAACCTTTAAGAAGTTTTAATGTAATGAAAAGTAAGGAGACTTAGGGACAATTACATCAGTTAATTATATCCTTACTCATATAATTTAGCTAAAAAAAGAACAGGTTTGATAGATTTTGGTGTCTAAATTAAATAGAAAAAGAATTCCAACAGGACAAGAAAAAGTAAAGCAATTTAGTTTCAAATGATGAGTGATGCACAGTAAACCTCGTGGCCATAGATTTGGCAATCAGCAAAGAACAAGTTTTAGGAAGTAACATTTTAAGGTACTTGTTAAGGGAGAAAAATATACAAATCTGTTAAAGGTTGTGGAAGTACAATTTTTATTTTAGGGAAGAAAAGAGGAAGCTAAAATTGAATGTCCTGTGTACCTTTGGATTAACAATCTGGGCACTGACGTATTCTAAACTGTATCTATGCTGTTCCACGTACTCTTATTTTTAAATGACCGGAACCATTCCTACCTTGTTCATGCCACTGGGCCCATTTAGTAGCTTTATAAATATTGCAGCTTGACTTAGCACTGTAGATTACTTGCAACAGCATAGCTTTCCAGCAGAAATAAAAACCACACTGAAATATTTTTAACTCCCATAGCGTGGATACCAAAGTTATATTTATTGTTGTGGCTTGATTCTAAATGAAGGTTGCTAAATTTATGTGACACTCACTGTTCTCACGCCTTTTATCAGCTCCTCAGAAACAGCCCTCCTTTGCAAAATGCCTTTTGAGGGGTAATTATTATGGCAAGGAAACGTATTGGCATTGTAATACAGCTAGTGAGAAGGAATCAGTGGGTTGAATCTAACAAAGTCATTGCACTTGTGGAATAAACTTCCGCTCATGCAATGGAACTTTTTCTCTCTCTCCTCCCCCTCATGCCCCAGTCTGTTCTGGAGGGTTAGTGGGGGACCATCACAGCAGGTTTGGGGGTGCACAGGGGAGGAAAAGAGGGGAACTTCTATTGTGGGAGTGGAAGCTGTTCCATGAGTGCAGTGCCTTTGTTGAGTACAAATCCAATGGCGGAAAAGATGTACCTATGAAGTGGATTCTGCTCTATTGGATTATCTGCAATTATATATTTTTTAACATTCTTGTTTTTGTAACATAACACGGCTTATTGTTTTGATAATGTTTTGAGTAATGAGAGAGAGAAGCTGAAATCCAGCCTGGCCTTGAGCTCTCATATGGCAGAAAACCTTTTAGAGAACCTTTGCCTTTCTGAAGAGAGAATAGTCATTGTTATTTTTTAAAAAAACAACTGAGGGAATCTTCATATCACATTTTATGTGATAGAAATACAGGGTAGCTTTGCATGTTACAGTTAAACAGCAGCAACCTCTTTTCATTCTTCTCACAAAGCAGACCGTAGCTCAATGATAGAAGACATATGTTGCCCCAAATAAGGCTGTGAGAGACCCTTGTCTGAAACTCTGGAGAGCAGCTGCCAGTCGGTGTAGACAGTATTGAGCACGATGGACCACTGGTCTGACCTGGTATAAGTTGGCCTCCTAAGTTGCTATGTGACATGTGAAAAGGGAGCTGACGCATCTCCCTGATGGAAGGAGGAGCCAGATGTTCTGGTGGCAGCTCATGCATTTTACTACAAGTAACATTTCCTTGGTCAGAATTTCAGTATGTTTGTTTGTTTGTTTATATTTCAATTATTTATAGATTGCTTTCTATTCAGAATTTCTTAGCAGTGTACATAAACTATTTCCAACACCCACCCCAGAAAATAAGAATTCTCTCTTTTTCAAAGCTTGTACAGTGGTACCTCGGGTTAAGCATTTAATTCATTCTGGAGGTCTGTTCTTAACCTGAAACTGTTCTTAACCTGAAGCACCACTTTAGCTAATGGGGCCTCCTGCTGCCTCTGAGCCACTCATCCTGAAGCAAAGTTTTTAACCTGAGGTACTATTTCTGGGTTAGCGGAATCCGTAACCTGAAGCAAATGTAACCCGAGGTACTACTGTAATCTAGTCCTCCACTGGCCAATTTGTATTCCGTTCAGGGTACGTAAGCAGAGATTTATTCAGAAAGCATTAGCAGATGGTGAATAAATATTTTTTCCCCCAGCATCTTTCCAACTGTACCGTTAATTTCTACATAGTTAATCTGGTAAATGTAGTAATTAATTTGGCATTTTGTAATCCTCAGAAAGTAAGTAATTCATTAGGTGATCTGACAACGATGTGTCAACAATGGATTTTGTGAAGCTGCAGACATTAAAATAGATACTGAAAACAAAAATGTGAGCTTCCTACGTTAATTTTTACCACACATTGCCAAGTATCACTGATTATATCAGTAAATTCTAACATGGAAGCAAGGAACCTTTTTTTTCCTTGCTGAGAGCCATATTACCTGTTAAAGGAGAGGGGAGAGCAAAGCCAAAGTGAATAGGAGCACCCCTTTCCCCATACAATCCTGTTTTCTTACACTTCATCTCTGTAATGCAGGGAAATATAGATTATTCTCACCAGAAGTCTGAACCAATTGTTTGCAGAGCACTCCCAAACCCTTCTATTGCACTTAAGGGAAAGGGCCTTCTCCCTCTGCAGGAATGGATCATAGAACAGTGTTTCCCCACTGAGGATTCTGGGACCTGTAGTCCCAGTTCAGTCTTGGTGTGAAAGATGTTCCATTGGGGACTAGGAGCATCCTGAAGCCGTTTCCTCCCCTTGCCCTAGGGTATTTCTGGAGATCCTTGGGCATGGGGAAAAGGAGTTTGTGGTCAGATAACAGGTGCTTCTCCAGTATCTTCCAGGACTTTCCACATGTTTCCTTGACAAGCCTAGACCCTTTCAGGGTGAGCTCAGTCAAGGCACATTTAAGTGAGCAATGGGATCAAGGAAACAACCACTTTGCTAGAAAATGATCCAGTGGAAGGTGCACAGAGTGTGATGTGACTTGGCTCTTAAGTTTATAGAGTGGGGTGGAATGTTAATAATAACATTGTCAATGTACAACCTGTATACAATGAAATTAACTGAGCCTACCCACCACCATAAACAATCTCATTGCACTCTGTGTGCTTGTCGCACACCAACCCCGAATGCACCAACCCCGAAAGTCAATTGCACTACATTATTTTCCATTCAGCAGCCTAACAGCCCACGGACAGAAACTATTTTCAGTGGTAAAGGGCAGAAATGTGACTCCTTGTGTACATGTTGTTGTTCAAACAAGGTGAATTTGTTGACTCTCTTCACCTTCCTTCTTAGCTCAGTATTTTGGTCATATTAAATACTCCAAATATCTTTATTGCACTACCCATTGGCCATGACAAATCTGAATCAAAAATAAATACAAGCATAAGGGGTAGCACCACAAATAATGGTCTTTATTTAGATCTCTTTGTTCCCTGGCTATATTGTCCAGGGTCTTCTTTCTGATCTTTTTGGCTGCCAAAGCAAAAAGGGTGACTTCATGAGTCACTGAAACGTTTACATTGTTCAGAAGCCATAGGACCTTCTCTGCTGGGGAGAGACATCTGCTGGGGAGAGACATCTTTCTGTACAGATGATAAGGTGAGAAATTGCCTCCTGGGTTCAACGTATAGTGAGCAATATAGTAAATAGTGTCGCTTCTTGGCCTTTGGGCTAAGTTCAAATGTAGTATCTGTTCTTAACAGTCATATTCAACGCATAAAAATCTACACAGAAAATTACAGGAAAAGTTGTAGAGGAACCTATAGGAATCCAGATTGCATTCTTGAGAAAACTTCACCCAAGCCTAGACCTTGAAATTATCAGCCTTCCACCTTCACTGTAGGATGTAGACATTTATGACTTCACTTTTTCATTTAGTAGCAGACTCCTTTTTATTTTAAGAACTATTGTTGAAACAATGTTTGTTAGGAAAGTTAACAAAAGAGCAGAATCTGTTTGGAGAGCCAGAAGCAAATTGACCAAGGGTTTCTGAGTTTCACGTGAGCTGTAGTGCACCTCCTGACTTCAGCAAGAACAATGCATACTTACGGCTATCACCTTCAAACCAGAACACTCTTTTTTCTTCCCCAAGACTTGGTTCTTGGCCTACTTCTGCAAGGTTTGTCTATAAATAAAAATGCTTCCACAACTTTGTGAGTGGACCACATGGATATATGCAAGTGTCTGTGGTGACATTTTCTATTTGTGTAGACCACTTTGCAAAGGATTGGCTGTGAGCCAGTGACCGCAGAATCAAACTAAAGTCAAGTCGGAACAGCCTGGCCAGTCCTGGGAAATGCTCTGATGCATAAAAGCCTAGTTATGCATTTGACAACTGATCATGCCTCAGTGGGCTTCCAGAGAAGCGTCAATGCATCTGTGGAGGACAATTGGTTGCAAGGGAAAGAATAACAAGGGAGAGGATAACGTTAAATATGTCACAGAATTTGTAAAGGTACATGGGATGGTAAAATTTGAAAGTTACCTGCATGACTGAACGGAGCAATAACTCATCTGGCAATAGAGCTGACCTTTGTTTGCTGCAAAATATGTAATTCATGATTCTGCTTTTCACATTTGATCATTACCCTAGGAAATATTTTCTTCAACGTCGCTTGCTGTTTGTAACTGGTCTTGCGGTTTTAATGTACAAAATGTTCACAAAGCCCTCTTGTGCAGTCACTATTCAGAAGTGTTTATGTTTATTACTATCCATTTGTTGATTTATATACTGCACAGTGCTTTTTTTCTTTAAAAATGTTTAGGGGTACTCTCATTTTGACTCAAGAAAATCACCACGATACATTATGAGAGGATACTTTCTATTGTGAACCAGTAGAAGGAGGTCATCAGTTGTTGTTTAACATTGTTCTTTTGCAAGACCCTGAGGAAATGGAGTCTCTGTTGGGCCTTCCTAACCACCTGAGTTATATTGTTTTTCCAAGTGAGGTCTTCACTAAGGTAAACTCCCAGGAATTTAAAAGAAGAGACTCTCTCCACACAACCCCCTCCCCCCGATATACAATGGGGCTAGTTCCCCTCTCTTCCTCTGATAGTCCAACACCATCTCCTTTGTCTTGCTAATATTTAGGTGCAAGTTATTTTCTAGGCACCATGTAGATACTTTTTGAACCTCTCCCCTGTATGCTGATTCATCTCCACCTGTAATTAGACCCATTATGGTAGTATCATCTACAAACTTAATAACTGCAGCAGATGGATCAGATGAAATACAGTCATATATACACAACGAGTACAGGTAGGGCCTCAGCACACATCCCTGTGCTGAGCTTCAGGAAGGTAGATGTAACAAGCCCAATCCTCACTGTTTGTGTCTGATCCCTCAGAAAGTCTTTAATCCAGTCACAGATGCTAGAAGAAAAGTCTAGTTCCATCAGCTTTTAGATAAGAATGTCTGGAAGGATGGTATTAAAAGCCGAGCTATAATCAATAAGCAACATTCTAACATAATTCCCCACGGGGGGCAGGTAAGCCCTGGCTTGCAAAATTGGTCCCAAGATGTGACACACACAAAACATTTGAATGGCAATTCCCTCCAACTTGGGGCTCCCTGGCTCCCTCAAATATTTTATTGGTGGGGGTGGCAAAGGGAACTCAGTCCCTAGGAGTTGGCTCCTGTGCTGCATATTCAGTGGGCAAATGTAGCTTTCAATGGCCATTATCTAATATGAGGTGGTGGGAAAGCTACGGCACTGTATTTTTCGCTCTATAAGACGCACCAGACCACAAGACGCACCTAGTTTTTGGAGGAGAAAAACAAGAAAAAGAATATTCTGAATCTCAGAAGCCAGAACAGCAAGACGGATCGCTGCACATTGAAAGCAGCAATCCCTCTTGCTGTTCTGGCTTCTGGGATAGCTGCGCAGCCTGCATTCGCTGCATAAGACGCACACACATTTCCCCATACTTTTTAGGAGGGGAAAGTGAGTCTTATAGAGCAAAAAATACGGTATGTAAAATTGTTGCAGTATTGATCCATAGGACGAGGAACTGATCGGAGTACAGAGCAGCACAACCACAACAATAGATTTTGTATTCATGCCAGTGTTGTGAGCTTTCAACCTAAGGGAAGAAGTGTCATGGTTGGCTCATCCAGCTGAAAACATTCAGTTCCACAAGCTATATTTTGAGCTGTCATTGCAAAGCAATGCCATCTTTAAGGCCTTGGGAGTTCTATCATAACCCCACAACCTCGCCTCAGCAAAAAGAAAAGAAAAAGGCACGTCTAATTAATTTTTTTCAACTTATGCATATACGATTTTGTATAAATATAATAGTGCCCTCAGAAACTGCAGCTGAATTTATATTGCAAATATTACCTCCTCTGTTCAAGTAAGAAATTGTAAGGATGTAGCCTGCTGGAAAGTAATTCAATTCTTTGCTTAAAATGGAATTTTAAATGAATGTAATACTTTTCCATATTAAGTTTTTAAGCTTTAACTGAATATTTTCATTTTAAACCCAACCCAGTTGTATCATCGTTTTTAAAACTGAATAGGCAATAGACTGCAAATAGTCTACTGGGAGGGGAGGAGATATTATTAAAATATTCTTATTGGCAATGACCTTGGCTCTAAATATTTGTTTCAAATATTTGATATGCTCTAATTAGAAGACTTCCCTTCACCTTTCAGGGGATGACAGATGCAGACCCTCCAAGTATCCCTATTTTCCAGGCACAGTCCCAGATTTACAGAAGCTGTCTCGGTTTCTGATTTGATTCCAGATCGATCCACTTTTCCTTAGGACATCCCTATTTTCATTGGAGAAATGTTGGAGGGTATGGAGTTATGCAACGTAATCACCAAGGATGTAAGTAACTATACAATCTTTAGAAGACATCTGAAGGCAGCCCTGTATGGGTAATTTTTTTAATGTTTAATGTTTATTATGTTTCTATATATGTTGGAAGCTGCCCAGAGTGGCTGGGGCAACCCAGTCAGATGAGTGGGGTAAAAATAAAATCACAACAACTATTATTACTAATATTATTATTGAATAGAACGTCCCTATTTTCAGCGGAGAAATATAGGAGGATATGGGGTTATTAAAACGAAGGCCAAACCACGGGATTATAGAACAGTATACACAGCATCCAAAATTGATCTGATTTGGACCAGCCATCACAGGAAGATGCAATGCACAGACTATTCCATCTCTTGATGTCCAGTCTCACATGTTGTGGGTAAGGGGGTGGGATTCTAAGCCTGTAATCCAATTTACAGTTACCTGGGGGAAACACCCATTACATTCAATGTGTCTTGCATCTGAGCAGACATAAATGGGATTGCACTGTTCGAGCACATCTATAGATGACTTCGGGATTGAGACAAATAAATGTTAATGCCCACCTGTGTTTGGCAACCAACTTGAAATGAGACATAGGCAGATTATGAGCATATCACTCCATGCAACACTGATGAACCTTAAGTATGCTAGGAAAGCAGGTTATTGTGGTAAACCAAGTGAGTTTTTTCAGAGACAACTATAAAACAAATAGAGTAATTACAAACACTTAAAACTGTGTGCCATTAAGATATATTTTAAAATATGTCAATATAACCCAATATTACAGATGTGCAGCACAATCTTAAGCATCATTATTCAGGACTAAGACTTCTGCTGTGTTCAGTGAGCCTCACTCCCTTTGAAAGTGTGCATCCTTAATAACTAATATACTGCTCCTAAATAAAGGTTAAACATCATAAAGGTTAATAAGAATAAGTAAACCAGACACACAACAAAACACTGATTACTGTCTCATGTTTTCATGCTAAACAGTCACAATGGTTATTACTAAGTACTGTTAAATTTGTTAACTTTAATTCATTTTGCAACTACTGTACTAAGGAAAATATCCTGAAAAACAGATAACACTCTAATATTTGTCACTGTATTCTTTTTGGCGCCTGCTGAAGACATTCTTATTCAGACAAGTCTAAGCAGGTGTTTCGAAAGTTTGTATGTGTTTTAATTGGCTTTCGTTTACTTTAGTTTTAACTTTCTTAACTTTAACTTTAATTATGTTTGAATTTTTAAGTGATATTTTTATGAAATATTACAGATGACAGAGAATGGTTTCATATAATGTGCAGATTTCATATTAAAGTAGATTTAGATATTTAGGCTGCAACCCTATACCAATTATATGATAGTTAGCTCCATTGAACTTAGTGGGATTTGCACCTGAATAGACATGTACAGGTTTGTGCTGTGAGGCTGCAGTCATATACGCACTTATCTGGGAGTATGTTCTGGACTCAATAGGACTGACTTTTGCATAGACATGCAGAATGGCACCTCATTTTTCCAAAAATGACATTTTTGAAGGTTTGTTATAGTTGCCCTTGAAGAAAAATTTCATAGCCAAAATGCTCTGTGCTCCCTACAAACTTTTCCCTAACACTTTAGGGGATTTTACCTGTTGTATTTTTACTCTTGTCTGATTTCAGTGCCATATGTTTTCAAATAATCCCCAGTGATGTTAAAGTAGATATTGGAATGTTCTCCTGTCTGCTTTTTCTTCATGAACCACCTCTGAGCTCTGTGTGAATATATCAGTTAGTGGAGACCTTTTCACTTTGCTCATTGGCAAAACATTTGCAGGGAAAGGAATTTATTAACTTATTTATTTTCACAAAGTATAGACATTCTGGCCAGATACATAAACTTGCAAGGCACTGTAAACAGATTCTGGAAAGTTATTGATTTTATTTCATTACATTTCAAAAGCTCTTCATATACCTGTAAAACTCAGCCTGGAATCTAATATTCCCTGCCTGTATTTACTGAGCACTTACATTTCCTCTCTTTTCCCCAGTGATGCTCCAGTAAGGGGCAACCACCTTCCAGAGTGTCTGGCCTTTCCAGCTATTTAAGAAAAAAAAAAATCCAATGAATCTGGCAACTGTTGGCTTAATGGCAACGGAATGACCCTCAGCACAGCATTTATAATGAAACGCTGAATCATAAACACATCCATGTGCTCAAGCTAAGCAAGTGTCTGCCACAAAATTAGATCCTTGCTTTAAAAGACTTCTAAATGTGAAATAGTTTTTCCGCATCTGAATATTTAAAGACAGTTTAGCACTTAATAGGCCATGAATGAGTCTCAGTGTTGATATAAAAATGTGCAGGGATGCTGTTGTCTGCCATCCAGTTTGTGTCTTACAGGTCACTGCTGCTAAGTAGGTAATTACAGGCATAAAAAGGAAATATCTAGAGAACTGGATGTGGAAGAAAAACTGGGTTCAGATTAATTCTTTATGTGCAAATTATATTTATATCTTCTTTTTCCTCCAAGGAGCTCAAGGGAATGCACATCATTTCCCCTATTGCTATTTTTATCAAGACAACAACCCTGTGAGGCAGCTTACACTAAAAGGTAGAACTTGGTTCTCCCCAGTCCTGGTCTGCATCACACCACACTGGTTCAGTTACTTAGCTGTGAACTCTCTGGGTGAACTTGGGTAAGTCAGTCTCTCAGCCTCTATATGATAAAATATATCACTCCTCAGAAGAAGAGTGAAGGATATGGTCAGAAGAAGTGAAGAATGCAGATGGGATCATAGCTGTCAACTTACAGATTTGAAAATAAGGGACCAGCAGCCTCGAAAATAAGTGATCAGCAGCCAAAATAAGGGGTTTTCTGAGCCCCTCTGAGCCAAAGGCAGAAAGCCCACCCAGCAGCCAAACAAAGCCTCAAGAGTTGGTTCCCACATCGAAGCAACCCGGCAAAGGGGATGCAGCAAGGAAAACCACCGTCACCTCTTCGCTGGGAAGCGCTGAGCAAAGGTGAGTCCCCAGGCAACGCGGCCAATTTGATTGGCACAAGGCATGCAAGCTCCACCCCCTGGTTGTTCTTAGACTCCTTATTGGGTGAGCAACGCAGCCAACAACATAGTTGGAGCCTCCCTCCTCCCTAACCGGCAGGGAGGAAGGGAGAGGAGCTGCTTCCTTTGAAACCCAGGAAATTTACAGGACATCATCAATCCAGGACAGCAACGGGACACGGGGCTGGGATAGGGAAATTTCCCGCCAAATAAAGGATGGTTGACAGCTATGGATGGGATAGATGAGGACAAGTCAGAGTATATCACTGGGCAAATGGAAACTTGAGGAAATGGCCTGCTTGGTTGACTTACTCCATGCCACTCATTTGCTGCCTGCTCCACTCTAAATGGCACGGACAACAGAACAGAGTAATCAGTAGTTGTGTGTTGCACCATACTTGTTAGGAGTGTGCAATAACCACAAGATACTGTTCAGATCTTGATCTGGGGCTTCAGGAAACAGCCTGATTAACGCTACGCTTTGTAGCCTGCCTGATTTGGCTCAGGTGCCATACGAGTCTGCTTTATTTCTCTTCCTTGGTCCAATTCACTATTGAGAATTTATTTTAAAAGCTATAACTTTTTTCCTTCATACCAAAGTGATTCTAATTTGCAGACCTTCTACCCCCTCCCTAGCAGATAATATGTGCCAGCTTAAAGGCAAATAGGACCCGTAGCATCTTTAAAGTTTGTGATGAGCATCTTTAAAGTTTTTCTTTTTAAGGGAATTTTTATATATAAGCCGCTTTGAGTCCCATCAGGGAAAAAAGTGGGACATAAATAAAGCATATAATATTAATAAGAATAGTGTTGAGAGAAAAACAGAGACAGAGATCTTCTAACGGATGTTGTTTCTATGAAATGAAAGCAAGGTTATAGAAGAGACTGTACCACTTGAGACTAAAAGCAAGGAAATACATTTCTGAATGGTCTCCTATGTAGAAAAAAGCTCATGTAAGTATAGCAGATCAGGGAGAAGGCTAATCTCAGGTAGAAGGCTAAACTTTTTAGCCCTGCCATGTCACTTTTCTACTTCCAAGGAGCTTTTATGTGGAGGAACATTTTAAAAATGTGGTATTTTTACCTGCTCTCTGAATTGGGGCAGAATGTTCTGCCATCTCATTCTTCTGCATACATAGCCCAGGCATAGTTGTTAAGAAAGCACATTTTCCATGGCTATTAGCTACCATAGCCTTCATTTAACATACAGGGCACATTCTAGGATTTGAGCATATTTTGTAAGTACTACAGCATGTTTAATAGGTTGCTTTAGACATCTACATCCAATGGCACTCCAACTTTATATTTCTCTTTTCATGAGAATGTAGACTACTAGGAACAGAATGAATTTGCACCCCATTCACTGTCGAGGGCTTTTAATCAAAGGCAGCATTGGGCAATGTTGCCTGGTGCCAGCTGATATCTAATAAAAATGAGAGATGTTACTGCAAAGGTCAGCTTTGACCCCTTTGTTTAATGTGAACAGAATCACATGCTTTCAGAAGGCACAAAAAGCAACTTGCCACTTTAGGAACAAATACAACCACGGGAATATGAGTGAAGGAAGCTTAGATGGAGTTTAATAAAAGAACTCAAGAAGTTATTCCATGTTCTCAAGTATAGCTTTTATTTCAGCACATGGGGGGAAAGAAACAAAAGCATTTTCTCTCCTGTACTGCTACAATGAAATGCCAGAGTACGGACCCAAAGAGAGAGAGAGAGTCCATATGTACCTCATGCATTCTGCCAGAGTACGGTAAATGTTTCCTTGGTGGTAGGAGGTCTTGATGGAGTGGGAGGGCGGGAGGAGTTTCTGACAGTGTTAATTGGCTCAAATATGTTTTTTTTTTTTAAAAAAAGAAAAGAACAGTCAATGTCTAAAAATAGAACACGTGCAGGGTTCATGTGCCTGTGAGTCAGAAATCCTCTGACTATTTGAGGAAACACACAGATTTGGAAGGCAACGTGTCCTTTGGAAGGTGAAACAGACTTCTTCATCTTGATGATGCAGGGAAACTCTTGTGGGCCACTGTGAGTAAATTAGTTATGTTCTGCTGAGTCCTCAAGGATGCCAGGATTGTTGACCAGCAGCTAAATAAAACTCCTCTGAAACCAGAGATTCTAAAGAGCAATGGAAAACACCTGACACATCATAATGGGGGAGTGGGGTTACCAGTGTCTAGGAACCATAGATTTGATCATTAACCTTTACTGCATCTTCTAGCATACGGAAAAACACAAGAATGGAAGAACAGCCTGCTGGATCAGGCCCTTGGCCCATCTTGTCCAGCATCCTGTTCTCACAGTCGACTGCCAGATGCTTGTAGAAAACCAAGTAACATGCTGTGGATTTTTAAAGAACATAGTCCCTATTCATTCATCCAAATGTTTGTAGGGCAGTGACACATGATCATGCGCTCATGGTATCCAAGTGCAAGGCTTCATCTACAGACATCTGCATTCAACAAATGGCTGTCAGTGATAGGGCTATTATTCTAGGCAGGCAGGATTGGGGCCAGCAGTGGAGACCCATTCTATCTTCAGAGTTTCGCTCCGCGAAGGTACCCTTGCCAGAGTGAGACTTACTCCTGCGGGCGACCTCACAAATTCGATACCAATAAACAAGGGAGTGCGCCAAGGATGTATATTGGCTCCCTGCCTATTCAATCTATTCATCAGCGACATGCGAGCATCCCTAGTCAACTCATCTCCAAGTACTCATGTGCCTAGACTAGCGGATTACCGCTGTCCACTCCTTTTATACGCGGATGACGCGGTAATTCTATCTTATACACGTGTTGGACTAACCAGAGCTCTGAAGATCTTTGCCACGTATTGTCAACTCAACCAATTAACCATCAACCATGCTAAATCTAAGATTCTGATTTTCGCCAGAAGTCGGAGATTATACGAATGGAAGCTTGGTGGAGCAAAAATAGAGCAAGTCCTAAAATTTGAATACTTAGGAGTTATTTTTCAATACAATTTGGGGTGGAAAGCACAAATTCAACACCTACTTAACAAGGCCAAAACTCTGTCATATGCGCTCCTCCGATTTTTCTTTTCGGATGGAGCTTTGCATGTTCCCTCGGCCCTAAAGGTGTTTAAGGCACTTCCGGAGGCGGCGCGAAACTGTAATGGCGGTCCTCTTCGTTCTCTGAAGAGGGGCTCCGCGGAAAAGGGTCGTTCGCTGCGGCATAGCGACGACCCATCAAGATAAACCACGGGTAGAGTGAGCCCGTGGCCGTGGGACTCGGCGGGCACCAGAAGCTGCTCTGAAAACACAGAAGGGACCCCGTAAGGAGACCCGGAGTGAAGGAGGGGTAGCGGTGCTGTGAGTTCATCGCTCTTTCCGCGGAAGTGAAGCCGCGCGGCTGTTGCAGATGAGCGCTGACCTCTCTTCCTAAAATCAACACTAAACTGCAAGCAACATACCCGTGAGTAAAGGGATTTAAATTTGGTAAAGAATTTGTTGGACTTGGTTGAAAACGGGAGACGAGAAAAGGGAAGTCCGTCTCCCGACATTGCTGACAAGATCAAAGCAAAGTCTTAAGAAGCGGAAAGCGCTTGAAACGGGACTGTGGGAAGTTTTAACTTTCTTGCGCTACTAGACCTGTTTTCTTTTAAACGGAAGGTAGAAACGGACACTGATTAAATCAAGCTGTAAATGTGGACTTTCCTCCTATTTCTTTCCCTTTTTGGGCTGTATTTCTAAAGAGCCAGATCGTCGGGCTGCCGGGGAGAGAGGCTGTGTTAAACTGCGGAAACAGTTGCAAAAACTTTGTTGGAGCGTAATTGATACATTTGAGCAGAAAAGACTGGATGTGATACTGTTGCAAGCACCGTTTATGAAACTTTGTTGAACTTTAAGAGGTGCTTTGGGGAACTTTTTGGTCGGTGAAGGGACTGTTGGATTATTGGATTTACTGAGCTGAAACAACTTGGAACTTTAATGGCGGAATACTTCCTTCTTTGTCTTTGAAACTTGGTGGCACTCCCCCTACAGGGCTTTCGGATTACAAAATCCTGGGAACTGATTTTTGTTTTGACTTTCATCTTACTGGTTGTTTATAACTGGATCTGTCTTTCCCATGGAACAATAGACAATCTGACCTTGAACACTGACAGATGTGTAATGAGTGGTGCAGGGAGAACAAGAGCATCTAAAGCTAAGGAATCTAAAGAGGCTAAGGAAAAAGAAAAGGAAAGAAAACCAGCACAACTTGTACAAACAACACTGACCCAAGGACGTCGATCGTTGGTCCCAGCTGTACTGGTGACACAGAGGGAGCAAGCTGAAATAACCGAGAAGCCCACTGAGGAAGATATGGCAGCAGGTGGGTCAGATACACTATTAAAACAAATATTGGAGCAATTATCAAGCTTAAATCAGAAGGTGGATGATCAGTCTTTGAAAATAGACAAAGCGACTTCCTCGATACAAAAATTGACTGAACAAGTTTCCCAGCACACGCAAGCAATAGAGAATTTGCAAGGAGCAACAGCGGAAAATCGGGAACTAGCTGGAGAAGCAATTCAGAAAGTGGGAGCTTTACAAAAAGAAGTTGAAGAAATAAAAGGAGAAGTTAAGCCTCTGCACAAACAGGTGGGTGAACAACAAATTTATCTGTCAATGGTGGAATTGAAAAACCGCGAGAACAATATTAAATTGAGAGGCATTCCAGAACTTGAGCAAGGAGACCTGATTGGATATTTGACACAAGAATTTTCGAAGTTCTGGGGTATAACAGAAGATACAGACTTCAGAATTGTCTCGGCATATAGACTGGGAAGATTGGTAAGGAAAGACAGATCCAGGGACTGTTTGATAATTCTAAGATCAAAGGAAGAGAGAGATAAGATCCTAGGCCTTCATTTCAAAAAAGCAATTGAAATACAAGACAAGAGGGTGGAAATTTATAGAGATATTCCGAGACAGCTGTTGGACCTCAGAGCCACCTACACAGAACTAGCAAAATTGCTGAGACACAACGCAATTCCCTACAGGTGGGAGTTTCCACAAGGATTATCCTTCACTTACAAAGAAAGGAAGGTTAAAATTAGAACACCTGAAGACAACCAAAAGTTTCTTCACGACCACGGTGAAGATCTCCAAAAAGGAGTAGATTGGCTTCCATCTTTACCAACACCAATACTGCCTGGAAGCGGGCCAACGCCTGCACCCTCGGGATCTGAGCAAAAGGAAGGCACCTCATCTTAAGAACATCTTAATTAGAACAGGATGTCTCTGCAGCTACTTAGTTGGAATATAAATGGCGGGAATTCTCCGGAAAAAAGAAGGAGGATATTTCATATCCTAAAAAAAGAACAATTGGATTTAATATGTCTTCAAGAAACACATGTGACCAGGCT
The DNA here is from genome assembly GCF_965112155.1 of Podarcis liolepis. NCBI lineage: Eukaryota > Metazoa > Chordata > Lepidosauria > Squamata > Lacertidae > Podarcis > Podarcis liolepis. Next base: position 47,307,125 of record NC_139564.1, on the reverse strand, counting down.
CCACAGGAAAGTATTAATCAACAAAAGACTAGGCCAAGAATTTATCTCATCAGACAAAGTTAAAAAAAGAGGCGTTGTAATATATGCAAAGGAGAACCTGACACCAAAATTCTTATTCAAAGATGACCATGGAAGAATTCTTGCAATTGAAATTCAAACACAAGGGGAGAAGATTCTGATACTAGGAATTTATGCGCCAAATGATGGAAAATCAGAATTCTACAAGAAGCTGCATGAGACAATGCTGGACTATCTGGACTATTCTAATATTATCGTGATGGGAGACATGAATGGGGTGGTGTCAACAAATATGGACAAATCCCAAAATCAAAACTTAACAACAGACGGCAGACTTCCTAAAACGTTTTTCGAAATGACAGACAATATGGACTTGATTGACATTTGGAGGACAAGGAACCCCTTGGGCAAAGAAGGAACCTTCTTTTCTGAGGCCCATCTGTCATGGACACGAATTGACCAAATTTGGATATCTAGAGGGCTGGCACCTAAAACAAGAAAAGTGGGAATCTGCCCAAAAACCTGCTCCGACCATAATGCCTTGAAAATGGAATTGAGACTTATCCCAACCGGATCCTTCAGATGGAGGATGAATGACACCTTGTTAAGAGATCAAGAGATTGTTAAGAAGGCCCAAAAAACGCTAAAGGACTATTTTGAAATAAATTTGAACACTACGGTCGAGAAAAGAACAATCTGGGACGCAAGCAAAGCTGTAATGAGAGGGTTTCTGATACAACAGAACACAATAAAAAGAAAATTTTGGAATGGGAAAAAGGAAAAAATCTTAGAGAAAATAAGTGAAGGAGAGAAAAAGTTGAGAACTAAACCAAAGTCAAAAGAGGTGCTAAGAGAAATTAAATTCCACCAAGCACAATATTCGAAATTGATTAATCAAGAGATTGAATGGAAAATTAAACAAATGAAGCAGAGATCGTTTGAATCAGCAAATAAATGTGGAAAGTTGCTAGCTTGGCAGTTGAAAAAAAGACAAAAGTTAAATACGGTTACAAATTTAGAGATTCAAGGAAAAATAGTTCAGAAACCAGAAGAAATAAGGAAGTGCTTCCACAGATACTTTAAAGATCTTTATGCACAGGGGCCTCAGAAAGAATCGGAAATAGACCAATTTTTGAGGACAAATGGACTATCTAAAATAAGTCAAGACCAAAGATCAATTCTCAACAGTAAAATAACCCAACAGGAAATTGAAGGTGCCATCCAAAATATGCAACTCGGCAAATCTCCAGGCCCGGATGGACTCACCTCCAAATATTATAAGACTTTGAAGGACTTTTTGATACAACCGTTGTTGGAGGTTTGCAACCAGATTATGGAGGGGAAGAGGGCACCGGAAACGTGGAAAGAAGCATTCATCACATTGATTCCCAAGTCAGAAACGGAAAAGACCCAGCTTAAGAACTACCGTCCCATCTCACTCCTGAATGTGGATTACAAAATATTTGCAGACATTCTAGCAAATAGATTTAAAAAAGTATTAAATGAAGTAATTCACAAGGACCAAGCAGGCTTTCTCCCTGGTAGACATATGTCGGACAACACCAGGAACATTATTGACATATTGGAGCTTTTGCGAATCAGGAATACAAGGGCGGCTTTAATCTTTATTGATGCGGAGAAAGCATTTGACAACATTTCTTGGATGTTTATGAAGAAAAATTTGAAAGGGATGGGAGTGGGACGGGGGTTTGAAAATGGAGTAGAAGCAATCTACTTAGAACAAAAAGCCAAACTGATAGTGAACAATGTGGTGTCGGAGGAACTCAAAATTGAAAAAGGGACACGACAGGGGTGCCCCCTATCTCCTCTGCTATTTATTTCTGTCCTGGAGGTATTGCTGAACATGATCAGGGAGGACCGGTTGGTGCAGGGTATAGTGGTCGGAGCGAAACAGTACAAACTGAAAGCTTTTGCAGATGACCTAGTCTTGACATTACAGGAGCCAGAATCTAGCACAAAAAGAGTTCTTGAACTTATCTCGGAGTTTGGTCGTGTGGCGGGATTTAAGCTAAATAAACAAAAAACTAAGGTTTTGGTCAAAAATTTGACACCTACAGAGACAGAGGGGTATCAGAAAGAAACAGAGCTAAGTGTGGTAAAAAAAGTGAAGTACCTGGGGGTATTTTTGTCCACCAAAAACTTAAATTTATTTAAAGATAACTATGAAAAATGTTGGTTGGAAATTAAAAAGGACCTGGATATATGGTCAAGATTGAAACTTACCTTGTCAGGCCGAATTGCAGCTATAAAGATGTGTGTTTTGCCAAAAATGTTATTTTTATTTCAAACCCTACAGGTCGTGGACAGAATGGAATGTTTCGGAAAATGGCAGAAGGATATATCTAGGTTTGTCTGGCAGGGCAAAAAGCCCCGAATAAAATTTAAAATACTAACTGACTCAAAAGAAAGAGGGGGGTTTGCCCTGCCGGATTTAAGGTTATATTATGAAGCTGCAGCCTTCTGCTGGATGAAGGACTGGTTTTTGTTGGAGAACACCGATGTCCTAGATCTGGAAGGGTTTGACAATGCTTATGGCTGGCATGCATACTTGTGGTATGACAAGGCGAAGGTTCACAAATTGTTTAAAAACCATATTGTCAGAAAATCAATTTTTGCTGTCTGGATGAAGTATAAGGATTTACTAGAAAGTAAGACCCCGAGGTGGTTATCACCAGTGGAAGCCAAGGTTTCCAAAAAAAGGCCCAATATGGAGGCCTACTGGCCAAAATATTGGGAATTAATTGAAAGAGTTGGAGACAACTGGAAGCTCCAAAGCCAAGACAAATTAAAAAACAAGGTGCGAGACTGGTTACATTATGCTCAAATCCAAGAGGTCTTTAAAACGGATAAAAAAGTTGGTTTCCAGGTGGAGAAATCGAAACTAGAGACGGAGTTATTAGAACCAAAAACTAAGGTACTTTCGAGAATGTATAACTTGCTGCTTAAATGGAATACACAGGATGAGACAGTTAAATCTGCTATGATAAAATGGGCACAGGATGTAGGACATAACATTATGTCTGTGGACTGGGAAAGGTTATGGAACACCGGTATGAAATTTACGGCATGTAGTGCCTTGAAAGAGAACATTATGAAAATGGTATACCGGTGGTACATGACCCCAGTCAAGTTGGCTAAAATATACCACCTGTCTGATAACAAGTGTTGGAAATGTAAGGAGGCAGAAGGGACATTCTTTCACCTCTGGTGGACCTGCCCGAAAGTAAAGGCCTTCTGGGAAACGATATATAATGAGTTGAAAAAGGTATTTAAATATACCTTCCCTAAGAAACCAGAGGCCTTTCTTCTGGGCATGGTGGACCGGAAGGTGCCAAAGAAGGACAGAACTTTGTTTATGTATGCAACAACAGCAGCAAGGATCCTTATCGCAAAGTACTGGAAGACACCAGATTTACCCACACTGGAGGACTGGCAGACACAGTTGATGGACTACATGGAGTTGGCAGAAATGACTGGCAGAATCCGAGATCTGAGCGAAGAAACAATGGAGGAGGACTGGAAAAAATTCAAGGAATATTTGCAAAAATACTACAAGCTGTTTGAATGTTAAGATTGTGCACGATTAGGAAACGTTATGCTTCTGCAACTTATTTAAGTAAATGATAAAGTAAGTCTAGATAAAAAAGAAAAGGAAACAAATTTGAAACAAATATATTATGTTTATTGTAAAGGTACTAAAACCAAACTACAAACTTTTGAAATTGGTAACATAATAAATTCAAAGATACAATAAGTGGTGAAACAAGGTAACAAATTGCTGATTAGGCCAGAACAATGAATGCAATGTTGGGAGGATGTGAGGAGGTCCAAAAGAAAGTAAGTCGTTGAAAGATGATGTGAAACATATTCAACTTTTTCTTCTTTTTCTATTTTTCTTCATATATAAAAAATGTTTCTTGCATGTTGTTATGTAAATAAACTTGTGAACCTATGAAAAGAAACGCAATAAAAAAAAATTTAAAAAAAAAATAAAGGTGTTTAAGGCAAAAGTGGTTCCTGTGCTAGCTTATGCTGCCCCGCTCTGGGCCGTGATGACAGATCTTGCTCCTCTTGAGACTCTGCAAAACCAATTCCTACGTCGGCTCCTAATGCTCCCCCTGTGCGTAAGCAACGCAGCCATGCGACTAGAATTGAAGATCGCATCCTTAGAAACTTGCCTGTGGAAGCAAGTCTTCAATTATTGGTTATCATTGTGGCATAGATTACCAGACCATTACCTTGTCCAATGCTTATGGCGAGATGAATTCTCCAGCCTTTGGTCTAGTAGAATCCATGCCAAACTCTTGAGCTATGGAATCTCTCCCTTAGATTCCCTAAAACTAGATCAAATCACTGCTCAAAGACTGATCCGCCAAAGACTGGATGACATCGATTTACAGCGAAATTATTCGCTGGGGGGAGGTGTTTGTTCGCCCCAGAACATTGGTATCACTTTAACTTACTGCGTTCCATCATACCTCTCCTCCCTTTCGACTGTTGCCCATAGGCTGGCCTTCACCAAAGCGAGGTTTAACGTTTTTCCCTCCAATGTCCTGAGACATAGATTCTCAAAGGGCCAAGCCTCCGCCATGTGTGTATGTGATAAGGAGACGCCGGAGTCGCTTCAGCACATTATGTTTACTTGCCCCTTGTTTAATGTGCCACGGGCAAATTTGTTGGGATCAATCATACAGAAGCTAGAGGGTACCCCACCAAAATTCCACCTTGCCCAAATCCTGCAGGATAAGGATATCCATACGACCCTGAGAGTGGCTAGGTTTCTGGTCGCTGTCCTTAACCAAAAGCGCTGCCAAGGTGCACTACAAGCTAATTAAGGCGCAGTATGTCATTCCATCTTACAGTATTTTATTGTTATAGTGATGTTTTAGCGGCTGTTTTTTCCCACGTGCACAAGCTGTTATTTATGTCTCGTTTTTTATCTGTTTGGGCCTATGGCCGTAATAAATATCTTTTCTTTTCTTTCTTTTTCTTCAGAGTTTAAGCTCTCTACTAACTTGTAAATAGAGGTGGAGAGAAATTTGATTCTGTTCACCTTTAAAGTGAAATCTACTTAAATTGTCCTTTCTGGGGGGAAATGCTTGAATCAGACTGATCGCCCTTTGATACTCCTTCAAATTTTGCTATACAATTTAATAGCCAAATAACTATTCTGTTTGCTGGCTCCCCCCACCACCAAGACAAAATAAAGGCACTCAGTTCTTGTGTGAAATTAATAACAGCTAAAAGGAAAATTGGGAAGTAGGAAATGTGGTTTTATAAAACAAAGTGGTTATAAAAGATCGTAAGGAATGAGATTTATGAAGAAATTGAAGGCACATGGAAAACATGGAGAAATTGAGGTTCTTCACAAGTGGCAGAAAAGGAGAAGTTTTATTTTGGAAAGCCGCAGATTATATGAGGCCTACAGATATGTAGTGCCATTCATAGCTCAAGTAGTGACGGCCAGACATGCTTTTGGTTTATTTCTATTTCTTATTTTATAACAAAATCAAACAGCTATCGATGATGAACAATGAAATGCTTACACATCTAAAAACCTTGCAGTTAGTGACATGCAGTTACTGACAGTCCCTGGGGCTCTTGTTTTCATGACAAGCACCCTCTGTATGTAGAACAGCAGGCTCCTGTGCACTAATAGTGCCAAGTCTGGAGCTGTCACCAGCATGCCAAAGAGTAGGAACAGAACTATAGGCACACCATTTTCCTTTGTTTCATTTTGACAGCATAGGAGGATTTGGTTTTCTTTTTTGCTCCTGGCATACTTATTAGGGCAAATGACTCCTTCTACAAATCTATTGCTCTCATAAACATTTGAGGGAAATGGGAAGAATACAGAATACCATATTGACTTTCCCAGTTTTTACAAAAAAAAATATTGTACCCATGTGTATATGCCTACCAAATCCACAACGTGATGGAGTTATCTGCCTCGCTTTCTGATGTCAATGACAGTTCTAATCACCTTGATCTCCCCAGAAGCCCTGCTCGCCTCCGGATGTGATCTGGGAGAAGATCTGGTAACAATGCCCAGGCCAAGAGGAAAGGGCATTGCATTAATGAAGGACACTAATTAGTTATTTAAAAACTAATGAAATGTTATTCATATACTCTTTCTCTTGACCAATTGCCCTTCCCCATCCCCACCCCTCGTGATTTTTCAGAATGACACAGGGAAAATGATATTAGAGGGTAACAGATTGTGTTTGTTTTTATTCTGAGGCTGTTTGATAGCAGAAACTGCTGCAATTATTCCAAAACTTTCTGCGAGAAGTCACATAGACGGGTATTCTTTATGATGGCCACAGTGCCTGCTAATTATAGTATTCAGTTGTTTTCAGAGCATGTAAAAGGCTAAAATGCAGACCTGGAACCTAAGAGGTAAATCACTGAAAGGATAAAGACAGTGAATGAGACTGGGACAGTAAATGCAAGTAACTGCTGTTGTTGAGCTTACAATGTCAGCTTACTGCCCTTCCCGGTGAGCGGTGGTTGCATCCCAATGCAGTGCCTCTTCTCCCTTTGGTGTGCCACACCATCTTTGTCTGTCTCCCCATCCCCCTTGGCCACCACAGAGATTCATGGTTTCCTTACAAAACCCATCCATTCAAACGAGCCAATCCATAGCGACTGGGTGGGGGCATGGGAGTGAACCTGAGGGAGGCAGGCTTCCCTTGGGTCCGCCTGCTATCTACTTAGCCCAGCCGACCCACAAGTGCAACGGACAAGCTGAAATGTTCTGCAACAGCCCACGAAGCCACTCTATAATTTGCTCATTTGGAAATGGCAAGAGTAGACGTGTGACTTGCTGTGTGGAGGAGTGGTATGATGTGCCCATAAAACTGCTCACTGAAGTCACAGTATGAGTCAGATAAATAGGGCCAGCTCTAGAAATTGTGAGAATTTTGTGAGAGGTGGGGAGTTTTGATATAGGTCTGGAGTACACTACATCAGCTACCCCTGCTCTAGCACCCTCCAGTTGTTGCCAGACTGCAACTCCCGTAATCCTCTGGACATACTGTCTGAGACTAATCAGTGTTTGGAGTCCAAAAACATCTGGAAAACCACAGGTTCCTCATCCCTGAACTACACTACACTGGCTCTCAAAGCAACAACATCTAAGATGGGTTAGATACCCCAGAATTTAAGGGTCATGGAAGCAGGTGATGTGAAAGACCTCTGGCTTGGAGGCAGGTATTCACTGCTGATTAGAAGCGACAATACTGGGTTAGAAGTCTGCTGTGCTGTAAGACAGCTTCCAACATTCTTCCTACTGTATCTGTGTAGAATTATGTATGGTTTGCATTTCTTGAACAAGTGCATATAGCATCTTCTCTGGGGATGCAATGTCTGTTTCATAGTACTCTAATCAGACTAGCAGAATAAGGCAGGTAGTTGGCAGGTCTTATAATTTTGCTCTGATCCTTGGACAACTCTACAGCAGCAGGGCTCTTTCATCCTAGTCTTCAAAATATGTGTTGTTAATGGTATTATGAAGTCTGCTATGCTGCTAAGGAATCATCCAGTCGTCGTCATCATCATCATCATCATCATCATCATCATCATTTTATTATTTATACCCTGCCCATCTGGCTGGGTTTTCCCAGCCACTCTGGGCGGCTCCCAACAGAGGACTAAAAACAGAATAAAGCTTCAAACATTAAAAACTTCCCTAAACAGGGCTGCCGTCAGATGTCTTCTAAAAGTCAGGTAGTTGTTTATTTCCTTGCTGTCTGATGGGAACACGTTCCACAAGGCAGGCACCACTACCAAGAAGGCCCTCAGCACTGGACCTCAGTGTCCGGGCAGAACAATGGGGGTGGGGACACTCCTTCAGGTATACTGGGCCCAGGGGCGGAGGAAGGGGTGTGTGGTGGGTGCAGTCTGCCCCAGATGTCACCACTGAGGCGGGTGACAAAATGCTAGGCGGCACTCACCGTGGGGCCTGCAGCACGCCTGAGCCACGTATCTCTCCTGGGAGAAATGCAGTGGTTTGGGAGTGTGCAGGCTCTGCACTGCCCAAAGGGTCCACCTGCTGTTTCCTCCCCCCCCCCCAGCTGTAGGGCGGCTGAGTGGGAGGAGGCAGGCAGACAGTGGAGGCCCCGTGGTGCGCCTTGCCCCTATGCGCAGCTCACCCCACCCTTGGGCGTGCTGCCCCAGGCGCCCGAGCGGCTTCCTCCGCCACTGACTGGGCCTGAGCTTTAAATTGTACTGGGAAACATACTGGGAGCCAATGTAGGTCTTTAAGGTCTTCCTTTGAAGATGTAGGTGTTATCTGAAACACTTCAGAACGTCCTCTGACAAACCTGCCGTGTTCCTCCTTTCAAACTCTACAAATATTTAAAAAGGGGTTGGGGATCACATCTATCTCCCTTTTATTGCAGGAGGGAAGCAACAGAGCATAATGTTTTCATGTTTGAGAGGTAAAAAACAAACATGAACTTAAACTGTTTTGGTGGAGCAGGTGGTGCAAAAGCGGAGCTTGATTTGCAGGAGTAAAATGAGAGAAAGCTGTGCTAGAAAAGAAGCATGAAATAAATGAATGTGTTTCCTCCTGTGTTACCTGTGTCATCAGATATGATATCAGGATACGCACCTCGATACTGACCACCTCTGTACTACCCCTTCCATACCCTTCAACATTTCTCCAATGAAAATAGGGATGTCCTATTCAATGATGATGATGATGATGTTATTTATAACCCACCCAGCTGACTGGGTTGCTCCAGCCACTCTGAGCAGCTTCCAACATTTTTAAAAACATAATGAAACATTAAACTTTTTTTTAAAAAAAAAAACTTCTCTTTTTTTAAAAAAAAAACTTCAGATGTCATCCAAACGTTGTATAATTGATTATCTCCTTGGCTTGGGGATTGCATAACTCCATACCTTCCAACATTTTTCTGATGAAAATAGGGATGTCCTAAGAAAAGTGGGTCAATCTGGCATCAAATCAGAAACTGGAATGGCTTCTGTAAATCCAGGACTGTCCCTAGAAAACAAGCACACTTGGAGGGTCTGCGGTTCTGCAGTACTACTGACACTTATAAACAACAGATGATTTAATGGAGTATGTACAGTGGTACCTCAGGTTAAGAACTTAATTCATTCTGGAGGTCTGTTCTTAACCTGAAACTGTTCTTAACCTGAGGTACCACTTTAGCTAATGGGGCCTCCTGCTGCCACCGTGCCACTGCCACGCAATTTCTGTTCTCATCCTGAAGCAAAGTTCTTAACTCAAGGTACTATTTCTGGGTTAGCGGAGTCTGTAACCTGAAACGCCTGTAACCCAAGGTACCACTGTACAGAGAAAGCCTTGAAGCCATGGTAGAAAAGGACTGGATTCAAAATGTAACAACTCAGGCACAGAGGTTGCCAGCTGAGCAGCACACCTGCATGCCTCTAGTGATATTTTAGGTGTACCTATTCCAAATTTCCCCTGCAGAGTTTATATAGCAGTAATCCCAAGTTGCTTTTGTTTCTGAGTTAGAGTCCCACAGACGTTTCACCAGCCCTCACAGACCTGGCCTCTCCACACATCTCTCTGGAGCTTAGGCCCTGGAATTTAATGAATGTGAAACTGCGTTGTTTGTCATAGGTATACAATGAGCAGGCAGTCCACTGACACGTGAATCTGCTTTGAAAACTGCATGCTTCCTGTGGTCGTGTGGTACTGAAAGGGTAGGAAGTAAAGTGGTACTGCTGAGGAGGTTGAAAAGGCACTTAGAAAAAAACAAAATGATAAAATCTGTTCTCAACCTCTGGTCATGAAAATCCCTGCGCCGTTCCAATTAATGCAATTTACTGCATCCAGCACTATCAAAACTGATGAGTAAGGTCAAGACCAGATCTTTCATAGCCTCAGCTGCCCCTAAAACCTAACAAAATAAAACTAATAAGAAATGATAAAAATCAAGAGTAGCAGCTAGAAAGGCTAAACCTCCATGGAAAATAGGAAGGAGATGGAACATAATGTTGTTTCAGGAACAGCTGAAAAAGGTTGTGGGTGGGTTTAAAAAGTAAAATAAAATAAAATAAAAGGCAACATAGTTCTAAGAAGTTATTTATCACAGCAAGTCTCACCAGAGCCTTCTACATTCTTGGTCAATGGAGAGTTTGCAGTGCAAGAGCCAGAAAGCTTGGTGGGCCATGCTTGCAACTTTGCTGATGATTTTCTGACAGAAGATAACTTTGCCTACACTGAACATAAGAATATAAGAAGGGTGTTTGTTTGTTTGTTTGTTTGTTTGTTTGTTTGTTTGTTTAAAAAATATTGGTAAATAAAAAGGAAAATTTCCTGGATGATAAAGATCCAGGTTTGGGGCAAGTACTGTTTGCTGAGAGAATCTCAGCAGACATTTAAAATCACAAAATATTAAGCAAATTAAAGAGTGGAAATATAGGCTGTCCGACCTTTTAAATATTCCTTTCTAAGTTGCTTCCAAACTTCCCCACCTCCCATACCATCGAAAGTGATGATACATTTGGTAAGTTAAGCATGGTTTACTTACAAACTCTTCAAAGTTTAGATTCATGTTCTTTTCCATACAGCATTCAGAAAAACACAGGCAGTGATACTTAGGTTCCAAAATGGTAAATATTTCTAAATTAGTTGTATAGAAACACAAAGGTAGCTTGTTTAAGCCACGTGGTTAGATTCACATAGTGGAAAATGGAAGAACAAAGGCTTGATAACCCTTCCTCCCAAGGTGAGGGGGAGTGACCTGGCTAAACCTGGCAGCACAGCTTACTCTGTGGCATTAACTATTTCATGCATTAATTAGACTTAAGCATGCTAGTTAAATGATGCTGCCTTTCCCACAAGAAGAGCCCAGCTGGAGCAAGCCAATCTAGTCCAGCAACTTGTTCCCACAGTAGCAAACCAGATGCCTGTAGGAAGCCCAAAAACACTGCATCATGGGACTGCCCTATGTGAATTGGTAGCCTTGTTATTTCTTTGGTGAGTGTGGTTTCTGTTTGAACATTATAATGGGTTTATAGTCTTTATGTACTCCACATTTGGTGCAGCTTATAGACCACAAACAAGCAATACTTATGAGCTTCAGCAGTGGTGAAATTTTGTACACTTGTTTAAACCAATTGAATGGGACTCATGGGAGATGCAGTCTAAAACATCGGGAGAGCACCAGTTTGTAGAAGACAGTTTTAAAATATGTGTGCACTATACCCAGGGCTTTTTTCAGCTGGAGCTCACAGGAGCCATTGCCATTCTAAGAAAACAAGGAAGATGTTCATAGTGAGCTCTGGCACCTCTTTTTCTAGAAAAATAGCACTGACTATACCCCATAACAGGGTGGCCTACAACAACAATAAAAGCAAATTTAAAATGCATACAGTGGCTCAATAAACCATACTGTATTAATTTACAGGGCCCTTAACAATTTGGGTCTAGGATACTTCCAGGACCACATAATCCCTTATATCTCTGCCCAGTCACTGAGGTCTTTGTCACTGTTCATGGTCCATGTGGCTCAGACACGTGGCTCATCACCACCAGGAACCATAAGTTCAGTATTGTGGGCCCAAATTTATGGAACCTTATTCCAGTTGAAGTCTCCTCCCTGCTGAACTTCCAGTGCCTACTGAATACTTTTTCATTCAGGCAGGCATTTTAATTGAAGTCTGATTCTATCGTTTTAATTGGTTTTTATTCTTCGCATTCTTCTTTTCTAAACTGCTCAGAGAATATTTTATTTAAGTGGTACTTAAATTGTTTATTTTATATATATACATATATACACAAACTGCATTTAAAGCATCACCCAGATAAAAGAAATAAAAAGCAGGGACAGGTTAAATAGCCTGAGAAAAATTTAAAGAGAGTCTTTACTTGGTACCTAAATTTGTTGAAGGTTCTACAAATCCAAGGACAAACATAGGAACAGCTACTGCTTCTAGATCAAGTTGTTGACGAAACATAATGGTTTTAACTTTGTTCTATATGAAGAAAGCAAGCTTGAAGGAAATACATTTGGGCATTGTGTAACGTTTATTAGACCAGGGATGTTTTGTTCAGCATTTCCCTGCATAGCCTGTTTTCTTCTTTCCATCACAAAGCAAATACAAATTGGGACAGTGTAGGTCTTTGTTAACATAACCTAAATAAAAGTGTACTCAAAACCTGTAGTTCAGATTAAAAATAATTAAGCCTAGGCAGTGTAACAGAAAAGAGAGAACATGAACTGGGTTGTAGTGAGTAAATGGAAACATGGCATTGACGTAACTTTGCCCTTAGTCTTTAAAATGCAATTTAAAAATGAAAGAGCAACCAAGCAAGAAAAAAATTAGACGAAGGAGTAATGGAGAAGTAGAGCTGTGTGTCAGCAGCATATTGCTGACAATATACTCAAAAACTCCAGATGACCCCACTCAGCAGTTTTATGTAGATGTTAAACAGCACCGGGGATAAAATCTAACTATGAGGAACCCCACACTGAAAGCTTCATAGGGTTGCAGAACACTCCTCAAGCATCACCCTCTGGAAATCAACATCCAAGTAGGACCAGAACCACCACAAAGTAGTGCCATCAATTCCTAACTCAGACAGCCATTTCAGAAGGATACCATGGTTGATGGTATCAGAAGCAGCTGAGAGGTCAAGAAAAATAGAAAGGACACATTTCCCCTGTCTCTTTCCCAACAGCAGTCATTATGCAGGGTGACCATAGCAATTCCTGTGCCAAAACTGGGCCTAATCTCCAACTGAAATGGATCAAGAAAATCAGTTTCCTCAAAGAGCATCTAGATATGGTCCTTAACCACCCACCCAAGAACCTTACCCAAGAAAGGGAAATTGGCAACTGGCCAATAATTACACAGATTTTCCAAATCCAGGGAGGGTTTCTTGAAGAGTGGTTTTACTACTGCATCCTTCAAACAGGCAGGCACCAACTCTTCTCGTAGGGAGGCATCAATCCTTTCCCTGACCCAGCCAGCTCTCTCCTCCCTGCTAGTTTTTATCAGCCAAGAGGGTTAAGGGTTCCGAGCACCCTGACTGATCCAAGCATCTTGTCCATATCCTCAATTGAAACTCATCCCACGTAACAGGACCAGACAGTGCTCGGGATACTTCTTGAGCTTCATCTGCTGTCATAGTGGAGTTAAGTTCCCAGCAGATGTAAATGGTTTTATCCTCTGCTTTGCCAACAAGTCACAGCAAGTTACTGTTGGTTCTGTCACCTCCTTTACACCAGACTGTAAAAGGCCCCACAGGACCCAGAAAAGCTCTGCTTTTCTGCAATGAGGATGCAATGAAGGCAGCAAAGTATGCCTTTTTTGCTGCCTTCACTGCCACTAGGTAGGCTTGATGATGAGGCATCACCAGTCTTCAATTGCATTTGATTGGAGTTTTCTCCATTCATATTTGAGCTGTCTCCCAGCTTGATTATGAAAGCCAATCACTATTTTTTTTTAATGGAACATTGATTTATGAAGGAGAAAATAATAGCAGTATTAAAAGCAGTAACTAGAAAGCAAACGTTCTTTTCTAGCCAATGAGATACATATAATTACTTAGGACCGTTGGGAAAAGGCAAATGTCCATCGAGTTTGGTATTGTGTACAGTGACTGATAGTGGCTTTCTGGGATTTCATGCAGCTGGAGATACCATGAATTGAAGCAAGGACCTAGAATTGAAGAATTTGCTCCCTCACTGAAGGTTGGCTTTTCATATTATATGCTGCAAAGGTTTTTTTTAAAAAAATATCTTCCTTGGAAAATAACCTGCAGCCTACCCTGGTTGATTGAAAACATATATATTTACTTTTTATGTAATGAAAAGTACAAAATGCAAAACAAGCAGCAGAGAGAAAATACATATTTTATAACTCTGCTAAAGGCATAAAAACTGTTCCTCTCCCAGTCGCAGTGATATCAAGTTCTTCCACAGATGTTATCATTTTCAAGTTAAGCAGCCATACAAAGATTTGTAGTTGACAGCAAGACAATCTAATCATGCCCATATTGATGGAAAGGGAAAGAGGTCAATGTTATTCCATAATATAAAATGGTTTCCTGACATGTTTGAAGGATTTGGCATTTTGATGTTGGCTTTGTTGGTTTGTGTCTTTCCTCTGGGTATGAAATCTTTAAACCAAGAGCGTATTTTTCCCTAACAGTTTGCCTTTTTCACAGTGTGCAATCCCATCCATTTAGAACACCAAATTCTGAATGTTTAATCACAGCCTGGAACGGTTTGCATTTTCCTTCTTTAATAAAGATACAAATGAGACTGTTGTCTCATTTGCAAGTTTCAAAATAATTTGGAGCTTGATATGCTCTATTATCTACTTAATTATTGAAAAACACTGTCATGTTCTTAGAATTAAAAGCATAAATATTGAAACTATGAAATTAGATACGTAGCTTTAAATAACTTTGCCAAAATACAAACTAAACTCATGCTAAACTCATCAACATATTTCTAAATTAAGGTAGGATCTGGTAGGAATTCAGAACTAGCAGTGATTGTCAGGACTGGTTCAGCTGCAGTTCAGCACAGAAACTCAGAGATGAGCAGTAAACTTGATTCTTTATTCAGAGAAACAAAACACAGCAGAGAACTCCATGGCAGGACTAGCCCAAGTGAGGCAGTTGCCTGGACTGAGGATCTGAGCCTCCCACTTCCTCCTAAGGCTTTTTCCCAGCTGGCTGCCTTCCCAACAGTCACAAACTACTTCAATACCAGACTCTCTCTGTCTTTTGTTCTGCCACATGTAACACCCTCCTCGTTCTTGGGGATAGATGAGAAAAAGGGGAGAAGGAAACAGTGGAACTGGCAGGGGCCTGGGGATCTGTTCTTCTCCTCCTCAGCTGCCTCAGTCTCACTTAAACCTATTGTTTGCCCAACCTCCAACTCATCTGCACACCATTCTTCCTCTGACTCATCTCCTGCATCCCACCACCACTCTCCTGGCTTGGAACCTTCATGCAGGTTTCTGGGCAGGCAGATAACAGAAGTAAAGAGAATTGTGGCAGTCTTTATATTGGGAAAGCCAGGGATTAAGTTCGGATGGCATACTATGAAAGTATGAGTTAGCTGATGCCAAATGGTGTGGTATAAACTGTCACATCTGAAAAAACAGATGCAATACATGTTAAAATTAAATTTGTTTACTGCAAATCACTAATGAATAAAATACTGCAAGTAAACCCAGTCTTAATCCAAGTTGCTCACTTCATTTATATAAACTTCCATAATGATTTCAAAGTGGAGATTGACTAAGATTCTCATGGGAGGGGAATTTAAATTCTGATCCATATCACTTCTGTTTAATGGATTTATACTGCATATGTCCTAATTCTCCATATGTCCTCTTACCAGCCCCCAAGTTTTCATAATATTAAGATTGCAAAGTACACAAGAAAAACAACAACCTTGGTTACGAATTACATTATTTGCCATGGGAACTGCCACATACAGATTTCTTTTGTTGCTATGGTAAGTGATACTTGTAGCAGTTGAGAACAAGAGAGTGAGTGCATGATTTAGGTATACCTGGAAAAAGAAATACAATTAAGGGAGGCCCCTTGTCATTCTTTTGTTCTACAGAAATCCACCCCCAAATTCAACAAAGTTGAAATTATTTATATAAGCCATCCTCCAATAGCCATCTTCTCTACAGGTAAGCTTGCAATCAAGTTAAAAAGAAATTAAAAATACATCCAATAAGGGGGGGGGCTTACAAAAACAACATTGAAACCTTAGTTCAGATAAAACAGCATTGAGAGCCAGTGTAATGTGGTGGTTCAGATGTCTGACTAGGATTTGGGAGCCCAGAGTTCAAATCCTCATTTGGCCATGAAGCTCACTGGCTGAACTTGGGTTTGTTGCTCTCAGCCTAACCTACATCACAGAGTTGTTATAGGGATTAAATGAGGAGAGGGAGAACTATGTAGACCACCCTGAGCTCCCATCTGGAAAAGGTGGTATATAAATGCAATAAACAAACTATTAAAATGTCCAGTCACTAGTGCAAGAACATCAGGCACAGAAATGATTGGTTGGTT
The DNA here is from genome assembly GCF_965112155.1 of Podarcis liolepis. Lineage (NCBI taxonomy): Eukaryota > Metazoa > Chordata > Lepidosauria > Squamata > Lacertidae > Podarcis > Podarcis liolepis. The sequence continues at coordinate 47,291,038 of NC_139564.1, read as the reverse complement.
CTCATGTTTATCATATTCAAAGTAGACCCATTGAAATGAATAGATTTAAATTGGTTGTGTCCACTAATGGACATCATTGGTGGCATAGTGATTAGAGTGTTGGACTAGGAAATGAGAGACCAAGTCTGCAATCCTACTCAGCCATGAAATGTACTGGGTGACCTTGGGCCAGTCAGTGCCTTTCAGCCCAGCCTGCCTTATGGGGTTGTTGTGGGGAGAAAATGGACAGGAGGACCATATGCACCACTTTGAGGTGAAGGATAAATAAAAAATAAATGTAGGCTGCTTTGGGTTCATGATGGAAGAAAGGGGGGTATCAATGTAAAAAGAAGAGTATCTGTGATGAACCAAAGGTGGGATGTTCCAGAAGCTCTGCTTACACCATGTTATAGTCAAGATGACCCCATTCTTAACTGGTAGTAGCTGTAGCATTGAGCTCTTATGTTTCTACACAGCTTGGATGGTACTCTTATCTGTGGGCCTGGGAGGTTGGGCGCAGAGGCCAGTAAGGGGAAACATTAGTAATGTTGGGACATTTGCCACCTGTGTTCCCATGTGACATACGCTGTTCTGTTGTATAAAGAATGTATGCATCTTCGCTTGAGTGTGGACTGTACATCATCTTCTTGCCTGGCAGTGTCCGTCCTGTGCAAGATGCAAGGAAAACTGGTAGGCTGATTTTTGCTGTAATTCTAAGCCCCTCTTAATAAAGACAATGGAACTGGGGTCAGTTCAGTCTGGGGTCTTTAGCATCCTTGTTTGGAATTCCTGTCCCACAGTTCTAAGCTGCCTTCCTCTGACTCGGTGTATAACATTATTATTAATACTGGATACAACCCCATACATATTTTTACCCCACAAATGTTATATACTTAACTTACGCGCGTGCACACACACACACACACACAGACCCCAGTAAGTGAGAATAAAAATCTTCCTCTAACTAGATTATCCCCATTTCCTTAGCTAAAGATTACATCTTCAGATAAACACATACTCAGATAATGATGCGTTTATTAATCTTGTTAACACTTGATAGAAAATGAAATACAAGGTGTTCCTAGGTGTTTCAACTTAAGGTCAGCATGCCAAGGCTGTAAGCGAGAAGAACGACATTCAACACCTACTGAAGAGCTTTCAACAACATTTGTGTGTCATTAATTTAATGGCATATGGAGAAAGATTAGAAATATCTCAAGCTGTGTAAATTATCTAAATTTCATTTGAACAAAGCTGACTGGTAGCAGTTTCTGCTGGATAGTGATGTGAAGAGGATGCTGATAATCATGATAAGAAAGAAGACAGCCTATTTATTTAAAATCACAGGTTAACAGATAGAAGGGCCTTCTCTTGCTTGAGTAGCTATGTAAACAACTGACATCTTTCAGTAGGCAAAGCTATTATCACAAATCTGCTTTCATGAACCATTTTTCACTCTCCTTGTTAGATAGTTACAGTGTTGTGAATACTGCAACTGCGCTATTTCACAACCACTGCTTCATATATACTCAGTTTTCTACACTGGCAATACCCCTGTTTGTAACATGGGAAGGAGTGGGAATTTTGAACCTCCTCCAGGTATTTGATCAGACCACAGTGGCCATCAGTTGAGCTAGCCTGTGTTCACAAATCCTTGTGTGCAACAAGTAGATGAGGCAGTAAGTTTATAAAATATATAAACTTACAAACTGATGTGGAAATGTGGTAACTGAACTAAGCAGTGGAAAGCAAGGAAATGAGGGAAACATATTCAGTTATCCCTGCTTATGATAAGCTGGGAAAGTCCCAGAACTTCTCTTCCTTAAGAATATGGCATAATGAGGCAGCAGTGCTCACCGGACCTCCCAACAGCTGTGTCACTGCTGCTACTAGGAAGAAGAAAGTGAGGCACAGGAAGGTTGGTGCAGTATAAATGCACAAGCAGGAGCCTCAGAGATTCAGGTCCAAGGCTCCAGACTGCCAGTCTTAAGCAAGACTCAGTGTCTGATACGGAACCTATCCGTTAGTGGTATGGGCTGCACATATTCCTCTGGACCTTCCCCTTAGGTGGCCAAGTCCTTGTTGCTGCTTGGACCTAATGATCACAACAACATGTAGATGACAACTATAGGGATGCTGATCCACAAGATAGAAATAGAAAGCACCACCACCCAATTTGCAGTGTGGAGGCTAAGAACACCCAAACCGCAGGAGGAGCTGCTTCAGACAAACGGCTTGTCACAAGAAACAAGTCTCAATGACAGTGTGTTTTAAGTAAATGCCCATGAGATTGATTGATTCATACATGCAGGCAATCTCCATGTGGTTTAACATAACAGGGGTTTTATAGGTGGCAAAATTCCTGCAACTCATTCAGGTTGTCTTGCTTGCCTACCACCTTAAAAGCATGAAATAGGTATTTTGTGGTTGGGGAGGATAAGTAACTTACATCTGTGTGCGGATCTTCTTGCAGCTAATGTTGGAAGCTAAAGATCTCTGCCTATCACAAGAGAACCAACTGCAATAATGAATAATTGAGTTACAAACGTTGCTTATTATAGAAGAACTGTCTACATATTTATGACTCAAGAGACAATTGTAGGATTCAAGATTGTGTCTGAAGTCTGAGCTTCCCCCCTCCCACAACTGCACTTTACAGAACAATCAATCTTAACAAATAGGAAAGCAAGACTAGAGGGCAAAGAGGCTAGAGAGCTAAGACAGCCAGACAGAGCTAATTAGTTAATGAGCACAAACCAAGTTAGGTCTAGTACAAGTAGTGAGCATTTAGAGGAAATGTTAACTCCTTCATTGCACTGAACGGAATTCTGGATTTTGCCTTTAATATACAATCCTATAATATACACTCCTGCATGCTCAGAAGCCAACCTCAGCAAATTCAATGGAACTTACTCCCTGGTGTGTGCAGGACCACTGCCTAAAAATGTGAATATCGCATGCGTAAAAGTATTCCATAATTTAGAACAAGGTTCAGTTAGAAATACTGAAATGTAACTGAGTTGCAAACAGTATAATAAATTCACATCCTGTAAAATATCCAGTAGATCAATATGTTTGCCAGCAAACTACCGGCATTCCTGAGTGAATACCTCAAACATTAGTACAGGTTTATTAATTTAAAATGAGATGTTTTCAAGTAGGTTTGGACACCTAAGTTATTTATTATTTCTAAAGCACATTTCAATGTACAAATTGATTGCAGGTCTTAAGGAAGAACAGGGCTGCTACTATTGCAGACCAAAACGGCAATTTAAAAAGAGATCATGATCTGGTTCATGTTTTTACCAATCCACCTTTTATTTATTTTTATTTTTTTACAGGAACTAATTGCACTTGTTTGCTTAAGGGAGAGGCTTTAGCATATTGGCAAACAGCCAGATAAGCCAGTGTCTGGGAGAAGAGAGTGCTAAATGCACAGTTCCCCTTGTCTGGTCCTCATGCAGATCATGAAGGCACACTGCCAAAACAGGTTGGCTCTGTTAAGGCTGACAATCACTTGTTTGCAGGGACTGGGTGACTGAATCTAGCCCCTGTTTTCTCCTCTAACAGATTGGTGTAGTTAAAGTCAATAGGTACCATTGTATGTTTAGCATATAAACATTCGTGCATTCAAAATTAATCTGCACTGAGACCCATTTAATGATCCATATTGTACCAGTTAATGTTGGCATCCGTTGGTCTCATGAAACAATGGAAGAATAATACTGTATTTTTTATTAGTATAATTGTTTATTAATTTTATTGGTCACTTTTTCTTGCAAGAGGCAACTCAAAGCGACTTACAAGCAAAACAAACAAAAACAAAAAGCATATAGATACATTAAAAACTTACATTAAAATAATATATTAAAAACACCTCACTCACTCTAAGAGGCTGCACATAGTTAGAGGCCAAAGGTCTAGTTAAACAGGAACATTTTGCCTAGTGCCTGAAGATATATAATGATGGCACCAGAGATTATCCCGTGAGAGAACATTGAACATATGGGGAACCACCACAGGAAAGTCCTGTTCTCGTGTTGTCACCCTCCAGGTCCCTCATGGAGGAAACACATGAAGAAGGGCCTCAGATGGTGATCATAGTGTCCAGGTTGGTTCACATAGGAGAGGCAATCCTTGAGGTATTGTGATCTTGAGCCTTTTAGGACTTTATAGAATATGATCTCAACTTACAGGTATGATGATCATATGGAAGAAAGTGGTCTTCCAGATACTCTGGCCCAGATATATAGCACCATAAAAGCATATGGTAACGTTTTATAAGCAAACCCATAGCAACATCCTTGTTCCCAAGGGAACTGGTCTTTGATATTTGAGATATATAGTTTTAGGAAACACCGTATTCCTTTGATTGTAATTTGTTTTGAACTGATGAAAGTCAGCTAATAAATCAAATTAATAAAAGCAATATTATCAATAATACAAATACAATGAGATAGTTAACAAAGAGATAAATGTGAACAAATTCAGTTGCAGTGGGAAAGGAAATAAGGGGTTGATCAAATCGCCTTGTGGAAAAGGTATTTTATTGTGGAATATTTTAGAGAGGTCTTACATGTATTATGCGACAACATCACCTTATTTAGGGAGTAAATAATGCTTTACTAGATATTTATGGTTTATGAGTATTTTCATTATCATGTTAAGAGACAACATCCAGAAAAGTGGACTAAAGAAGGGTTTGCAAAAGGGGAGAAAAATCAATATTTGTCTGCAAACGTTGTTTAGCCAAGCGGCACATAGTTGTGAAATAACTACTGAGCTGTGAAATTGACATTTGAACCAATAAACTGGACTTCTTCCATCTTGAATGTCTTTTACGGCTTTTTCACTTATGACAATCTGAAGTGACAGTGATAATGAGAGAATTAGAGCAGGGTTCCTTCCTTCTGGAAGGGATGCTACTGTAGACAGACAGTACTGTAGAAAAAAGTACATTTAACTGACAAATCACTGACACTTTGGGAGCTGTTATCTCCCCATCTTGATTTTTTTTTAAAAAAAGATCTAGGAAAAGATCTGCTATAATGTCATTAGGTTAATAACTTAGCAGGAGAGAGAGAGCTGTGCATGTTGCACCATTTGAAAGGCTTAAGAAAATGTGTAGTTTTACAAGGATTTTGTACACAAGTGAAAGAACATAATTATGTACTGCTGTTTGAGCATTGCAGCCTAACAGTTTCTGCTGGATACAGGAGTTCCTACCTCCTTGTAACTTGCACACATAGAATAGAATTATAGAGTTGGAAAGGACCACAAGGATCATCTAGTCCAATCTCCTGCAGTGCAGGAATCTTTTGCCCAACATGAGGTTCAAATCCACAACCCTGAGATTAAGAATCACATGCTCTACTGACTGAGCAATCTGCCCAATCCCACCCACCCTACCTTTGTCTCAATGTGGGATTAGGTGATCACTATGGGGGCAAGTTGGAATTTGTCGCCAATAGTATTCATTGTTGGGGACACCGGCTGCACTGTGGTCTAAACCACTGAGCCAAGGGCTTGCCGATCGGAAGGTCGGCGGTTTGAATCCCCACGACGGGGTGAGCTCCCGTTGTTCGGTCCCAGCTCCTGCCAATCTAGCAGTTCAAAAGCACGCCAAGTGTAAGTAGATAAATAGGTACCACTCTGGTGGGAAGGTAAACAGTGTTTCCGTGTGCTGCTCTGGTTTCACCAGAAGCGGCTTAGTCATGCTGGCCACATGACCTGGAAAAACTGTCTGCAGACAAACGTCAGCTCCCTGACGTGAGCGCTGCAACCCCAGAGTCGTTCGTGACTCGACTTAACTGTCAGGGGTCCTTTAGCTTTTTAGTATTCAGTGTTAAAGATATAAGTTTAGTATGCACAAAATTTTACATTTGATTGCATTGTACTCTAAAATGCTATGCAGAAAAGTTTACATTAGACAAGTGAGTTTTGTCTCTAGTAAAGGCAGCAGAAAAGGTCAGATGCTTCCATTGAGAGTTTAGGCTAATTGATGACTCATTGCTGGAAACTTGACAACTCAAGAGTTTCCATGTCATGGGAGCAAGCAGGCATGGAAGAGCTGCCAGCTCAGCATGTCTTGAGGAGGAGCTCCCAGTATATAACAGAGAAGCGACTAAGCTCCGTAATGATGATCAACGAAGATGCTTGTATCAAATCTCTCTGGGATCAGAGAGAGGAAAATTACTGAACTGTTTAAGGACTTAAAGAAGAGGGGACCAGATTGCTTGCTTGTTTACTTTGTATCTTTGTAAGTTTATTTGTAACTACTGTTCTGCAGTTAAGCTTTGAAACTCATTCTTTGTGGTGGAGAGCAAATTCTTGTCAATTCTACACAAGGTCCAAGTCAGGGATTCTGCTTGCAGCAACTCCTCTCATCCCTACTCTGCACTGCTTACCAGGGATAGGTGAGCACGAGTGATTTCCTGACTATCTACCAGGTTCCTGGGGTCAATCCTGTGAGGTTTCCCCCCTCCCATTTTTGATTTGATTACTTGGATTTTATTGACCTAATTTTACTGTTCAGTATATCATTGGTTGATGGTTTTTCATGAAATTGAAAAGCAGAATATAAGTGTCAGATTGGGGGTGTGCAGATAGATCAGGAAAGCTTGATCCTAGTAGTTTATGCACTGGTTAGACCAGGACTGGATTTGTGCCATGTGCTCTATCTAGGGCTCCCTTGTGCTTGATCGGGAAGCTGCAGTTAGTGCACAATGCTGCTGCACGAATGCTGACAGGAGTGAGGCCTCGTCAGCATATAACACCTATGCTTAGAGATCTGCACTGCCTGCCAGTTTGCTACTGTGCAAACTTCAAGGTGTTACTGTTAGTATCTAAATCCCTTAACATCTTGGTACCACTTTACCTGCAACATCTTCTTGCTCCATATGCTCCCACTTGATTGCTTCGATCTGTGGAACTACACTGTTACAGGTGTCAGAAAATATTTGTTCTGCACATGTAAGAAATCAAGATTTTAGTGTACACTTTGGAACTCTCTGCCTCTTGACAGGCAGCTTCACTGTACTCTTTTCATCGCCTGCTAAAAACATTTTTTGTTTAGACAAGCCTTCCCAGATATGTTGATGTGTGTTTTAATCTGTTTTTAGTTCATTGCTGATTTTACTTTATTTTATTGAATGATTTAAGTAGGTGTTTTTAACTGTCTTTACTGATAATTTTACTTTTTAAAAAATTCTCTTTGTAAAGACTCTCCTCCCTGCAAGAGAGGGGCATGGTTGTGGCCGGGAGCCGGACTCCGCCTCAAGCAGGGGGCGTTTGCCCCTGCCTCCCACTCACCTGGCTGGCGCCCACGCCCTCGGCCAGGCACCCAACCAGGTGCCTTCAAGGGGGCATGTACAGCAGCCTAAATTGCTGCAGCGCCAGCCTCCAGCCCTCACTTTTTGTTGTCCAGTCGCGAGTCACCCACCCTCCACTCCCTTAGAGCAGGGTTTCCAGTTTTCTTTTGGCCTTGCTATGGACCTTCGGTTGGTCGCCCTGGTTGTCCGGGGGGCCTGGTAGGAATTTTTCCATTTGGCATTAGGCTTTTTGGTTTTTTCGCCTACCTCGTAGCAATCGTCACAACTTTCGTGGTATTGGTGGGTAGGTTAGGCATTGGAATAATGTGTCATGGTGTCGAAGGGTTAGGTGTGGCCATCGCCTATGCCTTCAATTTTTAGGGGTATTCCGTTAAAGGAATCTGGGGGTCGTGTATTCCGTCCGATGCCTGCGTGGCGGGAGGCCATGGCACGACCCTCGGTGACATCAGGGGAGAGCTTATAGTTGGATTAGCATCAACAGGCTCCACCTACTGGTGAATAAACCCCCCTTGTTTTTTAGACTCACCCCTCTCCGAGTGGGTGGAGTCAGCTGACATAATCCAATGCCTAAGCCAATACCTTTTCACTTGCTGTAATCAATAAAGTTGTGGCCTTTTCTTGCCCATTAACCTTATATCACACGTCCTTGTGTTTCATTCCACGGCACGGGGTACGGGTCCTCGAACCACAAACTGGTTTTGTTTTGTTTTTACATTCAGGCGATATATAAATTTCATGAAATAAAGATATAATAAGTAAATAAATGTTGTGAGCTCCGCGGAGCTCCTTGATGGATCACTTTGGGGCACAATCGGCCTTCAATCTTCCAAGGGCATTGTAAAATTATCACATGGTTCAATCATTGACCCCAGACAGACCAATTCAATTACAGCAAATGGCATTTTATGGATGCAGTTGGATTAGAGAAGGTTGTTTGTTTGTTTTTCTTTTCTTTTTTGCATCACTGGCCCTGACTTAGCACAGTAATTCAAAATGAATTTACATGTGAAGATAAAGAAATCATACTGGCTCGCTATTCAAAGTTCCATGCCCTCCTCAGCAGTGTTCTAGTTTATATTACTGCCACTGGCAACATTTGTACCAGGCTTGCCCCAAACAGATTTCCCTTCCACTATTTAATTTTTTTTTTTTTTTTTTTTTTTTTTGCTAATTACATTTTTATAGTAAACTGCACACATCTGGGCTTAGAAACCGCAGGCTCCTTCTACTTACAGCCAATGAAAATTGACATTTTTTACATCCCAAGGTTAACACAGCTGTCATTAAACACTGTGCCACCCTTTTTTTGTTCCTTCAGCAGTTATTTGTGCTATTTTAAAATCCTCTCCTGAATACAGATGGGAATAAACACATATCAGACCTAAGATGGTGCAGTAAATGTAACTGCCATTACTCATATACGCCTCTCTCAAAAGAAAATGTTATTACAATGCACAGGAAGGAATGAAAAAAATAAAAATAGTGTTATTATGGCAAAATGAAAGGATGCAATAAAGCAGTGCTGAAAGATGACTGAAAATACAATCCTTCCATGCGTCAGGTGACCAAAGTCACTGCTTCACTGGGGTAGAGATATAAAGCCCAAATCCTGGTTAATAGTTTGGAAACTGTGTCCTTGTGCCAGGTTATGTGTTCCTAAGCCCTTCTAGAAACCATTACAAACCAAATAGAATGATCTTTCCACCCTCAGCACATAGACTATTTGTTAATATTCTGTGATATCACAGTGGCTCAGGATCTGGCTTCAGTTTTTAGGCTATTTAATAGCTATGTAGCTGAGCACCACCAGATTAAAACTATTTTCCCAGGCTTTTTTTGATTATGGTAGTTTAGCTGAGTGAATGGGCTTATTTCTGTTAAGTATAATTGTTCAATTCACACGGAAGTGGAGAATGCCTGTGTGCATTGCTGAAAGGGTTTAATTGGAATATTCCATTGAAGCTAAAGAAGAGCAAGAAAATCTCTCTAAGCACTTAGATGGGTTGATAATCATGGAACTTTGAAGTGTCAGGCATAGCCCTATTGGCTTTAGCCCAAACGTAGCAGAGTTTTCCTGCACAGCGAGGAAGCTAGTTGCGGCGGTAATGACTAGTCAGCTAGACTCAGAATAACTATTTACAGGATTTATTAAAAAGGAAAAAATAAAACCAGCAGAGTTTCTGCATACAAATAAAAGCAAAATAAATCCTTTCTTTCTTTCTCTCTCTCATAACCATACACAGCACTTCTAACTCCTAACACACCTCACACCAAACTGTGCTAGCAATCCTAGATAACAGAGTTGAGTGCTGGTCGTTAACCAATCAGAGTGAGTAGTTTCTAGGTCAAGCAGACCTGGGCTTTCTGCCAAGAGTAAATTGACACCAGCTTGAGTTAATTGTGTGAAGCTAGAATCTGCAAGTTTCTCACGAGAACCAATTAACAGAAACTGAACACCCCCTCACAGATTCTGCTGAACAATTAACATCAAATACACCTATGTAGGAGATCATTTTTCCAGCAAACCTAAACCCTTGCACATTCGCTTGTTCTTTATCTTTGCCAATGGTTTAGTTAACACATCTGCTACATTTTCTTCACTTGATACATAAGTACAGGTGATTACATTGTCTTGTACACAGCAACGTACATTTTGGTATTTTACAGAGATATGTTTGGAACGCGATTTGAAACCCTCTGTTTTACTTAAGGTTATACAAGCTTGATTATCAATGTAAACTTGTACTGGTTCTCCACAATTTACATTTAAATCTGCTAACAAATGCTTGAAATAAATCACCTCGTTGCACAATTCACTCAATGCGGCATACTCTGATTCCGTTGATGACACACTTACAACATCTTGCTTGCGTGACCGCCAGCTGATTAAAGCTCCACCGACCATTATGACTAGTCCTGTGACAGATTTTCTATCTGGCAAATTTCCCCAGTCACTATCACAGTAGCAACTCAACATTTCATCCTCTGAAGAATTTAATTGTAACATATAGCCAATTGTCTGTTTGAGATACCTCAGAACTTGTTTTACCCCTTTCCAGGCATTTAGTGTGGGTTTTGAGACCAATCTACTTAATATGCCTACTGCATAGCTAATATCAGGTCTGGACCACTGTGCTAGATACAATAAACTTCCAATTACAGAGTGATATACATCAGGATGTTCAAATTCAGGACTCTCATCTATGTGAAGTGTTTTTATGAAACCTGGATCCATAGGCACCGCTGCCCCTTTGCAATCCTGCATCCTGTATGTAGTCAGTAGTTGTTTAACTTTGTTCTGCTGACTAATTAGGCAGCTGCCATCTTGGGCCCAGCACACTTCCAACCCTAGATATGTCCTAACCGGGCCTAAGTCTTTCACTTTGAACTTACTGGACAATTGCTTGGCAAACCTTTTAGTTTGTTTATCTGTTTTGCAGGCATACAAAACATCATCTACATAAATCAGACAAAACTCTTGATCACTGCCTGTACCACGTACATAAACACAATTGTCAGCTGTACTCTGCTTGAAACCAAATGACACTAAGGCATCATGGAAACATTTGTTCCAAGATCTTGCAGCCTGTTTGAGACCGTATAGAGCTTTGTTTAATTTCAACACTCTATTGGAACCTGTCTCATAACCAGGCGGTTCGGCTAGATACAGGTCTTCTGATATTGGTGCATGTAAATATGCAGTCTGGATATCAAAATGGTTTAACAGGAGTTTTCTCTTTGCTCCAAGCGTTAAAATCAGCCTTACACTGTCCCCCTTAGCAGTAGGGGAAAAAGTCTCGTCATAATCTTTTCCAGGCCTCTGAGAATATCCTTGAGCCACTAAACGAGCTTTGTATTTGTACTCTCCTGTCACCAGAGGTTTAAGTTTGTACACCCACCTGCAGCCTACAATCTTTGCCCCCTCAGGCGCTGCTACTGGTGTAAAAACCTTGTGCTCATTCAGAGAGGACATCTCTTCCTCCATTGCCTGTTTCCAGCGCTCTGCCTCCTCTTTTGGTAACTTTAACACCTCCTGAAAACTCTTGGGTTCTGCAATTACACTAAACACATTTGCAGTATCTGGAGAAAAACGCACCGGAGGCACTCCTTTGTTTTGTCTTTTAGATCTTCTGGGAGAAAATTTTTCTTCTGACCCACTTTCCTCCTCAGAACTACGACCTCTCTTTTGTTGCTTAGCAACTGGTCTTTGGCTAACTCCACTTTCTTGAGAGCTCTTATCTGAACTTTCCTCCCCCTCAGACTCTGATTCTCTGTGTCTACCTTCAGAGTCATGAAGCTCCTGGGAAGGTTCAAACCAAACCTCAGTATTGGCATGTAGTCTCTCCCAGCCACTATGTTCACAAAAACTGGCATTCCTGGAGATCACAATGCCATTTGTCCCTTCAGCAAAGCGGAAACCTTTTCCCAGCTCCTGGTAACCCACAAACACTAACTGTTTGGGTCTTAGGATCTCCCTTCTTCCTCATTTGTTTCGGAATTAATACCCAGGCTTTTGATCCAAACACATGCAAGTGGTCAATTTTAGGTTTTTTCTGAAACAATTTAAAGTACGGGGTTGTACCTATTGTTTGATGAAAGAGCCTATTTTGGAGATAACACGCGGTGAGCATGCTCTCCCCCCAATAAGACATGGGCAAATCAGCATCATCAAGCATGGCAAACATCATATCTTGTAAAGATCTGTTTTTTCGCTCTGCAACACCATTCTCCTCTGGGGAAAAAACGTTCGTTTTTCTATGCCCAATGCCACGCTTTTGTAACCAATCTTTAAAGGCATTTGACATAAATTCGCCACCTCTGTCCGTCTGTATCCTTTTGAGTTTAACAGACAGAAATCTTTCCACAGATGCCACCCAGCCTTTAAACTTAGTGAACACGTCACCCTTATTTTTCATGGGAAAAACCCAAGAATAACGTGTGGCGTCATCCACAATTGTTAGTGAAAAGCGCGCTCCACCCCTGCTTACAGCAAATGGACCAATTACGTCCATGTGAACCAGCTGTAGCGGTGACTCACTAACTCTGTCACTTCTTGGGTAAGAGACTCTGTGGGTTTTAACCTTTTTACAGACATTACAATCAAGGTACTTGTTACAACTCTTTAAATTACCCCCATCAGCCAATTCAGACATTTTTAGTACACTTTTCCAGCAAGCATGCCCCATTTTCCTATGCAATAAGTGCACACAGTTGTCATGTATAGCTTTGTTATTCACTGCAGGCTGAGATTTGCTGACTACTGCTGCAACTTGAGATCCTGCTTTAAGCCAAAACAAGCCTCCCTCTGACTTAGCAGTGCCTAAAATCTCACCAGCCTTCTTAATAATGCAACTGTCTCCTTCAAAATGCACTTTAAACCCAGCTTTTAGCAAACAATCTACAGACATCAGATTGCTCCTTAATGAAGGCACACAAAGTACATTTTGCAGGCATTCACGAAGACAAGGAACAAAAACTGCACCCCCCGAAATCACTTCGGAAGTACTTCCGTCTGCTAGAGCCACCTGGCTGCGCTGTGCTGAGTTCTTGGAAACAAACAAGTCATCTGAGTTCACGATGTGGCGAGATGCTCCCGAATCGACCACCCAGACCGCTTGTTTCTCATCAGCAATCTTGACCTCGCCGGTCACCAGCTGAGCCGACTGTTTTCGTTTGAAGAATTTCTTTTTCCGCTGCTGCTGCTGATCTCGTCTCTGCTCCTGCACCGGCAACTGAGACTTGATCAACTCCGGACATTGTCGTTTTAGATGCGCTGAAGACCCACATCGGAAACAACGCCTAACAGCAAATGCTGACTCCTCACCGGTACGCTGCTTTTGCTCCACCTCTGGCACGGCATGAGAACTCCTTCCAAACCGCCCGCCTGTAGAAGCCTCTGCAGCCAACGACCTTTCTTGCCTCTTCTGCCATTCTTCAATCAAACGCCCAGTAACGTAACTGACTGATAAATCATGCTCCTGCATGCCTTCTAGAGACAAAACTAAATTATCCCAGCTTTCCGGGAGAGAACTCAAAATAATAGCCACCTTCTCCTGCTGGTCTAGTGCACAGTCTCTTTCCTGTAGCGCTGCAAACTTTAACTGTAAACTGTGTAGGTGTTCCTGCATTGTAACCCCAGGCTGTAACATTGCCTTGTACAATGCCTTGCGAATGAACAGCTTGGAAACCGCTGTCTCACGCACATGGAGTTCTTTAAGTGCTTGCCACACACCTCTAGCTGTCTTGATTCCCCTCACATACGGCAACTGGGAATCTTCCAGCCCCAAGACAATTGTGGCCCTTGCTCTTTGGTCTTTATCGAGGTCTTCATCATCAGGCTTCACAGGAAACTTACTCACCACTTGCCAGAGACGATCCCTCTGCAGCACTGCCTGCATGCGTTCCGACCACAGCAAGTAATTGGAGTCATTCAGACGCTCAAAAGCCATCTGAACTGGTTGTGAGGCCATCTTGAGAGCGATGTCCCTGGAACCCGGAACCAGCTACTCACGACCACCGAGAGAGAAAACAGGAACCACAGCACCCAGCACTCACACGCTGCAGCTGTTGTCCTTGTGTCCGCTGCGTCACCAGCTCACCACGGTCAGGAACCAGCCAGTGTCCATCTGCTGCACCAACAGGAACAACAACTTCTGGAACTACTGGAACCAACACCGTTGATGCTGACACCACCACAACTCAGGCTGGCAGCACAATGCCCATAACCTCATGGAACTTTGAAGTGTCAGGCATAGCCCTATTGGCTTTAGCCCAAACGTAGCAGAGTTTTCCTGCACAGCGAGGAAGCTAGTTGCGGCGGTAATGACTAGTCAGCTAGACTCAGAATAACTATTTACAGGATTTATTAAAAAGGAAAAAATAAAACCAGCAGAGTTTCTGCATACAAATAAAAGCAAAATAAATCCTTTCTTTCTTTCTCTCTCTCATAACCATACACAGCACTTCTAACTCCTAACACACCTCACACCAAACTGTGCTAGCAATCCTAGATAACAGAGTTGAGTGCTGGTCGTTAACCAATCAGAGTGAGTAGTTTCTAGGTCAAGCAGACCTGGGCTTTCTGCCAAGAGTAAATTGACACCAGCTTGAGTTAATTGTGTGAAGCTAGAATCTGCAAGTTTCTCACGAGAACCAATTAACAGAAACTGAACAGATAATTAACTATTGTTGCCCTCTGCTAGCTAACACATGAGTGTTTAACCTTAGATTACATGAGAAGTATTGAATTGCAAATCACCATCTTGGGGAGTTGGTCTATTGTTTGCCAGGTTGGGAGAAGGTTGTGTAATCTCCATGAGTAAATACAGCTCCAGGCCAAATGGAGGCTCTAAGGAGAGAGAGAGAGACCTTTGCTTCTAGATCTGTTTGGAATCATAGAAAATAATGACAAGGAACTGGTGCCCGCAGGTGCCTTGATGCTGACCCCTAAGCTAGCCCATTCAGTTGAGTGCAAGCAGTGGATTCATGCACACACTTCTTTGCACAAGCACACTTTCCTCATCCATTGAAATGAATTAAGTACCATTTTGTTTTTGGAGAGCTGAACACATAGTAGAATGGGTGCTTTTTTGTTGTTTTTTAAGAAGGAAGATAGACTATGCTTAATGATTCCCTCCAGGAACTAATTCCTCCCAATTTATGTCTCAGAAATAACTAGAGGAAAAACAATTCAGCACTGAAAATGCATTCAGAAAGAATTAATATTAATTAGCAGTTATCTGAGGCTGTTCATGCTTAGTCCTTAAATGCTTGACAAAGAAATGCAAGCACAATTTTTCATTATTATTCTTTCTTTAATAGGGGAAATTCCTCTGCTTAGGCAATTACTGAGAGCAGCAGAAAGACCAAAAATGAAAGATGAAAAGATACATTGTACTGAAAAGAGATACAAACTGCTCCACGGGGAAGCCTCCACAGAGATACAACACACACACACATGGCATTTTACAGGTTTTGGACAAAACTGCTTTGAAGAAAGTTTTTGAGATTTGTGCAATGGATTTCGCTTCTGCATTATCACTGAGCAATGTGATCCAAGAGCAATGTGATCTCAGATTACAGCATCATCTTCATTACTTACAGTAGGCTATTCAGACATCTCATAAACATCTCACTATAACATGTTTTTTAATTGGCACTAGTAAAGAAAAGAGAGAGAGAACTATTTGAATAGTTCAAATGGGGGTTATTTATTAACCATTCATTCTGATTGTGTTTGTGTTGTGTGTGTGAGAGAGGGGGGGAGGGAGGGAGGGAGGGAGGTTAGATGATGTTGCATCACGACAGTGTTCTCACATACATTCCAATGCATTTTTCCATCACTTTTCTTGCCACAGAAAGTCTGGTCTTTGGAGAGGAGAGTGCATTTGCTTTGCAAGACTTCCAAATAAGCTATAATTGTGCAATCTGAATTTGCCAGAATGTGAATGAATTCCAGCTGAAAGCAGCAACAGTCTGGGAGCATTTTGTCCCACTGACTCATCTCAGGGTGGCATAGAGTCATTCCAGGAATGCCTCTATCATTGTGTTCCAACCACAGATAACATGTTGCTAGGAATCAGCTCCATAGACAATACTTACCTGGTCCTATTAGGTCTGCACATACCATCAATCCACTAAACATGCTATGAGATACCTTATTACTTTGGGACTCTGCATTGACTTTGCATTCAGGGTGTTACTGGGCATCAGCACAAAAGCTAGGAAGAGCTGACATGTATGGAAATGAGTCAACCTCTCATTGAGAACTCACAGGCAAGGTCAGCATGTCTACCAAACGTGTCTGCATTTCAGCAACCCTTGTTTCTGTCAAAACTTAATTAGCAGAAGTCTATCTCAAAATGCCTTTGCAGGAGAACCATTTCAAAATTAACATCGCCTCAATCTGAAAATAAAGCGGATCCTCTCTGCTGTGCTTCAGATTTCCCTAATTAACTATATCCCTGGGCACTTTCAGCTGTTTTTTAATGGCATCACCTGGGTCTCTCTGCAGCTCCCGTCCACAATGCTGTCACACTGGTTCCCCTTCCTGAACATTCCCCTGGGGCCTCCTTACATTGTTCCTGTTGGGAACCCTCTGAGTTATCTTCTTTTCATCATCCACGCTCTTGGTTTTTCAGCATCCCCATGGCTCTCAGCTGATCCTCAACTATACAGTGGTACCTCGCATTACATACACTTCAGATTACATACGCTTCAGGTTACAGACTCTGCTAACCCAGAGATATTACCTCGGGTTAATAATTTTGCTTCAGGATGAGAACAGAAATCGTGCTCCAGCGGCACAGCGGCAGCAGGAGGCCCCATTAGCTAAAGTGGTGCTTCAGGTTAAGAACAGTTTCAGATTAAGAACAGACCTCCAGAACGAATTAAGTTCTTAACCTGAGGTACCAAGGTATATATATTTAAGTGCTTCTGCAGTTTCTCAGTAAGATGCTTCTGTGTGACGCTTTCCTGATCGGAGTCCTGTACACACAAAAGACATGGTGCCCCAGGGAAAATAAATGCTCCCCAATGCAGGTTGCTGGAGACCATAGGAGAGAAGAGTACTCATGCTCTCCTTGCTGGTTTCCCACAAGCATCTGGTTGGCCACTGGGAGAGCAGGATGCTGGATTTGATGGGTCATTGTCCTGATCCAGCAGGCTATTCTTATGTTCTTATAATAAAGAACAGACATAGACAAGAATGGGGACATTATCCAGCCCCAGCACAATATTTGGAAAAGTGCAAAACCAAGGGGTTATCCAAGTTCTAATCTTCAGATTAGTCTGATATATGCAGATAAGGTCACTTTGTGCTAGAACTTGCAATTTCTTGAGTATCTCTACTTTCTAGAAATAATCAGAGTTACTTCTTTTTACCATTTAAGACTGAGCCTGACAGAGCTTATGCAGGATGGAAGTACATAGACGTGAGGCTGTGATTTTCTTTTCTTTATTTAGGAGACTGAAGCTTCACCACTGACTCTCCCTCTCACAACATGTGGCTTCTCTGGGTCTGTGTTCAGTCTCCAACATTGAGGATGGATGTCTGCAGCAAGAAAGTTTACATGTATAGACATAGATTTCCCTGCAAGCTGATACCTTACATCAGAGATGGGGAAATTGTGACCTTCCAGCTGTTGTTGGACAACTCCCATCATCCCTTACCATTTACCATACTGTTTGGAGCGCTTAGAACTCAAGTCCCATCCAGGGAGTTAGGATTCCAGTTCACATGGAGACATGTGGACATTTACACTCAATGCATGGACATCGAGGCTACAAAACTGTGCAGTGGCACTACTTAGCACCCACTTCTCCTTATCTGCATGAAGTAGGGTTGCTACATTTAAAAAAGTAAAAACCAGGACACCCCAAAAGTTGTTCACCTTTTTTTTAGGAAGACCCCAAAGTTAATTCCACGTTTGAAACTGTGGTACATATGGAGCCCCTTCACATGAATAATCAGTTTACGGGAGATACTTTGAGACAAAATTCTTAGCAGCTGCTTCCCAGCTCTATAGATGACACTTGTCTGTGGGGGGCAACAGCGTCATATTGAACGTCCCATCATTGTCCTTAAGCAATATAAAAATTGAAGAAGGTGTAGAGCGAGTCAATTTCTTTGCCCTATTTTTTACTCATTAAAAACCCTACTTCATAATTTTTATATGTATGTACATTTTACCATTCTCCCAGATCTCTGTGCAGATATTTCAAGAAAAGGGGGATCGGCAACATCACATGGGGAAACAAAATCAACAAGATTGTCACTGGATCATTTCATGCCAAGTATGTATCTGCAAAATACAAATTAAGGCATCACAACATTGAATGGAAGGATACAAAATGTTCTTGAAAATGAATGAACTGCAAAAATGCACTTTATCTTTTATCCTTTCCTGCCTCAAGCAGTTAAGAAATTTGACAGTAGTTGTATATTATGTCCAGCACATAATCAATTAACCTTAATTATTTTTGTCTTACTTATTGCCTTAAGTCTAACTCAAAGTTATACATATTCATATTGATGATCCAGGATATGAGCACCACGTTTTCACCATGTTTAACTTTCTCTCTTTCATTCATTATTATTTCTTTCAGCCGTGGCATCTGTATAATGTTTCTTCTGTGATAGGTAGAAATTTATTCAATTTGTCCAAAATGCCGCAGCTGATGTTCCATTTAGATAACATTTAATTCTTGTTTTAAAACAGATGCTTAGGCTGCCAGTCAGGCCCAAAATATCTGAAAGTCTGCCTTGTTTGCTACAAGACCCTCTTGTTAGTTCTGCCACCCTCAACAGCTCAGAGACTGGTAGGCCAAGAGAGGACATTCTCTGCGACAGCCCCTATCTTGTGGAATTCTCTCACCATAGAGGTGTATCTGGCAACTTCATTATACAGTTTTGGGTGAATGCCAAAGATGTACCTCTTTATCTTGGCCTCTCTCTTTTTAGGTTATTTTTGGATTTTCAGGTTTACAAACAACAACAAAGAAAACAATTAAGATATCATCAATACACCCCCTTTGACTTTCCTCCTCCCCTTTTGTGGATCCTTAAGACAACATTCCTTTGACAACCACAATAGATATTTTCAGGACCTACAAAAAAATCCATTTTTAAAAAGAGAGCAATTGTAAGTTTTCAAAACAACATTTTGATGTATTTTAAATTGTTGTAACCCACCCTGGAACTTTACAGTGATGGGTAGATAGTAAATTAAAATAATAGTAATAATACTGTAAAAAACCCAAAATTAATAGGATATGACATGCATATAAACTAGGACATGCCTCATAATGATACCTTCAGGTGCTGCTTGTTCAATTGTTCCTGAAACATCCACATACACGCCCCATATTTTTTAGAATGTTTAAGAAAGACTGTCAAATTTCAGCTAGAGCATTCTAATTTATTATGTCCTTTTTATATTTAGTATGTTTATGGAAATATATCTCCTGTTTATGCAGGCTTATGAAATGTAGGTCACTGATTTCTCCCCCTCCCCCATCAGTCTGCTTCATTTGCATGAAACATGACCTACAAAATTACTTTCTCTTTCTCTCACCTTTGGGTGAGTTTCCATTCTGAAATAGTGATAAAATAACCAAAAGAAATGGGTTTACGATCTCCTGTGTTTCAGTTCTATTGCTAGCATCAATGCACACTGCAAGGGAGTTTTGACACAAAGTGTTTTCTGGGTTCACAGCTGGTGTGGATGCACGTAAATGTCTGGATATGTATCTCCATCTCATATCACAGTGCTTACTTAGACCTAAACTGCAGGATATGTCTTATGATATAAATAAGGGTGCACATATCTATCTGGGGCCACTTGCTTCTACATACAACTAATTGCTCACAACTAGAGCTAGACTGGGGTCATTTTGGAAACTGACACACAATTTATACTGTTATGAGGGGTTGGGTTTTTTTTTGGGGGGGGGGGGGTTGGCTAAATGCCTGGGCTGCCTTCTAATTCATGGAATAGCCAGGCTAGCTTCCTGGTGAGGTGATAGCCTGGATAATGGATCATTAAGGGACCAAAGGAAGTGGATCTGTGATAGATAACAAATGGGTGGATCCCCTTCTTCAACTGGCTGGTAGTTAGAAAGGCAAAGGCAAAGGCAAGTGCTGAGCATGGAGTGATGTGAACTAGAAACAAAGAGGGAAGGGAAGTCCTCTTGGAGTGTTAATGTTGTGAATTCCTCCATCGTAGGCTCAGGTTGTTTATATTTGTAAATGAACCATATAACATACACTACAATCTCCATTGTACCTCATTCCAAAAGAACCACAAGCCTTGGGTAAGCACCTGAATAGAATCATAGAATCATAGAGTTGGAAGAGACCACAAGGGCCATCGAGTCCAACCCCCTGCCAAGCAGGAAACAGATCCTGGAATCTCACACTACTCAGCGTTTGGGGTGCCATGCAACAGTATCTTCTGAGATATGACCATTCAGTTGGTTGATATCTTTGTTGGGGCTAAAGCCACCCAAGTTTTTATGAGGTAGTCTTCAAATAACCAAAATACTTGCCTTCCACTTACGTTTTTAATGAATTTACCGAATGATAATTTAGCTTTATTTTAGGAAAATTGACACCCATTTCCATGTTACAGTTAAACGAGAATGTTGCTCTCCTCAGCAGATTTTAACATTGCATTAATTTGAGCTATTGATGAGTGTTAACTGTGAATGTAAATGACTGTTGTGACTGAGGTTGCCACATATCTGGAATTTCCTAGACATTCAGCCCTTGCAAATAGCTCAACAACTCTTTGATTTAAAAATCTCAACAACTTTTGTGTCTGGATTTTGTGTCCAGATTTGTGTCAACCCTAATAGCAACTGAATGTGAACTCAAAACATAATATTTGTCCATAGAATCCATATTCATTTGAGAATCATCAAGTGTTCTCTACTAATCAAGACATCACATGATGTAACTGCATATGGGACCCAGCTCTATAACTTACCAATTTAATGGCACTTTATTCTGTCTAATTGTACATAGTGTCACAGCCCTGTGCATTGAGCAAGTAGTAACAATGCCAAAGATGAATGTTAGCTATTGTTCAATATCTAGGACTATAGCACTATGTACAGTTAGATGGTGTAAGTGTAATTAAAGTTGATTAAAAGTTGTGAGCTCAGTTAATATTTTAAACCCATCTGTTTTCCATCTTTAAGGTGCTATCCACATCTAGAACTGCAAAATCTATTAATAATGCGATTTTCTGCTCCACATGTATCAGCACTCTGCCTAGTTTGTTAATGTGTATGTGCTTTCCCCCTTGATCCCAAGAGAGTCTATAACTTTGTCTAGATCAAAGCCTTGTACAATAAATGACGCAGTACTTCAGTCAAAAAGGTTATTCATGGTCATTTAATGAGACACCATATAAATGCCAGTGAATAAAGAGATGTATTTAAGTTGCCCAGGATGCTATATATCTGGCAATTCAAGTGATCATTGACTACAAAGTTTAAATTTGATTTTCATTTTCAGGAGATGTTGCCTATACGCATTATAGAATATAACAACTCCTCCTAGATGAGACACAGAAAAGGGCCTTTCTGGTAGAACCTATGGAGCAGAATGAGACAAAACCTTGAGTATCTAGGACCCAAGCCATTTAGGGCTTTAAAGGAAATCATCATCACTTCATATTGTGTGTGGAAGCTAAGGGGCAACCAGTGTAATTATTGCAGAATATGTAAAATCTCAGGGGTGAGTTTTTACTTACATATTTGATGCTGCATTCTAAACCAAAGTGAAGTTCCAGAAGACTCTTCAAAGGTAGGCCCAAGTCGATATAATTGCAGTAATCTAACCCAGATTCACATAAGGTATGCATTAAAATGGCCAGGTCTGATGTCTGGCAGGACCCTCAGCTTGGCAAAAGTACCCTGACTGCAAAATATCTAGATGCAAAGCTGAATCCAAATGGCAAATCTGATTTTTCAAGAGGAGCGCTACCCTATTCAAGAGAAGCTCAATTCCTATTGATGGCACATGTATCAGTTCACAAGACAATCTTTCCCAGCAGCTTCATGTAGTTGGGAGACAGACTTCATTGAGCCAAGACATCAAACCTAAGTTCTCCACCAGCACCTTTTAGGAATGAGCCCCAAGGAAAGATTAGAACCTCAGAACTGAGCCCCAAGGAAGGACTGGAACAGTGCCTCCCAAGCACATTACATCCAGGTTATTCAGAAGGATGCCATTGCCCTACCCAAAGCTGTGTCAGTCACAAAACCAGTCCTGAACCCAAACTAAAATGGTCTAGGTCAGGGGTTCCCAAAGTGTGGCCCTCAAATGACCAGTGGTCCATGAGCTTCATTCAGGTGGTCTGTAGTATAAATAAATGAGTATAAATAAACTAAATAAATCATACAACACCTAGCAGAGTGTACTGCACAGGCAGAAAATCATTAAGTGTTCTACCAAGACCCTCAGAAATTTCCAAATGATCCATAGGAAACAAATTTGGGGACCACTAGTCTAAGCAATTGTTTCACCCTCAAACATATGGAGTCAAGACACGCTCAAGCATTTGGCTCAAAACTGGGAGATTTGAGGCTGGCCAGAAATTATTCAACATGCTGGGATCCAGGGAGACTCCCTTCCCCCAAACAAAGCTTTCACAACAGGCAATGGGTGGGTAAGCATTTATCACTCTGCTTACTCGCCAAGCCAAGGCTTCTCTGTCTGCTTTAATCAAAGGCCAATCATGCAAGAGGCCAATTTCACATATCCAGAGGTCTTGTCCTCATCATTAGGTCACACAAATTGAACAGTATCCATCATAAGAGGACAGGCAGCTACTGAAGGTATTTCCATAGGATCCACTGTTGTTATGATAGCTAAATCTAAATCAAAGTGGGTGAAGGTAACTATTTGCACAGCTTCTAGCAGAGGGAAGTGGAACCTGTGGCCTTCCATATGTTGTCATTGACCATGTTTGATGGAGCTGATGGGAGTTGGAGTTCAACAGTATCCTGAGGGCTACTGGTTCCTCAGCTCTGTTCTAGCAGACATGTTGCAATGGGCCACTGAGTCTTCTTTTCCCAGTTTTCCAGGCCCTTGACATAACAAACCTTCAAGGTTGCAGAACCCTCATGCCACTCAGGTTGTAGCTGGAATTGTGGTTCTTCTTCTGCCTCTCCCTTCCTCCACCTGCAGACAAGAGGAACAACTCAGGGGACTTTGGGATCTGAATTGCGTCCACCGCCTCCATCTCCAGCTCACCCAGGGACCACAATACACTGACGATGATACTTTCCTGAGTAACATAACCAACCTAGTGCAATGATTTCAAGGGTACTGCAATAACATCTAGAGGTGTGAATCCCTGTTTAATTAATCATGCACCTGCATAAAATTCCAATAATTTAAATATCAGGGATAAAAATTTACAGGCTGAAATGTATTGGTGAAGCCTTTATGTGTGGCAGTGAAAGCCAGCAAATCCCATTTAGTACATTTTCCCACCAGGTATAGTTTCTCAGATCTCCAGATGTTCCCCTTTCAACATAATCTCTTGTTGGAACCTATTCAATTAAATGTAGACAGGTGAACGGGCAGCATGCCACTGCAACAGATGGGAATGAGGCATCCTAGGCAAGAATTATGTACAAACAGTTAAAATGCGATCTGCTGGAAATCCAGACAAAAGTGCAACGGAGGTGGCATTCAGCACTCCGGGAATTACACTAAGAGAGCATGGTTTTAGTTATGGAGCTGAATGCTCAACTGTTGAATAGGTTCCAGAAAAGAGAGGTCATTTTTATTCTTGGCCCATCTCAAATCAATTCTGATATTTTGATGTAATCTTTCTTAGATTTTAGACATAATTCTTAGAATTTATCTAGAATATCTGGATTTTTGAAAGCTAAATATTATTTAGTGCTACTAACCACTTGTTTACATGTGGCTTGATACTACTTTTTCTTACTGGCGTATAATTGGGAGACCAAAGGAATACAGTATAAAATCAGTTAAAATCACCATTAAAAACAGAGAAACTTACTGCCTGCTGCAATTAAAGGAAAGCTCCTCCCTTGAGCAGCTCATAGCAACTGCTGAAGAGCCCGTAAGGAGGAGGACAGGCTGTTGCCACTGAGGCCCAGCCCCATGTGATGCACCAGCTCTGAGGGGCAGGTGGAGGGCAAGGACCCCCTGGGCGGGAAGAAAGGCGGAGTAGTGTGGGGCACAAGGAGACATGATGGTTTTTTTTTATATAAAAAGGGCTTTGAGTGACTGCATCTAATCTTGCCCCTTTCTAAAATTTATTTATTGGTGTGTGTTTTTTATACTAAAGAATAAAATAAAATAAAATAAAATAAAATTGGGATTAAGGGATTTTCTCAGGACCACCAAGGAACCATTGGTGTACTCAACCTTCTTCTGATAGGAAATGCTCTGCAGCAATGCAGGGAGGACAAAAAATGGGGGTCAAGAAGGGTCAGTTGCAGGGGATTAAGGATGTCCCTATTTTCATATGAGGAAAGTTGGAGGGTATGGTTTTGTATTTTAAAATGTAAAAGACTATTAACATTTTTTAAAAGGTAACAAAACATATTGACTCCCTTTATCATATATTTCAGCCATTAGTAACCCTCCCTGGGATCACTTGTTGATGAAAAGTGAGATAGATATGCAATATCTATCTACTATCTATCTATCATCTATATCTATCTATCTATCTATCTATCTATCTATCTATCTATCTATCTATCTACCGTACTCCAGACTCAAAATCTCAAGATCCAGGAGAGAGTTCTGTTCTTTGAAGACAGTCATCCCTGCCGAGATTATTTTATTTTCCCCTCAGAGCTGTACTGATCTTTGTTTCTTCTCTAGTACAGTTTCAGCAGGAACTCTATTGCCAATGCAGAAGCCCACTGAGTAAACTATGGAAAGGAACTAGCAGCATCAGCATGACTGCAAAGCCAGATTAAGACCAATGGAAGAGCTGCACCGGAAGAGTGAATAACAAAGCTTGCTCTCCATCACAATAAATCATCTAAAACTCAGGCAAAAGGGGGGAAACACGGGGAAAAATATTCTTATGGCATTTAGAAGACTAAAACTGTTTAACTGTTTTTAATTGTCCTTTTTAACTGGCTTGTTTTATTGTACATTTTAATTAAGGGTGTTTAAATGCTTTGGTGGAATTGTTATTGTGTGCAGATCGTACTTTAAGAACAACAATTTAAAATGTTTATTTGGAAAATGCAGCAAATTTCCCCCAATTAAACTAAATTAAACATAAGTCAGTGCCAGTCTTCCCTTTCCCTGCACATCAGAGTACACCATGCCTTTGTTAAGATACGTTTTCTGAGACATAAGTATGCCTATGTCTTTCTTCAACAGTACAACTGGTTCATCTGTTGCAGGGGCTGCCAAGGAGCAACAGTCTACTGTCCCAGAGAGAACGTCCTTCTTCCTTCTCCTTTAGCATACACATGAGCAAGAAGGAAGGATGGAAGCTTTGTTTTCGGAGTGGTGCATATGAAGGCAGAGTACCAAATACCTCTATACTACTGAAAAGCGATCTAATGGACAACAACAAGATCCATTTCTATTGTACAGTCTTTGTACTTTATTGTAACATTTATATATGTTATATAATTGTCTTTTGTATATGTACCCACACATCATCCTCTTATCACATAATGCAGTGTTTCCCAACCTTTTTTGGGCAAAGGCACACTTGTTTCATGAAAAAAATCTCGAGGCACACCACCATTACAGCCCCGTGACGTCAGCGCTCAGCGTCACGCCGGGAGGGACATGAATTGCTAGCAAATTACATAATCACCTCCTTGAGGGCTGGCTCATCTTTTCCGAAGGCAGAACCCCATTAATTAACAGCACAGACTCACACCATAGCCAAGACGAGGGGGGAAAACCTCAGTCATGCACAGTCATGCACATGTGGGGGCTAAATGAGGACGAAGACCGGGCAGAGAGCAGGGTTCAAATCACCCCACCTGGCCAGGACAATCCCTGGGTGCTCCCTTGGGCCACTCGCCTGACCCACCTCACAGGGCTGTTGTTGCGAGGATAACACGGGGAGAACCACGCGCGTCCCCGGGAGCTCCTTGGAGGAGAAAGTGGGCGATGAATGCAATGCATGAAATATATGAGAGGCGACCAGGTTTTGCAGGTGAGGGGCCCCCGCCAGCCTCCGCTTCCAACACCCGGCGCAACGACGCCGAAGTTTCCCCCCGGGCTCGGCTCGGGGAGCAGCGCTGCTCCCCCCCGGCTCCCCTTCGCCCTCCCGGCTCTCTCTGCCGCCCACTGGGGACCCCCCTCACCTGCCAAGTCCGGAGCGCCGGTGGAAGTTGCATGCAGGGTGCCACGTTGCCATTGCATTGCACTGCACTCCATGCAACGCCTGCACGCATGCATTGCCTTGCACGCCCGCCAAGGGGTCTCCCCGCGGTCCGATGCGTCCCCTCCGGCGCGGATACAGCATTGCAAAAATAAAAAACCCCCGACGCAGCCCTACCTGGGGGGCAGCCTCCGCCTCCGCCGCTCCGCCTCCGCGGGGATCCCCGGGCTCCATCCTGCCGCCCGATCTCCGCGGGGGCGCAGGCAGGCTGCGCGGGGTCTGCGCGGAAGAGCCCCTGCCCGCCTGGCCGCCGCCGCTGCGCTCATTCCATGGCCGGGAGAAGAGCGCTTCAAACAAAACGCCCGGCCCGCCAGGCCACGCTGGGAAACATAGTTCGTGCACCCCGCGCGGGCGCGGAGCCCAAGGGCGAGGGGACTACGGATCCCGGCAGCCCCCGCGCCAGGGACGGAGGGGGAGAGGCTGGGTGCAGGGATGGAGGGATGGGTGGGCGAGCGAGTGAGTGAGTGGCAGCCGCCAAGCCTTGGCCGAGAGCCAGGAAGGGCCTCCCCGGAGGAGGAGGAGGGAGGCGCAGAGCGGGAGGGAGGGAGGGAACCCCAGGGGTCATCTAGTGACGGCGCCCCAATCGAAAATTTGACTTTAAAAAAAAAAATCTTTCAAATTTTTTAATTTTCCCGCGGCACACCAGGCAACATCTCGCGGCACACTAGTGTGCCGCGGAACACTGGTTGGGAAACACTGACATAATGTAAATGGGTTATGGCACTTCAAAAACGAAAACAAAATCCAATACAGTTGTACCTCTGGTTGCGAACGGGATCTGTTCCAGAGGCCCATCTGCAACCTGAAAAGAACGCAACCCACGTCTGCGCATGCGTGGGTCACGATTCACCGCTTCTGCGCATGAGCATGACGTCATTTTGCCCATCTGTGTATGCGCGAGTGGCGAAACCCGGAAGTAACCCTTTCTGGTACTTCTGGGTTGCCGCGGGACACAACCTGAAAAAACGTATCATGAAGCAAATGCAGCACGAGGTATGACTGTACTGTCTGTTTCTTTTGACATTGAATGCATATGTCCCAGAAATCTCATTACCTCTTTCATTCCATGGCCCCACTGTTTAGAAGTGCATGTTCTTTCTACCACTTATAAACATTTTACAATAGTAATAATAGTATGAGAAATCAACTCCTCTGGTACAATGATAGTATGATTAAGATATCACAAAATCATAGAACTGTAGTGTTGGAAGCCTCTGAGGGTCATCTAGTCCAGCTTCCTGCAATGCAGGAATCTCAGCTAAAGCATCCATGACAGATGCCCATCCAACCTCTGCTTAAAAACCGCCCAGGAAGGAGAGTCCACCACTTCTTGTGGGAGCCTGTTCCACTGCTGAACAGCTCTTACTGTCAGAAAGTTTTTCCTGATGTTCAGTCGGAAAATCCTTTCTTGTAACTTGAATCCATTCGTTCGGGAATCTTTAACCTACCTTTCCACTTTATTTTTTACAACACTCAAGGTGGCATGATGTGAAGGAAATTTGTACACCTTTGAAGAGTCATTTATTTGATCCTTCATGAATGCACAAGCTTTTCAGCTGCACGTATAATTTCACTCTTTTTAATTATGCAATTTTGCAGATGAGCAAGGTCAGGATTCGACAGTGATTACTATAGCATTTTGCAAAGCGTACTTTTGCAAAGTAAGGCAAATTATTTGTAAAGTAAAGCAAATTATTATCAAAAGAGTTGAGAGCTGTTGAGTACACAGTTTGCCATAAAGAATCTAAACAAGGCCAGAAGGTTTAATTGAGTACATTGTGGTAGCAAAGTGAGAGGCACAGAGTCTAATGGTGTAACCCTATATCAGCTTAATGGGTAATAAACTGTATCAAACTCAACATGGCTTCCTTTTGCAGAGATATGTACAGGATTGTGTTGTAGTATCATGTTTTCTTGTTCTGTATAGATTTCAAGAGCATTTTGTATGTGTGTTTGATTATGTGCATTAGCAGTACTAAGCAAATTTACCAGGAAGTAAGTTACACTGCACATAAGCTAAAATTACATGACCCCAGGAGATCCTTCAGTTTCATTCATGAGTGGGGCACAGGCCCGTAGACATGCCCTGCCCCAATGAGCCTGGGCATGGGGGCTCCTCATCAGACTTCTGTGTATATCACAGGAAGGTATAAAGATTTTTTTAATGGACATGCAGGCAAAAGGAAGAAGGGGCTGTCAAGTTGGCTCTTTCCCCCATTGGCCACTTTGGGGTTCAAAATCATTCCTTTGCCCCCAAGTTGCTTTACCAACAATGGGGAAAGAAAGTACCAGGACTTTAAATTAATTAATGGATAAACACAGAGAATTTTTCAAGATGCTGTACCCACAATGCATAGGGTCACAATGCAGTAAACATTAAAATTGGAGGAAAAGGAGAAAGGAAGAGGGAAACAAGCCATTTGGCTGGCATGCATATTTGTGGTACGGTAAGGTAAAAGCACATAAAGCCTTTAAAAATCATATTGTTAGAAAAGCATTGTTTAATGTTTGGATAAGATATAAGGATTTGTTAGAAAAGAAAGCCCCAAGATGGTTGTCACCAATGGAAGCGAAGGCACAGAAAAAACTCAATATGGAGGCCAAATGGCCGAAATATTGGGAAATTCTGGAACAAGATGGAGACAGAATAAAATTGCAGAGCTTTGAAAAATTGAAAAACAAAGTGCGAGATTGGCTCCATTATTACCAAATAATGGAGGCATACAATTTGGACAAAAAAGTTGGTTTCCAGGTGGAAAAATCAAAACTGGAAACAGAATTGTTAGATCCAAAAATCAAGAATTTGTCAAGAATGTATAACTTGCTGTTGAAATGGAACACTCAGGATGAAATGGTGAAATCAGTTATGATTAAATGGGCACAAGATGTTGGACATAACATAATGATGGCTGACTGGGAACAGTTATGGACCACAGGTATGAAAGTCACGGCATGTAATGCCCTAAGAGAAAATTTAATGAAAATGATTTATAGGTGGTACATGACACCAGTCAAGCTTGCAAAAATTTACCATTTGCCCGACAATAAATGTTGGAAATGTAATGAGACTGAAGGTACATTCTTTCACCTTTGGGGGACATGCCCAAGGATTAAGACATTCTGGGAGATGATTTATAACGAAATGAAAAAGATATTCAAATATACATTCCTGAAGAAACCAGAGGCCTTTCTCCTGGGCATGGTCGGCCAAATGGTGCCAAAGAAGGATAGAACTTTTTTTATGTATGCAACAACAGCAGCAATAATACTTATCGTGAAGTATTGGAAGACACAAGATTTACCCACCCGGGAAGAATGGCAGATGAAGTTGATGGACTATATGGAACTGGCGGAAATGACTGGCAGAATCCGAGACCAGGGAGAAGAGTCGGTGGAAGAAGACTGGAAAAAGTTTAAAGACTATTTACAGAAATACTGTAAAATTAATGAATGTTAGAAAAATGTTGAAATGAAGTTATATGGCTTTAGTAGAAATGTTATAAGGAACTAAGTATAAATAAATAGAGTATTAAAGGAAAAAATAAGGTTAGAATGTGTTAAGATAAATATAGGATAGAAAACAGAGGAAGATGGAAAGGAATTGCTGAAACAATTAACAGAAGTGGAATACAAAAAAAGAGGTGTGAGGAGGTCGTTGAAATAAGTGAATGAAAGATAAGATATTGAAATTGTTTGATGTGTTTTTTGTTTTGTTTTGCTAGTTTAATGTGTTAGTGTTCTGTAGTGTTTTTGTATTGTATTGTATTGTTCTTTTTTTTCTTGTAGTGTTTAAATTGTTGGAAAAGTAATAAATGTTATTTTTTTAAAAAAAGGAAGAGGGAAACAAGCAACTTGGGATTCCAAATTGCAATACTGAGTTATAAAATGCCAGTATGGCCAATGGGAGCTGTACTCCATCAGCATAAGGGCAACCACAAGTTGCCAACTCCTATGCTCTTCCACTGTATTTTATTCCATCAAGACTTCATAGAGTTTCCTTCATGGTATGTTTTTATGCTGCTGCTATCTTTAAGTAGTTCTTAACAACATTTCTGTGATTTACTGACACCAATTGTTTTATGATTGTGTGTTTTTACTTCTGCTGTGAGCCAGCGTGAACATTTCATTTCATAGAAAGGTGGAATATAAGGATGGAGAAAGGAAAGAATGAGAGAATTCAAATCAGCACCATATTCAAGTATGTGTTCCTACAGAGATGTAGGCATTCCTCTCAAATCAACCAGTTATTGAATGTTTCTTTTGGAGAAAAAAGGAGAATTGGGAGCTGTCTTTTACTGACTCCACTCATCCATCTAGCTCAGAATTGCCCACTCGGACTGGTAACACTTTTCCAGGGTATCAAGCAAGAGTTTCTCCCAGTCCTACTTGGAAACACATCAGGGATTGAACTTGGGACCACTGCATGCAAGACAGATGCTTTGCCACTGAGTTCCACTGCTTTCTCGAGACATTTAATATTAAATCAATAAAGCAAAAGTCAAAATTTCAATTTATTGTTAAAAATATATTACTTTTAAAAACGAGCTAATTATGCATGGGATATTATGTAAGGAATACTAGTCCTCCCCACTTCCCTTTCAACAACAGATCCGATTCTGAGAAAAGCAAGTGATCAGTTTGTGTATGGAGATGCCACCAAATTTCAGATAAGATGGAATGTGGTCGTAGATTGTCAGATCAACCCTGGAGAATGAGAAACCAAATTTACCATGTTAGGGCTAACACAAGAGACCTATACATAGTTTTGAGTGGAAGTACATCAATGTGGGTGGGACGTGGGTGGTGCTGTGGGTTAAACCACAGAGCCTAAGACTTGCCGATCAGAAGGTCGGTGGTTCGAATCCCTGGAACGGAGTGAGCTCTCGTTGCTCGGTCCCAGCTCCTGCCTACCTAGCAGTTCGAAAGCACATCAAAGTGCAAGTAGATAAATAGGTACCGCTCCGGCGGTAAGGTAAACGGTGTTTCCGTGCACTGCTCTGGTTCCCCAGAAGTGGCTTAGTCATGCTGGCCACATGACCTGGAAGCTGTACGCCAGCTCCCTCGGCCAATAAAGCGAGATGAGCGCCGCAACCCCAGAGTCGGTCACGACTGGACCTAATGGTCAGGGGTGCCTTTACCTTTACCTTTACATCGATGTGAGTCCATTATATCATCCAATACATCAAGGGCAGAAGCTCTTGATAATTCCAGGCTCTGACTATAGTTCTGGAATTATTTATACACTCAACTTGGAAGTTTATCTGGACATTCAGGAAATGAAATTCTCATCAAATTCATTTGTGCAGAACCACATTGTTCCATTCATTCCAATAGGTGTCCCAACTTGTGAATTGCCTTGGCTTCATTGTAAACAAAGATAACCCATTTAATTTTCATTTAAACACATCTGTGGCTTTAAGGCTTCTTGTACTTGGCCCGACCTTATCAAATGACCTACCTTCCTCCTTTCCAGTAACTTGAGGGTATTCATTGCCCGTAGGCATTGTCTCAGCTCTACACGGGGCTAAGCTGTGGCAGATCTGGCTTTCTTTCAGCATTTTAATAGTATCTATTGCAAAACCTTGCGTTTTTCTTTTATATAGCTAGAGGGCCTGTCAGGCTGATGAGTGTTTGCTACATTTTAGGCTCTTAACTAGATTTCTCTTGCATGTTTTACCATTTACCTCTGCTGCTAACTTCTCTTAGGTTCATATAATGTGTCCCTTTAGGGGATCTCAAGTGCTCTATTTTAATGGCTTGAGTCCAATGAGCAGAACCCATGTGGATTTATAAATTATAGTACAACTATAAAATACCATAAATGGCTGAGCAGGACTAATCCTTTGTGGTCAGGTGGGTACACTTCTGCTCTTGTTCCTGCAGTAAGAGGTTATTGCTAGAGGGTGTTTTTTAAAAAGGAAAGTCCACACTAAAAACACTTAAATAAGATATAAGAAGAAGAACAGAGTTTGGATTTGATATCCCGCTTTATCACTACCCAAAGGAGTCTCAAAGCGGCTAACTTTCTCCTTTCCCTTCCTCCCCCACAACAAACACTCTGTGAGATGAGTGGGGCTGAGTGTGACTAGCCCAAGGTCACCCAGCAGCTGCATGTGGAGGAGCGGAGACGCGAACCCGGTTCACCAGATTACGAGACTACCGCTCTTAACCACTACACCGCACTATAAATTTATATGGACATTTCAACAACTTTTAAACCCATAGAATCTGAGTTGTAAGAACTCCCCTTCATGTTTAAATCAAGTGAAAGGGGACTCTGGGCACTGAAGGTGCTGGAGATGATGGGAGATGATGGGTTTGGAATGCCTTCTAGTGAAAACGTGTCAGCCAGCTGCTACTCCAGCTCTGCCTGCTCCTCTTCTCCCATTATTTCCCGACATTCCCCCCTCATTTGCCTCTGAGCTGTGACCTCCCGCAAACCACTGTTGTAAATCTTTACTGTTTTCGTCTTCCTTCTCCCTGGAAGGGTTAGGATGGGGAGGTGGTCTCCACCACTCCTCCTCTACCCAGCCCCTGACAGTCCCATATAATGTGTGGCTTTCCTGGCTCTGTTCCAAATATCCACGTTTTGCATGCGGGTGTCTGGTGTTGAGAACCTTATGTGCACCATTCTTCTGTGTAAACCTGTCCTCCAGTTATGGAGAATTCCAGATTGCCCAGAGATCAGCAGTACATGCATTTGGGCTGAACGGAATTGGGCTGATTTGTGCCTCATCTTGATTTTGTTGAAACAGCTGCAAATTGCTACAGAGTGGATCGGGTTGTCCCCAATTGATCTGTAGTGATTTGTAGTTCCAAACAGTCTCTCAGAAAGCCAGCGAGACTGTCTCCAAAATGTTGCAATAATTAACTACAACACTGTATAAGAAGAAAACCAGAGGGTGGAGAGGAGAGGAGCTAAAGGAGGCGTAGAATGATCTCACTCCACCCAACATTTTCAAATTGTGGTGTTTACAGAGGTGAACTCTTAAATGGCTTTTTAAACGCTGTCTCTTAGCAAGTGTTTGGTGGAATTGGGTGGCATTTGTTCAACTTCTCTTTGTTTTCTATCCTTTCCCAACCAATTCCAGTTTCATTCACGTTTTTATTTATTTTTAACAAAATGTTTGTATCTTAGCATTCACCCACCTCCAATTGTTGCTCTATCAATCAGTAAGTAGATTTTATGAAATAAGTAGATTTTATGAAATAAATGAAAACAAATACTTTAAAAGGGAGGGGGCTGCCTTAGCTATACTAGAATATAGCCTCTCACAATAATGCTTTGTTTGGGGCTTTAGAATTCTTTTAAAATACAGCATTTCTCTTCCATCTACCCCTTTTTTCTATCTTAATGTGTGGAAATTTGGAAGTTTATTTCCTAATTGATTTGTTGTCCCAATTCAATACTGTGGTACCTCAGGTTACAGATGCTTCAGGTTACAGACTCCGCTAACCCAGAAATAGTACCTCGGGTTAAGAACTTCGCTTCAGGTTGAGAACAGAAATTGCGCAGCAGCGGTGCAGCGGCAGCAGGAGGCCCCATTAGCTAAAGTGGTACCTCAGGTTAAGAACAGTTTCAGGTTAAGAACGGACCTCCTGAACAAATTAAATTCTTAACCAGAGTTACCACTGTATATATTCCAGGATTCAGTAGTTCCAGTGTACTTCCCCTAAGTCACTGGGTTGCTGAGAATGGCTTTGGCAAATTTTGCTCCATATGAGATCTAAATAATTTTAACTAAAGCAAACAAAGCAAAATAACCTCCATATGGTTGACCCTGAGCTCATTCAAGAAAGCAAGGAACACAAATGTGAGAAATAAATGATCTCTAGTGATGCACAACTCAGTTTATAATGAGCAAGTGAGTAGCAATGTAATGTGTATGACCTTTTTCTAGGGGGTGAATATTCTATATGCTGAATATTCTATATGAGAGCTCAAAAACAGTTGCTCTCCATGTTGTGTCAGCAATGCAAGAATAGCTCAATGTGTTTCAATGGTGAGGAAGTCCTTCCATTAGTACACATTGCACACTTCTGCTCCCTTTGTAAGTGTCTTGTCTGTGAGCCCTTTGATGATGGGGGGGGGATTTTGCTATCTTCCCCACTGCTGCCACTCTAAACGATGGAAATATTATTTGATGTCCTAGCACAATTCCAAGATTCATTCTCAATTTACATGTAGTGGTTAGTTTCAACACCATCCTTAGTGGCTTCTGTATGATGATCAAAAAAATATAAAAGAGGAATTGATATTAATCAAGTTGGATACCCGCAGCACTCTCCAACATTTTACCAATGAAAATATGGGATTAATAGGAACATAATCCAGACTAAAAAAAACCTATCCATTCTTAAGGCAATCAGCCCTGAGTGCTCACTGGAAGGACAGATCCTGAAGCTGAGACTCCAATACTTTGGCCACCTCATGAGAACAGAAGACTCCCTGGAAAAGACCCTGATGTTGGGAAAGATGGAGGACACAAGGAGAAGGGGACGACAGAGGACGAAATGGTTGGATAGTGTTCTCGAAGCTACCAGCATGAGTTTGACTAAACTGCGGGAGGCAGTGGAAGACAGAAGTGCCTGGCGCGCTCTGGTCCATGGGGTCACGAAGAGTCGGACACGACTAAACAACTAAACAACAACAACAAATCCAGACTAAAAAGGAAATGATCATCTGCACCTGATTACAAACAGCCAAAGCAAATGAGGCAAGCCAGAAATTACCATGCACATCAAATAGCCATTTTACACATACAAGATGTTGTGAAGGCACCCACAATTTGGTTCAATTTAGTTCTTTTGCAGGGGGATGGACTGGATAACCCTTGGGATCCCATATTTCCATTTAGTTCATTTTATATCTTCGGAGGATCCCAACTGGGTCATGGTCCCAGCACTCCTGTGAGCAAATTAATGAGACCTAAGGAGTGCCTGATAGATGCCATGCTCTCAAAATATTGCTCTGTCATGAACCAATGACCCATAGAACACCATCTGTCTGCTTCCTACACACCCACCCATCTTTATCCATTAGAAACAGGGCTCAATCATTTCAAATCTGCATCAGTTCTTTCAAAATGGCAGCTTCTCTCTCATAATCCCTGGGTCAGGGGATGTGGCAGCAGCAGCAACAAGGTCTCCCTCTTTTCTTTCTTTCCCATATTACTTCCTCATCTTCCTTCACTTTCACAGAACACTCTATCCTTTTCTTCTCCAGTGATTCCCTCTTTGCAACCTCCCAGGGAAACAATCTTAAAAGTCATAATCAAACTTGCAAGGCTTAATTAGAAAGGAAAGTTGAATATACAAAGAATGATCTGAATTATGCTCCCATAATCTGATTTCTTCTTACCTTATATAATATTTCTGCTTTGTTTTCTTCTGCAGTTTAATATTCTGGTATTGCTTGGGTCAGACTGACACTTAGGAGTAAACAAAGTGAAAATATAATGAGTCCTGAGAGGCAGTGAGGGCTGCTGCTGCTGCGGTTCTCTTCATGTACTCCCCCAAACCAGTTAGTTATTTAAAATAAAAGCACAAAGGCTGGTGTGCGGGTTCTCTCTCTCTCTCTCTCTCTCTCTCTCTCTCTCTCTCTCTCTCTCTCTCACACACACACACACACACACACTTACTTTCTACTTTTTTCATGTTCATGTACTTTCTTACAAAAAAGTAACATTCCATTTTTAAAAAACGATTTGGCATGCCTAGAAGTACATGTTCCCACATACCATGGCTATCAGATCCTGTAGCACTTTTAGCACTTACTGCAAGGAGAAATGGTCTTTACACAACAACATTATAAAACGGGGGGACATACCTTTGGGGTTTTGCTTAGGAACAAGAAAATCCATGGATGATTCATAAGATCTCCTTGGCCTCATTTTTTTCCCTTGGCAATCTCTACTATCTTTGTTTTCCTCTACCTATTTTTCCCAACAAAAAAGTATGAGAACAGAATGTTTTGCTAAAGCATCCTGCTCTTTACCTCTCTGACCCCTGAAGCTGAAGGAGAGAATAGAAAACAAAAAAGAAATGTAACGTTGTGCCATTGTTGTTTCTTATCATTTTGTCTACTTCAGTTTATGTGCCTAACAACACAATGTACAAAACTGAAAAGAAAAGAGAAAAGAAAAAGAAAAAGAAGCTTAATATTCCATTCAGGCACTTGTAGTGCATCTTGAAAGTACTCTAGAGCTAAAAAAGAAAAAGCATCAAGATTTCATCATAAGAGGCTCCTTGTTTACAAAATTGCCAGGAACTTTCACGTTCCCAGACTTTATAGCTAAGAAGCACTCTTCATTGCTGTCATTTCTCTGGGTTGCTTCTTTGGGTCATGTTACAATGCACAGAACAATCACGCAGCACAGTCCTATACATTGCAACTCAGAAGTTCAAAACTCAGTGCCTTGGGATTCAGTCTTAAAACACACTTACTGGAAGAGCAGAGAGTAAGCAAAACTCCTTCCTAGTAAACATGCCAATGATTGTGCTATTGGTTTTTTTAAAAGCATATCTATTCCACCTTTCCAAAACCTTAATGTGATCTAAAAATAATAATACCTGCACTGCAATTCTGCTAGTCTTGCAAGACCTCGCTCCTTGCTTCTCTGCTGCCTTCCACCTGACCTCTGAAGACCTTGACTGTCTCCAGCTACAAAGGCTACTTCTGCTGTCCAGGATATCTAGAGACCATCGGGGTGGGCTATTGATTGGGGTTTTTCCTGGGACAAGATTTACTTCGGGAAATGTAATACTTTTGCTGTTAATCTGGGTAATGTTGTTGTCAGACCTTAGTATGAATATTCAGTGGATTTGTTAGTGTCAATCCTATTATGAATATTCAGTGGATTGTTTAATTTCACTGTATCTTTGTTAGTGTGAGATATTTTCATTAGTTCATTGTTTATGTGACTGCTTAAATTCCATTATATCTTATAACTGTTACAGAATTGTGTAAAATGTTATGACATTGTGAGACCTCTTGGAACATGGCTTATTGTGGAAAGGTAGCATGTAAATTGATAGTGGTGAATATATATTGCAACAAAGGAACAAACTCCTTCCCAGCTTCCCCACCTGCTACCTCCCAAAGCTTACCAAAAAGTTCCTAGCAGTTCTCAAAACTGTTTGAATTTCATACTGAATTTTGAAATGCCCTGGCAACAGCAGAGGTGGGTGAGTGAGCACATAAACATTAGCTGTTACCTTCTTAAAGTTCAACAATGCTGCAGTGGTATGACATTTGTGAATAGGCAAGAATGATCCAGAGATTTTGGACTTCACTTTAGGAGTTCGTTACTTGCTTTTTGCTGTAATGGTTTTTATCCTCCAATGCCCGCTCCAGTGCCTGAGTTGTAAAGATCCTGAACTTCTGCATGAAGGGCAATTATGGTGTTTCCTCCCTACATCTCTGGCCAGAAGCTTCATGAAAATAAACCAAAATGCTATGATCACTTTGACACAGCCTTAAATGTAAATGGACATGCCTCATCTTACCTCTCCCCACCGCCGCCCGCCAAATGCAGCCATGACGCCAAACCCTCATTGCTTGTTTACTAAAAGAGCCTGCTAAATATAATTTCGTACCGTTATGCATTGATTGTCACATTCTATTTCTAGAAGATTGCTGTACTAACCATGCCACATATCACTGTTTCCATCAAGCACTTAGGGATTTAGAAACTGCAAACTCTAAAGAGGTAGAATGTAAACATTCACCATCGCTGTCATTATAAAACTCCCAGTGCTGTTCACACTTGATGAATCACTTTTTGCAGATAAATACCGGGCATGTTTGCTGCTAGCTATGATGATTAAAAGTGTTGCTTTCTTCAGCTATACTCCCTCTGCAGAAACAGCGACAACACCCCAAAACAAAACTAAATCTTTCAAATACTCTATTAAGGAAGAATGCAAACACATCTTATCTTTTCTTGGTGAGTTAATGAGGCACCATTTTGTTATGTCCACATAACAGATTCATATTATCTGAATCGACGACAATACCATGGTCAGATTTTAGGCAAGACCTTCATTCTATTTGCAGCTTTTCTTTATTAAATCTGACCTTTGGAGGTCCAGGTCTATCAAGTACCAAACAAGGGATCCCAGGGCCCCAAGAAAGCAATCTAGAGAGCCACCTTGTCAGATGCCATGCAGTCAGTACAGATGGGCAAACTCCCCTCAGCTCACCCTAAGCATCCTTGTTTCAAAAAAGATAAAGCTTTCTGAGAAAATGCTTTCTTAAAAACCACAATCTTTAGAGTCTTTCATAAGAAAGCTAAAAGAAACCCCACAAATAGATAAGGAACCACTTCGCTCTTCTGCCAGTACACAAATCCCTTCACAGTCCCGAAAGGAAAGAGTAACCTGCATGGGGATCACTTGTTAGAGCTAGGAAAGGCCCTTCACCTGTCTCCTGTGTTAAAGGAAAATAAAACTTTGTGCATTGTGGGGGTTTGTGCTGCTTCCTATCAGCAGCAAAACTATCTGCCAAGGGCATGGTTGCAGCCTCTCCTGCAGAGGAGGCCCCCGCCCAGTGCTTCTGGGAAGCCCAGCCAGATGGGCAGGGTATAAATAAATTGTTGTTGTTGTTGTTGTTGTTGTTGTTGTTGTTGTTGTTGTTGTTATTCCTTTTCTCTGGTAGAAACTGGCACAGAGATGAATATGCACCATCCAGTGCAGGCTGGTCCATTAAGGTGAATGGGACACTGCACCACCAAACTTTGTTCTCAGCCAGCCCCACTTTCCTGCCTTCCGGTTTACAGGTGGTCAAAGTCCTGGCAGAGAACGTCGGGACCCGGAGCAGGACGGCGGGGTTGGAGCAGGAATGAGAGTCCGGAAGCCAGGAGTCAGGAAACCAAGGATCCGAGGATCAAGAAGCAAGAAGTCAAGAAGCCAAATGCAGCAAGGCAGGAAGCATGTTGCTGTAGCAAAGAGCCAAAGGGAAATGCTGACCTTATATCCCTTCCTGGCTCTTGCCACCAGGTGCTGTGAGTACCAATCGTCCTCACCTGTGCAGCCACGCCTTGCCTCCTCAGAACAAATTTAGGAAATCCCCAGTCCTGCAAAGTCCTACTGGTCACAGGGCCTGGCTTCTGCACACACTCCTGACACCAGAGGGCTAAGATGCTTTTCAGTTTCTTCCTCCCCAGTCTCAGTGTTGCTATTGTAGACAACAGCAGAGAGGAAGATGGGGAGGGGAACATACACACCAGCTCCTAGGGGCCAAGTCAATTGGGGGGGGCTGGTTCCTTGCAAGTCACATGCTTCATTTCAGGATGTCACATCAGGTCCCCTCAATCAACTTGAGAAGACAGAATCTTGGGGGGGGGGGGAATGGACAACTAGAATTAGTTGTTTTTACCTGTCATCTGTCAATCTGATACCGATAGGCACCAGTTTCCACTGACACCATCCTCATCTGCCAAAGCAACAACATGGTGAGGACAGGTAGAAATGCAGCCTTTGAGTTTATGGAAAGTACCGTATTTTTTGCTCTGTAAGACTCACTTTTTCCCTCCTAAAAAGTAAGAGGAAATTTGTGTGTGTCTTATGGAGCAAATGCAGACTGCACAGCTATCCCAGAAGCCAGAACAGCAAGAGGGATCACTGTAGAGCGATCCCTCTTGCTGTTCTGGCTTCTGAGATTCAGAATATTTTTTTTCTTGTTTTCCTCCTCCAAAAACTAGGTGCGTCTTGTGGTCTGGTGCGTCTTATAGAGCAAAAAATACGGTACTTCCCTTAGAAAAGAAGACATTGTTTAGGTGATGTTTGAGATAAAATGTTAATACAGAATAATTAATTTCCTCTTTCACAAAGAATCTTAATAAAGTTTTAAAGACAAGCAATAAGAAGCGAAAGAGAATTTCCCACAGAGAACATTTCATCTCTAGTGGCCTTTCAAAGGTTATTGGTAGCTTAGCTGTTCAAAATGCACACAACTGCATAAATGGCAAAGTGAAATTAAGTCAGACAGGCAACAATAATATTTAGCAAATTATTGGTAATATGAACTGGTTTTATTTCACCTGCTTGAAAAAATGGAAATGCTTATGAAAACATCATTCGCAAATTAAAAACTCAAAGGGGGAAATTAGTGATGAAATAAGTGTTCAATAAAATGTCTTGTGGAAGGAAGCAATTTACAACATATTATGGGCAGCTTCCCATATGACATTTCCCTTTCCCAGAAATCCCCACCCCCTACCCCATCTACACTAATTACACACCTGTATTGTGGCAATGTGCATATTTGTTAGCCAAAGGAGAAATGTTGCATGTTGCATGCAAAAATGCAAAGGCTTGGGACTTGGAAGTCACTCACATTCCTATTTCCTCTTGGATCTTTGTTTCTTGGGTTCGTGACTTCCAAGTCCCATCTCCTGTCACACATCACCTTCATATCATTTACAGCTCCTCTCATGATGAGTTGGAAGGCAAAGATCTGATTATGCAGGGGACTAAGTCACACAGGGAGCCTCTAGCTGGACAGAAATGCCCATTTGACACACTTCAAAGCTTCACCCACAAGGGACAGAGGGCTGCAAACTGGATGAAAGCTGGGCAGGGCTTTGAGACTTCCCTATACAGTGGTACCTCAGGTTAAGTACTTAATTCGTTCCGGAGGCCCATTCTTAACCTGAAACTGTTCTTAACCTGAAGCACCACTTTAGCTAATGGGGCCTCCTGCTGCTGCCGCGCTGCCGGAGCACGATTTCTGTTCTCATCCTGAAGCAAAGTTCTTAACCTGAAGCACTATTTCTGCGTTAGAGGAGTCTGTAACCTGAAGCATATGTAACCTGAAGCGTATGTAACCCGAGGTACCACTGTATAAGTCTCAGGCTTATATAGCCAAATGTTTTATTTGTTGTTATATAAAAATGATGCTATGCTGGAAAATATTTGTAAAAACCAATAAAAATAATTAAGAAAGAAAGAAAGAAAGAAAGAAAGAAAGAAAGAAAGAAAGAAAGAAAGAAAGAAAGAAAGAAAGAAAGCTAGCTGGGCAGGGCAGGACTTCTCCTTGCTTCAGCCCTGAGCATCTCATGTCATCGGTTTATTTGTATGCTTCTCCACAAATTTGTGCCCAAAGTGGCTCACAACTTATCAAATGAACAATAATAGGCCTGCTTTCTGAAGAAATTGTTATTCTGCTGAGCAGAATAGAATTTGTTAAAATTTACTCTGTCCTTCAACCAAACATGGTTTCTGAAAGCTGCAAAAGGCAACAGGAATTAGAAACAATGAAAATGAAACAGAAAGGAGGGAGTAGTACTTACCACCAAAAGAACACAACAGACTTCCCCCAGCACCCAGAAAATAACAGTGGTGGTACCTAGGAATGTGATTCCATAACCAGAGCACATCTGCAGGAAACACTCTTAACTCCTGTCAGGACGTTTCTAATCTCCAAAGAGAGGGCATCAACTCCAGTAAAACTATAGGCTGTGTTCTTATGTATACTTATCTCTAAGTAAGCCACAAGTCCTATGCACACTTGCATAGAAATCTATATTTAATTTACTTCCCAGTAAACATGTTTAGCCTTATACTACATATGTTGGACATTTGTTTGGAATGTCAAGTTAATACACAGTGTTCAAGGAAAACATTGTAAGTTTTAACCAGGTGGTGGAGGAGATATCTTTATAAGTGGACTTCAGTTCTTTTTGAGACATGGTTAGATTCCACTTATAAGAAGAGTAGAAGAGTTTGGATTTGATATCCCACTTTATCACTACCCTAAGGAGTCTCAAAGCGGCTCACATTCTCCTTTCCCTTCCTCCCCCACAACAAACACTCTGTGAGGTGAGTGGGGCTGAGAGACTTCAAAGAAGTGTGACTGGCCCAAGTGTGACTGGCCCAAGGTCACCCAGCAGCTGCATGTGGAGGAGCGGAGACACGAATCCGGTTCCCCAGATTGCGAGACTACCGCTCTTAACCACTACACCACACTGGCTCTCTCTCTTATGATAAAGGCACAGCTTGGATTTATCACCTACCATATAATCATACTAGAGACTAAATGGATATTCATTACCACAGCACACTCAGTAATTTATTATGGAATCTTGAAGGATATGTTTGGATTTCCAGGCTATCCACCATCAACATCATACATACATGTCATTGTGATGCCACAAGCTCTTTCTGTATCTTGAAATAAAGAAGGATTCTGTGAAATTACAGACACTTGGTGGTAACCACAGACTACATTCTTAGGAACTTGATGGTGTTGTGACATCAATGTTAAAGAGCAACAATGCCTTGGGGAGGGGGACTTTAAGAGCAGAGAAGCAGCAGGAGGGGGGGAGGGAAAGTTCTTAACTCTTACTTCAGGGGCTGCTCTTTTGCATAAAATTGTTCTCCCACTGTTTTTTTCCTTTCCATGAGATATCAGTTGCACATCTGCAGGGCAAACGAGGACCAATACAGAAGCTGGTTTCTTCCTTAGGGAAATGCTTTATGACTGCCTTCTGTTAATTTCCTTTATTGCTAATTTAAAAGAGTAATGACAAAGTAGATGTTTCCCATTCTCTAGCTCAAACTATTCATTTCAATCAGTGGTTAAGAGGGATTTAATTTCAGATGTTTCATTAATCCATTCAGAGTAGAATGGTTTGATTTGATTTTTTTTTAATCTACAAGGATTACATTGTAACAATCCATGGGGAGAGAGTGAAAGCATGCACTGTTACACTGCAGAGCAGTCATGTGCAGTGTGTTAAAAGTGGCCATTAAGTTCATGAAGCAAGGTAGGGTTTTCCCATGCAGCCAGTCAAGGAACATAACTACTGCTCTAATCTCATACACTGAATGCTACTCTAGGACCTAATTCTCACTAATCTATACCTCAATGATGTATTTCCTTGAAAATACACAAAATGGATCTTAATCAGCATTATTGGGGAAGATCCCCTTACCTTGTGCCTCCTCTTCTATGCCTGTACCAAACAGTGGTGGGTTCAAAACTAGTTTACACAGTCTTGTCTCTCAATTGGTTTCTCTGCATTTAAAGCCCAGCAGTTTGAATGTGTGGACGGACTCTGCTGAGAATCACAGTGCTTGATGTGATCTGTGATGAAGCACAATGTCTGTGATTGGATCTAGATGTAGTCATGCTTTGAACAGACTCACTGAAATTAATGGGACTTAAGCTAGTCGTGACTAAATCCCATTGATTTGAGGGGTATACCTCCATGTGTGACTAAACCTGGATCCAACGCTGTTTTCCTATGTGTGCATCAAACAAAAAACATGCATGTGTGAACTAGTGCTTACATAGCAGAACATATGAAAACAAACATTTCTCAAGCAGCTTTGCACTTGAAGGCTCCAATCCTA
The DNA here is from genome assembly GCF_965112155.1 of Podarcis liolepis. Classification (NCBI taxonomy): domain Eukaryota; kingdom Metazoa; phylum Chordata; class Lepidosauria; order Squamata; family Lacertidae; genus Podarcis; species Podarcis liolepis. The sequence goes on along the minus strand of NC_139564.1, from coordinate 47,247,456 downwards.
AAACACTTGCCAGGGAGTAAGCTGCCTTAAACATAGAATTTACTTTTGTGTAAACATACATTTGATTGTACCTTAGTGGTTATGCATACTACCAAACAAAGTCTAGAAGTCAGGTTCTACCCTATTCTAGTCTCAGCACACAGTTCGGGACTAGAACCATACTGCTTTAAGCCTCTAATATGTACAGTGGGCTTTGTGCAAGTTGGACATTCCTAATTCACTTCTGTTGTGAGGAAAGGGTTCTCATATGCACTGAGCATCCCCCAGCATTGTAGCAACTACTCAGAGCTTAATGGACAGTACAGTGGAGACCTGTATGTGCCCAATGACTAGTCTGCAGGGGGAAAATGTTATGAAAACTACTGTGAATCAAATGATGATATTCAACTAAGTTTTACACAGAGCAGACCCACTGAAATTCATAAACTAAGTAAAACTTGGTTGAATACCACCCAAAGTGTCTTATTTGTTGTGTTATCTTCTCTGACAGGATACACATCAACTTCTGGACAAAGACAGCTGTGAAACATGACTTCTATAGCTGATCTCTAACATTAGTATAATTCTGCTCTAGTGAATTCAAGGAGTCTGGCTTCTCATCAAATCAGACACTTTCCAAAGAAATAAAAACAGGTATACACAAAGGGGAATATTCGTCTGTCAGTCTTTTGAAGAAACCCTTTGGTCATATGTCAACAAGTAGTTTAAATTTCATCCTGTGCTCTCATATTTCAAAGCTTCCTCATCTTGTTGAACTATAAGAATATCCTTCAGCCATCTTAACTGTAATTGCATGAAAGAGGAGCCAGTTAACTGATTGCCTTTAAACAATTAGTACATTCCTATATTTTTTCATTCCTGTTACAACTTACATTAATTATTGAAATATTAAAGATGACATGCCATAATCAAATGTTAATTTTAGCACCTGCGGAGACTGACATTCTAAATGAAATTGAAGGGCAGGGAGAATTTGCTCAAAAACAATCTGATCACAACTACAGACATCAAATTTACAGTTCCATAATTTTAAGCTAAGATTTGGGACTAGTGTTTCTTTCTTGTTGGTCCTACAGGAGAGAGGTTAAAAATAATAAAGCTTTCTTCAGCTATGTTTGAAGTAAGAGGAAGAACAAGCAAATAGTAGGTCCTCTGCATGGAGAAGATGAAGAACTGCTATTGGTGACAGAGGGCAGAACTGCTCAACACCTCCTTTGCCTCTGTCTTCACCCAAAAGGAAAACCGTGTCCAACCTAGTGATAACAGAATAAATGATGCAAAGAGGGAGCTGAAGCCCAAGATGGGAATAGAGGAACACCTTGCTGGTAAGTTGATTATCTTAGAGCAGGTATAGAGAACCTCCAGTTCCTTGCAAGCTGGGATTGGTTCCATTCAGGAGGCCACAATGAGAGTTCCCAAGCAAAACTGAATGCTGAATTCAAGTCCCAATGGAATCAGTTCCACTCAGAAGCTCTGATAAAAGACAGTGTAACTGAAGCAAGCATGAGGCATGCTGGCAAGTCACTTTTCCTTTGTATTGACTCTGCTGCACATTCTTCAATCAAGCAGAGGTTCTATGACAGGAAAGTGCAGGAAAGTACTTTTTATAATCATCTATATGTTAGGACTTTCAGATATTTCACTGGCCACTTTTGGCAGCTGCTGGAATCCACATGGAACCTACCTATATTTTCACAAGCAAAGTAACATGTCAGCCTGAAGGATATTTTGGGCTCCGGTAAGAGGTTTCTTCATTATCCATTTACAATTTCTCTCTGCACTATGTTGCACATTTGCTATAAAACTTTTAACTTGCAAATACATGAAAAACTGATGAGCTTTTCCCATCTTTTCTTTCCACCCTAGTTTGTGGTGATGTAAAAAGAAAAGAAAAAAGCCATTTAGGTCAACGTACTGTATCTTAGATATTGTGCAATACTTTGAGCATTAAGACAGCAAAAAAATCAATATGGTTTATACTGCAAGAAATCAAAAATGGGCAATATCTTTCCAAGAATAGAATTCTCTGATGGACAAATTTTCCTTGCAGCTGCCCATCTGTTTGTGTAAAAGCCCATTATTTTTAGTTGTTCAGAAATGATAAAAGCCACCTCTGTATTTTTCCGCTGGCTGTATGTCTTTCTCTTGTCCAAAGACTCAACTTACAGACTGGCATTGCTAGCTAACCATCCAGGGATTGTAGAGTAAGGGGTCTAATTTGAATGAACATCCTGAGATTCTAAATGACATAATGCTCTCACAGGCATATACATTCAAAGAGTCACAGAACACTCTGTTGTATATCACTTCAAAGAACGGAGTGATAGATTTCTTAATAATAATAATAATAATAATAGGAAAATTAGTTGAGTCTTGGCTAAGCAGCTAAATGTTCTTTAAGTTGATAGAGCTGGAAGTTCTTCTACTAGTGCCTAGGAGTCACTCTCTTTATGGGGATGTTGACAAGTTGGAATGTTTCAGAGAAGGGAAATTGAGATGATCAAGGGTCTGGAAACCAAGCTTTATGAGGAATGGTGAATGAAGCTAGGTGTGTTTAGCCTGGAAAAGAGGGACTGAGAGGAGATACGATAGCCATCTTCAAATATCTCAAGGACTGTCACATGGAAGAGGGAAGAAGCTTGTTTTCTCCTGCTCTGGAGGGTAGAACTCGAACCAATGGTTACAAGAAAGGAGATTCCAGCTAAACATCAGGAAGAACTTTCTGATGGTAAGAGATGTTTGACAATGGAACAGTCCAGACTTCCGGGTTAGCGCCTCCGGCAATGGTGGATTTCCTCTGACCGGGAGGAATCTGCTTCGTGAAACTAAGGTCTGGACCGCCACGGCGAGGTGGAGACCCACTAAAAACCACAGGCGGGAGAAGCCTGTGGACGTGGGATTCGGCCGGCACTTTTAGCGCCTCCCCTACTCGCGGGGAAACCAGGTTTCGGGGATCCGGAGCAACGTGGGGTGAGCGGCACGGTGCTTTGAATCGACTGCTCTTTTCACGGAGTGAAGCCGCATTGCCTCATTGCTGTTGCCGGAGAGCGCTGACTTTTTCCTGTGGACAATTGGACTTTAAACAACTACCCGTGAGTAGAATGGAAAATTGGATTATGAAACATCTTAATTTGGCACCGAAGCGGGAAGGTCTAAACAGGAAGTCCGCCTTCCGCTTTTGTAAATAGATTGAAGCAAAGACATTGCAAGCTAAAGTCTGGAAAATCGTTTGTAAAGGACTAAATTTCCATCAGTTAAAACTACCAAACCCCTCTTGGAAGCAGGAGAAGAGGGGGGAAATCTTAGACTGTTTAAACCTGCAGGAGAGAGAGTAAATAAAGATAAATTTCCACCGTCTTGAACCTGGGAAGGGGTGTCAGAGACAGACGCTTTGGGGAAGTTCATTGACTGTGAAGAAAACGTTTTTTGACAGATACTTAAAAAAGAGAAACATATTGATTCCAATGTTTCCTTTTGCACTTAAAAGGAACAAAATATCTGAAAAACAAAAGGAAATTTGTTGCTGGATGTGCTTTTAAAAAGACGGATACAAACAGAAATTGTTCCCTCTAGAGGGAGTTTGTGAAACTGTTGCTGGAGTCGATCTGGGGAATTCTACAGCTGTGGAGATTAAAGATCGTGAGAACCAGACATTTGACCTTGAATAAGAATGTGCCCAGAAGTTTTAGTGCTTGCTTTTTGCAAGACAAGTGCTTTACTGGAACAGCTACATGAGAAGATGGATTTGATGACTGTTGCAGTTAGCAGTTTTGGACAAACAGTGAATACCTATATAGAAACCATGCAGGAACCAATCCAGGAATTTGCTTTGACAGGGCAAGTTGTGCAGGAGACAAAGGAGGAGGTTGTTGCTGAACCTCAAGTAATAGAAATGGAGCAAGTTGTGCAGAAGACAAAGGAGGAGGTTGTGGCTGAACCTCAAGTAACAGAAATGGAGGGAGTTGCGGCCTTGCAGGAACATAAGTTGTTGTCTCTGACGACTGAACCTGGAGAAAGTCAGATTTGGAGAGATGGAGTACTGTTTGGTTTGGAGATGGGAAGCTGGATAGATCCGCCTATGCAGGGATGTTTTGACTTTTGGGATCTGGTTTTGGGCCAGAGGGAGTTTGGAGTTGTGGGGGCCCTTAACCTTGCAGGGACTTTGAAATATGCCTTCAAATATCTTTTGGATTTCAGTGCTGACTATGGAGAATGGGCTGACCTGTCGAGAAGGGATAAAGATACTGTCAAGTTGGAGTTTCCCCGAGATCTACCCCTCAGTGAGAAAGGAAGGAAATTAAGAATAGGATCAGCAGAAGACAAAGTAAAGTGCAGGTATAAATATGAAGAAGACCTGCAGAAGGGACATGGAAAAGACTTAAGAGCCTTGGATAGAAGGTCACCAGGTTGATGGACTAGATGGAAGGGATAGAAAGGACTGACAAAACCCGAGACCAGGAAGAAGAGACGATGGATGAAGATTAGAATAAAGTTTAAAAATTCATTTAGAGAATTTTTGTAAAAATAATGAGTGTTAGAAAAAATGTTGGAATGAAACTATTTGGCTTTAGTAGAAATGCTTTAAGGAATTATGTATAAAGTTTTAAGTTTTAAGCTTTAGGGCTTTTTATGGTAAGATAAGGTTAAAATAAATTAAGGTAATTTAATGACAGAATATAGTGAAAGATGGAAAGGATTTGCTGAGATAATTAATAACTAGACTACAAAAAAGGGAGGCGTGAGGAGGTCGATGAAACAAGTTAATGAAAGATAAAGATTTGGGAATATTGGATTTGGTTTTTAAATTTTTTGTCTGCTTTTGTTTTTGATGTATTGTGTGTTTTGTTTTTTCCCTTTTTTCTTTTTATTGACTTGTATTGTTGAATTCCTTTTTTATTCTGTTTTTTATTTTTTTGATGTATTGTAACTCTTTATTGTCTCTCTCTCCCCCCCCCCCGCTTTTTTTGTAATTGTCAAACTTTTAATAAATGTCATTAAAAAAAAAAAGACAATAGAACAGTCCCCCTCGGGAGGTTGTGGACTCTCCTTCATTGGAGATTTTAAAGTAGAGTTTGGATGGCCATCTGTCATGGATGTTTTAGCTGAGATTCCTGCATTGCAGGGAGTTGGAAGGGGGTTCCTTCCAAGTTTACAATTCTGTGATTCTATTGCAACCCCACATGGCTGGGGCTGTGTCTGATTATGAAAACTACAAGAGCAGGGCCGATTGTATGAGGCCTTTCCACAGAATTAGCACCCTGCTTCCCAGTGGTGTGCTGATTCTGTGAGAGAGACACATGGAATCTGTCCTACCCCCATAGTTATTCATACCTCCCAACTGTCCCATTTTAAGTAGGACATCCTGGCTTCTGTTTGTATCCCAGAATGTCCCATTTTTTGGTTCAGAGCTCTGGCACGAGTTCTTGTGACAGAGCACTGGACCAAAAGACACCCACTCTGCTCAGCAGCAGGGTTGCACTAGAGTGCCTTCCATATCCTTCTGACTCACAGCAGAGCTAACCATCATTGATTGATGAGTTGATGGGCTCTGGAGGGCTCTAGGGTTCTGGAGCTGGAGCTGGACAGTAGGCCAAGCCCTCTTCGCCCCCATAGGCTAGGTTTGAAATGTGGGCATAACCTGACATCACAATGGTGCCAGGTGACTTGTTTTCACCCATGTGCTGCATGGTGCCTTGAAGTCCCAATTATCAGTCATTTGTCAGGTGTTCAAAGCATTGCAGGGCTCCCTGCAAGGACTGACAACCAGCTGATCATTGGTGCTTCCAGAGAGCCTTGTGCAGCACTTTGAAGCCCTGCAACCAGCTAAAAGTTGGGGTTTCAAAGCTTTCTTGACCCTGCTATGACTTTACCTTCCCTACACCTGAATATAGAATAAAGGATAAAGTTATTCCTACTCAGAGTGACTAAAGGCCACATAGGATGTCAGAGCTCCCCACAGCTGATATCATCTATGATCCCAGGTGTAGGGTAAGTGGGTGTGGCTTGACCAGAATTGTGTCACTGACCAAATGAGAAGGCCTGCAAGTCAGATGTTGCCCACTCCTGCTGTAATCAAAGTTCATAGGGGAAGAGCAATGCTTTGCATACAGAGGGCCCCAAGGTCAATCCATGGGAATCTCTAAGAAGGGATGGATAATGACTCCTGTCTGAAACCCTATAAAGCTGCTACTGGTGGTCACTATAGCTGACACTTATCTAAGTGGTACAATGGTCTGACTGAGTATATGGCAACTTTCTGCTGTAAAAAAAGGCAAAGAATTATGTCACTCATGCAAGCAAGCTGCCGCATAGGAAAAGATGGACTAATCTTGTAAACATTAAAAAGTGTGCACTATACATTTTATCAAAGACTTACTGCATTTCAAATGCTAATAATATCAGCAGAGAAAATGGATTTTGCAGATTTTAAGTACCAAGTTAAAGCAAAGCAGCTGGTAGGCTTTTTGTTTTATTTTATTTTTTAAAAAAATACCCCAAGGCAATATATTAAGCTTTTAAGAATAGTGGGCTCTGTCTTGTCTTGGCATATAGAGGAAATTGGGCAAATATTTGTAGAGAAAAGGCATTAACAGTGTCAAAAATGATGACATTCTGAAATACAGAAAAGGAAGCTGAGCAGCATAGCTCAGAACAGCGGCAAGCTCACTTAATATGTTGTGCTGATGGTGGTCACTTCCAATTACGCTGATGAGCTAAATAAAAGCTAAATTTAAACAAATACATTCATGGTGTGCCCTTTGCTGTGTGCTCTCATAGGCTGATGTGATTTACAACTTCAGTACTTATCTGAGAACAGAATACATAGATCCAGTTGTACATTATGACCCTTGAGCTTTTGTTACACAATTAATTACTAGTTCATTGAAAACAATAAAGATAAGACCATCCCCAGTTGTTCTTCATTTTTTGTTTTGAAGTTTAAGTTAAGGCCTTGTCTTTCACAAGGCTAATGCAAACAGTAGATTGAGTGGTTTGTGGTCTTGACTCAGACTCTGTTTTATTGCATATAACAGTCAAAAGCTCATTACAGTCATGTAGAATTAACTCCTCATGGAAGACACTGTAGTAATTCCATTACATTTGAAACTTACTCCTCCCCCCCCCAAAAAAACCTTTCAATTATTTTTCTGGCGAGAGAACTGTGAACCTTCTTTCCCTGGGTGCGCTTTGCATATACAAAGGGCTCATGTTCTGTTGATTTTCAGTGGCATGATATGCTTGTAGCACCACCTCATAGGACACATTGCACAACAAGAGCTTCCAGAACCTTTACTCTCGGGGCAAAGGGATGAGTTTTGCAGTTCATTAATAGTAGAAGTGGTGCCTTGTGCAGCCTGTGGAATAGAGTAGACTAGAAAAAGGCAAAACAGCTGGTTGCCATGAAACCCATCAAGCAAAGGCTTTGGCATGGCACTTAACTTTATTACTACTACAATATGTCATCTGGTGTACAGAACATGTGTTTTAAGTCTTTAAATGATACAGGTCTATGAATCTCTTCACATGATATTCCTAGATAAAAGGAGCAGAAGTTAGACAAAACCATTCTATATTTTTCAGTATGCTCTTAGCTCTTTTCTTCAGGGAATTGCCTGCATCACAAACTCATATTCCACCCCCACCCCACCTGCTAGGTTACAGAGTTTATGTTTCTGGTCTGAAGACAAAAGGATGATGCAGGCCCATATCCATAATATTGTGGATATCCCATTACCTAATCTGTCTTACTCCTCTTGTTTCTATTCCTCTCCATCCACAGTCTATGTGTCTTTCCATTTTGGGTATTCCCTCCAGCCTAAACGGTTCTTGTATGACCATTTCCATTGTGGCAGGCACATAATGATCACCTGGCAGGTGCATCACCAGTGCCAGGGCTGGGCCCCTAAGGAGCCTGGGCATTGGCAGGAAGCTAGACCCTCAGGCAGAGAATAAATGGAGTGTTGCTACATCTCTTGTCAGCCCAGTGGGTTGGAGAAGATCCAGCTGATTACAATGGGGGTTAAAGAGAAGTACAGTGGTGCCTCGCAAGACGAAATTAATTCATTCCGCAAGTTTTTTCTTCTTGCGAGTTTTTCGTCTTGCGAAGCATGGTTTCCCATAGGAATGCATTGAAAATCAATCAATGTGTTCCTATGGAGACCGTCCGGGGACAGAGGGGACCTATTTTAAAGCAAGGGAAGGGGCAGCGGGGAGAATCGCTTCTCCCCGTTGCCGCCCCTTGGTTCAAAAGGGGTCCAGGGACAGAGGGGAAGGCGCGCACGCGTCTTCCCCTCTGTCCCCGGAGATTGTGGGGCTGGCAACGGGGAGAAGCGATCTTCTCCCCGCCGCCCCTTGCTTCAAAAGAGGTCCGGGGTGCGGGGGCAAGCTTCGTTTTGCGAAGCAAGCCCATAGGGAAATTCGTCTTGCGAAGCAACTCGAAAACGAAAAAACCTTTCGTCTTGCGAGTTTTTCGTCTCGTGAGGTGTTCGTCTTGCGGGGCACCACTGTAAAGGTGCACAGAGCAAGACTGGTGAGGGGTGCGGTCTAGGCAGACAGAGAGGCCTTGGGCCTGAGGTTCCCCACCCTTGCTCTACCTCAAGAAGGCCCTCCATGAGAACCCATACTTTGTTAATCGTTGAAAAGTCTAATTTTAAAAGGTAAATAAAATCTATTTCTTTTTAAACCCAGTCTGATAATCTTCTGCAGGGTACTCCCATTTGGACACAGACCTTCAGATATTCACTTCAGTGGGGAGCACTGTTCCAGCCCCGCATAATGTGTGAGAAGCTGGTCTTCCATTGAAATGAAGGGATAGTCCAAACATTCATCAGCATATGGTCATTGGAGCAACATGGTGTTGGGTTCTGCATCAGATTTAATTTCAGAATCTCCTCCAGAAAACAAGTGAGCACTATGGACTAAATACGGCAGGGAAAAGCTAATTGTGGAAGCTGGCCCATATGCAGCCATTTCAATACATTTTCTTCTACAGCTCTCCCTTTATGCTAGAAATGCTCTTTCCTAATATACACCCCTACCTAGAAAATCACGATGCCACATTAGTAAAGCTTGCTTCAGTTTTTTTCTGGCCTGTTCCTCCGCTACCAACATATAATAGACTTTCAGTGACAATGAACTCTGCCACAGGCTGGCTGCCACTCTCCCACCTGGGACCCCTGCTGTGCTTGCATGGTGGTATTAAAAGGTTAAGCACTAATCAGCACTGCAAACAACTCCTTTGTGCTGGACTGGTACCATTCTCTGAGGATTTGGTGCAACACAAAAGCCTAGATTAAACGACACATTCTACTGTGCATCTGCTTTCCCTGAAACTTCTGCCTTCAACGCAAATGCAAGCTGAGTGTTGATGGTTCTTGCATACCAGTTAGAAAAGACAAAGCAGATGAGAGATTATCTGCAGATTTCTTGAATACACAGCACAAGATAGCTATTCTTGCTATAATCCATTTTTCAATAATATGCTTTCCTGTACAATGCTCATATATATAGTGCTGTCATCATATGTAGCATTCTGTAAAGTTCCTTAAGCAAGTGGCAGCTTACGGCCAGAGCACCATGTCCCTAAATGACCCTGTAACCTACATTTTGACTGTGCGAGAGGCAACAGAGGGAGAGACAAAAGGAGATTGAAAGAGCACCAACAGATGCAGTTACTTGTATTTATTGATTTATTTGTTATATACCACTTCATATTTCAACAGAATCGTTTAGTGATTTACTAATCCCCCTCAAAATAAGAAATGCAAATTCCACATTCAACACCAAATACTACTACTATTACTACTAATGGCTTCACATTTCATGTATCAATGTACAAAAGTAAAAAGAAAATCCATATACTAAACATCACAACACATAAAAATGCAACATCACTACAATTTATCATCATAAAAATGTCACGAGCATCATCTCATACAACCCTCATACAACCCTCTGTGATGACAGGAATCTTTTTGCCCAATGTGAGGCTTGAATCCTCAACCCTGAGATAAAGAGTCTCATGCTTTACCGATGACTGAACTTAAAAATTTGTACAGTGGTACCTTGGTTCTCAAACTTAATCCATTCCGGGAGGCTGTTTGACTCCTGAAACAGTTTGAAAACCAAGGAACGGCTTCCGATTGGCTGCAGGGGAGCTGATTTGTTCGGGAGCCAAGCCTTTTGAGTACCGAGATACCACTGTACTGATTCTCCAATGATGTTTAATGTCTTGAGCTGTATAAGGAAAAAATATTTAAGCACAATAGCATAATTTCTTGAAAGTGGGGTTATTTTCAGTGTATTACACCTGGTTAAGTGTATACTGTAACCCATTCTGACTTCATACCCTGTAAGCATATTTATAGGAAGGGTTGGGCCCACTGAAGTCCAGTCCATTCCACTTCTGCATGGGGATGGGACTATTTCCATTTCGTCCCATTTCTCTGTGGATTTTTCAGGGGAAATCCTTTAAAATGTGAGGGCTGCAGCACTGCCTCTGTCCCTCTAAATTATATATCTTTTTCTTTTAAATTTTTGGAAAAGACATATTCCTGGAGTGTCTAGCCTCTAAGGCTCCATGCACTTTGAATGCAGTACAGCACAGATAGCCAATATGGTGCCCTCCAGCTGTTGTGCTTTCATGAGCCCAGCCATCATGGCCAGTGGTTAGAAATTATGCCAATTGTAGTCCAACATTTGGAGGGCCCAACATTGACTAACCCTGCAATACACCCCTTTGAGTGACTGTAATTGATGACCTTCCATTACTCATGATCCATCTGAATTAAATCAGTTGGATCTGCATTTAGGAGATTCCCACCCACCCTCATTGCTATTTCTTTAAGTTCTATCATCAAGGTAAACATTTTCAGTGGTGTTTTTATTATAGATCTTTAAGACATGTATTTCTGTCTTATGTAGCTTGCACACTAAAATACTGTCCATTTTCCTCCTCAGTCTAAATCCTGTTAGCCAAACTCAGTAATTATAAGAGACTTCTACAGCTAACAGTATATCAACGTTTTGTTCTCCCTCCCTTTTAGATAGTATAATTGTTGCAGTCTTGCTTATGCAAGAGTGCATGAACTCCTTGGGATGAACTGACTCATTTCTAATACAGAAGTAGCTTACAGTACCATGGCTAATGCAGCTATGCTATATGAAGGTTTCTTCCCTCAAGGCTAGCAGATGAATTTTGTGTTCTGATATACATTGGCATTTACTCTATAGGGAAGCACTGTTTAGAAAGCATGAAAGGCAAGATAAAATAAAATAAAATCTCAGTTTGTCCACCCATTACAGATAAGAAATTGTAAAGGGCATTGTTACCAGAATTTATTTCAGACACTTATACCCAATTTACCTTTTTGTATTAATAATAGTTTCTATTTCTATGGCAATGCATGTGCGTATTTAAGTACTGGAACAAGACATTTTCTGTGCGTTAACATTTTGGTTTTAACGTAGTTCTGTTTGTTTCTGTTCATAGCAACTGTGTTATGTGTCAGCCCTGGTGTGGATGGATTTCATAACGCTCCATGGAAACAGAGGGGGTGGAGCTTGTTTTACAATCTGGATAGACTATGGCTCCCAGTTCTTAATTTTTATAGGAAAGCTTGTCTATAGAAAAATGGGCTTCAGGCACAGGCTAGCTGTTAACAATGCAGAAAAAAACACCAGCAGAAAACAGAAAGGAATATGGGCAATGGGTAAATCACCATATATACTAATAGTGGATGCAGCTACCAGGATCCTAGCCAAAACAGGGCAACTGACAAGCAAGATGAAGGCACTTGCCTTTTGGGAGACCCTAAGGCTTACAAACAAAAGATCTGGAAGGGAGGCCTAAGGATGTCAACCCCGAACCAAACTGCACAGTGTGTGCTGAGAGTGTTCAATAGACATAGAAAGCTGAGTATTTGCTGGAGGAATGAAAAAATTTGGGAGAAGAATGGAATGGAGCATCGTGGAAGAGGCCATGACTGGCTGATTAGAATCCTAAACAGGAGCACTCCACACTGTAACATTTTGTAGCAGGTCACCCTTTCACAGACTCATTGGGAGTGGTCACTGTGGTGGTTCTACAGTGGCACCCTCTTGACATCATCGCTGCCACTTACTGTGGTGGGGGCGGCTCGGGACAGATCACTGGTAGGGTGGCTCGGGACAGATCACTGGTAAGATAAGGGCTATGTGGTTACATCAGTGGGAGTGCCTGTGCATTGGTAAGCAGCAATCATACTGGTGTCAATAGCACCAGTCCACACTGACAGCTCCTGGTACTAATGGGAAGTGTAGGCCTTAAGCTTCGTATGATGGCCAGATGGAGAGAAAGGAATCAGAGCTCTTTAGTCAGCTATTAGTTCAGGAAGCAAAGGGTGGATATAATTCCATTGCCAGCTAAACAGGGGAAATAGAAATGATTTGCAGCCTGCCATAATCTGACTGCAGCAATGGATATGTTGGGCTGGTGGCACAGGGTGCTGAAGAGGTGACACTTACTGTGATAATTTCATTCTCATTTACCATGTCTGAAAATTGACTCATGTACAGCAGAGCAGTCTATAATCTTAAACATGTCATTATAATTCACTAATCCTTCACTATTACTAGCGTTTCTGTAAGCTGTTTGACAGCCTGCAAGAAGAAGGGCAGAGAATTCTCTACCATCATGAGTTTAGCATACATTAGTCTAGGTGTCTTGCATTACTAGGGTTGAGCCAAAGTGAGGGCAGGTATGCTTCAAAAATGCCCCATTTTGGTACAAGGATTTGCCCATTCAGACTGAAGATTTTTTTACTCTGATCTGGCTTCATGATATCTTCAAATAACCAAATATGATTGGCTATTTAACATTGTCAGGACATTTGCTTACAATGTGGGAAACACTGGTATGTCATCATCATATTGCCTAAGTCAGTGGGCAACACTTTCAGGGGGGAAATCTGTTGCGTCTCGAGGCCCCAAGACCCACCCCCAAAATAAATACACACAGACACTTATATTAGCTTAAGCTTTTGGTCAAATTTTGGCCACAACTTTATTGAAATATAATCACGTGAGCGGTATTGGCTTAGGCATTGACTCCCCACTATAATTCATAGAATCATAGAATCATAGAGTTGGAAGAGACCACAAGGGCCATCGAGTCCAACCCCCTGCCAAGCAGGACTCCACCTCTCAGGGTGATCATTCAATGGGATAAACCAAACGAGGGAGCAAGGTCGATGAGGACCAACCTAAGCTCACCTTGGGGTTCCTGTGGTCCTGGCATGGCCCTAGCCCCTCAAGCGGACTTCGGATGAGATCCAGGACTCCTAGATTCCTTTAACAGAATACCCAATTCCTGGAGGGGCAGGTGATGGCCGCAACTCCCCTCCCTACAATCCAACTGAGCCAATGCCTAACCGCCACCTTACAAGTTGTGACGATTTGCTAAGGGGTAGGTGAAAACCAAATGGCTAAAAGCCAATATGCCAAATGGAAAAATTCCTACCCAGCCCCTGTTCCAAAACAGGTGACCCAAACCGAAGCAAGGCCAAGCGACTCTACCTGAACTAGGGAGGGTGGGCAGGTGTTCAGCCGTGCAAATGCAAGTGCCCCACTTGCATCACACTGCTGCTTTTAAAGCCCCTGGGATCACGCCACCTACTGGCTATTGGCTAAAACAGCCTGGCATGATCCCAGGGAAATGGCCAGGACTTCCTGCTCCTCCCCCCCCCCCAGCATTTTAACCCTGTCAGGTGAGCTCTTGGGTGCCGCGCGCAACCAGGATCCTCTGTTATGAGGATCCCATCTCACACCACACTATTTTTTTTAATTGATAAGAAATACATTGGAAGACAAAACAAAAAAGAATTCCTAGCAGTGCCTGATTTATAACACAGAACACAACTACTTTACAATATGATCATGGGACACTGAGAAAATTTAAAACAATGCAGCTACATAAGAAGAAGAAAATATTGATACTATGCTATATAACATTGAAATGTTTCTTTAATTGTCCTCGAATCTTCTCTCCATACCTGAGATTATCTCCTGCCAGTGTGGCATGCCACACACTTTGAGAACGCTGGCCTAAGTGATCCTTGATGAATAGATGAGATTACTTCAAGGATAAACCATTGCTGGATTTTAATTTTAATTTTTAATGACAACAAAGGTGCAAAATGGAAAAATAAGCATGCCAAAAGGAAAACAATAACGGTGATACAGGGTGTGTGAAAGAGAGCAATGGAGAGAGTAAAGCCTGGAGAAAAAAACTAAAGTTCATTTTATCATGCATGAATCAGAATTGTACAGGCACAAAAACTATGCAGTGGAGAAGAAAGGTCATATCTTGAACTAGAGCAGTGTTATCACTTCAGCCCTAATACTCTGCATGATGTGAAAGGAGGACAGTGACAGATGATAGCAAATCTACTGAGTGCATGACTTGATAAGTGGAATGCTGAAATAATCATGCTAAACTACAACCCTTTCTATAATCTGAGATGGCAAAGAAGAATTGTAAGTAAATTAATAGCAATTGTGGTGGAAGAGAATGGCCCCATGAAAACAGTGTGCTAGGTATCACAAGGTTGATAGGTAGGGCTGCCATACGTCTGGAATTTCCCAGACATAGACGGGATTTGATATGGCAGCCCATATTGAAAGTGTTGACTTTTTTTGATGAAAAACCCTAAAAATACAACAATGGCACCTTAGGCAAAAAACAACAACAAAAAAAACAACCCTCAATAACTTTTGTGTCCAGATTTTCATGCAGACAAACATACAGTTTGCGTATTTCTCTTTGGCTATCTTCTGCCCCATGCATAGCCTACCAAAACTAGACCGAATGTCATTTTCACATCTTGCTTATCATCTGGTTAAATGTTTAGTCCAAAATCTAGCACTACCTTCCAAGTAGCAGCACTTCGATACATACGAAAGTCAATGTGGCGTTTGCCTCCTAGGTGGGTCATAAGGAAAGGGTTAAATGAGTGTGAAGTGATTGGCCAGTGGGAACCCAAGGGGAGGAGTTAGAGTTAGAGTTGGAGTTGTGTGGAAGTCAGTTGGGAGTTGAAGAAGGAAGAGGGAGGATAAGTCTGTGGGTTGGTCTAGTTTTGATGTGAGAGAGTGAGAGAAACTGTTAGAAGTCAAATAGACAGTTGGGATAATCATTTAGGAGTTATTAGGAAGGTATAGGTCAGTAAAGAAACTAAGATTAAGAAACTGACAAGAAAAATTATCTGAAACCATAAACTTGTTAATGCTTATAAAATAAACTTGCTTATTTGATTTAATGTTAACAACTATCTGGACTCAGTGTGTACTCGAGAGAAACAGGTTGGTGGCAGCGGTGAAGTGATCATAGTGGTGGCACAGGGATCAATAGACCGTCACACATCCGGGGACCCTGTGTGATCGCCACAGTCAACTCTTTCATTACTGTTTCTTTCTCAGGGTGGGGGGTGGGGTGGGGGTGGATTAGCCTAAAAAGGAAGAAGCACTTGGATTCATAAATCCAATAAATACAATTTGGCAAACAAATCCAAAACAGTATATAAGCAGCTGGTACTTTCATAAACTGAGGAACTGCTACTGATTGATTTCTCTGTTCCACATGAGTCTGCTGTGGAAAAGGGAGTAAAGGAGAAAAGTGGAGGGCAAATTGCAGGATGGAGATGAAGAGCTGCTGCTTCTAGATCTCTTCACTCCAGGTGTGCCAGGGGACTTGGAGGAACAACCAGGGCTTAAGGAAATGGTGGCATTTTCCTCAGTGGAGAAAAACACACAGGAAAAGCTTGAGGCATGTGTGCATGTGCCAGCGGATTAGAGTGGCATGCAACACTATTATGACTCTGTGGTGTGACATGTGACTAGGCCTCAGGATATCAGGGTTCAAATTTCCACTCAGCCATGAAGCTCACTGGGTGACCTTAGGCCAGTCACCATCTGTCAGCCTAAACTACCTCACAGGTTTGTTGTGAAGATAAAATGAGGCGGGTCATGAACTCCTTAGATAAAGGCAGGATATAATTTAAATAAATAAACATTGAATATTAATGAATACTACTGTCATTACCACCACCAACGCTACTATTACATTCCTCATTGACATGTACCTGATAGTTGAATGCAGCCTTGAATGGGGAAATTCTGTATTTCTTCAGTGCACGCGGGTTTAGTTTGAAGGAGATCAAAGGAAAATGCACTCCTAAGAAAACAAAGGTCCCAGCTGAGTGACTTTTTGGCTGCTGGTTGCTATTCAGTATGTAATGAACTGAGTAAATTGTTTGCCATTCACCTCCTCTGGGTTCTGGCATTAAGTGGACTGTTGATATATTGCAAACTCCTTTCATGCCAGAGGCCCTCATTTCACACCACCTCTCAAACTTACTGGCAGTAAAATTCTGAAATACAGGACAGAGGAAAACGGACTCCTTGCTATAAGAATGCCATGCTGTGGCAAGATCAGAGCAGAGCTTTAGCTAGGATACATGTGCACAAGCAAATACTTGAGTTCTTAGAGACAACACTGTTGCAAACGCTAATATAAATTCAGATAGACATGACATAGACATTCCCCCTTTGAACCTCTCGAACATTGTGCTTGAGGCTGTGAGCGTACCTCTGAAATCTTCCATGTGCATTATTCCGTGTGTACGTGTGTGGGATAAGCAGAAAGAAGGAAATGAAAGGGAAATGTGGTTTTGTCTGTGTGGAAAGTGAAATATGACCTACATTTAAAGAGACAATGCGCCCAATCAGCCAGAAACACATGCCACTGTACGCTCAAGTACAAACTGACTTGATTGAGTGCAGCAGTGATGAAATTTGCAACCTGCCATTCCAACCGGCAGTCCTACAGCTTGTTTCAGTATGGGGACTGCAGAAGTCAAAATCCAAGAAGGTGGCAAGCAGGAATATTTACCTTGAATGTTTCCAAGTGGAAATGGAAAGGAGGTCAATCCCATCATAGTTCAAACAGACTGTGGTCCTCATGTGGCTTCCTGAATGACTGGATTGGGATGCTGCCAGATTCACAAGCCAACAAGGCTTGCAAACAGAGGCAATGCTAAAATGATACGTATAGAACCTTAAAATAAGGCTGCCATTATTAATCTGAATTTGTGCTGGGCTGAATTTTGTAAGTTTCAGGGGTGAAGTGAAAATACTCCCTACTGCCCCCCGCCCCCAATTTGATGAATCTTCATAAGTAGCAAATTTTAAGAATTTAAAGATAAACCCCCTTAAGTAAATGTTTTAAAACCTCCAATCCCTGAAAATTATTGAATATGCCCATATTCATTCATGTGGGATGAATGATCCCATGGGAGTGAGAGAGATACTCAACACATCTTTATTTTTATTTATATATTTCTATACTATAAATATAATACTATAACTGTGTACTCTGAGAAGTTGATTTACAATAAATCAATACAATCAACTGTACTTAAAACAATCAATATAAAAAAACACATAATTAATAATAAGCGCTAGAAAGCCATACATCAGAAAATAAATAAAGCAACACTTAAAAAAACACCAGAAAGGCAAAATTTAAGTATTCTATTACCTTTTTGTACTCAGGTTAGTATATCTGAAAACAAAGCATTTGGCTCTGAGTGGTTTCTTGGGCAATCCATCAAAGCTACTGTACATTTTTCTCATCCAAACAATTCTTTTTAAGCGTTTACGATTGCCTTTCTGTTTGAACCTGCAGTGACTCCACAGAGCTGCCATAACAGATTAAACCCGTTATCATTCTAGAGTTCCAATGGATCTTTAAGTCCACACAAGTCAGGAATTTCACATGCACACAGAATGAAGGCCTTGGGCATTACAGCTGAAGCAACATCTTAGCATCACCACTACTTTGGGTATTGGGGAATTATTGTTTCTTTACAGCACTGAATTTCCATCAGTTCCTTACACTGGCACGACTTACAAGAATAACACCCTTAACGTGTGAAATTATTTCAGATGCTTAGTAATGCTATGTCTTACCATTCATGCGTCATGTGGGAGTCCTTGTAAACAACATCTGACCATCACTGTCCTGCTATTTTAGATGCTGTGTACCTTATCGTTTATATATAGTTGTACTTCATATGTCCAGGCTATTGCTTGCAGCAATGTTTGTACTAGCTACCTCTTCTTCAAGTTACTATAAAAAAACAGTCACCCATAAATAGCAATACTAGCCTCAAACACGATGCATAATATATGCATATTCATTTTTTTTAAAAAAAGTACAGCATGCCCATCTGTCAGTAAGAATGTCCATTTTCATCTGCATAAGCCACATTCTAGAAATAACTCCCCTTTATCTGTTATCAGAAATTTGTCCTAAGTAATTTTTAAATCATCAGTATCTAAACTCACAGTAATTCAAGGAGCAGAAGCTATAGGGTACATCAGAAGACATTATCATAATCATATTAGGTCTATAATTTACTGTCTTCAGTTCCTGTAAAGTAACAATATTTTAGCCCTGCTGATCCCTGATCCCTGCGCACATTAGAAATAAGCAATCACAGAACATTGGCAAAACAGCCTATCCTGCAATAGATGCAGTAGTGGAGTGGTGGAGCTCATGTAACCTCCTGAAAGCTGAGTTGCTGCAGCTTACCTGGAAGGACAAAGTGTTGAAAAGGTTGGCATGGTGCAAACTTTCCTGCTGATGTGTTTGTACCACACCAACCTTTCTGCCACCTCCCCATTTCTGTCCAAGGAAGCAGCAGTGACTCAGCTGTCAGGAGGATAGGTGAACCTGCTACTCTGTCATGCCATCTGCTACTGACCAAATGTTGCTGTCTCCTGTGCAACCTTGTCCCTGCATTTCCAGAGAACACTTCCCATGCTTCTCTTGCAAGTCTGAAATGAAGTAGTGGAGCACATGGTGCTTGTTTACAAATATATTCCCCAGGTTTGTGTCTTTGATGTTCCAGTTCTAGGGAGCTCTGTGGCATGGACACAAATATTGCCTTTGCATTCTGCTTCTGTTGATGTAGTGAGAAGACCAACCTGACAAATCCCTTACTGTAAAATAAGATTACAAACTAGTGAGGAATGAATTTTTCAATGTTGATATCTCTCTGTTTCTTATTTTTCCAGTCTTGACTTCGGTATGCCACATTTCCACATCAGACTGCAATCTTAAAAAAAAAGTCCTCCTGAAAATCAATCAGCATTTTGTGCACATATTTGTATGCAATTTTGCCTAGTAGACATATTTTTGTGAATGGTCTTCCTGAGTGCATCTTCTGTATGTTATTTTCACTAGCACGTGCATTTATATGTACACTTTCTCCTACCGTACACATATTTGTACACATTTTGGAGGACTGTATTGCACAATTTAGAAAAATGCAAATGTTGAAGGACAGCTGTGTGTTTTTTGGTTCATTTATTGTTTGGGGAAGAGCTAATAAAGTAGGTCCTCATTAATTGTGACCTGAACCAAGTATGTCCCCCTCCCCTAAGAGTTACTAGAAATAGTCTATGTATGCTGTCAGAACATTCATGCTTCTTTTATTTTAATTCATTGATAATGATCACAGCATATCAGTGGAGGAGCTAGTTAGTAAAAATATTGCTATGGGTTGGTAGCTGTTGATCTACTTGTAGGAGCAGCTGATCTATCCTTCCTGCAATTTTGGCCATGATTTTTGAAATGTGGTTGATTTCTGATTTTTGCATACCTGTGCTGGTAGGAACTACATGATTATTTTTGTGAATTGCTCAGATAACTGTGTGTGGGTCAGAAAGCTGCTTAAGCATGAAGAACTGACTAGGAGTGTGCAGCAAGGAGAAAGAAGGAGGCCTGTTTCCAATGGACTGGGACTTTCTAGTTACAAATAAGCTCTCACTGTGTTGGTGTTGGGTTAAAAGTGTAATTGTGCTTTATGATCCATTTTTGACTGTGTGTTCTAATACCTTCGCTATTATTTTTCTACAGGGAAACTGTTTGTTGCACACCTGGGGGGTTCTGTGCCAAAATCAGAGTTAGAAGGAATGTTTTAGGAGTAAAAGGTTGCAGCTTGATTAAGGCGGAAAGCAGGAGAAAGGGTCAGACCATTATTGCTGATTTCTGTTCTACACCCACAGCTGTGGTCACAGGAGAAGCAAGACACCTTTTGGGGTGTCAATGCTGTGAAGCCCTCCATTGTAATCTCAAACTGTATATATGTGTAAATAAACCATCTATCCTAAAGACACTGCAGTCTCCACTGTGCCTCATTTCCAAAAGGAAACACGAACCCTGGGTAAGTGCCTGAAACCCCTGGGATCTTGCAGAGACGGTGGTGGTGTGCGGGAATGGTATTATTTATGCTGCTGAAATGAATGAAGTTGAGATGCTGGGTTTTTTGTTTATTTTTAAGAAATCACTAAGAGTTCTCGGCAGTTAATAATAATGCTAACCCAGTGACACAGGGATTAAAGGGTGGAAATTTTAATATTATCTAAGGTCAAGAGTCTTGTTTGTTGAAATCTTTGTTTGGAAATACTGGCATGAGCATGAAGTAAACAACATTTTAAAGGTATAACCTGAAGCTTAAACAGTTTACTGTGAAGAGATGGTTTTCATTCAAGTTAGTAATAACTTCTTTGCAAGCTCATGAAGTTCCAGGTGTAAATAAGAGGGTCAGAAAATTTAGGAAGCTTGATATCAACTCTTTAACTCAACCTCTTTTCTCTCTTGGGAAAACTAGAAAGATCTTGATTAATAATAATAATAATAATAATAATAATAATAATAATAATAATAATTTATTTTATGGTCAGAGACCAGCTTGTGAAACACAAATGGAACTACAATCCCAAAAGCAAAACAAGCATTTAAAACAATATACAACAATGGATTTTAAGTTTAAAAATGAGGTATGCATATAAACACATAAAATCTTTAAGATAGACTACCATAGAGAAATGACCCAGAGTCTCCCGTGGATCCGAGTTTGGGAATTTTCTTAACAAACTAGTTTGAATCGGGGGATGGTCTGTGCCTCCAAATCTGTGTGCAGAATCTGGTGACCATCCGGGTTGTATTGTGATCTTTGCCTAACAGGAGAATATCGAATTTTTGCTTTACCAGGAGGTCAGCAAGCCTCACCAGCAGGGGGTCAATGGTTTCTCTACGTGCCTCATTATAAAAGGGATATTTTTTGCTTTTGCCACACTAATTAATTCCAGCCAACATTTTCTGTTATAGGCAATCTTTTGGTGGATTATTAGGTCTTTATACTCCTTTTTAGGGCATGTATGGCAAGGTAGGCTTGCTGCCTGACAGAATTTTTGATTTAAATACATCCCCAAATTTCTTAAAGATTTATTTGAGGGGGTTTTTTTGTTACAACTAGGCTTTCAAACTTGTTTGTGTATCATATCATATCGTATCATAATATAAATATCTCATTAGATTTTTTGAAATTAAGATAAGGCTTTGTTTGTTTTAGTAAAGTAATGTTTTGTTTTGTTTTTAAATGTCAATACAATGCCTGTTATAACTATGTCATTCTCACATATCCCAGTTAACACAAGTAACTTACAGCTTGCTTAGTTGGGGGTGAGAATTAACAGATAAGAAGTACAACATCACAGCCTTATTTACCTAATGCCTGGGAGGGCTCACAGCAGGTGCTATGTTAGTCCCTATCTGCCACTGTATCCAGCACCACCAGGAGCCATGGGAAATATACCATAGTTCTCTTGACTCTTGATGCCCCTAAGGAACTACATTTTATGTGGTTCCCAACATCTCTATATGCTATAATGAATAAGGCTCATAGCAGCATCTAGGTCAAAGGAAGCCAGCGTAATGCTTTCCATATATTTTTGGACTACAATTCCCATCATCCTTGACCATCAGCCATGCTGGTTGGGGTTTATGGAACTTGTAGTCCAATAAGAGCTGGAGGGCAACATGCTAGTTACCCCTAGTTCAGAGTCCAACCAAAGCCCCACTGTGAGTCCTCCCCACTGCTACTGCCAGGAATGGTGGCTCATGGTTAGGTCTGGGAGCAACAAAACCTCTAAAACACAAAAGGGCCCCCAATCGCTCCCCATCATCAGACTCCCAAAGTGCCTCCAGCCAACTCAGTTCATTTTCTGTCTGTCCCTTCCAAATGGGCATCATTCAAACACACAAAGAGATTCCCAACTATGGCCATTATGTACCATCAGTCAACCATTTTGAGCTATTAATTGGTAATGTATCCAGCAGTTGTAGCAATACAGTTTACATTATGTTCTAGCAAATTTTCATTTCTGTTACAGTATTTCTCCTGATTTATTTCTGAACTGCCCTTCATCAGTCACGATCTCAGGGCCAAACATCAGTACACTGAAAGAGTATAACAAGAAAATTCCAATGGTAATTTAAAACCAATATGAAAACAATTAAAACTACAGCTATCAGACATTCATCAATTCACTGTTGATCTTGTCTAGAATAACCTCTTCCAAATATGCTTTAAAAAGTCTGAAAATGATGTTGCTATTCCTTTACAGTTGGGAATATTACTTCAGTGTTTGAATTAGCTTTTTGGTGGGGAGGGGTGCTTAAATAGCATTCCCACCAGCACGAAAAATTTGATTACAAGATGATCATAATCAGTGTTAATGTGCAAGTCCATTATGACAAAATTTTCAAGTTTTTAAAATCCTGAGAAAATCTCATTTGCACTGCTATTTCCATCAAGTGATTACTGTACATTTGCAGTTCCAGATTGCATTCTAATTTCTGCATCTCTTGCTTAGGCTGCATAATTTCTCTCCAGCACGTTTTATCATCACACAAGAGTATATGAGACCAGGCTAGACCAGACCAGACTAAGAGCTGTGTATTTGGAAAACATTTTAGAAGTTTTCTTGACTTCTTTGCTCCCTCTTAGGAATCTGTCAAACACCACCACAAACTGAAAATAATCATGATGATGACGATAATCACAGTAATTATCAAGCTGGACACACAGGGAAAATAAAATGACAAGGCCCCAAAGTCTGGGTAAATTGGGCCACATTTATTTAAACACAAAACCAATCTACATAGTGGGAACAAGGTATGGGATCAAACCAATAACCAAACTGTGGGTGAGTGTCTGGTCCCAGCTGAGGAAGTCCATCTGGGAGTGAGGAGCCAGGATCCTGAACTAAGGCCAAGGAGGACCATTCATGCCCAGCATGACTTCAGTCTCTGACATTGAGGCCAAATAAGTCCCTAGCCTGAGGAAAAGGTGGCATGCTAAATGCCAGGTGGAAACCCAGCACATCCAGAGAAGGGCCTGACTATAGGCAAGGACTCCTCAGGAGTTCAGGTGTCCTCAGCAGTCAGATGATCATATCAAGGAGACCTCTAGAGAAAAGGGAGTTGATAGGAGTCAGCTGAGGTTTAGATGTGGTTCCAGCAGTTCCAGTTAAAATATCCCAGTGGTGGGCTGGAAGAGCTGCTGGAACAACGTCTGTGTACCAGCTCTGTGCCCTTCCTGCTGCTGCTGGATTGCCTGTCTATGCTAAACCTGACTATGGACTGCTCTGAATTTGCCTCTTGGCTGGCCCTTTGTGGTGTGGAAATGTGGAGAACTGGAAACTGGAAAGGAAGAGAAGCTGACAGTAACTGAAATTGACAGATTTGCTCATCCTAGACACTTGAGACAGAAAATTATTCCCCAGGAATATTATTACAATGTGGTGTAGTGGTTAAGAGCGGTAGTCTCGTAATCTGGGGAACCGGGTTCGCGTTTCTGCTCCTCCACATGCAGCTGCTGGGTGACCTTGGGCCAGTCACACTTCTCTGAAGTCTTTCAGCCCCACTCACCTCACAGAGTGTTTGTTGTGGGGGAGGAAGGGAAAGGAGAATGTTAGCCGCTTTGAGACTCCTGAAGGGGAGTGAAAGGTGGGATATCAAATCCAAACTCTTCTTCTTCTACAATAATCCTGAAAGTACCAATTTCCTGTCCTATCACAAAATCAGCTGCCTGAGTCAACCACCTAATGGCAAGGCCATTCCTGTCTCTAACCTATAGATAACCTGGACTTTTCTTGAATTTGCCAATTTAACTCAGAAATGATTTCATCAAAGGATCCTGCAAGCATACAGTACAACTATGAACATAAGTTTAGCTTATTTTTACCAGTGTTGATTACCACATCTGTTGCGCAGCTATTCTTTTTTCTTTTTTTAAATCCATCTGGCATTTGTAATTGCCATCTGCCAAACTTTTCACTATCAAGTTCTACATGGTAAGTTTTGCTGGCTTACTGCTTTCTTCTTCTATCAAGATGTTTCTTCGCTTAGCCATACTGAGCACATTTGAATTTCAGCTGTGTTTGTAGCTGTCTCCAACGTGATTATATGCTGCAAAGTGATGTGTTCAACAGAAGAAACCTGCTGACAGGTATTATTCCACCTTGTGGCGAGCACAAATACCTTTCGTGTACATTGCTGACTGCTAAGGTCTCAGGAACATTGTGGAATATTGCATGGCTCAACCAATGTGCTGAGTTAAATACAAGGCAATGTCATAAACGGACAGGACAAGCATATTTTTCGGGCACAAGTTGGTCCTCTTTCAACACTGCACAATCAGAAAAGTCTTGGGACATTACAGAACAAAGGACATAAGATACCCACGTATCTGTCAGCATCGCCCTAGAGCCAGTGCACCAACTGGACTCTTGCACCTCAACCCCGACTGGGCTGGGCGAGCTGGGTAGCACCGCCAGAGACCTCCTTCCCACAGGAAACGGTCACAGTGCTGTGGACTCACAGCTTAGAGCTGAGAGCACCGGATTCACTGTCTCAATACTTCAGTCATTGCGCAGCAGAGTTTTGCAGAGTCTTGCAGAGTATAAACCACTCGGAGAGCAGCTCTGTAAAATATCTTCCTTTTATTCTATAACCACAACTATGGTACAAAACTATATACAGAGCTAAATATTCTGAGCATAAAGCAATGCTATACTGAGAGTCTGCAGCTGCTCTTAGCAGCAATCTAATCTCTAGGATCTCTAACACTCTCACTCTCTCCGATACACTGACTGACTGACTCTCTCTCACACACACAGATATGTTGCTGGGCAGAATAAGTAAATAGGCAGGACACGCCTCCTCTTCTCTGTGGAGAGTCAGCAGAAACCATCAGGAGATGGTCAGGAGATTCTTGGGTATGGGAGGGGTGAAATCTCCTCATCCTCCCCCATTTCATCCGACCATTTCAAGAATCTTTAACATAACTGCAATTTACACATACACTCCAAAAGTTGTTCTCTGCTTACAACCTTGGTTAACATATTTGCAGGTATCTCTCTTCCCAGCATATAACACACTTTTACAATACCATTGAATAAGCAGCTTCTGGAAAAATCTTCACACACATTTCTTCCTTTCAGATGCAAATTGACATCTCTAATTAGGCAGATTTGAACAAACCATTTTCAGAACTCAAATACACGCTTTCCCCCAAATATCAGGTAAGGAAATAAATAAAGCGTTTTGTGCTACTACTCTCAGCACACTTCATGCTAGGTTTGAAAACTCCACCAGAGTTGCTTGTGACCGCAGTCTTTGCAAACTCTTCAGAAAACCTTTTCGGTGGTACACCCTTGGTTGTTCTCTCGGATCTGCGCAGAACTCTCTGATCCTCTTGTTCTGGTGCTTCCTCCTCTTTGGGAGAATGGGGAGCTAAAGTATATGAAGCTGCTAAGTCTGAGTCAGCGTCAGACTCACCTGAGGCTTTTGAGCTCTGATAATCTGTGCCATCATCTGTAACTACATTGGCATCAGGATTATCACCACCAATAACACTTGCCTCCCTCTTAACTTTCTTTGCCTCTTTTGCACCATCATCACAAATGGGATGGCACTGAAAAACACCAACTCTGTCCCATTGTGGATTGTCATCAATACTCCTGGTCAGCCTTATGGTTTTCGTGTCTGTGATCAGAACACGATAAGACCCTTTCTCATATCCTAGAAAAATACCATGTTCTCCACGCTTGCTCAGTTTGTCACCTTGCGAGGTGTGCACCCAAACCTCCGAACCAAAAATTTTAAAATGCTTTACACATGGCTTTCTTCCGTGAAGCATCTCATATGGGGTGCAATTTATACTAGACTGGTACCTCCTGTTATACACGTGACAGAAAAACGAAAGAGCTTCGGCCCAAAAGGGATTGGGCAGCCCCGAATCATGTAACAGCGTTCTGATTCCTTGCTGCAGGGTCTGGTTTACTCTCTCACATAAACCATTCTGCCAGGGTGATCTGGGCGTGGCGGTCCTATGCTCAATGCCCTGTTCAGAAAGAAAACTCTCAAACTCTTCTGAGCAAAACTCTCCACCCCTGTCTGTGAAAAGAAAACGTACATTCTCATTATGTACATTTCTGAGCCATTTACAAAACTGACGAAACTTGGTAAAGGCTTCAGACTTTTTCTGCAGCACATAGACCCAAACATATTTTGAATAGGAGTCTATCAGAACCATAAAAAACCTTGAATTGTCTCTAGAGAACGCTAGAGGCCCCACTAAGTCTGCATGAATGACTTCATATGGTTTCTTGGCTTCTCTCCCAGACTCTGTACCTTTGGGAGCTTGCCTTGCCTTACTCTCAGCACAAGAAACACATTTCATGTGGTAGGGACATTCTTTCAACCTCATACCCTGAACCATATCAGGCATTTTTGCCACAGCCTGGAAATTCAGATGAGCATAAATACGGTGATAATAATGAATACATTGGTCATGCAACTTCTCATTCTTATCTACAGACAAATTGCAACACTCTTTCTCAGTTGCTTCTGCAGTGCCTGTACCTGAAACAAAAGGCAATTGGTACAATCCATTTACACATTTTGCATACAGAATGAGCTTGCCATCTCTAAGAATTTCACAGCGAGATTTAGCAAACACCACCTTAAACCCTTGACGATCAAGCTGGGAAACACTCAACAAATTGTCCTGAATATCAGGTGCATACAGGACATTCTTAATAGTTGCATTCAGGCTCTTTAAGAACACAGTTCCCTGAGCCACACTCGTGAGAACTGTCCCATCTGCTTGATGAATTTCTTTCTCTTGCTTCTCAAGCTGAACAAAGAGATTCTTATCTTTGGCCACGTGGTTTGAACAGCCAGAGTCGACCACGAAGAAACTCCGCCCACGTTGACTGGAACAGCGAGAGATCAAGGCCTTTGAAGTAGCAGGTGCTTGGGGATTTCTTCCTCCTCCCCCTCTGCCTCTGAAGTTTCCCTTCTTCTTTGAAGACTTCTTGCACTGGAAACTCAAATGGCCTTGTGCTCCACACGAAAAGCACCGCTTCAATTTCAAAGCTTTAACAGCAGCAGTTTCACTTTCACTTTCCCCTGCTGAAGACTCAGGCACATTTTCAAGCACATTTTTAACAGCACAGTTTTCCCGGCTTTCTCTAACAGCCTGTCTGCGATCCCACTCATTCAGAAGCACGCTAGACACATAATCTTCTGTTAGCCAGTCAGAAGGCATTGTAGAAATCTGGGCAGCCACTCCATCATAAGACTCATCTAGGCTATTGATCATTAGCATTGCAAATACAGCCTCTGAAATAGCCAGGTCTCGCTGAACAAGGTCTTGTCTGAGACGCTTTAATTGAGATAGATGGCTAGGCAAATCACCACCTTT
Source organism: Podarcis liolepis (assembly GCF_965112155.1). NCBI lineage: Eukaryota > Metazoa > Chordata > Lepidosauria > Squamata > Lacertidae > Podarcis > Podarcis liolepis. The sequence continues at coordinate 47,219,800 of NC_139564.1, read as the reverse complement.
CTCCAACTGCAGCCTGCACAGCTTCTTAAAGAAAATCACACTGGAACCAGCATTTTGTCTCAGATGCATATCTCTCAACTTATGCCAAACAGCTTGTGCAGTCTCTTGACCCTCTAAGTTCACCAGCCAGTGGTCTGAAACACTCAAAGCAATTGTCCCTTGGGCTTTCATGTCTGCAGCATGCCACTCAGCCCAATCATCATCATCCTTATCTGGAGGGTCATCTTCTATCGTGTGAAATAGCTTTTCCCTCTGTAAAAGTGCTTTCATGTTTACTTGCCAAACTGCATAGTTTTCAGGCGTAAGGAGGGGAAAGGACAGAGCCATCTGGCCAGAATGTGCACAGGCCATGTCTGCTATTACTTAGAGCAAGACACTTCCCTCGTGCAACACAGATAAAGCCTTGACTCCTTCAGCCACTCTCTCTCCCACTCAGAGCGCAATTAACAGGCAAACAGGGATGTTATCTTCTTCCTTTGGCAGTCAGCAACATACATCCATAAATCAAGCAGCAGCAACAGCAACAGCGGCAGCTTGAACACTCTGCTCCAAAACAGCTCTGCTTCTGGGCACCACAAATCAGTCCAGCATGCAGCGTCCGTTCCACCGTCCAGCAAACAGCAACAGAAACCTCTGGCGACTGGGACGACTGGGACGACTGGGATGACTGGAACACTGCCAGGTCAGACGACTGGAACAACGACTGGGCCCATAACCGATGTCAGCATCGCCCTAGAGCCAGTGCACCAACTGGACTCTTGCACCTCAACCCCGACTGGGCTGGGCGAGCTGGGTAGCACCGCCAGAGACCTCCTTCCCGCAGGAAACGGTCACAGTGCTGTGGACTCACAGCTTAGAGCTGAGAGCACCGGATTCACTGTCTCAATACTTCCGTCGTTGCGCAGCAGAGTTTTGCAGAGTCTTGCAGAGTATAAACCACTCGGAGAGCAGCTCTGTAAAATATCTTCCTTTTATTCTATAACTACAACTATGGTACAAAACTATATACAGAGCTAAATATTCTGAGCATAAAGCAATGCTATACTGAGAGTCTGCAGCTGCTCTTAGCAGCAATCTAATCTCTAGGATCTCTAACACTCTCACTCTCTCCGATACACCGACTGACTGACTCTCTCTCTCACACACAGATATGTTGCTGGGCAGAATAAGTAAATAGGCAGGACACGCCTCCTCTTCTCTGTGGAGAGTCAGCAGAAACCATCAGGAGATGGTCAGGAGATTCTTGGGTATGGGAGGGGTGAAATCTCCTCAGTATCATGGACTCCCAGTTCTCTGATGCTTCACCACTGCAAAATAGAATTTTCACTTCTCCTTTGCGGTTTCTGTCCCCATGTGCCACCTCATCTTACAGAATTCTCAGACATAGTTAAGCTAAGTGAGTATGGTGATGTAATGATGGGGAGAGCTGATACCTTTAGCAAAACTCCATACATGGTCAAAGGACTGCTGTTGCTATAGGGGATTATGGCAGGGAACATGTGTTTCTATTCAGCTGGAATAATACTTATCTATGCATTACTGAAAGAAACTGAAATCTTGAAATGGTTTTTATTATCATAATTGTTTAGTTTGGTACGCTCTTGATTGTGTATCCACCAAGGGCTAATTTTACCCCTCAAAATGGCTGTGATCAGAAATCAGTACAAAGTAGCAATGAAATTCATAGCCATCTGATTTGGCCTATGAATTTGGGTGATACTAAGCTGCAACATCATGGCAGGGATGTTTCCAGCAAGCCCACTCTGCCTTTGGAAGCCTTGCAAGTTGCTGCAGGAGAAGGACTAGGATCAACATGAAGGGAGGGGTGTTTCTAGGACTAAGGTGAAAATGTCTAGCTCCCTTGTTGTTTTTGCTATTGCCTGGAGGTTCTGTTAATATCACATTATTATATTTATAGTACTGAAATGTTGTTTTTGTATGTTGTCATATTTGCTATTATGATGTTATTCTGATGGTTGATTTTGAGACGTATTCCATTTTTCTTTGTTGTAAGCTCCTTTGAGAATGCTTCTTTTTGTGGAAAGCAGCATACAAATACACTTATTAACGTGTGAGTGAGCAAGTGTCCAGCTTGCAATGCCTGGCTGTATTATGGACAAAGGACTGTATCCCTGAGAAATTTTGCATGTTTTAGTATGTTAAACATGATTGTGAACAGTTTCTTAGTCTAAACGTGGGTCTCATGGCTATAGCACTCAGTTTAACATTTGCTCTTTTTTGCCTCCCCCCGCATCATTTCCCACTGCTTTGTGTCACATCCAGTCTAATTAAGCATTTTTGAGAACTCAAAAGCTTTGCCCAATGGTTGTCCCCACCTTATGGATCACTACAACAGCCTTTGCTTTTGCATGTTCAGACCCAGAGACCTCCCCCCTAAATGAAGACACACTTGACTCAAATTTTAGTTTTGGTTTTTGGCAAAATTTAGGCCACAACTTTATTGATTACAGAAGGTGAGTGGTTGCATAGGCTCTGGTTCAGCTAGCTCCCTGCACCCTTGCAGGTAGCTCTGACCCAGGGCACAGCATAGGTCAGCCAAGGGTGAACACCTGGGTAGGCAAAAAGCCGGGAACAGACTATGTTCACCCCCCAGATGCCCCCCTGAACTCAGGCACGGACACAACCCCCTCTCAGGGGTTGACAAAACCAGTTGAGTCCCTGGATTCCTTTAACAGAATAGCCTTCACATAGGTATGGCGAGACCGTTCTCCCATCCCTATCACCTGAACCAGTGCCTATCCGTAACCTTACAAGTTGTGACGATTTGCTACGTGGTAGGCGAAACCCAAATGGCAACAGCCAATCAGCCAAGTGGGGAAATTCCTGCCGTGCCCCTGTCCCAATGACAGATGACACACGATGTCATAGCAAGGTCAATCACAAAATGCCCTAAAAGTAGGGAGAGGTGGGTGGGTGTTCTGAATGCACAAACCGAAAGAGGAAGCTCTGGGTCATTTGCATGGGTATATATAGGTCCCTCGATCTGTTTAGACTGTGCCCCATTGGCCAGACTGAACCCAACATTGAGGGATCTACCAATCGGGTGTTGTGGCTGACCAATCTTACCCACCCACAACTCAGGTGGTCGGTCTCCAGGTCTCACCGCAACACATGCCCTCTTTTAGGGAGGACATGATTTCATAAACAAGCATGGTTAGTGATTCAGGTAGGTAGTCATGTTGGTCTGACGCAGTCAAATATATATATATAAAATATATAAAAAATTGTCCAGTAGTCCCTTAGAGACCAACTAAGATACCTGAAGAAGTGTGCATGCACACGAAAGCTTATACCAAGAACAAACGTGGTTGGTCTCTAAGGGGCAACTGGACAATATTTTTTAAATATATATATATATTTCAAGCATGGTTAGTATCAATGAATCTTTTTAAACATACAAAGTGTGGAGGGAATTCCCCATCTCTCATTAATTCCTCATGATGTGGGGTAGGTGCAAGGCATGCGAAATCAAACTAAGTATATATTATAACTGTCCATATAGCAAAGGGGACTGGTTATTCCATGTTGATTTGTGAGCAGTTTTCAGCACACAATGGAGATACCAGTAACTCTTTTTTTAAAAAATTGGGTTTTTTTAAGCAACCAATAATGGCTTCATTGGTTACACCTGACTTTCAATCTTCATCATGTATAAAGTTAAGAGTGCAAGTTGTAAAATGATTTGCTGAAGTTAAAATTAATCATTGGTTCAAGGGAAATTGTTTCTGAACTCTGACTTCAAGTTTACCATTGCAGATAACATTAACCCCAGGACATACTACAGGATTATCTGTGCACTAACACTTTCTTCCTATCAGCATCCACTTTTTAAAATATATGATAACTTGGAGTGGACTGAAGACCAGTGTTATTTATTTGCCTTCTCCTACAAAGACCTTATCAAAGTTTTATAAAATCACTTAAATTATGTCTACCGAGTCACCTTTATCTTCCTTTTCATTAACCTTTTTGAAGAACTTCACAGGCTAGAGGACCACTGAAGGTGCATGAAAGTTTCTAAAAATTGATGAGGAAAAATGAAATGAAACGGTGTTAAAAGGGCAAATTCTACAATTCATGAGTACAAGATTTATAAAACATTCCACAAGTCAGCTGGCTAAAACTGCAGTAACTTTTAAAGCTCCAAACATAATTTGTGCAATTTTGGCCACAGGCATTTGGTGCTGGAAAATTAATTAGTTTTGTCTCTGATTTTTGAGAGAGGGGTGAAAGGCTCTCACAAACAACATCTAGTTGACTTCTGATCATATCACTCTCTTGCACAATCCCCCTATTTTCACTGCTGTTAAACGAACAAAGTTACAAATTGCCTTCTGCAGCATGGCCTGTCAAGATTGGAACCCTGAAAATAAGGATACATTAAGAGATTGGTGTGAAAGTATTCATTCTTTTAAGTGTTCAATTTATTACTAAAACAATGGCAATAAACAGAATATGCAAAAAGCTGGGAATAAGCAATAAATAGCCACTGTCAGATTTCCGAAATCCACTATCTATTGCCATGTTATGCTCAGGTTCCAGCTGAAATATTATCTTCCTCTTTTACCCTTGGTTATTAGAAGACGGCATGTAGTTAATCACATTCTATCACAGATGCCCTAACACCACCTTTAGTGACTCTTCACAGAATAAAAAACTCATGGTGGCTGTAAAAGTGCTTCACGTGACGTAAGATTCGCATCTCTCCTTTTGCTTATTTTTAAATTTAATTAAAATATATTCAAAATATTAACTCAAGCCATGTCTGTGGTCTTCAAAATAGGCTGTGTGTGTGTGTTGTGTGTTTGTGTGTGAGAGAGAGTGTGTGTATGTGTGTGAGTGTGTGTGTGTGTGTGTGTGTGTGTGTGTGAGAGAGAGAGAGAGAGAGAGAGAGAGAGAGAGAGAGAGAGAAACCTTTATTTCCTGAAGTTGAATAGGGGAGAGGGAACCAACCTGATGCTTATAATTTTCTCTAACCCACTGAATAATTTGTGAGCCCATGTGCTCAACCCTGTCATTGGAGCCTCCCCCCACACTGGCAAGAAAGAGACTAGACACCAAGGTATGGGTTCAAATTAGGCCACAACTTTATTGAACTTCAGTTGTAGGAAACTTTGCCCTGGCCTTGAAAGGTATCCCTCTCAGCCCACTCGGGCTGAGGATGTGCAGGGTCAATCAGGTGCCATGTGAGGGAACTTACACAGCGTGCCCATGCACTGCACCTAAGTTAATAATAATTTATAATAATTTATTATTTATACCCCGTCCATCTGGCTGGGTTTCCCCAGCCACTCTGGGTGGCTTCCAACTGAATATTAAAAATACAGCATTAGACATTAAAAACTTCCCTAAAGAGGGCTGCCTTCAGTTGTCTTTTAAAAGTAAAATAGTTCTTTATTGCTGGGAGGGCATTCCACGGGGCAGGCGCCACTACCAAGAAGGCCCTCTGCCTGGTTCCCTGTAACCTTACTTCTCGCAATGAGGGAACCGCCAGAAGGCCCGTGGCGCTGGATCTCAGTGTCCGGGCTGAATGATGGGGGTGGAGATGCTCCTTCAGGTATACAGGACTGAGGCCATTTAGGGCTTTAAAGGTCAGCACCAACACTTTGAATTGTGCTCGGAAACGTACTGGGAGCCAATGCAGATCTCTCAGAACTGGTGTTATGTGGTCCCGGCGGCCACTCCCAGTCACCAGTCTAGCTGCCGCATTCTGGATTAATTGCAGTTTCCGGGTCACCTTCAAAGGTAGCCCCACGTAGAGCGCATTGCAGGAGTCCAAGTGGGAGATAACCAGAGCATGCACCACTCTGGTGAGACAGTCCGCGGGCAGGTAGGGTCTCAGCCTGCGTACCAGGTGGAGCTGGTAGACAGCTGCCCTGGACACGGAATTAACCTGTGCCTCCATGGACAACTGTGAGTCCAAAATGACTCCCAGGTTACGCACCTGGTCCTTCAGGGGCACAGTTACCCCATTCAGAACCAGGGAATCCTCCACACCCGCCCGCCTCCTGTCCCCCCAAAACAGTACTTCTGTCTTGTCAGGATTCAACCTCAATCTGTTAGCCACCATCCATCCTCCAACCGCCTCCAGGCACTCAGACAGGACCTTCACCGCCTTCACTGGTTCTGATTTAAAGGAGAGGTAGAGCTGGGTGTCATCTGCATACTGATGAACCCCCAGCCCAAACCCCCTGATGATCTCTCCCAGCAGATTCATATAGATATTAAAAAGCATGGGGGAGAGGACGGAACCCTGAGGCACCCCACAAGTGAGAGCCCAGGGGTCTGAACACTCATCCCCCAACACCACTTTCTGGACACGGCCCAGGAGAAAGGAGTGGAACCACCGTATAACAGTGCCCCCAGCTCCCAGCCTCTCAAGACGGTCCAGAAGGATGTTATGGTCGATGGTGTCAAAGGCCGCTGAGAGATCCAACAGAACTAGGAAACAGCTCTCACCTTTATCCCTAGCCCGCCGGAGATCATCAACCAGCGCGACCAAGGCAGTTTCAGTCCCATGGTGAGGCCTGAATCCTGACTGGAAGGGATCCAAATGGTCCGCATCCTCCAGGCGTGCTTGGAGTTGTTCGGCAACCACCCGCGCAATCACCTTGCCCAAGGATGGTAAATTTGAGGCTGGGGGATAGTTAGCCAAATTGGCTGGGTCTAAAGATGTTTTTTTAAGAAGCAGTTTAATGACCGCCTCTTTCAGCGGGTCTGGGAAGGCTCCCTCACAGAGGGAAGCATTCACCACCCCGCAGAGCCCATCGCACAGCCCTTCCTGGCTCATTTTTATCAGCCAGGATGGACGAAGATCAAGGAGACAGGTGACAGATTGCGAACCACCTGAAAAAGTCTCCTGCTGCTGTTTTCTGCAGATGCAATGCAGGCGGCGAAGAAGGCCCTCTTCGCCGTCACCATTGCCACTTGGTAGGCTCGACGTTGAGCTCTAGCCCGTGTCCGGTCTGATTCAGAGTGAGTTTTCTGCCACCGGTGCTCTAGCCGTCTCAACAATTGTTTCATCTCCCTCAGCTCCGAGGAAAACCACGGGGCTGTCCGGGCTCCATGCAATCGGAGAGGGCGCTTCGGAGCCAGACAGTCAATAGCCCTGGTTAATTCCGCATTCCAGCGGGCAACCAGGGAATCAGCTGAGAGGCCATCAACTTGGGATAAAACATCCCCTACCGCTCTCTGGAAACCAATTGGATCCATTAAGTAGCAGGGGCGGACCATCCGAATCGGTCCCACCTCCCTGCAGAGGGGAAGGGTCGCGGAGAAGTCCAGTTGCACCAGGAAGTGATCTGACCATGGCACTTCTTTTGTTTCGCTTTTAGTTAGTGTCAGATCACCAACATCCATAGAGGTGAACACCAAGTCTAAGGCATTTCTGCAGCTATGAGTTGGGCCAAACTTATTCAGGGACAGCCCCATGGAGGCCATGCTTTCCACGAAGTCCTGAGCGGCCCCTTGTAAGGTCATGTCGGCATGGATGTTAAAATCCCCCAGGACAACCAAGCTAGGTGTCTCCAGGAGCAAATCCGCCATGACCTGAAGCAGCTCAGGCAGGGAATCCTTGGTGCAGCGGGGAGGTCGGTACACCAATAGGAATCCTGTACTGCCTTTATTGCCCAACCTCCAGAACATGCACTCAGAGAACTGGGTCTTCCCAATAGGACGCCTGGTCAGACTAATGACTTCCTAAAAATCACTGCAACCCCCTCTCCCCGCCCACATGACCTGGGTTGCTGTGCGTAAGAGAAACCTGGTGGGCAAGCAGCGGCAAGGACAGGCCCATCTGCTTCATCCAACCAGGTCTCTGTCACACATGCAAGGAGTTTGACCTACTTGCCGCTACTCTAGGGCCAGTGACTTCCACAATCACCCTTTAACGGGCCCTGCAAACGCCGCCGCATGGGGGTGCATGAGATGCTCTCCCCCGAAACTTGAAGATAGACTAAAGGATACCTAACAAGGCCCCAAAACCGCCAAAGTTGTGACAAATAGTTACGGGGAAGGCAAAACCTGCCAATGCAGAGAAAATTCCTTCCTGGTTCTGAATATAGCAACCATCTTATGACCATAGTAGCGCCCACTAACCTGGAATGCAAAAGGTTAAGCTGCAAAAGAAGAAAAAGGTGACTAGAAAGCCGAATTTATTATTTAGGGAGGGTTGGGTGGGTAATCCTGAAAAAGAAGGAAGAAGAATGAGCGTTGGCTGAAGGATTGGCCCCAGTACCTGCTCCAGGCCACACCCCTGCCTGCAGCCCATTGGCCTGCCAGGAAGGGGTGGGCCAATTACACCCTGTTACCAGGTAGGTGGCACCTGGCCAGGTAAGCCCCACATGAGGTCGCAAACTCTGCCCACCCGTTGGGAGGAGGTGAGCGGGGATTTTCATCTGAGAGGCATTCCCAAATAAGATCAAAGCTCATTCAGCAACAGTGGCAATGAACAGTACAAAGGGACACTCATTTTCACATTGTTTAAGTCTGTTGTTTCAGTGGAAGCTCCTGAGTCAGAATATTTAAAGCAAATTGAAAGCATTTTCCACTGTGGCAGGTACTATCTGTTTACAAGGCTGCAGTTATAAAGCCAAATATTTGGCTGCTTATTTCATATCAACATAGGAATGCATCTCTTCGGCCTCAGCTGTGAGGCCCCTCCAGCCTGCTTTGGACAGCAACTAACCTTTTCTATATTGAAGAGCCGAGGAGGCAGCCCAAGTGCTTCGGCCTGTAGCATAACTTGCTAACATCTGTGCTCTAGGCAAGGAGAAGTTGGTGAACTAATGCCAGGGCACCTGCCCTGAGCTGTAAAGCAACCAGTATGGAATCTAGAGTCTGTCACAAGAGAGTATCTGTATGGAAGCAGTTGCCTGGAGAAATTGTTAAAACACCATATCTAGAGGTTTCTATTTCTACAGCAAGACTGGATAAATGCCTGTCAGGAACAATTTAGTTTTAGTGAGCATTGCTGCAGAGTAGAAGATTGGACTTGATGACCCTGCAAGCCCCTCATACTTCTATTACTCTATAAAGCAATACCCCAGTTAATAACGTCTCTTTTCCTTGAAATTCATTTTGACTCATTTAACTTGTGCTTAAATAGCTATGACTAATGATTCAATTGCTAGCAAGAACAACAGGGGAGAAAATGGGGATCTTGACAGGGAAAGGCAGTTGAATGGTTTCACAACCATTAATAATGATGATCATACCAGGGGTTTCATATACAACATTTTGGGTAGCCTTGTGGAAGCCAGAAGGATCACAAATGAGCTGCTACATGTGAATTAATTTAAATCCAGTATCTACATTCTGGTAGCCCTTTGCAGTCCTACATTCTGGAAGCTTCCAGATGTGGGCTTAATAGTGAAAACAGATCATTCAGATATCACAACTGGGTCCTTTGTAGCATGTTTTATTTTAAAGTTATTGGCTCTTTCCTGGAAAGGGTAAATCCAGATTAAATTGGAAAGGGGAAATATGGGCTGGCATTTTGATCCCACTGGGATTGTATGAACATTGTATATATGAAGATCACCTATCTGACAATAAACATCCATCTGGAAGCACCTTCCAACTCAACGGAGAACCAAAAACAGGGAATCATTTCAGTAACTGAAATGATCATGATGGGCTTAATGATGGGCTTAATGATGGGCAACAACATGATGGGCTTTAAATGGGTGAAATGACCCTCAAGGGCATCCTGCTCATCCATCATTTTATCTCCACAGCAACCCTGGGAGGGATGCTAATTAGAGCGATAGTGAGAGACCCACAATCACCTAGTGAACTTTATGACTGAGAAGGTTTTGAACCCAGTTCTCTCTAATCCAGACATAGGCAAACTCGGCCCTCCAGATGTTTTGGGACTACAACTCCCATCATCCCTAGCTAACAGGACCAGTGGTCAGGGATGATGGGAACTGTAGTCTCAAAACATCTGGAGGGCTGAGTTTGCCTATGCCTGCTCTAATCTAAAGTCAGCACTATGCACTATATCACACTGACTGAAACCAAAGTACTTATAACTGGGCACTAGTGAGTGCAATGGAAATCAATTAAAATAATTGGAAGATTTACAGTATATTGTTTCAAGATGCAACTGCAACTAGAGAGTCTATGTAGGTTAGCATAGCATTATCATATTAAGAGTACAAATCAGAACCCCATTAATAATTTACAATTTCAGAAATAAACACCCGAGATTAATTTCAGAACTCATCTTTCAGTGGCAAGCTGTTAATGGAATACAAATCATCCTATTTATACACCTGCTCTTCTGTATTTAAGCATCAGCATTCATTTTGAAAGTTCCATGACTAATGTGTAAGCATTCTATTCTTAGACATTTAATTAGATGCTTTCACAGGGGGAGCTCTCAAATGTACCTTTCTTAAAAGCTTGCACACCTTTACCTAATGGCTTTTAAAATGTGTAGTAACAAGTCTTCAAAGAGTGCAGAATGCTATACTAGGCTCATTATTAGGAGGCATTTTATTCTGGCCCTTTCCCCCCAAAAGTTTTCCCTATTAGTGCATTCCTACCACTGTTCCATTGATAGAAAAGCAGGCATAATAGTCAGCTACAGTTTGACCACAATGGCACCAAAATACACGTCCAGCTTTCAGTGCACCATGAGTAATGGTTTACACTTATCATAAAAATGGCGAGTCTCTTTTGCTCCACAAACAATAACAATTCCACTTATGGATACAGTCAATTCGGGTTTTATGTTCCGTGACTAAAATATAACTAAACTTGCTTGTAGCTGGGGCCTACAGCTCTGTTTACATGACCTGATCAGTTTGTGGAGACTAGAGACGGGGGCTAGCAGGTACAATCCTACCCAATCTCCTTTACTGAAACATCACAAAAGTTGGTGGGTTAAGATAACCAATTTAACAGAAAGCTGATCAAGGCTAGTTAAGAGCATCTGATAGGTGTTCACTGATAATTATGAGCAGCTACTTAATCGGCATTTGGCAGACACTCTGCATTTTTCTAAGGTAATTGACCATGACTGTCTGAGAAGATGCTACTCATCAAGCAGCAAGTGCTCCCTGATGGCAAATAATCAGCTGAATAGGTATTGTGGAAAACTAGGGCTCCAAAATACATGAGGAACTTCCATAGGTACAAGAGGTTCCCAGCTACTTTCCAATTTGTGAGAGGCAATAAAGCCAGGAGTGGAAGTGGGAGGACCAAGTCCTCCCATCTCCATTGTCTCATCTCACATGGTAATTCCTCCTTTTCCATAATGCCTGAAGATGTTGGAGGCTGTTCCACAGTAGTTGACAAATTGCTTACTCTAAAATTAACATGAGCTGCTACATACAGTAGAAATCAGTGTCTTGAGCCTAGTTCTAAGTAGGTTTGTTGAGAAGTAAGTCTTACTAATTTCATTGATATTTCGAGTAAGAATTATTAGGCTTGTATCCTGAATTGCTTTCAGGATCAGTGTCATTGTATGAAACTTTAAACAACTATTGCCCTCAGTCCTTTCTGTTTCCTTGGTCTCTTGAATTGTGAGGCAGTATTAATCAAAGGACATTTTCTCTGTGGTTGTATGTTTAATGATAGCTTAAAGCCTCTGGGCTTGCACACTTGATTGAGTTACATCTTGAGGAAACTTTGGGGTCGAGAAAACCACCATAACTGACATAACTAAACCATTCTTAACTTTAAAAATAAACACGAAAATATGAACTGCATAATTCATTGCAATATAGTATTTTTCATTGGACTAGGCTACTGGAGATCAAACATAATGGATTATGTTTCATACCATCTTGTTTAGGGGGCTTAGAACATTATCTATCATTCCAGACCTTCAGCAGTCAGAGGTTCATGAGGAGGAACATAGCAAATAGAAATAACACCTATCCTCTCATCTGTCATCTCAGAAGAGGAGAATCAGTTTAAGCAACAGGCATTAATTATCTGAACAGAAGAGAAACAAGTATTGGATCAAATGAAGCTTTGCTGTCACAGTTCAGTTTGACATTTTAGTCTTTAGCCCTATATACACTGAGCTGGGAGTAAGCTCTATTGAACTCTGTGGAGGCTACTTCTGAACAGATATGCATAAAATGCTATGTTGACTGACGGTGCAATCGAAATGGTGGTAGGAAAGTTTTTGCCACCATCATCACCATGGAGTGGGCCTGTAAGTGAGACAAAACCTGTGTTTCATCAGATCGGTCATTAGTTTTCCCTCTTCAATTGGTCTACCATCATCCCTCCATTTCACTACCTGTAGTTTCTCAGAAAACCAGGTGAGTGGTTTCGTCAAGACACTACTGCATCCTCAATATTGTCAAGAACTTGAACTCAATGGCAAGCAATGGCAAAAAGAAAGTGCTGAAGAACCATCACAAAGCCATCTGAATCTATCATTCTCTGGGAACAGACCATTCAACTAGATAAGCCTGTAGATATTAAGGACATCAGGAAACCTAAGCCCTACATTATACTGGTATAATTTCCACTGGGGGTTGTAACTGTGAAGACACAATTTCTTTCCTTTCTTTTCTTTCTTGAATTCTCAAGTTAGAAACCCATTTCTCTTGTTGTTTTAACTGGGTACCCTAGTTAATCACTCAACATGACTGCACCAGCCATTCATAGTGAGTAAGACAAAGTATTTTCTTTTTACACCTTTCGCCACAAATAGTTCTTTAAGATTTATGCAAATAGTTGGCATGTAAATGATCTAGACAAGTGATGGGAAACTTGTGACCTTCCAGAGGTTGTTACACTACAACTCCCATAATCTTATGCTTGTCTGGGTTGATGGGAATTGGAGTTCAGGAATATCAAGAGGGCTATAATGCCATAGCACAAAAGACCATCGTGATTTTAAGGAGGTTAGATTTCAAGGAGGTGCCCAGCAATTGAACTGCTCATGCCCAGATAATGCCTAGAAATTCTGTGGGCCTGGACCTTTAAGCAGTTAATTCTATCTGTTCTCCATCATTCCATAAAGTAGTAGTCTCTCATAGCTAGTTGTGCTGGGATGGCACTGTGTGGGAATTTTAATCTTTAAGATGGGCTTTAGCAAACACTTGAAACAGGGAGTACTCTGAGCCCTGTCCAAACACTGGAACAATTTTGTGTGTATAAATGATAGCTGGAAAATTGTAAGACACATCACAGAACTCAATTACATGCACACATCACCGTTGTGACTTCAAGATGAACAAGGCTTGCTTCCTAGTTAAACAAAACAATCAAGCAAGCTGCAATCAGAGGTGTTGACTTGCCCCCTACTTTGAGGGGGAACAGCCACATGACCACGATGGTTAGTATTTTGTGGTTAGTATTTTGACTACCTAAATTATATTCTAGCTCAGATCTGATTCTGAGGAAAAACTGAAACCTTTCCAGCCTTCCCTTCCTTTAGTCTCCAACTTTCTGCTGCCCACTTATTTATGTTGCTGCTACAGAAGGATGAAAGAATGAAGCTTGCTCTCACACTCCAGGCACTAAGATTACTGGTATGTATTACAGTCAGTTGACTAATAAACCCTGGTTAATAATAATAATAAATTTTAGGTGAACTCAAGAAGTAGTTTTGGATTCCCCCCCCCCCCTTTTGAATAGCAGACCCATGGCCTATACAATAACATGGTTTGTTTTTTTGAAAAATTCCATTAGTTTATTGTTGTTGTTTTTAAAAAGTGTACTATCTAGCACAGGGCTAACAAACCCAAAGGTTCCTTGGATCCGTGTAAATAGCTGTGCAGTCCAATAGAACCCAGGCATTGCTCGGCACTTGATTAGGTTTTCTTTTGATCCTTTGTCAGTTTTAGTTTTTATGAGTTGGTGTAGGAATAAAAAGTACAAATCAGTATACAACCTGGGGGGGGGATGTATACAGTGGTATCTTGGGTTACATACTCTTCAGGTTACATACGCTTCAGGTTACAGACTCCGCTAACCCAGAAATAGTGCTTCAGGTTAAGAACTTTACTTCAGGATGAGAACAGAAATCGTGCTCTGGCGGCGTTGCGGCAGCAGGAGGCCCCATTAGCTAGAGTGGTGCTTCAGGTTAAGAACTGTTTCAGGTTAAGAATGGACCTCCAGAAAGAATTAAGTACTTAACCCGAGGTACCACTGTACTTTTAAATCCTGTTGATTTACATGTGAAGAGCACATGCTTTTCCCAGTAGGTGTTAAGTGCTTAACTTTGCCTGGATCATACCCTAAGGTATGAGAAACCTATGTCCCTCCAGAAGTTGCTGGCCTCCAACCCATCAGCTGCCACCATTATGGCCAATGGTCAAGAAGTTAACCAGGAAATATGTCTAGTGGCGTTAACAATGAAAGAAACAGTAAAAGGATGTGAGTGTCGTACACAACATCTAAAGTGTCACAGATTCTCCATCCCAGCCACAAACAAATAGGTTGTGACTACACAGTCTAAACCAGAAAAATATGGAAAGTTTGAATGTACTGTGCATCCTCTGTCTTGTGTGTGTTCAAAGAGATTTTTTTAATACAATACTGCAGGCATTTCCCCATTCCACAAGCTCCCCATTCTATAAGCTTAAAAACAAAAGACAAGGCAATCAGTGCACCAATTCAAAATATGCCTAGTGAATTTAACAATGAGAAAAATCACTACTTACAACATGCTTTCTCTTTAAGAATTTCCATAGTGTTGAATAAGGCATACTTAGGATGGTGTATATAAATTATAACTGCAGCCTATTTACATTAGAAACCTCCTGATAGTAGTTTTAATTAATACTGTGAAAAGAAAAACACATCTGCTTAAGTCTCTGTGGGAAACAGGACAAATTAAATGGCTTAGTTAAAAAAGTTAGTACTCCAAATATGAGGAGATGTGTTTTATGCCTCTTTTCTCACCTTTGATACATGCACATGCTTATCGAAGCTGATTGTAGAAACTAATTTGAATCAATTTTTTTACATTTCTCTTAAAGTGCCAGTTCAGAGTTTCTTAAAAAGAAGAGATTGAATCCAACTAACTTTTACTCAAAGAAGACTCATTGAAATTAATTTACCCCAGTTAATTTACCCCAGTTAATTTCAGTACATCTACTCTGAGTATAACCAACATTGGCCAGCCCCCAATGTTTACATAACTAACAGCACAATCCTTATCATGCCTGCTCAGAAGTAAGTTCCATTGAAATTCAGTGGGGTTTATATGCAAGTACAGAGTTAGCAATGCAGCCTAAAATAATAGAATGTTATTTTAA
The DNA here is from genome assembly GCF_965112155.1 of Podarcis liolepis. Classification (NCBI taxonomy): domain Eukaryota; kingdom Metazoa; phylum Chordata; class Lepidosauria; order Squamata; family Lacertidae; genus Podarcis; species Podarcis liolepis. The sequence continues at coordinate 47,204,546 of NC_139564.1, read as the reverse complement.
TGGAAAACAATTTCTAACATTATTCTTGTAGTGGGTGGATTCATTGCCCAAGATGAATGTGAGGAAGAATGCCTAAAACCAAATTTGAGTACTGTGCCTGTGTGCGTGTTTTTTAAACCAAGTTATTAAATTGGTCTAATTTTATAATTTAACTGATATGCTACCAAAAAGAGCAGAAGCCAATTTGTATGCATCCCAACCATCCGCAGAGAAGAAGGTTGTTCATGTTGCTTTGTCAATGAAGATAACAGTAGAAGCGGCTCCACCACCAATATACATATGTGGGCTGAGATCCTGAAATCAGTTACTGAGTAAACCCTGCTAAATACAGGAGGACATTCCTGAGCAAACATGCACAGATTGTACTGCCGATCCTTCTCTCTCCCTCCCTTCTTCATTTTAGATAACAGATTGCGCTGGACATTGATGGTTACTCGCCACACTTAGTGGCTGTAACAGTCCTCTTTCTGAACTCTAGGGCGAGTCATCCATCAACATCTTCGACCCGGAGAATCATGACAACCTCACCACATTTGTTCCAGATGTTTACACACACACACACACACACAGAGAGAGAGAGAGAGAGAGAGAGAGACCCCACTGCATCCACAACACCATTGCACAACATAAACTTTCCCGTCATGAAGAGACAAAGCACTAAGGGGACAAGTGTCCCTTCGAGCAAGGTCTTTCTTGTCTTTCCGCAACAGTAAGGAGCAATTCCCTTCCCAAACAACATTTCCCCTCATCTCCCTCCTCCTCCTCCTCCTCCTCCTGCTCCTCCTTGAGGCGGTTGGGAATCCTTTCCTCCGTTCTTCTCCACAGCATCCTTGCCTAGAGGATCCCTCGTCAATCCCCGTGCTTCTGTGCAAACGCGCTCCCACTGAGCGCCCCTTTCTGCGTCTTCGCGAGGCAGCTCTGCCTATCTGCTCCGTCGTCCTGGGAGCTCCCCTGACTGGCTGAGGAAAGTCCACTGCTTTGATTCCGTCTCCGCCCCCTCCCCTCTCCTCCCCTCCCGAGCCCTGGCATTCCCAGTGTTCAGGAATGTGGCGAGCTGGCTTCTGGCCGGAGAAGGAAGGACCGAAGGAAGCGAAGACGGAAAGTAGGTCTTCCCTGCCGCTGCTTCACTTCTCCCGATGCCTCTGCTCGACCGCCTGGTCTTTCCCCCTGGGATCAGCCTCTCTCTTTAAATGCACAGCGCAACCCTTGGCGAGCTGGTTGCCAACAACAACCACCCCAAAATGCCCGAAGTCCCAGGCGCTGGAGAATAGACGACCCGGGGCAGAGGCGTGCTCGCGCGATTGGATTTACAGGTGCTGGAGGGTTCCGGGGAGCTCTCCGAGGTGCTGAACACTCGGCAGCCTCTCCAAGAGCTCTCAGGCTGAACTCTCCCTTCCTCCGCTTTTCCTCCTGGATTCCCTCATGACTCGGACACGTTCGCTTGGGAGGAGGTTGTGAATTCCTCACCATATCATGGCCCGGATTAGATACCTGCGTGCAGCTGTCTCGGGATTCTATCTGTGGGAAGCTGCGGTGCTGCTCAGGTGAGTCTCCGCTAGATCTCCCAGATGTGCCTTACTTGGTGTGATTGCGCGGCAGAGGCAACGGGACTCATGGACGGAGCTGTGGAAAATGCCTCTTCCACTCGTAATGCCCCCACAGACGTCGACTAGCAAGCGAGATTTATGTGGACATTCTGATACTGTTGTGCAATAGTCTCTTGCATCCCATACCATTGTTGTTTTGTACTCCTGTGCCTGACGTTTAAATTTCGCCTCCCCCTCCCCAAGTTTGGTTCTCCTGGAGTTCTGTATCCTGTTTTGTCCGCTATTCTGTTACGAAGCACAGAATATTACTGAGCAATATTTGAATTGTACAGTGTTTATTCAGAACTAGAAATATCTCTGTTATTCTTTCACACTGAAATAAATATATGACAATTAATCCCGAAGAGCCAATCCCAGGTCCCAGTAGCTGCCAGCTTCACAAAGAAAAGAAAGAATTTGATATTGGATGGTTTTCCCCAAACTACACTGTGTGCTCTCTGTGCCAGATATTCAAATGTGTATTTTAGTGGGTTGCCCCACTCTCACTTGGGATATTTCACACAGAACCCTAAAAATAATGATTATAGCCCATCCCACAGTTCAGTTTAAATGTCTGAATTTAAGCCAGTTTAGTTTTATTAAAATAAAATGCATCAAAATTGGCTTAAATCTAACAATTTTAACTTATTTAAAATCCAACTCAAGTACCTAACCATAAAAACTAGAACTAAGTGAGGACTTAAAAGAGTATCCAAGCTATATATATATAACCCTTCATGATAAAAATAAAATTCAAAACAGTGATACCCAGCTATTGTAAAGAAAAGCATGCCAAAATAATAGAAATATTAGGCTACTCATGTTTTTATCTGAAGAACTTTCCATACAGCATACATGACAAACAAGCATGAGATGTTGAAATATTATGCACATATGCATATTCAAATAAAAAAACAAGCAGGAAGAAAACTGTTGTGTAAGTGAAATTCTTTTCCACATACAAATATTCATGAGCTGTGCTACAAAAACATGGAGGGACCCCTGAAATTAGCAAGTATCACCTGGAGCTTCTGCATGTTTGTCTGCATGTTCTTAAGCTGCTAATCTGCATTATGAAATGCAAAACTAATTTCTTTAGGTTGTGCCTCAATGTCATGATGGTTATAACATTAATGGAAGGGAATGGTATGAAGTAGATCTGGTGATTATTTTATGGCATGGCTGGTAAGAGAAATTTTGTTTTTTTTGAAGGGCTCATGTACAAAACAAGTAACTGAGCCTCCATTCTCAACTTGGTGAAAGGGTATTACAAAGGGCTCTTTAAACCATTTTTATTCAGTGGTACTATACTAGGTGCATTTCTGAGAAGCAGAAGTCAACAGGGCAATTATACTTGAAGCCTTGCACCCCCAACTCATTTCAAGTTCATATTGACTCCAGAGGTTATTGGGTTATAACTTCAGTTGACCACCAGCCAGGATGGACTCATTTAATTTCACTTTCACAGACTGGTAAAATGATCAAACTCTGGTTAAAAGATAATAGCTATGATGGTACTAGGAAGGGTGAGAGGGTCAAAGGGAGGAACTCCTAATCAGGTTGTTATGGGGAAAGTGCACAACATTGTGAGGACATGCAGAGCTAGAGGGGGAAATGAAATGAAATGAGCCCTCACTAGGTGTGCCATTGGCATGTTATTTACAAGCCACATATTTCAGCTTTAGCTGTTAATTTTATTTTACTAAAGCAGATGTGTTTTTTAATGTATGACAAAAATTATTAGGAAGCAGCAAGAAATGTATATAAATCTCTTGAAATAAAAAGTGCACACGCTTAAAATCCACTTACTTTGATGGGACGTAGGTGCACCTGGTTTTTCCTAGAGTGAGAGAATTCCTGGTATACTATTAAAAAGTGAGGTACTAGTCTATATGCTAATAGTAATCTGAGTCTTCCCACGTTTGTGCTTATGTGAACCACTGATGCACAAGACGGAATACTTGCAGACACAGCAGAACCCAGAGATACACACAGGCAGGGCTTTTTCAGGGGGAACTCACAGGAACTCAGTTCTGGCACTTCTCGGGTGGGTTCCAGCACTTCTCTTGTGGGCGCCATTGCCATTCTAAGAGAATGAGAGAGGTTCTGGGAATGACAATATTTAATTTTGTGGGGGACAGAATGTTGAATTGATGAGAGGGGGATAACCATACAACTTTGGGAGGGGGACGGACGGACAACAGAGTGGGATGCCTGGAATACAAGAAGATATTTGTATTTGTCTACCTATTTGAGTAAGTCACTTTTTCGATAACACTGAGAAGTTACTTAATGCCTCTGGTACTGGAGACAGAACTGTCTGTAGGCATCAACTGAAAAATTAAGAATATAATGGGACTGAGATCATGTCCAGCTTGCTCCCCCAAAGAAAAAAAACCCTCAACCCAGCCCAAGGAAAACCCCAAAATGGAGAGGGGCATACCATCTCAATGACAATTGAGCATGCTCATTGGGCATGGAATGTTAACTGCTTGTTGGAAGGGAAAAGAACAACTGGGGAGAGGGAGATGTTATGGCTTGAACCTAGAACAGAAACACTCCTCACCTGCTTTTTTGCCATGTGCCCCACTTGTTTGGAGAGTAGAGGCAGTAGTCTCAAAATTAGTCAAATGTGCCTAATATCACCCCATTCCATGTCCAATACGTAGGGGCCAGCAGACCTGTATATGCTGAAGATCAGTAGACAATACCTCTGATCTTTTTGTGGAAAATGTATTTCTAATTTTGGATAAAATTTTGCAAATGTGCCAAAACTTAGAGGTAATATACTTTCCTTTTTTTTAAAAAAAAAAGCCAACAATAATGAGAAGAGTACATTTTGCTTTTTTTATATATAGATGCCACAATGCTTCAGCCCCCTATCTGAGTGAGAGAGAAATAATCTCAGACAATAGTTGAGAGGTAATGACGCATATAAAAGTGTTTGTGACAAGTGAGAGTGACCTCTAGTTTGAGGGATCTGTTCTTGAGTCACAACAGGGAAATGGAGCGAGTGGGTGTGTTGAGCAATAACGTAGGAGCATAGAATATAAGAGCTATCATCCTATAATTTAAAGTTAGAACTAATTTTCACTTGGAGGTGTATGTTCTCATCCAGCCATTCTTACAAGAAATTCACCAGAATATGTATTATGTGAAAAATCTCCAGAAGCAGACTCTCTTTTTTTGCTGCATTATTCTGTGTGGTGAAATAGTCTTTTAAATGCATCTCTGTGTGAAATATAAGACTACTGTTTACCAAACCATACAAAGCATGAGTTATATTCTCACTGCTTTGGATTCACTATGTGTTCATCCTATGATAATTAAAGGTTTTATAGAACAAAATAAAAGACAGAGAACAGGCATGGGATGAGATGAGAAGGGAAGGAGTTTGTGCAGTTTTAAGACACAACACCCAGAGTGTAGTGAAACTGAGTGAAATTATGTGGATGGAAATTTCTGGCATATCACAAACTCTAATAGCAAACTCATCTGATGGGTGCTGAAAAGACTGTAGCCAATTCAAGGCCACTGAAAAACAAGAGAGCAGTATCTGTATGCCCAGGGGTCCCCAAGGTTTGCAGAACTACCAAAAATATTGGGGTGGGGGGACTAAACAGCCAAAGGAGGACTGTGAATGCTCAGTAGTAATGGAATGCTAAATGTTGGAACAGGGAATGGAATGGAGTAGCCTAGAAGACCACATGGTTGGCTAGCTGAACTCATGAACTGGAGCACTCCACACTGCAAGATTTTATAAACGTTGTATAAATATACTTGTATAAACATAATTAGAAATAGTTACTATAAGAAGCATGGCAACATGCCCAGGATAGTGCTTTATGTTCCTTTTCCCCATGAGTGAGAATACTGAGCAATAAAAAGCACTGATGTTGATACCAAAGTATCACATTTAGATTATTTAATGAAATAGGGAACATGGGAGCTTGCGCGCGCACGCGCACACACACACACCTCAACCAGTCTTTGTCATCCTATTACCCTACAGATGTTTTGGGTTACAGCTCCCATTATACCTGACCATTGGCTATGATGGCCAACACTGATGGGAGTTGTAGTCCAAAACATCTGAAGAGCATCAGGTTGGCGAAGGCTGCCTCACACTGGGAAGACATTAAGGTAGGTCATATATAGTTCATGCTCGGAAGGTTACTATTTCAGGAATAGGAACCAAATCTCAAAATGAATGTATATTGGGCTCCGAATTACATCAGGAAGAGGAAACCTACAGCCTTCCAGATGTAGCTGGACTGGTCTAGGCTGGCTGGGGCTGATTAGAAGGTCTCAGGTTCCCCATTGTTGCTCTAGGATAGGTTTCCCAAACATGGGTCTCCAGCTGTTTTGGGACAGCAGTTCCCATCATCCTTACCTAGCAGGACCAGTGGTCAGGGATGATGGGAGTTGTAGTCCAACAACAACTGGAGACCCAGGTTTGGGAAACCCTGCTCTAGGCTAAACAGCTTATTGTGACTCAATGGGGCATATTTTTGCATCTCTAATTTTCTTTGTTATTTCTTTTGAATTCTGAAACATATATAAAACTTTAATAAACATATGCTGTATTTTTCGCTCCATAAGACGCACCCGACCATAAGACGCACCTAGTTTTTAGGGGAGGGAAACAAGAAATAAGAAGCCTCCTGAATGAAGAGGGAGCGCTCCTCCCTCTTTGCTCAGGAGGCTTTGGGCAGCGCTCCCTCTAGCTGTTCTGGCTTCTGGGATAGCCCGTGAAGCCTCCACAGGGGAGCGGGATGAAGGCTCCCCGCTGCCCTGTGGAGGCTTCGTGCAGCTAAGCCAGAAGCTAGAACAGCAAGAGGTAGGCAGGAATTAGGTATGTTCTAAATGGGCCTGCATTGCACCTAAAGGACCAGGTGCATAACAGGGGTGGGGACCTTGGTAATATGGCACCCTGTGTGAGGCTAAAATTTGGGCCAAAGCCACCTTTCCAAAGGGGATGCTGGGCTTTGGGAAGGAGGCACAAGGCTCTGGCAGAGTCCTAAAGTTCTCCTGTCTTCTTTCCAAAGCCGGGCAAGCACTAGCTAGACTTTGGGAAGGAGGCCAGAAGACACCTCTTTGGCCCCTGCACCCTGTGTTGGGGAACCGGTCACATTGTCCTAAATCTGCATTTGTACATAACTAGAGGTGATTCTACCTTGTTGCTAGAAGTATAAGGGTCAGAGGACCTGTTTTCAGCTATGGCTCAATAGATATAGCCAGGCAACAGTAATCTATGTTCTACTTAGTAACCTTGCATCTAGACTGCTACAATGTGCTGTATGTCAGCTGCCCTCGAATACTATGTGGAGATTGCTGCTAGTGCAAAATATAGATACCAGGATCTTGATGGACCTGATAGATGTAATGCCATGTAACACCAGTCTGAAAAGAATGTCCTGGATGCTTATTCTCTACCAAGCCTGATTCAAGTTTTTTGTTTTGACATATAAATTCCTGAGCAGTGTAGGACTTGGTTACCTGAAGGACTCTTCTCTGTTTTTTAGTTGTTGTCCCCCCCCCCCCCCCAGAAAGCAGCTCTGCATGTCTGGCTTGGGTATTATTATGTTTACAGATAGTTGGAGGGTGGTTGTGGTTGTGTTATGGTTTTATTATTGTTCTTGTTTTAATGTTTTGACCCATTCTAAGGTCTTCAAAAGCATTAACACTATTAAGGGGAAGTATTTGATTTCTATGGCCTTCAAACTTTGCAGATGCATTTAAAGTAGGTTTTCAGCCAGAAATAAAAAGTTAATTCCAAAAGTTCAATATAGGGGAGGGATGTGCCATCAAATACTTCCCATTAATAGTGTTAATGCTTTTGTTGAGGGGAAAATCTGAAAACTGGAGAAAAGATTGTCCTGTTTTCATATTATTTGACTATGTTTTTTACAGGAAAAACATGATATAGGCCATTATTCTTTTAGTTCATTGTTTAGTATTTCCTATATAGCTGTCTGCTACTGCCACTACTTTACGATTAAGAAAGCTAAGGATTGGTACAATTAGTCTGTCACGAATCTTTATGCTCGTTTTCACATTCTATTCATATTTTTTTTACAAATCTTGGTCAGGGCTTCAAATTCTTTGTCAGCTATGGTTTCCTTATATGTTTCAGAAATTGGTCTAACAATATCTCATATCAAAAGAAAATGTAGTAGGATTGTTCTGCTTTTGGAAAACCAGTATTTTGTTATCTCCTTTGATTTTTCCGCTTTCACACTCTGATGTAAAGATATGAGTAGCTGCAGAAGTGCACACCGAGGCTTGTTAGGACATAGCTTCAGAGGCATCCTGTGTGAAGCAATTCTGGCCTACTATGCTGCTTGTCCGTTTAAATCCCATTAGCATGGCTTACCCTGATACAACTGGCGTGTAGAATTGCATAGAGCCAGGCGACCAGGCAAGGCCTCTGTTATGGTGCATCACAGATGTGTCATCTCCTGTACTAGTTTATCCCACCATCTTTTCTCCAATGCCCATGCAAACAGTCGATTGCTACACTTGTACAACTGTCAGGAATATGTCTGTTACCAGCATAATGCCATTGGTCATGTTGCGCTAGCAAGCAGATTGGGAATTCTGATGGCCACAAAGGTAGCAACCTACAAAGCATTCAAAAAGGAATTAAAATGGTTTCCCTCATTTTGCTCCTGCCTATGCTTCATTTAGAAGCACAGTACAGGCTTCTAAATGGTTTTGTGATTATTATTATTTTTAAATATTCTATTGAATGTCCAGTACAAAAAGGTTTAAACCTAATAATAAAATTACTAAATGTGACCAAAGCTGCAGATTTCAGATGACTTCATCTTAGCCAAGTCAGTGAAAATGAACTTAGCTTAAGCTCTCTTCTTGAAGTCATGGGAGCAATGGGACTGCCATGCCAAAACTAGAAATTGAACGGCTCCATGCAGACTTTGACACATTACAGAGTGGCTCTGTGATTGTTCTATGGTACATAAGACCTTGTTAATTCTCTGCATTCCACATTCTGCACACATGGACTCAACGCACATTATCGGCTTGCCCATAGGAAAGTCTAAGTGAAATAGTTCATCTTTCAGATGAAGAAAAAGCCAAGGCTGGAAACTATCATGGGACTTGGCAGTTTATAAGACAACCAAATTAAAATGATGCTTGGATTTCTATTTACATTTCACACCTCATGCTGTGCTAAACTCATTTTCCTATTATTAACCATTCTTAATATGTTCCAAGCTAACTGACTTGCTCTACAAATAGAGGTGAGTCACTCTGGAAATAATATTGTTATTCTTTACAACACATGTCACTAGAATTCCAAACCACAAACCAGTTAAGTAAAGAAAAATACAAAAGTTAGTGTCAGTTTTGATCCCTTCAGCTTTAGATATTAAGGACTTTAGATATTGATGACTCTATACTACATGGACTTGTGCATGGAAAAGCAATCAAAGAATGTGCAAACTCCTCCAAAATAATACTAATTTCCCTATGGGAAAGTGAAATTATGAAGCAAGGCGTGAAGATGGCGTGAAGCAAGGCGTAAGATGCCATACTAGATGCTGCTGCTTGCAGTGGTGCCTCGCAAGATGAAATTAATCTGTTCTGCGAGTCTCTTCGTCTTGCGGTTTTTTTGTCTTGCGAAGCATGGCTATTAGCGGCTTAGAGGCTTAGCGGCTATTAGCGGCTTAGCGGCTATTAACGGCTTAGCAGTTTTAAGAAAAAGGAAACAAACTCGCAAGAACTTGCAAGACGTTTCATCTTGCGAAGCAAGCCCATAGGGAAATTCGTCTTGCGAAGCGACTCAAAAAACGCAAAACCCTTTCGTCTAGCGAGTTTTTCGTCTTGCGAGGCATTCATCTTGCGGGGCACCACTGTACTTTTAAAGCCCCACATCAGGGGTGTGCAAGCTCTGGCCTGAAGGTCTGATTAGGCTCACCAGGCCTTCCCATGTGCCCACAAGGCCATTTCAGCCAAGCCAACTCAGTCAAAATTAGGGTTGCAAGCATTGCTGTCCAGCTGATTAGAGGTGGGGCTTCCATGGGGCTTTCCAAGACCACAGGTAATGCCTTTGCCCTCACAATTTGATTTCAAATCATGCAAGCAAAAAAAGGGTCACCTGCACACTTGTCTAACTCGCCCAGTTGTCAGACTTGCACACCTGTCCAACCTGGCATATGGGTGGTGAGAGAGATAATGATCTGGAATGATCTGGTCTCCATCCAGGTACAGTTTCTCACCCTTGTCATAAATACCTGAAAAGGGCTCCTCACTCTTATCAGCCTGTCCATGCTTTAGGAGCAGCAAAGGGGACTCTTTCTTGAATTCCACTGTCAATTCCACTCATTTCATTGTGGCACTCCGTTTGTGGAATGCTCTCCCACTTCAATACATAAAGATATATCTATTTTAGCCTTCACCTCTGTCAACCCTTTTAAAATTGTCTTCTTTTACTGGTGTTTTAAGAAGCGGGCTTTGGTTTTACTGACGTCTTTTATAGGTTTGGGTTTTTTATATTGTTCCCCACTCTGGTTCTTGTATTGATGAAAGGCAACATAAATCTTTTTAACAGATAGATTGAGAACATTTACTAATATACACAGTGTACAAAGAATCAAGTACATACTATTAGCTAAGTCAATATGATTAATAATTATTGGTAAGAGGGTTACATGATGTGCATGTCTGATAATTGTATGGTTGGCCCACAATTCAGATTATGAGTAATTAAATGTACCATATGTATCCATGTACAGTGGTACCTCGAGTTAAGTACTTAATTCGTTCCAGAGGTCCATTCTTAACCTGAAACTGTTCTTAACCTGAAGCACCACTTTAGCTAATGGGGACTCCTGCTGCTGCTGCTGCGCCGCCGGAGTACAATTTCTGTTCTCATCCTGAAGCAAAGTTCTTTACCCGAGGTACTATTTCTGGGTTAGCGGAGTCTGTAACCTGAAGCGTATTTAACCCGAGGTACCACTGTATAAGACAACGTTATTTGCTTTTTAAAAATAAATATATTTCAGATAAATATTTTAAGGACAGTGTAAGTTTAACAGTTAATCTGCAAAATAACTGGCCAATTTGCAGTCTTATGGAGAATGTGCCTATTAGAGATTAAGCGTAATGACAGAGGAATGTGCAGTATTAGGGCAATATATGCATGCTCTCAGGAGCCTGTTGGGTGGCTGCCCTTCCCTCAGGGAAAAGTCCTTGCAAAGTATTTTCTGCTGGGTGGTGCTGGTGGGAATTCTGCAAGGGCATCTGGAACACTCCACTCTTGCCAAAGCTTGGCAAGTGGGGGGGGGGGAGCGTTCAAGAAAGCTTTGTTGCTGTAGATCAGCAACAAAGTAGAGCTTCTCCATCAGTGGTTGAAGCAGTGGGGTAGGGTAGGAAATGCTACCTCTTGCATCTCAGCATCTCAGCAATTTGAGGCAGCTGCTTCACCCCACATCATTCATAGGCCAGCTCTGGCAGGAGATTATTTATTTTGACCGGGAAATTTGCACAATTCCCTCTTCATAGACAAATTATTTGGACGTTTTCTATGAGGCCTGGTAAAGGTGCACAATGGCAAGTTGTTATGCACATTAACTGCCCACTTTATATTCCCCCTAACACATATATGCGCTAACTTAACATAGAAAATAAGTGTTAACTCCTGTATTAATGCAAGTTTCCAAATAGAATGATTGCTGGTTTTACTGGGCTAAATTTCTCCTTGAACGGTGAAGTAAAGATATTATAACATTCATTCCTCACTAATTCCACCGTCCATTGGAGCACTATTTATCTTTCTATTGAATTATCTTTGAACATTATTGAGTTTGGTGGGCCTCCAATGTATTCAAGGCAGAGTTTAATTTAAAACTGTTATGCCCCACATTTCAGTTATCGATAACTGAAATACATCATCACTTCTCTAAGTCACTTACAAAGTAATAAAGTAAGAGTTTAAAAACTCAACAGTCATTTAAGTGTCATAAGGAATAATAAGTCAGCCATATTTTCAGAAAACTACTAACTAGCCATGGGTCATAAAAAATGAAGTGTACAGTATTAGAAAGTCTTCCAATAACAAAAGGCATCATTGCTGCTCCATTATAATTTTAAGATTAGTCTTATTCTGATGGTAAGTCAATTGGTTCCAAAGGGTTGGGATCTCTATGGACAAGATGCTGCCCTTGCAGAAATTTTATCTCCAAGATAGATAGGATATGAAAACAGCTCCTTCACTAGATCTTTATGGATGGGTGGGTGGGTGGGATTTTACAGAAGGAGATATTCTTAAAATACACAAGGGCTCTTTAATGGTAAGAATTAGCTCCTTAAATTTCATTCTTAAGTTAAGACCGAGCCAGTGCAGGGGTTGCAAAAATCAACAGAATTATTCATCCATCTTGTTTTTTGTTAGAAGATCCAATATCCCCTACATTTTTCATCTGTTCTGCAAGAGTAGCCCTATGAAAAAAATGTGTTGTAACATTTGCAAAGGCTACTTGGCCACAACTCATCACAGCCATGACATTGGGATGCATTGATGGGGCTCTTGATAGGTCTAGCAAGTGCCCCAGCTTTTCCCTATTGATTCTGGAACATGATACTCATCATCACCTGATTCTGTTTTGCAAAGAATGTGGCAGCATGTCAGAAATCAGAGCAAATGTGCACAAATTGGCCAGGGAGAGGTCAAATTTAAGTCAGTCCAGAGAGATGAGATGCTGTTGACAGACTGAACCATTTGTGTGCTGATTACAAATTGATCATGTAGCTTTCCCCTCACAAATGATTTCTTCTTCTTCTTTGGTGATCACTTGTAGCCAAGTTAGAATGACTTTCATGAACACGGTCTTAACAGTGACTCCATAAGTGACTGTGGAGGCCAATTCTGGATCCACACGTCCTTCCACAGTGGGGACATACGTTTCCGGGTGGGAGTTGATCATGGTGAGGGTTTGCCAAACGTGCCTTCACACGTTTCTCTGTTTCGTCCTGAGTTTGAGCGTCTTCCAAGTCCATGACACCTTTGGTAAATGATTACAAGATGCTAGCAACCTTCTCCAAGCTCAGCCTCAGATGAGAATTTTGGAGGCTGCAAAAGCTCTCCTGAATGGAAAAATAATCTTCTTCAAGTCCTTCAATTCTTCTCCAGCTCAGACTAAAATCTGACTCCAAAAGAGTGGTCAACATCCTTCCTGCCAGCACCTCTTAAACAAACTCCCAGTCTCCTTTACTAAATTTGTGGCAACAGGAGCAACAGCAGGACATGAGGGTAGGGGAGATATTCTCCTCCCTGCTTCTGTGCTCTGGCATGCTGTGGATGAAGGGCACAGTGGCCCTTGAAACTTAATAGTCTTCACATTGCAGTAGCCACTGGGTAAATTACCAGTCCAAAGAGCCACCTAGACTTTCTTCCTGGCATGCTGTTCCACAGCACACCTTAGTGGTGAAGAGAGAGAGGAGAAAGGAGAAGACCTCCATCCCTTCATTGTCTCCATGTGCTACTGTTGTTTATGTCAGTGCTTCACTGGAAAATAAAGAGAAAGGGGGATTGTGTTTGGGGGCTGCAAGGGAAGCTGTCTGAGTGATTGGTAGGTCTGGCAAAAAGGGGATGGGATGATTATCTAAGCTTTGGATTGTCTCAGAGTTCTTGCTGATTTTTTTCTTTAATAACTTGTATCACTTCTAAATTAATCCAAAACTGGGGAGAGCTTGCCCATCTCTACAATGAAAAAAGGAAGCATATATAATTTCTGCTTTTTCCTACACACACATACACAAGCAAAATGAAAGGGTTTTCATTCCCATGGCTTCAAATTTTCTAGAAGTTTTACATCTCTCATCTGGAGGCTATTGATCTAAACCATCCTGTTTCACTTTGAGGAATAAATTAAAACAAAAAAAGAAAATATATATTGCAGCTGCATTGAGAGCCTTGTAATTTGCCTTTTGCAGTATTTCAGTTTTACAGTTCACTCAGATGAGAATAGATTTTGATAAATAACATGGAATAGTTGTTGCTCTGTGCAGCATGATTTATTGATGATATCTCCCACCCACCCTTTCTTGGTCAGGAACACTTTATGTCGACGGAGCCTTTGGGATTCCTCTCCTCTTCAAAATATGAATAATGTTATAATGTTTAACCAAACAGTATCATCCTGTTTAATTATTCAGAGGAGTTTAATTTTCTAGCATTTGGAATCAATGTGCTATTATGAAATAGCAATGCATTTGTAAAGAAAAAATCAATAGCCTTGGTTTTAATATAGCCTAAGCTTTTAAAACCAGCATTTTAAAATCTTTTTTATTTTATTTTATTTTACAAGTTCTACATACTGCTTTTCACTAAGTTTAAATCCCATGGGATCCCCCTGCCTTCCATTATGGTACTAAGAACATCCAGTATAACCTATAGCAGGAGTGGGGAAATCTCTTTCTATGGCCCCAAAGAACTCCCCAGATGTGATAGGCCTCCAGTGCCCACCAATTCTTTAAGAAGGTCCTGATCTGCACCACCAAGCATCAGCCAGGTGATGGCTTCTGACAAGACCATATTTGTATATTGCCTAGGGGCTACAACTGTGGGGAAAGGAGTATGGTTGGGCACCTTCATTCATCTCTTTGATGGGAGGGACCCAGCTGCAGTGTCTCCTTCTCGCCTTCATTGGCATATTGCTGAAATCCAAGAAGCTAGAAAATGTTATTGTCCACATCTCTGGCATGGAAGAGGAACTAAAATGTTTCCCATCCATTCATATAAACAATGTAGCTCTCCAAAGCCAAGTTAGTGAAAATTCTCTTGGTGACCTCTATCCAGTTTCCATTTTACCTTCTCTTAAGACCAGCCGTTGCCAACCAACTGCTCTCTAGATGCATTGGACTGCCAACCCCACAGAGGCATGAGAGTGATGGCTGGAGCTGGTAGAAGAGTTTGAATTTGATATCCCACTTTATCACTACCCGAAGGAGTCTCAAAGCTGCTAACATTCTCCTTTCCCTTCCTCTCCCACAACAAACACTCTGTGAGGTGAGTGGGGCTGAGAGACTTCAGAGAAGTGTGACTGGCCCAAGGTCACCCAGCAGCTGCATGTGGAGGAGCGGAGATGCGAACCCGGTTCACCAGATTACGAGTCTACCACTCTTAACTACTACACCACACTGGCTCCCACTGGTAGGCGTTTGTAGTCCAAAATATCTAGAAGGAACCAAGCTGGTGAAGGCTGGTCTAAACACTTGAAGTCCAAGTGTTATGTTGTTTTTAAAGCTGCTAATAAAGATATGCAGAACATGAGGAGAATAATTACATGCCTTCCTCATATATAAAACTTGCATTATTACTAATGGAAGCTGTAACTGTAATGGTAATAAAGAAATGTGTCTTTATATTGTGCAACCACTCATTAAAGAGTCTTGTTTTGCAAAGGCAGCATGTGATATAACTGGGCAATTCTTCACAGAAACTATCTGTGAGCAAAATATGTCTCATTAGTTTCTTGTTAAGGTTCCCTGCACGAGTTTGTTTTTCTGTCAAATATATAAATACATAGCCGCTAACTGTGTTTCTACTTACTCCTTCACTTGCCGATGTTACAGTAACTAGAAGTGACCTACAGTGGAGCTAGGCTAGGCTAGCAAATCTACCATCTAGGCTAAACATATATAACTTAGTCGTTGTGACACTGGACTAAAAACCTGAAAAGCTGGGGGGATGTTTTTGTTTTGTTGTTTTTTGCATTTTCCTATGTCAGGAACAGGCAGGAACCTGAAGGTTGTGCAGAGGAGGCAGAGGGGCAGGAGAATGATTCAGAGAATTGAGCCAGTGATTTGAGTGGTTTTGTTCCACCTGTGAAGCAGGGAGAAAAGACTCAGAGGTGGGGGAAGAGTTGCTGGAAGGCGCAGAGGTGGAAGAGGCGGTCCTAAAGAGAGTTGGGCTGTTAGAATCTCCTCCATCGCCTTCCCCACTGTTTCCAAGGACAAGGAAGGGCTTAAAGTTTCAGGAACAGCTGGAGATGCAGTGCAGGAGAAGTTGCTGGTTGCTTGTTGTGGCATTTGCCCATTCTTTTGGAAATGTCTGTACGGGGGAGAGAAAGGGTAATAGGTAGACCAATAGAAAAGCCAGAGGTGGAGCCTACCTGTTTTTTAAAAGACTTAGCCAGAGGTTTAGACAGTTGGGGAAAAGCAGTTGGGGAAAAGCAGATGGGAGTTAAAGCAGTTGGAAGACAGATGGAAATAGAGAGACAGTGCAGTTGGTTCTTGTGTGAGGGGAGGTAGAAGAGTTAGAGACAGGATAAAATAAGACTAAGAGCGTAAAGGGTAACAGCGTTTCAAATGCATTTAAAGTTTATTTGTGTTTGCAATAAACTACAATCTTCGTTGTTAACTTGAGAACATGACTGAGACTGAGTGATTTACCGGGGAGAACCTGGTTGGTGGCAGCAGATTAGTGGTGTATGGGTCAATAGTCTGTGAAACGACCAGGGGCTCCGTACGAATGCCACACTTGTGCACACCATGTCAGAGGAGGGGGTTTAAATGTGCTGAAGGGGGCATGGCATGCTGTTGCTCCAACTGTTGGGTAGGAGCACAGGTCTGAAGAGGGACGTGCCTAGCAAGCTCTTTAGTAGGAGTGCAGCATGTAATTCTTGTGCCTTAGGAGCTGATGTAATTTAGTGCTTTGCCAATAAAGAACTAAATTTCTAGTTGTGTGTCATCCTTGTGGGGGCTGGATGGGGCCTCTGGACAATGTACTATATGTTTGGAATGTTGCTTGTGTATTTGGGGTGTATGGGGTGTTCGGGGAGGGGTAGTACCTTCGGTGGGTGACATATCATGCTCCTTCTGGGATAGTTTGTCCACATTTGGTCCCCACCCTGCACTCAGCTCTCCCCTGTGGCTCCTAGAAGCTGTTGGTACGTGACAGCAGCCACACCCTGGGAATGGCTTCAACTGGCCAGCTAAACCAGGTGAGGGTATCTGGTGGGTCTCAGCATAGAGTTGAACAACCCAAACCCATAACAACACAATACTAAGATTTTACTTGGTAAGGAAGCACTTATGGTGACTTTACTGTTTTATTGCTTCCAGTCTCTCATCTAGAGGTGGGAGAAGAAACTAGTACCTAAGCTTGTTTGTTTGTTTTTCTTCTGCCCTTAAAAATATTCTGCAAATATTTTTTTTTTAATAATGGACAATACAAATACAGGTGGCAGTATTCTTCACAGTTCTTTGCCAGCAGCAGACTTTGATATTATTTGGGGTGTTTCTGTTTGGAAGGACAGTTTCTTAACACGTGGCTGTCATTTTTTCCTAACTGCTATTCAAGAATGATGTCCTCTTCAGCTGTGGTCAGACCAGTATAGTATGGTATGTTCTTCAGATGTAGTATACATGTTTGATATTCAATATGCATGCCCACACAAGACTGATACTTTGTCAGATGTAGACATAAACTGATATCAGTTTTTCCTTCAGTGCACTGCTTATAAAACTTTGATGTTGTTAATGCCCATCTACTGTAAGTACTAGCCTATTTGCCTGTGCTTGAATGTGTTTCTTCCATGAATTCCCTTATCACACTCCACTGAAAAGTCTTTTCCAGCTTTTAGCAAGCATTCAAGCTGAAGCTTTGCTCTTTCATTAGTCAAACCAGAAATATGGGTGTTTAGGTCCAAGGTGGGCTCCTTCACAGCACCCCAGAATGCTGTAAATGATTCCTTGATGTTAGGGAAAGTTGGATGGTCATCTCTCTGGCATGCATTGTGTTCAGTGCAGCTGCCGGGTTATCTTGTGCCCTAGGCAAGGCTAAGCACTTGCAACCCACCTAAAAAGAATTCTATCTAGTGGCGTAGCGTGGGGGGTGCAGGGGGGCCAGCCGCACCGGGCGCAGCATCTGGGGCGCGCGCTCGCACTCGCAGCTCTCTGCCCCTACCTGGGTTAGGGGGTGCAAATTACTTGCCTTGCCCTGGGTGCTGACAACCCACGCTACGCCACTGATTCTATTTTCAATTTTCAAAAACAGATACCTTGGGGGGGGGGGGGAATGAAAAGCACAAAACTTGAAACTGCTAAATTTCATTTAAATTGCAAGAATAAGTAACACAACAATCTTTTATTATGTTTCTCAAATGCAGAAGAAGATGTTTTAGCGCACAAATCTTTTTGAATCATCTTGTCTCTAAAAAGTTTCAATTTTAGGCACATCAAAATATCACTTCGCATGCCTTTTCCTTTGCTAATTTGGCCACTAATTCCTTCAGGTCAAGGGCTGATGCTTGAGCATGTTCAAATGATATAATTGACAAACCAAGTAGTCTCTTTTGAAGCATTGTTGAGCATATGTAAGTTCTTATAAGTTTGCACTTTCAGAAAGTGTGGTTACCACATGCCACTGATACTGGAGGTGTTTAGAAGGACTCTTAGAGCAACAGAAACATTAGGCACATTATCCAGGAATTTTTGTTGTCATATGAAGAGAAATACTCCTTGTGGTGGCATAAACGTTGGAAGTCCTTGAGCTATTGCTGTAAGTTCACAGCACAGATCTTCAGCATCAACATATTTGTTTCCATTGTGCATTAAGGTCCTTTCCAACTGTATGTCAGCCTATATAGCTCAGTTGGTTAGAGCATGGTGCTGATAATGCCAAGGTTGCAAGTTTGACCCCTGTATGGGACAGCTTCATATTCCTGCACTGCAGGGGTTTGGACTAGATGATCCTCAGGGTCCCTTCCAACTCTATGATTCTTGGTATCATTTGGTTTTGCACTCAAGCAACAGCATTGTGTCAGTGACTTGGGCCTAGAAGAGACATGTTGTTTTCAGTTCAGTGCCAGGACTCAATCATGTACTACAGATATGAAGAATCAAGAATGCCTGAGTTTGTGCAGAGTATAGGCTGGTTTTTATTTTAAATTTCCACCACACCTAATTCTTAGTGTTGAGGCTCGGGAGCAGGTGAAGCAACAGCAGAGACTGAGTGCCTCATAAAGAAACATTTTTTATTAATCAGGCATGACTCCTAGTAACTGGAGTAATACTGTGATGAGTACTGAGTGATGTATTGAGGGGGTCAAGCACTTGTAAAAAATAGTATGAAGCCAAACACTACATTTCTTTCCCCTTCAGGGGTGTTTTGGGTTCTTTTCAGCACAGACTGCTGTAACCGTTCTTTGTATTTATTGACTAGATTCTTTTTAGGGGACCTACAAACAATTCTATTTAAAATAAAAATAAACTAACATTGTAGTTGAAATAGGTTATACTGGGACTGTGGATCTTCTGTGTATGTGAACATCCTTTAGAATGTCACAGAGAGTTCAGAACGCACAAGAAGAGCAAGATATTAAAAATGACACTTTTCATGCTGGGCCAAGATGACAATTTTGCCTGGGAGAGAGTTGCTTTTAGTTGTAATTCTACTGCAGAGGCTTCTTTTAAAGGAAGATGAACTTTGTGCACAATGAGTTATCTGGAACAATCGGGTGCCATATGACCTTCTGGGATGAAGAGTTTACTTCAGGGGAGATATTGTTTTATCCAGATTATGGGGTGCATAACAACACCTCAAGCACTATGCTGGCAGTTTTAGGTAAGCTGTCTTTCTGTAGAACGTACCATAATAAAGCTAAGTTAGCCATGTCCATTAACTTCAATTGATCTAATCTGGACAAGAAATGAATGCCACCCACACATTTTATCTCACTTTCAATTTTCCTTCAGCGCCTTCTCTTGCACTTTTGCCTCAGAAGAAGGAGACTTTCCTCTAGCCATTTTTACTCAGCATACAAAAAGATTCTAATGCTGGCATTAGTCCAAGCAAAAGGGGGGTGGCATAGCTAAAGGGCAGGGCAGGCTGTTGCACCAAGGTCCACTAGTGGGCATGTGCCCCACTGTTTCAGAAGCACAGCTGTAGCGTCATTCAAATGGATTTAGAAGAAAATGATGTATCCCCCCCCTCCCCTGAAATGTGTGACACAGGTAAAATGTAGAAGAGTATTCTTATCTTATTATTTTTATTTATTTAATATACTGCCTTTCATCAGAAGATCTCAAGGCGGTTCACAGAATAAAATACAGGGTAAAACACAAGTAAATAACTAAACCAAAACAACAAAACAATAATGCCCCGCCCTTCCCACAGACACACTTAAAAGGCTGTAGAGTATTAATCAGCCCAAGGCCTGGTTGAAGAGTAGTCACTGGAGGCTTAATACTTGTTTTACACTTGTGGTGTCATTGCTGCCACCATGCCAAATTGTTGTGATGCAAAGCCTCTTAGGGAGCTGTGTGTGATATGATTTAAGCTGTAGTGTGTAAGCAGCAAAAGTCACATGATGCAGGGGTACTTTATGTGTTTTTCCTGTGGGCCGAGCTTTCATAAGGAGTCACCTACTTCAGCGTTTGTATGACATGGATTTGTGTTGCTCTAGGAAATGGCTGAGACAAACCGTTGAAGTAGATTCAGAAAGAAGCATGTCGAAGGATGAACCAAGTTAAAAAGACAAGAATGAAAGATAATGGGTGGCATCTTGTTCTGAAACTCTAATGCTTTCCCCCTGACATTAAGAGGTGTCCTTGACATTGGGTGGCAGTACATGGAACAGTTTTAATCTGTGATACAGCAGTAGCTCTGTGCAAATGGTTGATCCAACATGCGTAAAAGGGATTGGGATTTGATCGCTTTACCCAATTTCTCTCTACCACACCCTCAAAGTCTATGACTGGCAGTCAAATTTGCACAGGCACCTTCACACATAAAACCCAACAGGGGTGGCTCTTGCTGCAACATCCAGACACTTAATTAGTGGCACCTGCTTGTATTCAGCTGCATGTTCAGACTCTGAAGCTGCAATCTATGCCCATTTAAATGGATGTAAACCCAGCTGAACACTGTGAATATATGCACATGGCTGTGCTACCAAGTCCATTCCTATACAGTCGTACCTTGGTTCTCAAACAGAATGAATTCTGGGAGTCTGTTCGACTCCTGAAACTGTTCGAAAATCAAGGCGTGGCTTCCAAGTTGCTGCAGGAGCATCCTGCAGCCAATCGGAAGCCACACAAGGCTTCCAAAAATCATTCGAGAACTGGAACACTCACTTCTGGGTTTTGATCATTTGGAAGCCGATTTGTTCAGGAGCCAAGGCATTTGGGATCCAAGGTACGACTGTATGTTATTTATACAACACAGCATAAGTACAGAGAATTAGGCCATTGGTGGGTGACTGGGGGAATCTTTGTATGCATTACCAGTCAGTCTTGTAATTTATTCTTGTGTAATGCCATTAGTCATGGTGGCTATACAGTGGTACCTTGGGTTTCAAACACCTCAGGTTACAAACACTTCGGGTTACAGACTCCACTAACCCAGAAGTAGTACCTTGGGTTAAGAACTTTACCTCAGGATAAGAACAGAAATTGCACGGCGGTGGCGTGGTGGCAGCAGGAGGCCCCATTAGCTAAAGGGGTATCTCCGGTTAAGAACAGTTTCAGGTTAAGAATGGACGTCTGGAACGAATTAATTTCTTAACCAGAGGTACCACTGTATGCTACTTCCAAAGACATTGGATTCTTATCTCATTATACATGACAAAGCCATTTCTCACCTTCTCACCCCTTGCTTTTTCCTGTAAGACCTATTGCAGTCGTTAAGAGTCGTCAACAGGCTCATCTCAGCTATCTGCCAATCACCCATTCCCACCACCCTTCTGAGTAATACCCCTCCCCACCTTCTCACTATATAGAAGGATCTGGCAACTTCTGTTTCAGTGTATCTGAAGAAGTGTGCTTGCACACGAAAGCTCATACCAAGAACTAACTTAGTTGGTCTTTAAGGTGCTACTGGAAGGAATTTTTTTGTTAGGATTATATGTGGTGAGGGAAGGCCCCGTGAACAGGAAAAGGCCACAACTTGTAGCAGGTGAGGGAGGGGCCAAAGCTTAAGGTATTCACTTCTACTCCCATGTTCTACTATCGTGAGTCCAAGTGGAGCAGCTGTTGCTGTCCGATGAGGAAGTTGAGAAGCAGAGCATGGAAGGCACCACATGTGGGGAGCAGGCTGAGAGGGAGGATGTGGCCTCCTGTCCATTTAGATGTTGGGAAAATGTAGGCAGTCCTACATTAGCTGCCTATCCTGCTCTAGCCCTGGAGCAGCAAGATTCCCTAGCAATGGATGAGGGTTTTAACTTGCCAGGAGGGGAGTCTGGGCAGCTGGAGCAACAGCTTGGGGGACTGACCTCCATCCCATCATTGAAAACTCAGGGCTGCCTCTGCTATTGGTAACAGATACATGCTCTTCATAGAAGCTTGTGCCTCCAAGTGTGTCAGCCTCACAGGGGGAGCACGCCACAGCTGAACTCAAAATCTGACAGGGACGTGTGACCATTTGTTGGGACATCTTTGCAGCTTTCATCTAGTTTTAGATCCCTGATGCTGATCTTAAATTCTCTAGCTGTGCTTTTGGGAATCTGTACCCATAGCCTGACCTGTGCCATTGTAAGCCTTAAATAAAGCTTTCCTCCTTACTCTCATGTAAGAACCTCTGTTGTTGCATTTGGGCCACTTACTCATGAGTTGAACTCCTGAATAGGGTTTATATCCCATGGAAATATATTTCACAATGGGAGTTATTCACTTATTGGGCATCCCGGATGAAATATATTAAAAGAGCTTTGGTACAACCTTTTCCCACTAAGCCACAACTTTGGTTTCCACTGATATTTGCTTAGGATGGCAACCTTAAAAATACCGTATATTCATTTTCTCATTGGTGTTGTTCTGTTAAAATATGTTTGGTTAATTTACAGTAAGGGGAAAATAGTAGTACCAATGAAATTCTCAATTTAGTTTTCAACAATTATCATTTAAGCTCATTCTTACAAAGACATCATTTTTGAATCTCAAAAATGTTGGATGCTTAAGCTGATTAAAAGTGTGGATTTTGCTTGCTTTTAGTTTGGTGGCCACGAAGGAAACAGACAGTGCAAGATCACGCAGCATGCCAATGTCTCCATCAGATTTCCTGGATAAATTAATGGGTAGGATGTCTGGCTACGACGCAAGAATAAGACCGAACTTCAAAGGTAATGTCATCTCCCAGGTGTCCATTTGGGTTATAATGTTGCTTGAATTGTTTTAGAAGCAAGAAAAATGTTTGGCTCATAATTGAGAATATGGTTTTGATCATTCACACTTCAGAAATCTTTTCTTTTTTAAAACAACTACATGTTCTTCTGCTGGTTCAAACTTCTAGAGCAATGCCCACCATTCCTAAAGGAGGGAGACGACCACATGGGTTTCAGATGGCTCAGCCATAGCTGATCCTGGCTCTGTCCTTGTATTGGAATCTTTTTCAATAGTGATGTGTATGAATAAGTCAATTGTGTGGGTCTTTCGCACACAATAATCACCTAATTGGGAAAGACACACACAGTTTGTCCTGCTCACATGATTCCAGTATTCGTGTCCAGTATTTGTGTTCATACCACCCCTGTGGAGGACTGCATCATGCAATTATATGTGGGTGGAAAATATGAAACCCTCTGACCCATGTGTATGGATTGGCTGGGTGCCTGGATTCAAAATGCAGGAGAGAGCCTTCCGTAGCAAAGTTTAAACTCAGAATAATGTGGGAATGTAGGTTGCTAGACCATTTTATCCCATTTGCTTGCATACGGTGCTCCCCTCTTTCTAGATATTCTCTTTCACACAAAATGGTTTCCATCAGGAGGTTTATTTAAATCATTCCCCATGGTGACTTGGACCACATAGTAAGCTATCGGTGTTCTCAATGTCCTCGAAACCTTAAACCCAAACATGTGCAGAGGAGCAGCCTGAATTCCTTCATCTGCATAGCAACTCAGCGAACCACTTCACACAAACAGCTTCTTAGCCATAGGGAACCATTTAATTCTGCCTCCATGGGCAGCTGTTCCATATGTGCTGAGCCTTGTGTGTTTGGGTTTTTTGCTTGGTGAGAGAAAAAAGAAGGTTGCTATATAAGTGAACTTGCACAGTTACATAAGATATGCACTTCTAATATTACTTTCCTGATGTTGTGCTGGTATCATCTTCCTAATTACTCTCTCTCCCCCACTGCCACTGCTTTGCAGCCGAAGCTGTTCTCGTTTACTTACCATAGTTATTCCCATTAGCACATAAACTTCAAGTTCAATCTACCTTAGCTACGCTGCACAGAAGATGACTTCAGGCAAATAATAGGAGGCAATCCAATCTCTTTCCACTTTTTATTGGAATCTTTTAAAGATCTCCGGGGGAAAGCATTAGTAGAAAGCTGAAGGCATGGAGGGTCATTTGGAGATTGGATAGTGGAGCTTATTATAGACACCAGGAGGTCATGCCAACTGTGGAATAGGGCAGATGTTGAGCACGTAGTGAATTCTTCTGCAACATGTATTCTAAATATCAAAAGCCTTATTTTGTAATTGCTGGAATACAGAAGGGACACAAGTCTAATTTGGCATTTTTCTCTTTCTTAAAAGCGTACTTTGCAAAAAAAATAAAATAAATCTGAACTATTATGCGGTAGTTAGTTTCAATGTTTTTAAGTCCTGTCCTTCTGCCACAGAGTGGCTTAACAGAAACATAAAACTGAAACAATCATGCTATAAAAATATCAATAAAATCGCAAGATTGCAATTAAAATACTAAAGCACTAAGTAATATCTGTAAAATCATAGTCCAGAAACAATACAATTCATGTTCCAAAAGCAAAGATAAACAGGAACACCTTGAGATGCCATTTAAAGATGTCAATTGCGGGAATAAGCATCCTCCTTGCCGAGTTTTTGGTTTGTGTGTGTTTCTATACTGTGGGAGAAAATATTGCCAAATAGAATTTCGTATTATTTTGGACTCTGCACCTAAAGCCAACCAATGACTTAGCATAAATGCTCAACTGTCCTGGCTCCTGAGGCAGCCACATTGCTTCTCACCAGGAATAGGAAGAATTTCAATTCAGTTATAATTTAAAGGTGAGCCTACCTAATTCACACTTTTTTAAACAAGGCACAACACCCCTTGAACTTCACACAGTTCCAAATTCCACAGTGTTATTTTCCAGCGAAGTAGCATGTATAAGAATGCATATACTAGGGTAAAGTGTGCATAAAAATGCAGATATTAATGAAAACATGATACAAAAATGCATTCTGCTAGGAGAAACTGCATTGAAAAAAGTGTATATAAGGAAAACTGCATACAAAAATGTGTATAATAGGAGAAAATCACACTAAAAGGCTGAAGGGATTTGTTTTTGTCAAGAAATCTGCAAACTGATGTGGAAATGCGGCCCTAATCTTTATTGATGCGGAGAAAGCATTTGACAACATTTCTTGGATGTTCATGAAGAAAAATTTGGAAGGGATGGGAGTGGGGCAGGGGTTTGAAAATGGAATAGACGCAATTTATTCAGAACAAAAAGCTAAACTGATAGTGAACAATGTGGTGTCGGAGGAACTCAAAATTGAAAAAGGGACACGACAGGGGTGCCCTCTATCTCCTCTGTTATTTATTTCTGTCCTGGAGGTGTTGCTGAACACGATTAGGGAGGATCAGTTGGTGCAAGGTATAGAGGTCGGAGTAAAACAATATAAGCTGAAAGCTTTTGCAGATGACCTAGTTTTAACATTACAGGAGCCAGAATCTAGCACAAAAAGAGTGCTTGAACTCATTTCGGAGTTTGGTCGGGTGGCGGGATTTAAGTTAAACAAGCAAAAAACTAAGGTTTTGGTTAAAAATTTGACACCTACAGAAACAGATGGGTACCAGAAAGAAACAGAATTAAGTGTGGTTAAAAAAGTGAAATACCTGGGGGTATTTTTGTCCACCAAAAACCTGAATCTATTTAAAGACAATTATGAAAAATGTTGGTTGGAAATTAAAAAGGACTTGGAAATTTGGTCAAGATTGAAACTTACCTTGTCAGGTCGAATTGCAGCTATAAAGATGTGTGTCTTGCCGAAAATGTTATTCTTGTTTCAAACCCTACAGATCGTGGACAGAGTGGAATGCTTTGGAAAGTGGCAGAAGGACATATCTAGGTTTGTCTGGCAGGGCAAAAAGCCCCGAATAAAATTTAAAATACTAACTGACTCGAAAGAAAGAGGGGGGTTTGCCCTGCCGGACTTGAGGTTGTACTATGAACCTGCAGCCTTCTGTTGGTTGAAGGATTGGTTTCTGTTGGAGAACACTGATGTCCTAGATCTGGAAGGGTTTGACAATGCCTTTGGTTGGCATGCATATTTGTGGTATGACAAGGCGAAAGTTCATAAACTGTTTAAAAACCATATTGTCAGGAAAACAATTTTTGCCGTCTGGTTGAAATATAAGGATTTACTAGAAGGTAAGACCCCGAGGTGGCTATCACCGATGGAAGCCAAGGCTCCAAAAAAAAGACCCAATATGGAGGCCTACTGGCCAAAATATTGGGAATTAATTGAAAGATCTGGAGATAATTGGAAGCTGCAGAGCCAGGACAAACTAAAAAGTAAGGTGCGAGACTGGCTACATTATGCTCAAATTCAAGAGGTTTTTAAAATGGACAAAAAAGTTGGTTTTCAGGTGGAAAAATCGAAATTGGAGACGGAATTGCTAGAACCAAAGACCAAGGTACTTTCGAGAATGTATAACTTGCTGCTTAAATGGAATACACAGGATGAAACAGTTAAATCTGCTATGATAAAATGGGCACAGGATGTTGGACATAACATTATGTCTGAGGACTGGGAAAGGTTGTGGAACACCGGTATGAAGTTTACGGCATGTAGTGCCCTGAAAGAGAACATTATGAAAATGGTATACCGGTGGTACATGACCCCAGTCAAGCTAGCTAAGATATACCACCTGTCTGACAATAAATGCTGGAAATGTAAAGAGGCAGAAGGGACATTCTTTCACCTCTGGTGGACCTGCCCGAAAGTGAAGGCCTTCTGGGAAATGATATATAATGAATTGAAAAAGGTATTTAAATATACCTTTCCCAAGAAACCGTAGGCCTTCCTCCTGGGCATGGTGGACCGGAAGGTGTTAAAAAAGGATAGAACCTTGTTTATGTATACAACTACAGCAGCAAGAATTCTTATCGCAAAGCACTGGAAGACACAAGATTTACCCACACTGGAGGACTGGCAGACGCAGATGATGGACTATATGGAACTAGCAGAAATGACTGGCAGAATTCGAGATCTGAGCGAGGAAAAAGTTGAGGAGGACTGGAAAAAATTCAAGGACTATTTGCAAAAGTACTATAAGTTGTTTGAATGTTAAGATTGTACACGATTAGGAAATGTTATGCTCCTGCAATTTGATTAGGTAAATGACAAAGCAAGTTATAACAGAGGAAAATAAGACAATTTGAAACAAATATATTATGTTTATTATAAAGGTACTAAAATTGAACTACAATTTTCTTTTGAAATTGGTTACATAATAATTGAAAGGTACAGCAAGTTGTGAAATAAGGTAACAAATTGCTGACAATGTGAGTTCAAAGAATGCAATGTTGGGAGGACGTGAGGAGGTCCACAGGAGAGTAACTTTTGGAAAGACAATATGAAATATCTTTAATTTTTTTTTCTTCTTTCTTTTCTTTCTTCTTTTTTCTTATCTCTTTATACCTGTCTATTTACAAAATTTGTTTCTTGCTCACTGTTTTGTAACTGATGTTGTGAACTAATGGAAAAGAAACGCAATAAAATTTTTTTTAAAAAAAAAAACAACATATGTGGGGAAAATGAGAAACTAAGGGCTTATCCATATCTCTGTGTGCCGCACTGCTTCCCCTGTGGGAAAACCAGCAGTTTAGTGCTAAATTGGAACAAACAGCAATTGGCTTTTCCATGGATGGCCGTTAGTTCTGACTTCTGGCTAAAGAGTGGGTTTTCTGGGGGAAAGTGGTGGGGCGAAGGCAAAACCACTTGGAACCATGCCTAGAAAAGCACAGGACTAGCAGAAAACTGCTCCGATCTCTGCTTTCTAGGCACAAGAAAAGAAAGAGCGTGGATGAGGCCTGATAGAAACCAAAATTGGCAGAATTGTACATTCCTTCTCCTCCCTGGGCTTTTTAGCTCAGTATGGTGCATCAACTATGCCAAATTGAACCAAATTGCAGTTAAGGTCTCTCCTGTGTGGTGTACCAGTGTGGTGTAGTGGTTAAGAGCGGTAGACTCATAATCTGGTGAACCGGGTTTGATTCCCCGCTCCTCCACATGCAGCTGCTGGGTGACCTTGGGCCAGTCACACTTCTTTGAAGTCTCTCAGCCCCACTCACCTCACAGAGTCTTTGTTGTGGGGGAGGAAGGGAAAGGAGAATGTTAGCCGCTTTGAGACTCCTTTGAGTAGTGATAAAGCAGGATATCAAATCCAAACTCTTCTTTTAATCTTCTTCCTCCTTACAAACTGTATGCTTACAAACTGTAAGCATGGAACAAACCTTGGCTATAGGTCATGGGTAAGGTGGAGAGACCTTAGCTGTGATTACTGGTTTGAAAGACTCATAATGAGCTAAGAACAGCCAATGGCCCATCTGGTCCAGCATATTGTCCTCACAGCAGCCAACAATGTGGGAAACGAGGAGGGCAGAACAGGAGCACAAGAGCACTCTTCCCTCCTGTGGTTTCCAGCAACTGGTATTCAGAAGCATTGCTGCCTCCAACTGTGGAGGTGGCGCATAGCCATCATGGCTTGTAGCCATTGATAGCTCTCTCTCTCCTCCATGAATTTGTCTAATCCTCTTTCAAAACCATCTAAATCAGTGGCCATCACTGCCTCCTGGAGACCAAGTTGAATAATTTGACTGTGCACTGCATGAAGTAGAGGTTTCTTTTTTCCATCCTAAATCTTCCACACACTCTGCCACACTTCAGTTAGCTAAAAAAAAAACCACAGAGGGGCATAGGAGGTGCAAATTGTTCTCTGGGACCTCTCACATTCAAGTGGTCATGGTAAACCATAGCCTAATGCAAAATCATTTAAAAAGCAAACTCTATTGTAGAGTATAATTGGCGCTTGATAGACACCATTCCATCAGCTTTACATCTTTACAGCTTTGCCATGCATGGACTGCATATTTTGGAGAGGGGGTATGTTGGTTCTTTCTAGGATGCTTCAAGCACTTTCCAGCAGGCAAATTATTATTTCAATTATTGATTGTCAAGCACATTGTTTTCTTACTACTGGCTTCTGTGCAGGAAAGCATTAGCAGTGACACAACTGCTTATCCCTTATGACAGTCTAGCTCATTATAAATAAATCAAAAAACTTTTGTTTTTTAGCCTGTAGCAAAATGGTGGCAAGGCATCATTGTAATCTTCCAGAGATTCAATTGCTTTATTCATTCAGACACAACCCTATGGTTCTTCATAGTGGTTTTTAATGGTTATTTTCTACCTTGCATGTTAGTTATTATTGTTATCAAAGAAGGACCTTAGGTTTAGTTTAATTTTCCTGGAATTAGATATGAATGGAAATTAATAAAATGCACTAATATCCTCCTTTTGTTATAACTACTTTGGATAATATATAATTATTCCCATTTTACAGATGTGCATCTAAGTCTGGGATATCCAAGTCCACTTGGTAGTTGATGGTGGGAGAGGAATTCAAACATTCTAGGTTAACATTCAGTAGACTAATACAAGTTGCCCCTCGTGATTAAAATTCAAGTTGAACTATCCAAAAATTTATTTCCTGAATAACAGACAGAAACTTAGATATGTTGGGGGGGGGGGGGGAGAGAGAGAGAGAGAGAGAGAGAGAGAGAGAGAGAGAGAGAGAGAGAGAGAGAGAGAGATTGGCTGCATTCACATGACAGTTTATTATATTTCCCATTTATGATTTTCACCTTTAGCCCCACAAGTGCACCCAGTGCATGTTAGAAGAAAAGAGGGAAAGTACAACAAAACTGGCCTGTTACCATATATATAAAAGAGAGGAGGCTACACCAACTACAGTGTCAATAACCAAGTACTAATGAGTATCAAAAGACACCTTATTTGATTTTTTTTTAAAGGAGAACACATACGTACACTATACAAAAGAATATAAGCCTCACCACCCCACCCCTCATCTTCCCCCCTCTTCTTCCCCAACCTTATACTGTACTCAACACTAATGTCTCACAACAAATGTAACTGATTTGTAAGAATGACTGCACAACCTGAAAAAAAGAGACAGGGAATGTACTTTTGTAAACCAAGAAAATATTTAATAAGAATAATTTTTTTAAAAAGAGATCATTACTTCTGCAAAAAGCACTTTTCCTGTCAGAAGAATAATCCATTATTTCTTACATCAGCCATACAAAAGCTGCATTTCAGACATAACAAGCACTGATTGAATGATTCTTATTCTGAAATTTAATCCCTTTATGCAACAATTCTGAATTGCTCCATCTCTTCAGCAGTGCAGTGTGAATGTACTCCCGAGTGTTGGGTTTGAGGGGCATCTCATCCTCGCAGTACCCACATGAAGGAAGGGCATGTCTGTGAGCAGAACCACGGGTGTTTATTATTAATAATAGTAATTAATCACTTTATTAAGTGGCTCAAACAGTGCTTTTTTAAAAGAAAAAAAGGTCTGGTACTCACCATGAAGTTGTTACAGTAAATGACACACTTTTAACATTGGGGGAGGGGGAGAAGGTGTCAGTACTTGAGTCTCCCCAGAAAAAAATCACTGGACTCAAAGCAATTTACATACAGTTCTCCTAGTTCAGGAATGGAAAACCCCTGGCGATCCAGTGCCCAGTTATCCATTGGCCATTGACCATGCTGGATGGCTCTCATTTATTTATTTAGTTAGAAGATTTCATGCCCATGCTTTGCCGCAAGGTCCCAGAGCAGGAAAGAACAACAGAGTGCACAACAACTAAAACCATTACAACTATCAAACCAATCCCAATGGAACAAAAGAGTACAAATTCAACAAATACCTTAGCTGTCAAGGCTGCGGTAAAGAGTTGCATCTTCAGCACATGGCAAAAGGAGCGCAGTAAAGTTGCTAGGCACACCTTTGTGGGCACCAGAGTCCAACAACGCCTGGTTCCCCATCCTCACTAGTGGATCTCCCAGCAAAGAATAGAAAAATCCAGTGATATACATTCAAATGCATGTGGAACAAAGGGCTACACAACCAGTGTTCAGAATGGGGTGTGGGGTTTTTGTGTGTGTGTTTTTGGACCTCTGCAAATGTTGGATGTTGAGGCAGGAAACATGTCTAGACTGCCTTTGACAGATACCTGAGGGAGTGTGTCCCTTTTCTTCTACTTGACAACCCTGTCTAACTTGTCAGGGCGGTAAAATGTGATTTGATTTAACTTAAAGGAATAGATCTGTTGAAACTGTGTCACTTTCAGTCATTGCACCGAAAGGCTGCAGTGTACATTGTTCCACTGAAAGTGACAAGCATACTGCCCATTATTATAGGTCTCATAGCAGGCACTTAGCTGATCGTTCTGATCAGATACCAACTGGTAGCACCAGATGGATTGCTTTTTCTCCTCCAAAGGTAAACGATTTTAGCATCCAGTTTAAATTAAATTTGTGCAATTGTGCAATAGGTGTTGGAATAATGGCATTCCATGCGTGCATTGGAGCATTTAATCACCTTCCTTCCGGCAACAGCCTTTTGTTCTTCCCACTCACAAATTGGGGGGGGGGCAGCGGAATGAGATGCTTGAAAACCAACAGGACAAAGATTGTGACACCACCATGCATGCCCAGTGTTAAATGTATGTAAGCAGAACCAAGGATTTTGGGAGCCAGATTAATTCTACTCTCCCCCTGTCCTGCCCAAAAATTTCCCAAAGCTGATATGAATTCTAGGAGGGAAAGTTTGGTTGCTAGTATCTGCTACATGAGTGTATTTGGGGAAACTCTAATGCACAGGAATAGAGTCAAATCTCTATTGTGATCTGATCCCTGCGTTGCACAACATGACCCTTTGGACTCCTTCCAAATCTACAATTCTGTGATTCTGTCAGCCCAACATGGTCCCAGTCCTGCTGTTGAGTCAGACTGTTGGCTCAACTAGTTCATTCAGTCCATACTGACAGCGGCTGTCCTTGAGCTCCATTCAGGGGCCCTTTTCAGCTTCTCAGAGATACCAGTGACTGAACCTGGGACTTTCTGCATCTACTCACCCACGTGCCTTTTCTCCAAACATCTGGCCTTCAGATGAACTTTGCGTAGGCTTTCAAGGTCTCTGGATGGCAGCCTATTGTGGATTACAGAAAAAAGATGTTGTGGAAAAATCTCCACTCCAGTTCTGCAAGGGAATGGAAGTAAGCCCATCCTATCCCATTTGTCTGTGGAGTTTTAAGGGGAAATCCTTTAAAATGCACATAGAAATGGAAAGGTACTCAAAGAAAAGGATATATGAAAGGTGGTCTTAGGGCTGCAGTGCTACCTCCATTTCTCTTAGCTCATGCATAGGGCCAAATTCTGCCCTCCAAGCCCGCCCCTCAGAGGCCACACATTCTCTCTAGTAATGATCCTTACCCCACCCCACCCCGCTTTGCCTTCTCCTGACAATGTCTCTTTCTTGCTTGGATGGAGGGCAGAGAGGGTGGGTGTGTAGAAACTAGCGTATGTGCAAAGAGAAGCATCACCTTCATTGCTCCGTCTCCTTTCACCATGGCATGTGGTCCCCCAAAAGGTTGTCCAGAAGAGAATGTGGACCTTGGGCTAAAAAAAGGTTTGCCATCCCTGGTTTAGCAGCCACAGGTTTTGACTTGTTTGTTTGGTGTGAGCAGTAATTTCTCCTCGTTTTGATTTCATTTACAGGGCCTCCGGTAAATGTGACATGCAACATCTTTATAAACAGTTTTGGATCCATTGCAGAAACAACCATGGTAAGATGTTCTTTATCACAAACAATTACATTTCAAATTATTTAGACTGCAATCACGTGCACACTAACCTGGAAGTAAGTGCTGCAGATCTTACTAGCACTTACCTTTTAATGTACTTGCATGCAATCCTGATCAGTGTTCTTTAATTGGCAGGTGGAGCCTTCTAAAATGAAACACACTCCATTTGTGGTTAATCACTTCAGTGCTGAACAGGGCATATGCTTCCATATACTTGCAGAGTTCCTGCATAAGCATCTCCATTCCTTTCACTGAAAAGGGCAGCTTCATGTCTGCATCCCTTTGCCAAGTATGAAGGATTATTCTTCATGTCAGACATTCAAGAAAATTTGTATTAGAATTCCAGAACTTTGTATTAAAATCTAACTTCTAAATGCTAAGGATTGATTTGGCTGTTGAATGCCTTTGAAAGAAACAAACCTATCTGGGTTTGTTTATTTTAAATGAATGATCTTTTACTTCTTTTCTGCTATTATGTGACCTGGTGCTCTTTTCATCCCTTGTTTTCTACTCTGCCCTTATTTAATTTTCCTTCACCTTACTGCTAGGGATGGAAGGATCTGCCAATTTCAGTTGTCTCATTTTGCCAATCTTAAATTCAGTTCTCAGTGTTTCTGCAGCAATTTTTTGTTTTGCATTTTTTGTGTTACTTCCACTATTGTATTTGTTTTTATGTACATTTTTATAAACATTTTTGGAGAATTGCATTGCAAAATTCAAAGAAGGGTGAATGTGAAGGAGAAATTCAATGCATTTCATCTTTCAATCCTAATTTATCATATTTGCACATTATGAAACAATAGGAGAACATTCACACTTATTTGAATGGAAATGATAGCTCTACATGTGCAGAGCTGCTCTTTACATTGAAGTGAATGGATAAGTCGTTGCATAAGAATCCTATCAGAACAAGGTACCACTGGACTGGAGCAACTGAGTGGAACTATATTGTGGACAAAGTGGGGAAGGTCCTAGGGAAGAGAGGAAGATGCACAGATATATACAGAAGTGTTGTATCCTGATCATACTGACTCCATAGTTTGACTCCATAGTTTATCAGTCTTTGGCAGACCCTCCTCACACACATTGAGATCTTTTCATTCCATGATAAGAGTCAGAAACTCACTCATCTAAAATGAAAGCTGCAATTAGGTGGGTACATGCAATACATATTCATCTCTAGGGCCTTGGCTGCAGTCAATTATAAATTATTGCATAGGTTTTTTTTATTTTTCACTGCTCATAGTACATCGTTTTCAGAACTCCCTAGTAAACTGCTGCTCTGAATGTAGAGGAATGGCAGGGCTCTGAAATAGTTCACTTCTAAATTATGCATTGATGCAGCGCAAAGGAGGACTTTCTTGCGGTCAGCAATTGTCAAATTCTGTCAGAATCAAAGCCATCATTTTGAGAACATGAGCATGTTTAAAACACACATAGCTCTATTTGTGACCTCTCTCTTGGTTTAGCATCTATATTCTTTAACTTCACTGTACCAAACAAGAAAAGCTCTTTAAAATTAAAGTAGGGATGTTATGTACCTTAGTTACAGGTTAACATCTGATACTTCAATATAGCTAGGGAATATTTTGATGCTGTTTTCTTGAACAATTGGGTCACCTTTCAGATATTGTTTTATTTTATCCATGCCACTATTACATTTCACTTACTATTTTGGATGAAGGAGAAGTTTTAATTAAATCAGTATCTAAATAGTTTTCTGAAGAAAGCTTAGAATTTAGGGGTGCAACATTTCCCCTACATTTTACTATGTTCTAAGTGCACAGCAGATGAAGATATTGTGTATGTTCTATATTCTGAACTATCTATGTTATTTAACATACATACCTCCTTCTCAAATGTGCATTCATGGTATTTCACAGGAATCGAAGAAATACTGTTAAAGTCCATTTTATTTTAATGTAGCTTATCTAATATATGTAGACCAACATCTGTTATTTTGCTGGCTTGGTCATAAGAAAACAACCAACAGCTGAGTAAGTTCAAAACAAGGTGTGTGTGTGTGTGTGTGTGTGTGTGTGTGTGTGTGTGTGCGATGGCTGCTTTTAAAAAGTTAGAGATCTTCAACGAGAATGTCATGCAAGCTACATCTGATGAAATTCCCTCTTCTCTACAACTAATAATGACACAGGAGCTTTATCCTCTTTTGCATCATACCCTGTCTATAACTCTTTAAACTGTAATGGAAACATAGGAAACTGCCTTATGAAGATTCAGACCATTGGTCCATCTAGCTCAGCATCATCTACAGTGAACAGTAGTAGCTCTCCAGGGTTTCAGACAGAGCTTTCTCCTAGTCCTACCTGGAAATGCTGTGGATTGGGTGGGTGATCTGCATTTAAAGAAGATGCTCTACCACCAAGACATGGCCCTTCCCAAATGGCTCATGCTTGATTCTGTTACATTAAGTGAAAAAGGGAAGCTGAATGTGAAGGGAACTTCCTAAACACAACAGAAATGTGCTTGGTCAGTTATAGTTTCTAAGCATAGATCACGTCATGCCCAGTTGTCTCCCATTTATCAAAGAATGCTAGAAGCTAATGTAGAAAACATAGTAACAGAGCAAATGAAGGAGAGGAAATGTACATGCAAAATAAATTCTTAAAATTAAATTTTAGGATGGTGATAGTATCCAAGTAGGCTGAGCTTTATTAAGTTAGCACCCACCCACCCCCGCCTGCATATGATACTACTAGTTGCATACTCCAAGAGAGGATGGGACTGCTTTGCTTCTTCAGCTGGTCTCTCCTTTCCATCAAACTTGGAATAAAAATGCAAGAGCTGGTGGTCACAGCTGCATTCCTCCCCCTTGCTTCTGGGGAGGGGTTACAGAAGCATCCTAAATTGTAGCCTGATAGCACTGTTTGCCTGTCACCAGCAAGGAGTACTAATGAATGAGAGCAGAAGGTGGCTAGCCTATAGCCCTTGGGTGACAT
Organism: Podarcis liolepis; assembly: GCF_965112155.1. Lineage (NCBI taxonomy): Eukaryota > Metazoa > Chordata > Lepidosauria > Squamata > Lacertidae > Podarcis > Podarcis liolepis. The sequence goes on along the minus strand of NC_139564.1, from coordinate 47,169,111 downwards.
TTTTGGACTCATCAGGTCCCATCAGCCCCAGCCAGCATGGCCAGAGATCAGGGACAATGGGGGTTGCAGGTCTAACAGGTCCCTGTAGGAACACAATTTTCCTACCCATGAACTAGGCAGTTTAGAACACTGTACAAAAAAGAAAAGGGGGGGAATCAAATGCAAGGGCCCCATTCTATGTAACCACACACTTGCCACATCACCATGCTTGCCTAATGGCCAAACTGCACATAGAGGATTTCAAGGAATGTCCAGGTAGCCCAAAATTATCACCTACCTATAATTTTAAACCCCTTCAGTGGGTTTGCCCTCCTGGAATCAAGTTAGTTTGGAGAGTTAACCATTCCTGAAGTCTCCCCACCCATTTGTGAAAACTTCAATCAGGGCCTTAAGTTTAAAAATGCTTTTAAGGTGTTACCATCTTAGGAAGTTCTTTCAAACAAGATCTTACATCAGCTTCTTAGAGAATTCTTGGGTCTGGCAGCCATCTGTCCCAGGATACTATGGAGGAATGCACCTTTGGGGGTGAAGTCATACTGTTAGAAGGCTGCAACACCTGCTGTGGCTGTAGAGACAGATATGAGAGAGACATATATACAATAATAATGTTTGTGCTATATTGTTCTTTGTACTTCTTGCTGGGATGTATGTTTTGAAACTGTAATGATTTATTTGCCTATTTTATTGTAGACTCTTCTTCTCATTATCAATATATTGTTTGCAGAGTGCCCTTCAGCATTTTTCGTGGCTGTTACATGTCACATTGGGTTAGAAGGAGAGGAGGCAGCAAGTCAGCCCTGAATTTGCCAGCTTCCTATCATCAGGAATCTCCCATTCTTCAGGAAGTCTTTCTTTAGATCCTGCCCGTGACCCTTGCTATAGTTCTGCGATGATCTCCCGAAATGAGAGAGAGATTGTGCTTCGTTGTTCTTAAGCTGCTTAACAGAATACAGCAGCACTTCTGAAATAAGCAGCAGATCCTAAGAGACTAGTAAATGTGCCACTGTTTCATTGACACTTGGAAAGGGATCGAACAGCAAGCGACTTTAATGGAGCCAATTATCTGTGTAAAGGAACCATGTCTCTTGCTTAGTCCTGCCAAGCTTTTCCTCACAGGCATTTCAAGGCTGGCTGCTAACAGGCACATTGACTGGACCAGGAACAGGAAGTGACTGATCTGACTTGCATGCTGAAGCTGGCACTAGATTTGCTCTTTTGTGTGAGGCTGTCTAGTTGTCTTATTCTTAGAAAACTCAGGTCAAAGAGGCTGTTAATCTCATAATCATAGAGAGAGTCAGCCTTGGAAACACACTATTCACAGTTTGAAGAAGAACTAGAAAATTAGGCTTGCATGCTAACTCACTTCTGGCAGGTTCCATGTACCTTGCTGTGTGACAAATAAAAATTCAACAAGTGGAACTTTCACTCCCTGCGTCTCATACTGAGAAAATAGACTTACAGACACAGGGAGATGATTGCCAGCAGTGCCTAGCCTGAACAGCTAAAATGACAATTATTGTTTGGATGTGACAACCTCAGCTGTCCCAACTCCAAAGCTGCTAGCCCAACTGGCCTCCAGAAAACTCCAAAAATCCATTAGAATCAAGTGTGTAGCTTTGAATTTCATTGACAATCCAGGGTACAGAGAGTATGAATGGACAATGTGATGCCCTCCCAGTAATGTGTTTGTATTCCAGCCCCTGTCAACCCCAGCTATGATCAATGGTCAGAGATGATAGAGGCTGTAGATCAGCATCATGTGGGGGCACCAGGTTGCATGCTGCTGGTGTAAAAAAGAAGTGGCTACACGGCTTGCATATGTTCAAAAGGCAAAATGTGGCAGACCATACATCATTCATAATGAGCAGACAAAAGTCAATGAGACTGCTTTGAAGTAAGTGTTTGAGAGGGCAACTGTTGTTGAGTGTTTAGGAACTGAAGCACCATAATCATAAAGGAAATGATAATGGATGGGGTTTTTAACTGATGGAGAAAAAAACAACACTTTTATTAGTTTAAAATAAAAAGAGAGGGGTGGAAGAATCCCCACCCCGACACCCTCTCCAATATATATTTGAAAGACCAGCATTTTTCCTAACAACTTTAGCAGGGGTAAAATACTAGCATAACATTATTTTCATCATGGATAGCAAACATAACACTAATTGGAGGCTTTTGCCACAATGCTTGCCAAGTTCGATCATACTTCCTTTTAAACTCATGCTGGAAACCATTAAACAAGATAAAATACCTCTATAAATGTTAGAAACACCACCTTTTAGACTACCTATAGAAGCTTCGTGGAAACTTTCATAGAAAGTCTCAGGCTTCAGTTGTCCATTGGTCCTGAGAAGAAATTTAACAGAATGTTGTACTGTACTGTATCTACAATAGCCGGAGATTTTTTTTTAAGCCTTCAGCCACCACTTGCTTGGCAGACATCAACAGGCAAATCTTTCTGCACCTTGTAGATAAATAAACATTGTCACCTGCTGAGGGATGCACATCAAGCAGCTGTTAATGGTGCAACTACCATGGATGGTTAAGAAGTTGGCAGGTTGTTTTGCTTCTGTGTTTATTTCAGATTTCACATTATTGTAAAGTTCTGTGACTTTTGGCTCTGAAAGAAGACTGCAAATAAACTGTCAGCTGCAAAAGGAATATAGGCTAGAAGAGTGCATTATGCTGATGGAGTGGGATTTGCGAGTTTAAGTGCCATTAACTCTAACAGGAGTTAAGGGTAAAATCATCTATATATCAAGCTGAGATTGACCTACACACATGGAGATACAGCTAAATGCTGAAGACATTGGAAAAATTATTTCCCTCTGGCTACTTTTTGTTTTTAACACGTATTATGTTTACACTGGTCCCAGTATGTTCACAAATTAAGCAAGGGATGCATCTGACACAATAAGGGCAACTGTATAGATATGCATAAATTGCATGATGGTAACAGAAATTGTTGCACACTCAAAATTGAATCTGCTGTGTTAACTCTTGTGTGAAGTGATTACCAAGGTAAATGAAAGAAGAAACCAATATAAAGTTATTCTCAGGTGGAAACTGAAGTACAATATTTTGCATAAAGTAAATAAAAGGTAAAGGACCCCTGGACAGTTAAGTCCAGTCAAAGGCAACTATGGGGTTGCGGTGCTCATCTTGCTTTCAGGCTGAGGGAACCGGCGTTTGTCCACAGACAGGTTTCCAGATCATATGGTCAGCATGACTAAACCACTTCTGGTGCAACGGAACATCGTGACAGAAACCAGAGCACATGGAAATGCCGTTTACCTTCCCACCACAGTGGTACCTATTTATCTGCTTGCACTGGCATGCTTTCGAACTGCTAGGTTGGCAGGAGCTGGGACAGAACAAAGGGAGTTCACCCTGTCACAGGGATTCGAACTGCTGACCTTCTGATTGGCAAGCCCAAGAGGCTCAGTGGTTTAGACCACAGCGCCACCCGCATTCCCTGCATACAGTAAATATTGACATATTTACTACCCAGGTTTCTGTCTTTCATTTAGCTCGCTCCCATGTTTTCTTCTGTTATGTTTTAAATCAACTGAAGATGCATTTAAGAAAACTTTTGAGACAAATAACATGTAAATATAATTCCTCCATGCTCCAGATTCTTTGCCATTCTTCGCAAATCTGAGTATAGATATATGCAATACTAGCCTTAGGAATGGGTCTGCCATTTGTTCTCTCAATATGGCTGCTATTCCTGAGCATCAGTAAACTGCCTGCAGGTGCTTAGTGAAAAGGATGAATATGAAACTATGGTGCCATTATCCTTAACAAAGCCTATAAAACATATCATTGCACTTTCCCTCCAACTGTACTCTGCTCTCCAAGTGTCCCTCCCTATGAAGATGGTCTACCATACACATGAAGATATGTCTTGTGGAACTCTTGTGGTGGAGCGACATGTTCGCTACCCTTAATTAAATTGAAGGATGCAACATGTCACCCTTGCTGCTGTTATGCACAATAAACTTCTAATAATATGTTGAAAAACCTGCTCCTTCTCTTCTGCTTCAAAGTGCATATAATCATTTTGCCTTTTACACAGCTAGAACCATTTATGTACCATGGGATGTGGGTGGCGCTGTGGGTTAAACCACAGAGCCTAGGGCTTGCCAATCAGAAGGTTGGCGGTTTGAATCCCCGTGACGGGGTGAGCTCCTGTTGCTTAGTCCCTGCTCCTGCCAACCTAGCAGTTCGAAAGCACGTCAAAGTGCAAGTAGATAAATAGGTACTGCTCTGGCGGGAAGGTAAACGCCATTTCCGTGCGCTGCTCTGGTTCGCCAGAAGCAGTTTAGTCATGCTGGCCACATGACCCGGAAGCTGTACGCCGGCTCCATCGGCCAGTAAAGCGAGATGAGCGCCACAACCCCAGAGTCGTCCGCCACTGGACCTAATAGTCAGGGGTCCCTTTAACTTTAGAACCATTTACAATGTATCAGCAAGTGCATTCCATAGTTTTAGTCACTTTTGAATTCTATCTGTAAAGTGTTAGATGAGTCAAGAGAAACACAAAGGATACAACAACATCATACTCCAGCGTTGTTGTTCTTTGCCCACTGAACACAGTCAGTAAATATGCATAGGATCAGGCTCCCACGTCATATATATATATATATATATATATATATATATATATATATATATATATATATATATTGCTTTCGTAGATTTTCACGGGTACAGGAATGCAGGTTTTGGTGTCTTCGGGTGTCTTCCCGTGTAAGAGTTGGGGTGTCTAGGCGACGTTTCGACGAGGTCTCACTCGTCATCTTCAGGCTGGTGCTTTCGGCTTCTTGTTACTGGAACAGAGCAGGATCTCAGTGTTTGAGTTCCTATAAATACTGTTGAGGGGGTGTGGTGTATAGCCTCCAACGTTCTGGGCAGAGAGGAAGTTCCCAGGTTAGTGTGCCTTTTCTTCTTTTGTTCCTTAATTACTTGAGGGATATCTTGAGTGATTTCTTGAGTGATATTCTGAGTACCACTTAGGTGGGTCATTAGGTGTGGATTAGTTGCTAAAGCTTTCGTGTCATGACCTCTTGAGCTTGTGAAGAGTTTTTCTGAGAAGATGGCTGTACTGCACTTAGTTGTGCTCTGGCTTGGCTTCGTGTATAGGGGCGAGCTGTGGTTTTGTGCCCTGTGCCAGCCAGATCTGTGTAGGGATTGCAGGGGGGTGCAGCATCCGGAGGTGCCACTATGGTTTGGCTACTGGATGGTGTCTGTAATTTATCTGTGGAGAGGGTCTGGGTTTGGGTCTGGTGTGGTTGATTGGTGATGGCGTTCTGTGTGCCTCTGGTTCTGGTGTCGGTTTTTGTGGGGAGGGCTAATTTCCAGATGTCTGGCAGGCGGGACGTGTCGTCACGCTTGTTCATGTTGTGAGGGTGTTTCTCTATCTCGATGGCTTCCATGATTATTCTCTTGTGGTGATGTTCCATGTTAAAGAGCAATTTGGAATCTGCAAAATTAATTTCGTGTCCTGTTTCTTTCATGTGTTGGAAAAGAGAGGAAGTTTTTTCTTCTTTTTTGACGGCATTCTTGTGTTCTGCGATACGTGCATTTATTCGTCTGTTTGTTTGTCCAATGTACGTGGCTGGGCAGACTTTGCAGGGTATTTCATAGACCCCTTGGTTTTCCAACTGGATTTTATCTTTGGGGTTTCTGAGGATATTGGCTATTTTTTGGTTGGTGCAAAAGGCTGTTTTGATATTGTGTTTATGGAGGATTTTGCTAATTTTATCTGTAGTGCCCTTGATATAAGGAAGGAGGGCCATGCCATTGTTTTCTTCTGTGTCTTGGTTTTTGGGGGGTGTTTCTTTTTGGATTAGCTTCGTAACCCTGTTTTGCTGGTATCCATTGGCGATTAACACATTTGAGAGATTCTGTAACTCAGTTGTCAAGTGGTCTTTGTCAGCCAGGCGTTTGGTTCTGGAGATGAGAGTCTTGGCTACGGAGTTTATTTGTGCAGGGTGGTGGTGTGATTGTGCATGTAAGTAGCGGTTGGTGTGTGTTTTTTTCCGGTAGATAGTGTGTCCTAGTGAGCCATCAGGTTTTTTGTAGATTAGGACGTCAAGGAAGGGAAGTTGGTTGTTGGCTTCTATTTCCATAGTGAATTGTATTTTGGGGTGTAGGCTGTTGAGATGTGTGAGGAAGCTATCTAGTTTTTCTTTCCCGTGTGGCCAAATTACAAAGGTGTCGTCAACATATCTGAGCCAAAGTTTGGGTTTGTGTTCTGACTTGTCTAAAGCATTGGTTTCAAAGTGTTCCATGTACAAATTTGCGATGACCGGTGAGAGGGGTGATCCCATAGGTGCTCCTTCTATCTGTTTGTATCTTTGTCCATTGTGGATGAAGTACGTGTTGGTTAGGCAGTGGTTGGTCAGGTCCAGGATGTATACCAATATATATATATATTGGTAGCTTACTGATGGTACGTAGAAAACAGCAAAAAGTCTGCGTGTTTTACCAAGCAGGCCTTTAGCAAATTGTTTGCCACAGTTCACTTCCCTGGTGACTGGTTTGCAGTAGCACTGATGATAAACACAGGGATTACATTTTTAAAAATCCATACGCCTGCTGTCACAGTCAGTAATCACACCTTTAGGTACATGGTTCATTATTGAGCCTGTCTGTCAAATAAATTCTTTCACCATCCGAAAAGAGACTTGTTTCTCCAATCGTTAATTCTGTAGACAGCAAAGATTCAAGATAATCTAAAAAGGTATTGATGACTGCATACCTACTATTTATATGAGTGAGACAAAATTCTTTTTGTTCTGCTCTTACCTTATTTCCCATTCCATCACCTTCTGAGCATTGTATGGTGGCAGCTGTAGAGTTGGTTAAATGGCTGGTGGGCAAAGAAGCAGAAAAGACCCCCCCAAAAAAAAAACACCTCCCAGCATTGCCAATTGACCAGATCAAAGCTAAACAGTCTGACCAGCAGTTTGAGCTACTCCGAAAAAAATCAATAAGTGAAGCTGCTTTTTCACAGCATGGAGATAAATATTATCACCTGCCTGCAGATGATGTTGCTTTATACACAAAGTAGTAGGAGCTGATTAAAGATTTGGCAGCCCTACATAGCAAAGAAGAGTTACAAGAGCAATTTTGGGTGAGGA